>NC_064617.1:871165697-871800420 GCF_023898315.1 Schistocerca nitens
ACATGGAGCGCTAGCATCGCTGCAGCAGTTTTTATAAACATTGCCGGTAAATACAATTAGTGTGTGCCGACAACTACAAAATTAATAGAGATGTATGAAGCTGATGAGGCCCGCCTCTGTCGTCCGAAGGCGGCATCAATCTTTGGCCAGTATTACACTATCAAATTTCTTTGTCAAATATCTTTGTCCCATACCTTTGTCAAAGATATTTGATGGTGTAATAGGGAACTTGTCAAATGTCGTCCAATATTGATCAAATCTAGGGCCTCGCTGCACATTTTATCAAAGAAGTCGCTTGTCTTCTGTTCACTGCAATGTGACATGTTACCACATGGAGCGCTAGCATCGCTGCAGCAGTTTTTATAAACATTGCTGGTAAATACAATTAGTGTGTGCCGACAACTACAAAATTGATAGAGATGTATGAAGCTGATGAGGCCCGCCTCTGAAGTCCGAAGGCGGCATCAATCTTTGGCCAGTATTACACTATCAAATTTCTTTGTCAAATATCTTTGTCCAATATCTTTGTCAAAGATATTTGATGGTGTAATAGGGAACTTGTCAAATGTCGTACAATATTTGATCAAATCTAGGGCCTCGCTGTAGATTTTATCAAAGAAGTTGCTTGTCTTCTGTTCACTGCAATGTGACATGTTACCGCACGTGCAGTTTTTATAAACATTGCCAGTAAATACAATTGGTGTGTGCCGACAACTACAAAATTAATAGAGATGTATGAAGCTGATGAGGCCCGCCTCTGTCGTCCGAAGGCGGCATCAATCTTTGGCCAGTATTACACTATCAAATTTCTTTGTCAAATATCTTTGTCCCATACCTTTGTCAAAGATATTTGATGGTGTAATAGGGAACTTGTCAAATGTCGTCCAATATTGATCAAATCTAGGGCCTCGCTGCACATTTTATCAAAGAAGTCGCTTGTCTTCTGTTCACTGCAATGTGACATGTTACCACATGGAGCGCTAGCATCGCTGCAGCAGTTTTTATAAACATTGCTGGTAAATACAATTAGTGTGTGCCGACAACTACAAAATTGATAGAGATGTATGAAGCTGATGAGGCCCGCCTCTGAAGTCCGAAGGCGGCATCAATCTTTGGCCAGTATTACACTATCAAATTTCTTTGTCAAATATCTTTGTCCAATATCTTTGTCAAAGATATTTGATGGTGTAATAGGGAACTTGTCAAATGTCGTACAATATTTGATCAAATCTAGGGCCTCGCTGTAGATTTTATCAAAGAAGTTGCTTGTCTTCTGTTCACTGCAATGTGACATGTTACCGCACGTGCAGTTTTTATAAACATTGCCAGTAAATACAATTGGTGTGTGCCGACAACTACAAAATTAATAGAGATGTATGAAGCTGATGAGGCCCGCCTCTGTCGTCCGAAGGCGGCATCAATCTTTGGCCAGTATTACACTATCAAATTTCTTTGTCAAATATCTTTGTCCAATATCTTTGTCAAAGATATTTGATGGTGTAATAGGGAACTTGTCAAATGTCGTCCAATATTGATCAAATCTAGGGCCTTGCTGTAGATTTTATCAAAGAAGTCGCTTGTCTTCTGTTCACTGCAATGTGACATGTTACCACATGGAGCGCTAGCATCGCTGCAGCAGTTTTTATAAACATTGCCGGTAAATACAATTAGTGTGTGCCGACAACTACAAAATTAATAGAGATGTATGAAGCTGATGAGGCCCGCCTCTGTCGTCCGAAGGCGGCATCAATCTTTGGCCAGTATTACACTATCAAATTTCTTTGTCAAATATCTTTGTCCCATACCTTTGTCAAAGATATTTGATGGTGTAATAGGGAACTTGTCAAATGTCGTCCAATATTGATCAAATCTAGGGCCTCGCTGCACATTTTATCAAAGAAGTTGCTTGTCTTCTGTTCACTGCAATGTGACATGTTACCACATGGAGCGCTAGCATCGCTGCAGCAGTTTTTATAAACATTGCTGGTAAATACAATTAGTGTGTGCCGACAACTACAAAATTGATAGAGATGTATGAAGCTGATGAGGCCCGCCTCTGAAGTCCGAAGGCGGCATCAATCTTTGGCCAGTATTACACTATTAAATTTCTTTGTCAAATATCTTTGTCCAATATCTTTGTCAAAGATATTTGATGGTGTAATAGGGAACTTGTCAAATGTCGTACAATATTTGATCAAATCTAGGGCCTCGCTGTAGATTTTATCAAAGAAGTTGCTTGTCTTCTGTTCACTGCAATGTGACATGTTACCGCACGTGCAGTTTTTATAAACATTGCCAGTAAATACAATTGGTGTGTGCCGACAACTACAAAATTAATAGAGATGTATGAAGCTGATGAGGCCCGCCTCTGTCGTCCGAAGGCGGCATCAATCTTTGGCCAGTATTACACTATCAAATTTCTTTGTCAAATATCTTTGTCCAATATCTTTGTCAAAGATATTTGATGGTGTAATAGGGAACTTGTCAAATGTCGTCCAATATTGATCAAATCTAGGGCCTCGCTGTAGATTTTATCAAAGAAGTCGCTTGTCTTCTGTTCACTGCAATGTGACATGTTACCACATGGAGCGCTAGCATCGCTGCAGCAGTTTTTATAAACATTGCTGGTAAATACAATTAGTGTGTGCCGACAACTACAAAATTAATAGAGATGTATGAAGCTGATGAGGCCCGCCTCTGTCATCCGAAGGCGGCATCAATCGTTGGCCAGTATTACACTATCAAATTTCTTTGTCAAATATCTTTGTCCAATATCTTTGTCAAAGATATTTGATGGTGTAATAGGGAACTTGTCAAATGTCGTCCAATATTGATCAAATCTAGGGCCTCGCTGTAGATTTTATCAAAGAAGTTGCTTGTCTTCTGTTCACTGCAATGTGACATGTTACCGTACGTGCAGTTTTCATAAACATTGCCGGTAAATACAATTGGTGTGTGCCGACAACTACAAAATTAATAGAGATGTATGAAGCTGATAAGGCGCTTTACAACGTGAGGCACGCTGAATACAAAAATAGATTAAGAAGTTTGGAGACCTGACCTGACCTAACCTAACCTAGCCTAACCCTCTCCTGTAGCAAGGAATCGGAGTGTTACAGTGAGCCTGTCTTTTGCAGTTCTTAAGTGAGTATTGTCCTTTGTGATATGAGGATACACTTCACTGAGCACATGCAGAAATGTATGCTCATCCATTCTTAAGTAATTGGTGTACGACTTGACGTCCTCCACTATAAGCTCACGTAACATGTTTTGTTGAATGCTTTTATCGCGTCGTCGTAAAACCCACGGCTTCACCCAGGTATGCTACCTTTTTTTCCCCCGCTTCTCTTCCACATGTGCACACAGTGCAATTGTGGTACATGCAACTGCTGCGGTTAATAATAAGTTGTTGTTGTCAGCCATATTAACTTTGACGAAAAATATGATGACAGTGTAATACCCCTTCTAGCGCTACGTCAAAGATCTTTTTCAAATATATTTGACGGAATATTTGATCACATCTTTGATCAAATCTTTGACAAAGAAATTTGATAGTGTAATACCGGCCTCTCTAAAGGAGAATTACTTAGGCTTCAACGTAGTCCCCTTTCACACTGAAGCGCCAAGGAAACAGGTATAGGCATGCGTATTCAAATACAAATATACAGGGTCAAAAGTATTTAAACCGACAAACTCTGGGAGGTTGTTGGGGACATCAAAACAAATATTTTTGCCCAATGTCATTTTTTCCTATGAGGAGTATTTAAACCGGTAGAGGAAGATTTCTCTGGCGACAAATTAACTAAATCAACAAACACTTTTCCATTTTTTTATGACCGAGAGACAACAACTAGGTAGCAGATAAGGCCTAATTAAACAGTCTCCAACAACCCCGCCACACACATTAACGAAGAACCGCACTTGATGAGCGCTAGTAACTGTGGCATGTGGGTTATCCTCACTCCAAACTTGCGAACTGTGCATGTTGAAGACTCCATCACGCCCGAACGTTGCTTCATCGGTAAACAACACAGAGGATGGAAATGTAGGATGCATTTCACACTGTTCCAGGTACCACCGCGAAAACTGTGCTCTGGGTGGATAATTAACTGGTTCCAGGTTGTGGACACGCTGTAAGTGAAATGGACGTAACAATTGCTCTCGAAGGACTGTTCTTACATTCGTCTGATTCGTCCCCACGTTACGTGCATTTGCACGAGTGCTGATTGAAGGATCCCGCTCCACATGCTGCAAGACAGCTTCTTCAAATTGCAGCGTTGTTACCGTGCGACGGCATCCCTGTCCAGGTTATCTGCTAAATGACCCGGTCTCACGCAGACGTTGGTACACAGCAGCAAAGGTCGTATGACGCGGGATAAGGCGATTAGGATATTGTTGTTGATAAACCGGCTGTGCAGCTCGTCCGTTGTGGTGCGTTATGTAGTACGCACCAACCATATCAGTGTACTCACTCCGCCGGCCGAAGTGGCCGTGCGGTTAAAGGCGCTGCAGTCTGGAACCGCAAGGCCACTACGGTCGCAGGTTCGAATCCTGCCTCGGGCATGGATGTTTGTGATGTCCTTAGGTTAGTTAGGTTTAACTAGTTCTAAGTTCTAGGGGACTAATGACCTCAGCAGTTGAGTCCCATAGTGCTCAGAGCCATTTGTACTCACTCCAGGTGTATCGTTCCATTAGTAAACAGTGACAATGCACTACTACACTGGTGGACAGCAGTTGCCTACAACTGAAGAGCGTAATACGGCATCTAACTACTGAAGATCGTAATACGGCCTCTATCAACTGAAGAACGTAATACGGCCTCCAACGGTTTAAATAATCCTCGTAGGAAAAAATGACATTAGGGAAAAATATTTGTTTTGATGTCCTCTACAACCCCCCAGAGTTTGTCGGTTTAAATACTTTTCACCCTGTATCTAAACAAGCGGAATACGGCCCTGCGGTCGGCAATGCCTATGTAAGACAACAAGTGCCTGGAGCAGTTGTTAGATCGGTTACTGCTGCTACAATGGCAGGTTATCACGATGTGAGTGAGTTTCAACGAGGTGTTATAGTCAGCGCACGAGCGATGGGACACACCATCTCCGAGATAGTGATGAAGTTAGGGTTTTCCCGTTGGACTTCAAATGGTTCAAATGGCTCTGAGCACTATGGGACTTAACATCTATGGTCATCAGTCCCCTAGAACTTAGAACTACCTAAACCTAACTAACCTAAGGACATCACACAACACCCAGTCATCACGAGGCAGAGAAAATCCCTGACCCCGCCGGGAATCGAACCGGGGAACCCGGGCGTGGGAAGCGAGAACGCTACCGCACGACCACGAGCTGCGGACTTCCCGTTGGACTGTTAATGACTGTTGCCTGGTCGGACGAGTCTCGTTTCAAATTGTATCGAGCGGACGGCCGTGTACGGGCATGGAGACAACCTCTTGAGTCCACGGACCGTGTATGTCGGCAAGGGACTGTTCAAGCTGATGGAGGCTTGCAAGATCCCCTCGCTTCTAAACTGATACTGTTATTACTCAGCTTAGCCGCGAGTCCGTAGAGGGTGGTATATCTGACGTACAGAATGACTGGTCAGCATTTCCACCCGGAATTTGCGAGTGTAAGTCGGAGCTTCCTTGATCCGCCTTGGTGGGTCGTGTCGTCGGATTTTCTCCTACCTGTGCGCGGTGCAGCTCTCGTAAATGTCGTCCCGTGCAGATTCTTCATTGGCGGATTGGGTGTCTCTGTCGGTGGAAGCTAATTATCTGAAATTGCTGTCGATCAACTTTGGGGTATCTATTTACTCGAAATTAACATTCAGAATGCCGTAGTATCACTTTTATGATATGCATTTGTTAATGAACGGGTGTGAATTTTAACGAGGCAAAATTCTGATAAATAGTTTTAAACATCCAGAGGCTCCTCCTACTATTCATGTTGTCATAAATGACTTTAATTATTAAATATAAATAAACAAAATCGGTGACTTTGGAGCCAAGATGGCGGTACTTCCCGTCATGTATATTTCCCAGGCTAACGCTTGTTGCTAGGGTCCAGCGCCGGGCCCCACCCCACTACGCGCGACATATGGTCGCTTTGTCATCTAGCCAGCCAGCGTGGGAAATGCTCTCCGACTCATGGCCGGCTACGAACTACAGCATTTCCTAACTATCGTGAATACATCAATAAGAGACAATAATTGATTAAAACCGGTTAAAAACGTTTTCCTCACGTAAGAGGCACCTTCCAGGCTCTGTAATGGTGTGGGGCGTGTGCAGTTGGTGTGATATGGGGCCCCTGATACGTCTAGATACGACTCTAACAGGTGACACGTATATAAGCATCCTGTCCGATCACCTGCATCCATTAATGTCCATTGTGCATTCCGACGGACTTGGGCAATTCCAGCAGGACAATTCGACACCCCACACGTTCAGAATTGCTACAAGTGGCTCCAGGAACACTCTTCTGAGTTTAAACTAGTGATGGGGAGCTCGTGAATGAGTCGTTCAAATGAACGCTTCACTCCAGTGAAGTGTGAACTAACCACTCAATTTCAATGAACTGGTACTTCAAACTCTTCACAGATAGCACACTCCACACTTTTTTCTAGTTCACTCACTCTCTTCCCCTCTCCCTCACCAGTACACTGGCGCTACGTCACTCATTCTCCCTTCACTTCAGTCCTCCCTCTACTGCCTGTCGACGAATCGCGCGGTGTTTCTGGGGAACGATATGGTTAGGAGGGGTACAGGCGTTGAGGGGCGAGGGGAAGGTAGCGTCAGCTGCTTCCTGCAGTGCTGACATCATTACCAGCGACTATTTGTGGAGTTATACTTCGCGTCTACGGGTAAGCTACCGTTGGCAGCGCTTGCTGGCTGGCTGTGTGAGCACGCACAGCCAATATGAAAATAAAATGCTTACCTTGTGAGTCTGGAACTGAAGCATGCGTGGAATCCACGCTTGAAAGATAATCGTTCATGTAGGAATGTTTATCTCGTACACATTATTGAAATAATTACACTAAATGTCAATTTGAGGATTGTCCTAATTAAATTTTAAAAAAATGCACATATATATTTATGAATAAATATCAACGGATTTGGTGAATCTTCAGAGATTTCCGTTTAAAAACATAATTTGTTCCACTTTTTTCCCTGTCAGGCGATTTCTTCTGTCAGTTATAAGGTGTCCTGCCTTCGAGAACACTCTTTCACACGGCGTGGAGGTTACGACAATACACAGTCGTATTTTTGCAAGTTCAAAGAGCGAGGGGTATACTGACAGCCGTTCAGACCACCACTGAAGTGGATTGCCTTGTCTCTGTAGCAGGGGCTCTTGTAAATATTTGTCCACTTCCACTATTGCAGCAGCTCTCGGGTGTGGATTACTCTGCAGCCTGGAAAACACTTCATCAAATTCGAGCCAGAGACTGGAAGTAGATTCGGTGGTTGGAACTGAGATTGTTGCAGTAGCAGTGGATGTGTTCGTCACAAATTTCTCACAGTGCCTGATCAGGTTTAATTTCACCTTCTCAGCAGAATTTTTATCAGAAAAACCATGTAATTTGAACCGGGGATCCAATGCAGTTGCTTCCGCGAAAATGGAATTTTCCTCTATATTTCTAAATCGTCGTTTTAGGTCTTCAGCTAACTTTCCGGCCATCTGTTGCACTTCTGCATGAATTTCAGTGTTATTAACAAACCTGCAACACCATTTTTTCAACGAGCGACTAAGTAGTATAACTTTAGAAGCAGTGACAACATTTTCACTTGACATTTCCTCAGTGCAGTCTTTGAAAACTTTCAACAGGTCACAGGCTTGTGTTACACTTGCAATGTCCTCTGCAGTCAGATTTGGAAGATCTGGATAATTCAGAGTGACAACTGTCATTAGGGAATTCTTAACCTCGATTATTCTTCACAGCATATCATAGGTTGAATTCCATCTTGTAACAGTGTCCTGTTTTAGTGTCAGAACTGGCTCTTTTAACTGTTCCTGCATCTTTTTCAGTTTCGTGCAGGCCTGCGAACTTCTTTTAAAAAATTCAACAATTTTTTTTTACTTTATTCAGAATGGGTTGAATGTGCGGAAGCCCATTCTGAACAATTAAATTGAGTGTGTGCGCAAAGCAGGGGATGTGTTTCCAGGCTGTGAGTCTTATAGCTGCCACAATGTTAGCAGCATTGTCGCTGACAACACAGACGACTTTTTCTTGAATGCCCCATTCCCTTGTGACACGTAGCAGTTCTTCCGAGAGTTTTTCTGACGTGTGCCTTTCGTCGTATTTAAAGCACTCTAGGAGGGAAGACGCCAGCTCCAGGTCTTTAACGTAGTGTGCTGTCACCGACAAATAACTCTCATTTGTAGTTGAGGTCCACCCATCCATTGTCAGCACAACCGCTTCCGCAGAATTAATTTTGGCTCTCACAATTTCTTTCATCATGGCGTACTGTTGCTGTAGCAGCGTATTGGAAATGGTCTTCCGAGATGGCATTCTGTAAACACCATTCAGTTTGCCTACAAAACTTTGGAAATGTTTGCTTTCCACTATGTTGAAGGGCAAATAATCCTTTACAACAGTCTGCAGAAGTGCGAAATCTATCTCCTGATTTCTTTTGTTAGAAAGAGGTTTCGGAAAATACATGGGTAATGTACCGTGATATGGAGGTCTGCTTTCTGATACTGAAGTGGTACTGTTATTTTCTGGCATCAACTGCTGTTCGCTTCTGGCATTAGCTGATGTTAGTTCCGGATTGTGCGGGTTTTTTATCCAAGAAATACCGGAAGATGCAGGAGCAGGGGGCGCTAAGCGTCTGACTGACAATGACACTGTTGGGTGCAGCACTCGAACATGACGCGCTAGATTAAATGTATTTCCTCCTTTATATGAAATACACTTAGAACAATAATTGCACTTTGCTTTCCCATCACCTAAGTCGGCGAAGAAACCCCAAATTTCACTACTTTTACGCGATCGCGAGTTGCTAGCCATTGTGTAAGAGTGAACAGACACAAAAACTGCTTTCCAAAGAAAATAAAGAGGGATTTTACCTGAAATCGTACCAATGACTACAGGTGACAGTTTACGTTTTGAATTTGGAGGGTTATTATTCTCAACAAAAATAAAATCTACTGGAAAACTTCTGAATAATTACTTAACGTAGGTATATAGACTTTGTAACAGTGGTAAACATACTCATTCTACACTCCTGGAAATGGAAAAAAGAACACATTGACACCGGTGTGTCAGACCCACCATACTTGCTCCGGACACTGCGAGAGGGCTGTACAAGCAATGATCACACGCACGGCACAGCGGACACACCAGGAACCGCGGTGTTGGCCGTCGAATGGCGCTAGCTGCGCAGCATTTGTGCACCGCCGCCGTCAGTGTCAGCCAGTTTGCCGTGGCATACGGAGCTCCATCGCAGTCTTTAACACTGGTAGCATGCCGCGACAGCGTGGACGTGAACCGTATGTGCAGTTGACGGACTTTGAGCGACGGCGTATAGTGGGCATGCGGGAGGCCGGGTGGACGTACCGCCGAATTGCTCAACACGTGGGGCGTGAGGTCTCCACAGTACATCGATGTTGTCGCCAGTGGTCGGCGGAAGGTGCACGTGCCCGTCGACCTGGGACCGGACCGCAGCGACGCACGGATGCACGCCAAGACCGTAGGATCCTACGCAGTGCCGTAGGGGACCGCACCGCCACTTCCCAGCAAATTAGGGACACTGTTGCTCCTGGGATATCGGCGAGGACCATTCGCAACCGTCTCCATGAAGCTGGGCTACGGTCCCGCACACCGTTAGGCCGTCTTCCGCTCACGCCCCAACATCGTGCAGCCCGCCTCCAGTGGTGTCGCGACAGGCGTGAATGGAGGGACGAATGGAGACGTGTCGTCTTCAGCGATGAGAGTCGCTTCTGCCTTGGTGCCAATGATGGTCGTATGCGTGTTTGGCGCCGTGCAGGTGAGCGCCACAATCAGGACTGCATACGACCGAGGCACACAGGGCCAACACCCGGCATCATGGTGTGGGGAGCGATCTCCTACACTGGCCGTACACCACTGGTGATCGTCGAGGGGACACTGAATAGTGCACGGTACATCCAAACCGTCATCGAACCCATCGTTCTACCATTCCTAGACCGGCAAGGGAACTTGCTGTTCCAACAGGACAATGCACGTCCGCATGTATCCCGTGCCACCCAACGTGCTCTAGAAGGTGTAAGTCAACTACCCTGGCCAGCAAGATCTCCGGATCTGTCCCCCATTGAGCATGTTTGGGACTGGATGAAGCGTCGTCTCACGCGGTCTGCACGTCCAGCGCGAACGCTGGTCCAACTGAGGCGCCAGGTGGAAATGGCATGGCAAGCCGTTCCACAGGACTACATCCAGCATCTCTACGATCGTCTCCATGGGAGAATAGCAGCCTGCATTGCTGCGAAAGGTGGATATACACTGTACTAGTGCCGACATTGTGCATGCTCTGTTGCCTGTGTCTATGTGCCTGTGGTTCTGTCAGTGTGATCATGTGATGTATCTGACCCCAGGAATGTGTCAATAAAGTTTCCCCTTCCTGGGACAATGAATTCACGGTGTTCTTATTTCAATTTCCAGGAGTGTATTTTGGTTTAAATTTTAAAAGGAACAAAATTGGACTGCATTTCGTTGGTAGCCCTAGTTTTCAGTCCATGAATACAACAAATAAGGTTTCACTTGGCGGATAAAGACTTTTTTGGGCGCTTCATGAGAAAATGTTGAGAAAGATTAGATGTAATCCCTTCTTTATATGTGACAGGTTTCTCTGTTTATCTTTCCTTTGTCCCCTTCGACCATGCTCTATTTAACTCTCAGACACTGTAAGAGCGTAAAACGTTGCGTTCACGTTACTGCATAGTTCGGCCATCTGTTGGTAAAATTATGAAGTATTACGAAGCTTCATTGTACGAGCGAGGCGAAGCGAGCGTAGCCGCAGCTGAGCGGCGAACTGGGCAACTTCGCCAGCCTTCCGTACTTCATGAATGAACTACTTCATTTGAACGCTTCACGGCAAAGTAGTTCGGCCATCTGTTGGTAAAATTGTGAAGTATTACGAAGCTTTATTGTACGAGCGAGGCGAAGCGAGCGTAGCCGCGGCTGAGCGGCGAACTGGGCAACATCGCCAGCCTTCCGTACTTCATGAATGAACTACTTCATTTGAACGCTTCACGGCAAAGAGTGAAATGAATGAAGTAGTTCACGAGAATGAACGAGCTCTACCCATCTCTAGTTTAAACACTTCCGCTGGCCACGAAACTCCTCAGACGTGAACGTTATTGAGCACATCTGGGATGCCTTGCAACGTGCTGTACAGAAGAGATCTGCACCCCCTCGTTCTCTTATGGATTTATGGACAGCCCTGCAGGACTGATGGTGTCAGTTCCCTCCAGCACTACTTCAGCCATTTGTCGAGTCGATGCCACGCCGTGTTGCGGCACTTCTGCGTGCTCGCGGGACCCCTACACGATATTAGGCAGGTGTACCAGTTTCTTTGGCTCTTCAGTGTAGTTGGATTCTCTCCTCAATGGCCATTTTCTTAACCCCTCCGAAAACTGCAATTTGTTATTCTCTCAAACATCCAAACCTCCGGATGTCACAGACTCAGACAGGTACCAAACGGTGTATGTCGATTCATTATCGACCAAAACACCGACGTAGTTCGCGCTATGTACTGTTGTCAAATATAACATGCGTAAACGATAATTAAAAGGAACACCACAACTACGGAGCACAGGAAAAGCGTATGTGTCAGTGACACGTTTATAGATCTCACGTGGATGGTTTGGTAGAGCATAAGGTCGTCGTACCGAAGGTCCCTCGATGAAACGCCAGTGATGACGAAAAATGTTCAAATGCGTTTGAAATCTTATGGGACTTAACTGCTAAGGTCATCAGTTCCTAAGATTACACACTACTTAAGCTAAATTATCCTAAGGACAAAAACACACACCCATCCCCGAGGGAGGACTCGAACCTCCACCGGGACCAGCCGCACAGTCCATGACTGCAGCGCGTTAGACCGCTCGACTAAATGGTTCAAATGCCTCAGAGCACTATGGGACTCAACATCTGAGGTCATCAGTCCCCTAGAACTTAGAACTACTTAAACATAACTAACATAAGGACATCACAAACGTCCATGCCCGAGGCAGGATTCGAACCTGCGACCGTAGCGGTCTCACCGCTCGGCTAGTCCCGCGCGGCTCAAGTGATGACAATTCGTTTTAAATGTTTACGTGTGAATTTGTTATACAGGAGAACATTTTCCCAACAGGTAAAAGGACTTTTCGGAGTTTGTAGCAATGTTCTTTTGGCAGTCTGCTTTCGCTTCGTTTGTCGAAAGCAGCAGACCTACAGAGTACATTTGTCTAGATAGATGTGGTATTGTGTCGGACATGTGCGACAGAAAAGACACCACTCGTGGTGAAGCAGCAGGTGCATTTGCAGTTTCACTGAATAAACATAAACAATCGGAAGAGTAGAATACAGAAACAACCTCGTCACACGTGTGGAAGGATTAACTGTCCCAGATAACAATCTCACGCACAATACAGTAAAAAATTGTAATCATTGGGGTATGAACCCAGGACGCTTGGTACCACGAGCTAGCGCTCTATCAACTTTCCCGCGGAAGTTATACTTATCAGGTAATCACTGTTAAGATTTTTCTGTGCTCCGTAGTTCTGGAGTTACTTTTTAATTAACGTTTACGCCCGTTCTCCTAGACGACAGCACATAGTACGAACTAAATCGGAGTTTTGGTTGACACCCTATCGACGTACAGCGTTTGGTAGATACCTGAATGTCAGACATCTGGAGGTTTGGGTGTAAGACATGCCCCTCTCTCGAAGTTGACCATTTCGTTCGAGGAGAATTTTGCACTACTTCTATCTCTTCTTCTTCTTTTCCTTCTCCTGCACTTTATAACTTTCCAAAGTTATCTTCGACTGCTAGCAGATAGCACCCCAGAGACTCTGGAAAATTTCAGAGGTTATAGTTGCGCACGTCAGTTGGTCGCACTGGAATTCTGAGCTCTTACGCCGTCGTCACACGGGACGAGGCAGCTAAAGTTGCCCTGGACGCGGGCGGGCGCCGTCGGCACAGGGGACTAAATAGTTAAGATTATCTTGCGCTCTCAGGGCTCTTCAAAGACACTTGTCGGCTGTATTTAGTTCGTGAACCACACAGTTTGTTGACGGGCGTAAAATCTATGCGTTAGCTCTATTTAAAACACAAATATCCTTGCCCATATGCCAGTCACGTTGCTGTGTCTGAGATGTAAAAAAATCAGTATCAGTGATCACGTAACAAGACAGAAAGGAAAGATTAATGTCCAATTTGTAAGGACATCAGGTTATAACAATTCAAAAAATCAAACAAATGCGTCGTTTCAGTAATATTAGTAACAAGTGACTTTGCAGTGTATACAGGATGTTTCAGAAGTGATGGTCAATAATTCACACGTCGAAAATACAGGCCAAAAGTAGCTCAAAAGCTCCAATAAACATGGGTCCGAAAATCAATCGTTGCGCGAGGTATCGCATTAATTCGAATTGCGAACCAACTGTAAACGCCCCTGGATAACGCATTCTTTACGTTGCTATCACAAGGTTTGGGATAGACTGTTTGTTTGCGCATGCGCAACTACACTACTAGCCATTAAAATTGCTACACCAAGAAGAAATGCAGATGATAAACGGGTATTTATTGGACAAATGTATTATACTAGAACTGACATGTGATTACATTTTCACGAAATTTGGGTGCATAGATCCTGAGAAATCAGTACCCAGAACAGCCACCTCTGGCCGTAATAAAGGCCTTGATATGCCTGGCCATTGAGTCAAACAGAGCTTGGATGGCGTGTACAGGTGCAGCTGCCCATGCAGCTTCAACACGATACCACAGTTCATCAAGAGTAGTGACTAGCGTATTGTGACGAGCCAGTTGCTCGGCCACCATTGACCAGACGTTTTCAATTGGTGAGAGATCTGGAGAATGTGCTGGCCAGGGCAGCAGTCGAACATTTTTTGTATCCAGAAAGGCCCGTACAGGACCTGCAACATGCGGTCGTGCATTATCCTGCTGAAATGTAGGGTTTCGCAGGGATCGAATGAAGGGTACAGCCACGGGTCGTAACACATGTGGAATATAACGTCCACTGTTCAAAGTGCCGTCAGTGCGAACAAGAGGTGACCGAGACGTGTAACCAATGAAACCGCATACTATCACGCCGGGTGATACGCCAGTATGGCGATGACGAATACACGCTTCCATAAAATATGTTCAAATATGTGCGATATCTTATGGGACTTAACTGCTGAGGTCATCAGTCCCTAAGCTTACACACTACTTAACCTAAATTATCCTAAGGACAAACACGCACACCCATGCCCGAGGGAGGACTCGAACCTCCGCCGAGACCAGCCGCACAGTCTATGACTGCAGCGCCCATGATCGCTCGGCTAATCCCGCGCGGTGAATACACGCTTCCAATGTGCGTTCACCGCGATGTCGCCAAACACGGATGCGACCATCATGATGCTGTAAACAGAACATGTATTCATCCGAAAAAATGGCGTTTTGCCATTCGTGCACCCAGATTCGTCGTTTAGTACACCATCGCAGGCGCTCCTGTCTATGACGCAGCGTCAAGGGTAACCGCAGCCATGGTCTCCGAGCTGATAGTCCATGGTGCTGCAAACGTCGTCGTACTGTTGGTGCAGATGGTTGTTGTCTTGCAAACGTCCCCATCTGTTGACTCAGGGATCGAGACGTGGCTGCACGATCCGTTACAGCCATGCGGATAAGATGTCTGTCATCTCGACCGCTAGTGATACGAGGCCGTTGGGATCCAGCACGGAGTTCCGTATTACCCTCCTGAACCCACCGATTCCATATTCTGCTAACAGTCATTGGATCTCGAGCAACGCGAGCAGCAATGTCGCGATACGATAAACCGCAATCGCGATAGGCTGTAATCCGACCTTTATCAAAGTCGGAAACGTGATGGTAGGCATGTCTCCTCCTTACACGAGGCATCACAAGAACGTTTCACCAGGCAACGCCGGTCAACTGCTGCTTGTGTATGAGAAATCGGTTGGAAACTTCCGTCATGTCAGCACGTTGTAGGTGTTGCCACCGGCGCGAACTTTGTGTGAATGCTCTGAAAAGCTAATCATTTGCATATCACAGCATCTTCTTCCTCGCGGTTAAATTTCGTGTCTGTAGCACGTCATCTTCGTGGTGTAGCAATTTTAATGGCCAGGAGTGTACTTGCCTTTCCCCTTCGTGCATTGTGCCGTACCGGCTTCGCTATCAATTACGGACGTGAAAGCACCGTGGACAGTGGTTACACCAATGAAGAGTACGCTGATATGCACTTTTTGTATGGAAAAGAGAATGGCAGTGCCCTTGAGACTGCAGGGTTATGTGAAGAAGCTTTCCCTCTCCCCAGGCAGCCCGACAGGCGTGCATTTAGCCGGTTACGTCAGCGCCTTAGAGTTTCGCACACCATGAGAAGGTCGACCCGGACCCATAATACCTGATGTTGTGGAAAGATTATTACGCACAGTACACGAACGTCCGAGTACTTCAACAAGGAGGATTGTTACCAAAGAGCGTGTCCTGAGTCATAGCAGCATGCGGTGGATTTTACATCGGCAAGTACTGTATCCATATCGCTTCTCCAGCGACTGCAAGCCCTCAATAATGCAGACTTCCTTCCTAGACAGAATTTCTGCCAATGGGTGCAACGACAGTGTACCCTGAATCCCCTGTTTGTAAGCAGTATTCTGTTCACGGATGAAGCTGTATTTACCCTTGGAGGTATTTTTAACTACCGTAACTGTCACATTTAGGCCGATGTCAATCCTAATGAAATACACGTATCACGACATCAGCAACGTTATTCGTTGAACGTCTGGACAGGACTGCTCCCAAACCGCATAACTGGACCACACTTCCTACTACAGAGACTAACCGGGCAGCAGTACATGCGGTTTCTGCGGACTGTACTTGCAGATGTACATGATGTTGTCCCACTGAACCAACGCCTGAACATGTGGTTCATGCATGACGGTGCTCCAGCACATTTTCATTTACGAGTGTGCCGGCTTTTAACTCGGACTTACGGTCAACATTGGATAGGTAGAGGAGGGCCTGTGCCATGGCCTCCAAGATCTCCGGATTTAAATCCCATGGAGTTATGTCTGTGGGGTCATGTCAAAAGCCTGATATACGCTACCGAGGTCAACTTTCTTCAGGAATTCCGCTCGGCTGTAGCAGCCTTCCAGCATTTATAGAATTCCCCAGGACTGCCTGAGAGGATTCGCAACTCATTTCACAGACGAGTTCAATGTTGCATTCAGCCGCATGGACAACTTTCGAACACCTAATTTAACGTTTAGCGATGCGATGTGTTCCTATAAAGTGATGACCGCAACAGAATATGTGTTGTACCTCGCCATCGGTTGATT
This sequence comes from Schistocerca nitens, assembly GCF_023898315.1. Taxonomy (NCBI): domain Eukaryota; kingdom Metazoa; phylum Arthropoda; class Insecta; order Orthoptera; family Acrididae; genus Schistocerca; species Schistocerca nitens. Next base: position 871,182,230 of record NC_064617.1, read on the forward strand.
TGTGGATCCAAGTTTGTTTGATCTGGTTACCTATTTTTGGCCTGTACTTTCCATGTGTGATTATTGACCATCACTTCTGAAACACGCTGTATATTAAATGGATCAAATGGCTCTGAGCACTATTGGACTTAACTGCTGAGGTCATCAGTCCCCTGGAAAGGTACGAAAAGCTATAATATCTCTCTCATTATAGCTCTCCAGTCCTCCAAGGGCTGCATCACCTCCTCGAATTATAGCAACAGTAAGCCACGAGTTACCAGCAACTACTTCTGTAGTAGTACAAGAAAAATTAATCTTGCAGCCTACAAAAACAATAAGCCCTCCTAATAGCTGTTGTTGTGCAGTATTCTTCAGTGTAAAATTGAATGTATCTGCATTCTTGTACACTGGTAGTCTTGATCTTCTTGTATATCTTCTCCTCCGGTAAGCCATGGCTGTCTGTACTGTGCGGCTGCCTCGACTCGAATGACGTGCAGCTGCCTCAGTAGCTGTGAAGTAGTTGCTGATAAGAAGGGCGCGGCAGGAAATACGCGTCCTGAAAACAGAAATGGCGTCACCGGAAGTACCCTTTAGTAGCGTATCGCGCTCTGTTAGAACTACCGAGCGCGATCCTCGAACCCTGGCGGCAGCCAGGCGAAGCTCGTTCAAGGTCACCCGCCTTGCGTACCTGACGCGTGTAAGTGAAGACAGCCATGCGGCCGGATTTCCCCAGGTGGAGACTCCCGGCCATCAGTGCTATACAATCATTTCATTTCATTTCTGATATTTAACTTAGAAGGTAAATTTCTTTTTATGTTTATTGCCATGGCCATCTTCCGCAGCAGCTGTTTTGAAACCTGCACCACTTATTATTGGTTTTTCGGGGTTAAGCTTACTACAAATAATGAAAGAATGAATTTTCGCTTGGCAGCGGAGTGTGCACCGATGTGAAACTATCTAGCACACTACAAGTGTGTGCTGGACCGAGACTCGAACTCTGGACCATTGCCTTTCTCTGGCATGTGCCCTACCAGCAGAACTACCTAAGCACGACTCACGACTCGTCCTCACACCTTTACTTCCGCCAATACCTCGTCTCCTACCCTCCAAACTTCACAGAAGCTCTCCTGCGAAAGTTGCAGAACTAGCACTCCTAGAAGAGAGATGCCGCGCGGAATTAGCCGAGCGGTCTAGGGCACTGCAGTCATGGACTATGCGGCTGATCCCGGCGGAGGTTTGAGTCCTCCCTCGGGCATGGGTGTGTGTGTTTGTCCTTAGGATAATTTAGGTTAAGTAGTGTCTAAGCTTAGGGACTGATGACCTTAGCAGTTAACTCCCATAAGATTTCACACACATTGGAACATTTGAAGAGAGGATGTTGTGGCGTCATGGCTTAGCCACAGCCTGGGAGGGTTCCAGAATGAAATTTTCACTCTGCAGCGGAATGTGCGCGGATGTGAAACTTTCTGGAAGCATTTGTCCGCGAAAGACAACGGTCCCGCATTCGAGTCTTAGTCCAGCACACGGTTTCAGTCTACCAGGAAGTCTCAACTGCAAAGTATTCTTCACCAGACGCGTTTCGTTTTTATTTATAAAGCGTCTTTTGTGGTTATTCTGGAAATAAGGATACGTAAAACGTCTCTAAATTTTGGTTCAAAATGGTTCAAATGGCTCTGAGCACTATGGGACTCAACTGCTGTGGTTATCAGTCCCCTAGAACTTAGAACTACTTAAACCTAACTAACCTAAGGACATCACACACATCCATGCCCGAGGCAGGATTCGAACCTGCGACCGTAGCAGTCGCATGGTTCCGGACTGCGCGCCTAGAACCGCGAGACCACCGCGGCCGGCTAAATTTTGGTATTTATACAGGTTGTCGTAGGAATAATAGTCAATATTCAGGTAAAAATGGAAATGAGAGTAAAGCATCGTTGGCCGCGAGGCCCTTTTCAGGGAAGTTTGGCCGCTAAGTGCAAGTCTTATGTCATTCGACGCCACATTGGGCGACTTGCGCTCTGGTGATGAGGATGAAATGATGATGAGGACAACACGACACCGAGTCCACGAGCGGAAAAAATCTCCAACCCGGCCGGGAATTGAACCCGAGCCCGCTTGCGTGGAGGGCAAGTATGATACTACCTTTTTTTTTTTAATCTCATTTTGTTCCTTTTCGTTCGTTGTATCTGCTTGGGGCGGACGTTCCAAGACACCCGTTTCAGTTCGTAGTTGATCTATTAACAGAGGGTAGCTAAATCTGACCGAACACGCTGAGTTACCATGCCGGCCACCCAGCTAAGCAGGCGGACAATATTCAGGTATGTGACAGACGCTCATTTGAAGCAAATACTTTCATATGGACATATGCCCCATTTCGAATGGTCTCTGGGATATAACATATTTAATATGTGTGGTGTGCATACTGTAACACCTTCGGTACACACACCATCAGATTATTTGACTTGTCGCTCTAACGAAGTAGGCGAGTGTCAGCAATATGCCTCGTGGTCTAATCGTGGCATGTTTATCTTCTGCCATTAGGTCAGAAGATAAACATGCCACTTGCACTCTTAGAGTAGCAGATTGACGGTAAGGTCAGAAGATAAACATGCCACTTGCACTCTTAGAGTAGCAGATTGACGGTGACCAACTTTAAACAGAACTTGATTAATTTTCTAACACATTTATTAAATTAATAAAAAGCATGGACATTACGTAACTTGATTCTGGATGCTGTTTACAATTGACAATCTGAAGTTCCTTTGGTCTTGGTACGTTAATCTTATTCTCACATATCTCTGATACTTGACAAAGTGTCTATTCATTTATCTTCATGGCTATGTACAGGAATATGGTAATCTTATTAGGCGCAGACTGAAACTTGACTATAGACTGGTACAGACTAATGCGGACTGGTACAGACAGGTGCAGATAAATGCAGACTGACTAATCGGAGGTCTGTACACTCGTTATAATACCTCGCGCGTTCAGGTATCAATGCGCGAGTGTGATCCGAGGAGAAAAGGTTCTACGTTAGCAGCGATCTCATTGGCTGCGTTACATATTAATACGCAGATCGGCGGAAGCAGAATTTGGTCCGTCTCTAAGGCAGCGCCATCTCGTAGTGCGCTGTTGTGCTTAGTGGGGCGCGCTTTAGTGGGAAAGTTGTGTACGCGCTGACTACACGGAACAACAATATGTTAGGGCCAGCCATTTTATAAGAGAGCATAATGGGACAGAGTTACTTTCTTTTTTTGGAAAACTCGTTTGTTGAATGCATTGAGAACCTTCCTTTGGCGACACGCACTGCTGCGTATTCTAGCGTCACGGAGACCTTCGTCATTTTACCAGAAGTGTGGGGGAAAATCACAACCACACTTACCCCAGTCGCTGGGTGGGTGAGGGCAGTGCAGTCAACTGGCCACCAGCATCGCCAGACCTTAGGCCATTAGATTTTTGTTTACGCGGCGGTATGAAGTCTGAGGTGTACAAGTGAAAGGTGAAGACGTGAGATGAACTGCTGTGTCACATCATGGACGCTGCTGCCCTCATGAGGGAACGTGCAAAGGCACTCAGACAAGCAACACAACGTGTTCTCCCAAGCGGACTGAAGTAGGAGGTGGGATATCCGAACATTTATTGTGACCTGGAAACAGCTGTAATCTGAATGTGTACGATAATAGCTGTAATGTGAATGCGTACAATAATGCTTAAAAGTGAATCTATTGGATTGCGTATTTTTCAATTGACACTTTGTAAAACATGTTGTAATGTTTACTAACTGTTGTACGTGTTTTCATGCGTAAACCTGACAATGCATTGAATACTACAGAAACGTAAATAACAATCTAGGTTAAATGAGTTCTGTCTCGGAAATCTTTCGAATTGGGCATATGCCCATATGAAGATCTTTGACCCCAGTGATCGTTGACGTCACATCCCTCAATACCATTTCTCATTTTGCGTCGTGGTGGTTACATAGTTTGCAAACGACTGCCTTTCCTTTATTGTTGGCGGAGGTTAAAGTTGAAATACACTGGGATGCACATTCACCAACGCAGAGTTAGAAAAAGTGGATTCAAAAAAGGCGATAAACTGCCAAAAGTAAAGTGACTGATACCAAAATATCAGAAACTTCTCCCAAATTTTGTCAGTGGAGTTTGTGTTAAGACTGTACGACACCGATTCTTAAGTTTGATCTTAAATACAGGATCTGACGGAGGCAGTAGCTGAAAAATGCTGTAAATGAAAATGAAAATTGCGATGTGTAATACAGAGCTGTACTACTTTATATATATATATATATATATATATATATATATATATATATATATATATAAAAGACGATCGATTGATGCCGTGACTCAGACCACCTTCTGGTCACGAAAATGAAAACACATTAATCGACCTCGACTGTATGATTCGAAAAAAATTATAAAGATTACAGACTCATTTCAGGAATTTGAGGGAGTTATAAATGATATGTGATTGTATAAAAATTAGTGTTATGTATTTAAGTTCGAAGTAAATCGTATCTAATCGTCATTTCGGTCAACCGAGTGAGGCGGCGCAGTAGTTAGCACACTGGACTCGCATTCGGGAGGGGGATGGTTCAAACCCGCCATCCTGATTTAGGTTTTCCGTAGTTTCCCTAAGCTACTTCAGGCAAATACCGGGCTGGTCCCTTTGAGAAGGCATCGCCGAGTTCTTTCCCCATCCTTCCCCCATCCAATGGGGCGACGACCTCCCTGTTTGGTCCTCTCGGCCAAATCAACCAACCAACTAATCATTTTGGACGAAAAAGATTTTTGGTGCACCCCTTAGGTTACTATAAATGAAATAAATCTATTTTCCAATCACAAACGCAATATTATTCTCAGAGAAAATGTATCAGTATCTGACACCCGTAGTATAATGGAAGAGTCTCCTCTATCTTTCGTCAAGCGTACGCCTCCTGTGCTCTGTCAGCAAGAAACACTCGTTCGGAACGCACTTACTCGCCATCTTTAGGTCGGTTAAGTGACTGCCACCTCCTTTTCCTCCGGACGGCCTTCGATTTGCTCGATGTGTTCTGTGATAGTACCGGAGGCGACAGCAGACAACTCGACAGTCGGAAACTAGGACTTTCAAGTCTGTGTGCAGACCGTCCGACGGAGAGATGCAAAGCGTCGTCTTTACAGGTGCGAGGCCAGTGTCTTATCACTTACTGCAGGTGACTCCTGCCGTCTTCAAAAATGGTTCAAATGGCTCTGAGCACTATGGGACTTAACTTCTGAGGTCATCAGTCCCCTAGAACTCAGCACTACTTAAACCTAACTAACCTAAGGAATTCACACACATCCATGCCCGAGGCATGATTCGAACCTGCGACCGTAGCGGTCGCGCGGTTCCAGACTGTAGCGCCTAGAACCGCTCGGCCACTCTGGCCGGCTGCCGTCTTCTGCAGTAACAGTGGATGACCGAGTGTTGGGTCAGTTTCCGAAGACTAGGGAGACCTTGGACAGCAGCTACCTGCAATGGAAATGCGGACTGCTGAGGGCACACCAAATTCTGCCCAGCGCCTGTTCCCCCTGCGGGAATACGAAGCGACGCATTCCAGCTCGTGCTGCTGTGTCTCCGCATGCCAAGAGTTCTGCTGACGAGGCTGCTGCCGCCACCTCCGCATGGAAGCAGGCTCGGTTGGAAAGCAGCTCTCACAGGCGGAGCGTCTGTACGTACAGAGGGGGAGAGGAAGAGAGGGGGGGGGGAGAGGCCAGACGAATTTCTGGAGTACGTCACGCTATTGTTATTGGTGTGACCAGTGTCCGATACGGTTTTGTTTACGAGAAGTGAGGAATATTCCGCTTCCCAGTCAGACGAAAACAAAGTGTTGCGCCCCAGACGGAACTTTTCGGGGGGTCATCCGCGCGTCGCGTGTCGGTCGAGTGACCCCTCAGAGCTTAATGGACCCGTCTGTCTGCTGCCGACGCCCATTTACGAGATAGTCGGGGCAGTCGTGAATGAGAAGAGGGCACCGAGGACCTCTAGAGGCCCCCCTCACACTAGCGACCCGTCACGGCGTTCTGTCCGTCGATCGCACGCGAGTGTGGGCCAATCGCAGGTTCGGAAGTTCCGATACCGGATTCGATAAGATATTTAGTATCGATACAAGTACCTGTAACTGCATGTGGATCAGCAGAACGGTTTACGCACGGATAGATCGAGTGCTTTTCCTCTTGAAACAGGTAGTCGTGAAAAACAGAGAGTGGAACAGTAGCATGCACGTTGTACTTACAACAGACTATGTCAAAGCCTTTAACAGAGCACTCAGGAAACAAGCATGGGGCACAATATACTGCATGTAAAAACCCGTATTGTTATCATTGTTATTGTTACACACGCTTAGGCCGCTTCAGAACCACGTGAAGAGTCTTCTCGATGTGAGATTTTTCTCCCCCCTCATTCTTTGTTCTATCTATTGTCCACATTAAAAAATGGCCAGTCCAAGTAATAAATAAGCAAATTCTTTTATGAAGATTTGAGAGGGGCGAAGATTACAGTGAAGCGGAAGTGTTTACTTAGCTTGTCATGTTGAGATGGCTCGTTCTTCTTGTCTAGGGGTCTGATTCTTGAAGCTGAAAGTCTAACATCGGGTCTTCACGGTTGGCTTTAAACTAAATAAATTGGAAGATTGTTGTTGCAGAATTTTTTACGTAAATATATTTTACACTAATTTTCTCACATTTTGGTATATCATACAGTATTATATTTTTCACATTAAGAAAGCTGAAATTATGTTGTTCGCACCTATTATGCAAAAATATGTCCCATCACATCAGAGACAAGGTTACGACTCTCACACTCTGCGGAAATAACAATATTCCAAAGGGCTTACAATTTTTCTTAACAAATTAATTCCTAATAGTTTTTGTTACGTTATTAATTTCGATTATTATTTCATAAATGAATCAAGAAATAAACATAGTAAACAGTACAGGACTGCATAATAAGTAATATAAATTTTAAGTGTGCATATAATTCGTAATTTCAAATGTTTCTAAAAAAATTAACTGTACATTCAGAACTAGTACTTATCGATTATGACATCGAAACTAAAATATTTTATAAAGTAATTCCTTTTCATAAATTTTAACTTGACGTAGTGTGTATAAAATTATATGAAAGTTTTCAGAAGAGCAACTAAGATAATATTGACCTGTCCAAAACTCGAAAAATAATACTGCAATAGATTGAAGAAAGGTTTATTTGCAACTATTTGGCTGATTTTTTTCAATATGTTCTGAATTACACAGTTGCTGTTTCGCAGTTATGTTTACGATTTTGAAATAATACTGGTATCAATAACTGCTGTTGAGGAAAAGTAATACTGGAGGAGAATGTCCCGTTACATGCCATACCTTTCATCTTTTCGCTATGCATTTTCTTCTTTTCTTCCGACCATGTTCTTACTGCTTTCCATTTCGTGACATCTTGGTTCACTATCCACATGAGTACTTTGTGGCTGAATGTTGGTCTGTCTTGTATATCTGAGTCTGTTTTTCCAACATCATTCAGGTGTTTTCTGACTTCGGAGAGCCGCTCCACGTTCTAGTCTATTCTAGAAATGCCCAGTTTGTCGGGTGGCCGGTTTTCTCCTTATAGGCACGTAAAATTTCAGTAGACTTTTTTTGAGTCAAGTACTGTGTTAGATATCTGTTCGGTCTCCTATCTATCCTGCTGTCAGTAGCCTCCTTATGTCTTACTTGACCTCAAGATTTTCCTGATTACTTTCCTCTCTAATTTCTTAATATTTTCTGATGCACTTTTTCCCTCCACGATCAACGTTGCGTGTAAGGTTTCTGGCTTGATGCCAGTGTTGTAATGTCTTTCTGTTGCCTTACGTGATAGGCATGATTTATAGTAGATGTTTCCAGTCTTTCAAAATGCTCTAGTACTTTTTTGATTTCACAGTTTGTGAGCTGCTTCCTCAAACCCATTTTCGTATATCATCTTGCCATGATAGTTTAATCTGTGAACTCGCTTGGTCTCACCATAATTTGTCGTAATCCTTTTTGCCGCACCTTTTTAATTTGTCATCTATTCCGTCTTCTCGAAGGAGATCTGTAGTCCGACGTTTTCAGCCTTCTCTTTCAGGACCTCTGCTTTCCTGTAGTGTCTGTGTTATCTACTGTCAGTGAATGTCAGACAGCAAATATGTACATCTGTAGCTTTCTTCCTAGCCTGTTTGGTCTATAAAGTCCCTGTATATTCAGTCATATCTCTTATTCCCTGACAACTTTTGATCGTATGTTCAACAACATTTGCGATATACCATCTCCCTGTCTCAAACCTGTCCCAATCACTAACGAATCTGATAAATCTCCCATACGTGTAATTTTGTGTTTGTTGTTTGTTTACCAAACATGTTCACTATCGTCTCGTCGAGGCCCCTCTATTTCAGGTCTTAGATCTCTGATGGTCTGTGTAAAAAATCACTGACCACCTTTAGGGACCGGTTACTTAGGTAAAACAAGAGAACAAATGTCTAGTAAGTATGGGCTGTAAAATGCATACTTTAAGTCCTTAAGAACTATGAGCAAACTATGAGGACTTGCTCAGTAGAGCAGGTGTGTTTCACACTAGCGAAGATGAACAAATGCCAATAGATCTTAAAGTATGCATTTTAATACCCATGTTTACTGAACATGTTTTTCTTAAAGGACATCATCTTTACGTTAGTGACTGTTATAAGTTTTTATTACACTATTGCAAATTCGGCCTTAGGCCATTATCAAGTGCTGCTGAAAAATACAGAATGTTTAAAAAATTATTTTACAGGTTCATTATGTATCTCGGCGTTGTGCCGATTATACAAGACATTTTAACTGTGAAGCCATGTTGTTTACATATTATGGCTTTAAGTCATGTCAATGTAATGTAAGCTGACACATTTTTATGCCGGCCGGAGTGGCCGAGCGGTTCTAGGCGCTACAGTCTGGAACCGCGCGACCGCTACGGTCGCAGGTTCGAATCCTGCCTCGGGCATGGATGTGTGCGATGTCCTTAGGTTAGTTAGGTTTAAGTAGTTCTAAGTTCTAGGGGACTGATGACCTCAGATGTTAAGTCCCATAGTGCTCAGAGCCATTTGAACCATTTTGAACACATTTTTATGTCGTCGTCAATACCGTTAAATACATTCGTGACGTTGTTACACAGTGCGAACACACATATTCAAACGTCGTAAAACAACATAATCTGTAAGTGCACACGATCGTTAACCCATTATTAGTCACAAATGCATTAGACCACAGCTGCAGACTACTGTTTGCAGGCTATTAATGAATCTGTAAAATAATTTTTTAAACATTCTGTATTTTTCAGCAGCAATTGATAATGGCCTAAGGCCGAAATTGCAGTAGTGTAATAAAAACTTATAACAGTCACTGGCGTAAAGATGATGTCCTTCAAAAAAAATTTTATGGCTGTGAATCCCAGCTACAACAAGTTTATTTTTTTTCTTAGTTTGGGCCATGTGACTTCCTGTTAAAATATGGAAAGCAAAGTCATTTCAGTGGAAGAGACCTGTTCCATACTATCGAAATTGAACAAGGACTCATAGCTCTTAAGATACTCCGTTTAGAGCCCATGTTTACTAGACCTTTTTTTGTTTTGGTGTGAGGAATCTGCTCTTAAAGCTCGTCGGTTCTTTTTTTTTGGGACACCCTAGAAGTCATGGGATAGCGATATGCACATCACCAGATGAAGGTAGTATCGCAAGGCAGTGCATTGATAAAGTATCATCTGTACTCAGGCGATTCGTGTGGAAAAGTTTCCAACGTGATTGTGGCCGCACAACGGAAATTAACAGGCTTCGAAGGCGGAATGGTATTTTCCACTAGACGCAAGGGTTATTTCATTTCGGAAATCGTCAGGAAATTCAATACTCCGAGATCCATAGTATCAAGAGTGCGCCGACAATACCAAATTTCAGGCATTACCTGCCGGCCGCGGTGGCCGAGCGGTTCTAGGCGCTTCAGTTCGGAACCGCGCGACTGCTACGGTCGCAGGTTCGAATCCTGCCTCGGGCATGGATGTGTGTGATGTCCTTAGGTTAGATAGGTTTAAGTAGTTCTAAGTTCTAGGGGACTGATGACCTCAGATGTTAAGTCCTATAGCGCTCAGAGCCAGGCATTACCTCCCACCACCGACAACGCATTGGCCGACGTCCTTCACTTAACGACTGAGTGCAGCGGTGTTTGCATTCAGTTGTCAGTGCTAACAGACAATCAACAGTGCGTAAAATAACAGCAGAAATCAATGTAACACGTACGACAAACGTATCCGTCAGGACAGTGCGGGCGAAATTTGGCTATAATGGGCTATGACAGCAGTCGAGCGACTCGAGTGCCTCTGTTAATAGTAAAACATCGCCTACAGCGCCTATCCTGGGCTCGTGACCATGTCGGTTGGGCCACATACAACTGGAAAACCACGGCCTGATCATATGAGTCCTGATTTCAGCTTGTAAGAGCTGATGATAGGTTGTTATGGTGTAGCAATTTTAATGGCCAGTAGTGTATATAGCCTACACTAATTTTACCACTTACTTCATATTTGTACGTAGCAAGCCGGCCGAAGTGGCCGTGCGGTTAAAGGCGCTGCAGTCTGGAACCGCAGGACCGCTACGGTCGCAGGTTCGAATCCTGCCTCGGGCATGGATGTTTGTGATGTCCTTAGGTTAGTTAGGTTTAACTAGTTCTAAGTTCTAGGGGACTAATGACCTCAGCAGTTGAGTCCCATAGTGCTCAGAGCCATTTGAACCATTTTTGTACGTAGCATGTAGCAACTGGAGAAAGTATGCATAAATGCACATTAACATATACGGGCTCACCGCCGACTGTTTGTCGTTGTAGGACCGTGGCCCAGTGGCGGTACATTTCCGACCGGTGATTCACTGACTGATTTTTCTCGAGCCACGTTCCGTAGCCACTTCTGATGTTATCATCAGGACTTCTCACTGCCCGTATATATGTCAAACAATTTTGAACGATCAGTTGACTGACCAGAAAGTGAGGCGAAGGGGCGGATCGGCTGTGATTGCAAAGCCACGCAGCGTTCGCTTCGGCACTGGTTTCGCCAATAACGTTGTATAAAAAAGTTGGACGTATTCCCGGCGTCTGACGCAGCCAGTGAAGGAGAGACGAGCACGCTATCTCACCGCTGTCCCCGTGCAGGCATCGTGACAACAAGATATCAGAAATTAGGACTCCCACACTATAGCGGCCCGTTTTCCCGAACAGTCTGTACGACAGCAACTCGATAAGCAGCTGTGTTGCCCGGTTGCGAAAGTTATGTCGTGATGCGGCGGGCCTGGGGCCTACATATGTAGTGGCGTTCTTAGTTGCGAAGTAAGGAAACTCGATACTTTTTGCGATGTAAGGCAACCTTTCTTTTCTGTGGTTATTACGAGAAGAGAGGCGTTACTGGTCCACAGTGCAGAAGAGAGCAGAGTCCAGATTGACACGAATATTCTTGAATTGCAGAAAACCTTCAGTACAGTTCTCACCGTCGCCTAGAAAAGAAAACATGCGCATACCGAATATGTGAACATATAGGCAGCTAGACAGAAGACTCTCTAGCAGGCAGAAATCAGTGCGGCGACCTTAACGGAGGGCCATCGCAGGCAGTGTCTGGCCTCCCTCAAGGCACTGTGCTAGGTCCGCTCCTGTTCACGACATATACTGGGTGTCTCACAGATCTTATTGCAGGCTTCTACGTGTTGCACAGAGGTCTTGGTGGATAAGGTTTTGACGAGGAACACACACCCGGAACTGCACTGTTTGGATGTGAAATAAGTTTGGAGTTTGGATCACTTTCAAATCTTCCGTCGTTGCGGCTGATACAGCAACCAGTGTAAGATTTGAAATAAATATACAGTCTTGAGGAGGTTTTTATTTTCAAATTTCAGTGATGGGTTTCGCCGGTGGTAGGCATCTTCAGATTGTAGAAACTGGTCGCGGCGCATGCCGTCCATAAAAATGAATACACCATACGAAGTGCGATTAGAATGTCAAAACGTTGAAAATACCCAATGGGCCTCAAGTGGGTTCCCAACTCGTTGCCACGCGTCATGTGTAATCTTCAGCATTGATGTACAGTACGTAATGATACAGCTGCAAACGAATGCATCGAGAAAGTTTCGGGAGATTTGAAAATGATCTGCGCCTGAAACTTATTTTACATTCTAACTGTAGATTTCCGGACATAGATCCCTTCTCAAAACTCTTCTTAATAAATATCTTCTACAACCCGTAGGAGCTTGCCACAGTATAGTCGTAAATACCATGCAGTTCACATTGGCTTGCAGAGTATGCAGATAGGTGTGGAAGTCAGCAGGATTTATAAAGGCAAAAGGGCAGTCAAAATAGGTAAGAACACGCCTGTACTTGGCACAGCTTTTGTTGTTCCTAAGAAGGTTGTCAGCTCAATCGTGGAGTTCTTCAGGCCTTCTGAGAGACTTTCTATCTTAACTCTCAGCTATGGTAACAAAGGATACACACTGATCAATGCGCATGCACCAATCAGTGAAAACAACAGACGTAATCCCGAGAAAGGTGAACACTTCTCGGACCTTCTTGAATAACAGTTAGTGAAAATAGCATCTAAGAACATAAAGATACTACTAGGTGACTTTAACGATCAACTGGGAATAAAACCGTAATTCAGATTAACAATTGGGAATTATCCTGCTCACAAGATGACTAACAGAAATGGTATAAGACTCGTCAATCTGTGTCGATCTTTCATTCTTCAGATAATGATAACATTTTACAAACACAAGACAAGTAAACAGAAGACTTGGTGATCACCAGGAAATGTGTGCTGAGAGAAACAATCATGTAGCAATGTAGCAATCTCTAGGACTTCAATTAAGGAAATAATGAATGGTAAAGTACAGAGAGGTATTCATTTTGACTCGGATCATTACCTCTTCAAGATCAAAATGAATTTCATCCCTCTCAATAAGGCCACGAAAACCAGAAACAAAATTCATAAATATGACGTTGCAAAGCTCAAAATCAATCAAAACGTATTGGAACAATACCACCAGCAATTGACATTTGAATCTCATAAATGGACGGACATCGCTTCCAAGGTCCAACAAGCAGCTAATACTGCAATCCCAACAGCTAAAAAAAGAAAGCATAGATGATGGAATGAGGTTTGTAATGAGGTGGTTGCTCAAAGAACAAATGCCTGGAAGAAGTGGAATTCGACCAGGAGACCTGAAGATTTTAATGTATTCCGTGAAGTTCGAAAATATGCAGCCAGAAAGTTACGAAGGGCTAAGCGATTGTATGAGAAACAGCAGTTAGAACAGATCGATCAGGATTTCCGGAAAAACAAATCCAGAGACTTCTATCAGACGTTCAAGTCGAATTTGAATGGGTACCAAGCCCCTAGTATTTGTTTTAGAGACGAAAATTTAAGGCTCGGTCTGACCAACAAAGAAAACTGCACGATCATGTCTCGTTATTTTGAAAACCTGCTTAATGGTGTAGAACCTAAGGGAAGATTCCCTGTATGTGCCCCGATCCACAAACTACCCAACTCATCTACACCTGGTAAAGAGGAGATCAAAGAGATCATCAACAACCTTAACAATAATAAGGCAGCTGGAGAGGATTCAATAGTAGCGGAACTACTGAAGCTGGCAAATAATGAAACTCTAGATGTACTAGTCCAACTTTTTGAGGAATCTGGAGAACTTGGACGATAACAACTAAATGGCAGTCAGCTTTAATCCATCCTCTACACAAAAAAGGCGATAAAAATAATGTCAATAACGATAGGGGCATTTCATTAGTATCTGTTCCATATAAGATTCTCTCCAAAGCAATACAGAAAAGAATAGAAGGTCATCTTGATCAACTGACTGTGGAATATCAAGCTGGTCTCCGAAAGGGCCGTTCTTGCCCAGAACAGATCTTTAATCTGAAGAAGATCATCAGGTACAAGAAAACTGGAGGAAATAACTACGTGGTCGTGTTTGTTGATTTTCAGAAGGCATATGACTCTATCGACCAAGAGGCATTAATGAATATTTTGGAAGCGTTTGGGGTGGATGATGCATCAGGAAAGTTGATCAAAAAAACCTTCACTAACACAGTGTCAAAAATAAAATTTATGGATGAGATTTCAGAGCCCTTTACAATCAGAACAGGTGTAAGACAAGGAGATGAGCTATCCCCACTCCTTTTCAACTGTGACTTGGAAAAGGTCATTCGAGAGTGGAGAAAGTTGTTAGTCCGAGAAGAAACAAATGAAGAGCGGTTCAGACTTAGTCTTAAGAACAAATGGGTGTACATCGACTTCTTGGCCTTTGCGGATGACCTGGCCATTTTTGCAAACAACATAGACTCAGCGGTCAACAAGATCAATAGGCTATCAGAAATTTCTGAAAAAGTTGGACTCCAGATCTCTATCCAAAAGACAAAATATATGACGAATATCTGTGATGGACCTGAAAGGACGATCACCAGTCTGGGAAAAATCGGACAAATTAAGAATTTCAGGTATCTCTGTGAAGTCATCCAGATAAATGGATTAGAAGAAGAAGAATTTATCTCAGGATGAGGAAGTTAGACCATGCATACCAACTGACAAGGAATACCTGTAGCAAAAAGTGTATGACTTTAGGGGCAAGATCCGACATCACACTCCAGTTGTAAAACCTGAGGCCTTATATTCGTCCGAAACTTTGACCATGAATAGACAAGGTCAAGCTGAGCAGCTGGAAAAGTAGGAGGGTAGAATATTAAAGAAAATCCTAGGTAATAGGTGGGTTGATGAACAATGGCAAATGAGAGCAAATGAGGACTTGTGCAGCAAGACAGAACATATCACAGCATCCATTAAGAAGGGACGAATGTTATTTTACGGTCATCTCATGAGGATGGACGGTGACCGACTAACAAAAAGAATATGGAGTTTCATCCAATCTAAAAAAAAAACAAGGCCGAGATGGTTCGAAGAATGTGAAAAAGATCTTAGACAGATTCGTGTCTCAGGGAGAGAAATTCCTGAGAGGAACAAATTTGGAAGATTGGTGAACAACTACCAAGGTTTAAAAACTGTCATCAACGTCCAAAATACGGAGAGAACCTTTGTCTGAAGAGCATAAACAGGCACTTCTTGGTGGGCTCAGAAGATACTGGCAGGAAGTCAAAGCTGGAACAAGAACAAGACCTAAGTAAGGGCAGTTTTTATTTTTTAAATAAGATACAAATACTTTTGTAAAAAAACTTTCATTTTCTGATTCTACACACTTTTACCTATTTTTATACATAGTTGCCTTGTTTATTTAAGCACTTGTCATACCGTACAACTAAGTTTTTAATTCCATCTTCAAAGAATTCGGCCGCCTGCTCCGACAGCCAAGAGTTCACGGCCGCTTTCACTTCATCGTCGTCATTGAAGCGCTGCCCGCCAAGATGGTGTTTCAGGTACCGGAAAAGGTGAAAATCGCTAGGAGCAAGGTTGGGGCTGTATGGTGCATGGTCCAAAACTTCCCAGCCAAAAGAATCAATCAAATCCCGAGTCTTTTGAGATGTGTGAGGCCTAGCGTTATCGTGCAGGAGCAAAACTCCTTTCGTCAGCATGCCGCGCCTTTTGTTTTGAATTGCTCTGCGGAGCTTCTTTAGAGTTGCACAGTAGGCATCTGAGTTGATTGTCGTTCCTCGTGGCATAAAGTCCACTAGCAAAACACCGCGCCGGTCCCAGAACACAGTTTCCATAATCTTGCGCTTTGACAGCGTCTGTTTGGCTTTGACCTTGACGGGTGAGGTTGTGTGTCGCCATTCCATCGATTGTCGCTTACTTTCAGGAGTGATATGGGATACCCATGTTTCATCTCCAGTGACATTTTGACTCAAAATGTCATCCCCTTCTTCCTCGTAAAGTATCAAAAAGTCCAATGAAGTGGCAAATCTCTTCCCTTTGTGGTCCTCTGTGAGGAGTCTGGGTACCCACCGAGAACACAGTTTCTTAAAGTTTAGGTTTTCAGACACAATTTTGTACAAAACCGATCTTGAAACTTGTGGAAATTCCAAAGAATGAGTGGAAATTGCGAATCTTCTGTCCTCACGAATCTTTGTTTCGACTGCAGCCACCAAATCATCAGTGATCACAGAGGGCCGACCTGAGCGTTCTTCGTCATGGACGTTTTGACGGCCATTTTTAAACTCTCTAACCCATTGACGCACTTTACCTTCACTCATTGCATTCAAGCCATAAACTTCTGTTAACTGACGATGAGAGGTGGCAGAAACCCCCTCTCATATTTCTATCTTAGTCTGAGTAATTCGATCTTCCTCTCTAATTGTATGCGGTGAAAAGTCGCTATTCCTTCACACGCGGACTTCCCACGCAGCGTCTCTCGTCACCCGGGTGGTCTGGTGACACACGGGCTCTGCTGATCTTGAAAGTGTTAAGCCGACGGGTGTGAGGGAGTCGAGTGAATGCTTTCCAGACGCCGACATTGTCAAAAGACACGCCCGCAGGGGCCTGAAGTAGCGGCTGGGCTAGAGGTTCCGTTACTTCGCAGAAACTTAGCGAAAACACTTTCTGGCGGGCTACCGGTGAGGCGTGGGAATGACTTGTGTACCCAGGCAGTTGTGGCGGGAAAATTCCCGCGCTTTCTGCAAAATCGTAACTGTGATTGGCTTGCTCAGGGCATAGCTCCGTGACGTAGCAAAATCAGCACAGAAATTGGCGCCAAGAATCTCCATTGGTGGAATGGTAGTGCTCCGGCAATAGAGTGGAATTTTCCGCCGGTTTTCGAGTTGCTGATTGGAACGTTTAACCACGGCCACTGTCGTGGGGGCGGGAATGTTCTGTGTTCGGCCTGTATGGGTGCTCTTGAGGAGTCGGCTCTCGCCTTTCGGTCGGAGTAGGTTACAAGACTGAGCTCTCGCTGCTCTGAACAGCCTGCCTTCTGTTGGCTGTCTAATATACTTTTATTTAATTGTAACTGTTTGACGAAGTTGATGAAGTTTCGACTTCAACGTAACTTTCCGAGTACAGTTGGCAATTGAGCGTTCTGCGTACAAGCGGCCTATGTTGTCTGTCTTGAGCAGTTTTGGCTAAAGTTGGCTGTATCGGAGTTACTGTGTGACTTCGCTTGTTACAATCAATCACTGTACCGTCAGTGATTGTGTGGCGAGCCTTCTTCACCTCCCTCAGAGGCGCATTTGTATTGATAGGAAGTCTTTAGTCTGGAACAACCAGACCTGGATAATTAGTTTCGGGCTATACTCGCGACATTATCATCACCACGACGGGACGTCGAAGCAACCAGTCATCGCATCCGGTACGCCAGATCGTGTTCTTGCAGTTAAGAAGACAGTTTGGTAATGTATGTCCGCAGCACCGGCAGATAGGGATTTTCCTAGGTGATAATCAGAGCTAAGCAGAGCGCGCCTGTTCGTCTTTTTCTAACTTTGTTCTGTCTTGGGTGTTCATTGTCTGAGTTCTCACTACTGTAGCAGCAATTAATGTTGGGTTGGCTGTGTGTTTCTCTTAAGATTTGAGTTGCAAGGAATTGGCTCCACATACCACTTCGTCATAAATGTCACAATCTAGTTTAGGGACAACTTCACCTTCACAGCATCTATTTGAGTATCTAATTTGAGCCAATTTGATGTATTGTAAAATGTTTCATGTGTTTTGTTTATTATTTTGATTTTAGTCATAATAAATCATGTTGTTATTTTGGACAGAACTTTCACTGTGTTAATCGGTACAGCAACCCTTTCATTTCTCACTACGTTAATGAAACTTTCCTTTATTTAACTTATTTATCAAATTAAATTATTGCAGGTGCCAAACTCTTTTCTACTCCACTTGCAGGGTCGATTACAGTCAGTTCGCGTTTCTTTTTAATCCATGTGCAACAGCAAAAGTCGGAGTTAGAATAGGGAGGGGGGGCTTAGGGCATCCTTTATATATGAAGATTCTAGAAGAATTTAGTGTTAAATACACTGCTAGCCCCGGCACCTCGCAATTGCATTCAAGCCATAAACTTCTGTTAACTGACGATGAATTTCTGCAGCTGATAGGCTTCTCGCGGTCAAAAAACGTATCACTGACCGTATCTCACACGCGGCGGGCGATTCAATAATCGTAAACATTATAAAGTAGCACAGCGATGCGTACACGTCAGCTACAGAGCTGCAACTTGCATCAGTGTGAGCGGGAAGGATGCCGGCAAGTGGTGCGGTGGCTTGTTGCGGCGTCCGCGCGAACTACGGGACTATACGCGCGAACGGCCCTTACTTAAAAACAACCCTCGTATAATAGTATTTCCTTTGGTCGAGCAATCTTTCTGAATCATGTTCTTCGTCTGATTAGAATACCCAAAAGTAAATCGAAGATAGAGGCATACGTATCGTTTATTATTGGAAAAAACCATACTGAAATAATTCTATACTACTTCCTTGCGATCTGGTAGTAGAGAATGAAGTTCTCGATGATCATACATTTTGCCGTACATATCGTTCACCAAAATCTTTGGCGTCCTCTTGTCTTCTTCTTTTTCTCTTGGTTAGACAGCACACGAACAAGAGTGTTTAATGCCGCGCCCCCCATTTATGCATTCTTAGACAGTAGTGTAGCAGTAGATGGACTGTCTGGTTCTGATTCAAACTATACGTGAAGGGGAGAAGACAGTCCTTGACTGGTGCAGTATGGATGCTGATCAGTTAACATGCTCTTATAGTCTCCATAACGGGACTCGTGCAGGTCCTTTGGTGTGTAGTGAGCAGCTCGTCCTACTCAATGCTCAACTGTAAGCCCAATTTATTGGAGTGACTTTCTGGTGAAAATAAGGTGCTCGTGATCGATGCAGATGTTAAATAGCTCTAAATCTCGGAAGACAGCACACTCGTAGGAACTGGGGACCATGCCGTCGTCTGCTAACATGTGAAGCTAAACTATACTAGCACTCGTACTGCAGTAATGGATTTCATGTTTTTATGATTTTGTAACCTTTATTGTAGGGTTTCTTTTGTTTTCGCGGCATACTGCAAACGTTGCACCATGCTTCGATGTTTTTCCCCGCTGGTGTTCTCCCACGGGAGAGGCGAAATGGGTGTCTATGCGAGAAGGTACTTAGGTTTTACAATATTTCGACAAAGGAAAGGTCGTACACTGTGCATAAATAAGAATGTAAATAGATAAACATTTCCAACGAACATCGTTCCGATAGTGAATAATTACGATCTGATGAACGAAAAAAAATAGTTTTAAGAAGTTAATTGGCAAAAAAATGGCTCTGAGCACTATGGGACTTAACTACTGAGGTCATCAGTCCCCTAAAACTTAGAACTACTTAAACCTAACTAAACTAAGGACATCACACACATCCATGCCCGAGGCAGGATTCGAACCTGCGACCGTAGCGGTCGCGCGGTTCCAGACTGTAGCGCCTAGAACCGCTCGTCCACTACAGCTGGCGTTATTTGGCAGTTGGAGAACAAGATACAAAGGATAAAGTGAAAGAAACTACATACTGATTTCTAAATATTGTTTAGCGCACGTGTATGAGTATATTTTCTCGAGCAATAAATAATGATGGTTTGAAATGTTTGGACGAAACTTCTCTTACTGTTTCGGTTCTTAGCATCGTGGACAGTGTGCTATATGTCCTGCCTCAAGGAGAATCGACTACGAATTTTACTTTTTGTAAGAAGAACGTTCCTTCAAAACTTCGTTTTCACGTTTCGGGTGCCAAGACGGACAGCAGCCATCTCTCACAACGTACCAAATTGTAGCGCCGACGTGTAAACAAAAAGACCGCTCGTGACAGGCGGGAGAATCAATTCGCCATGGGCGCTGCAGTAAACTCTGTGCCATTCCTGGCTTTAGAAACCATGGTATTTCACCCTAAGATCTACATCATAGCTTGCCTGGGATTGCATTAGATGAGGTGTGACGTAAGGAGTGGAGTGAGAGACAGACAATAAATGGTGCACTCAGTACTAACTACGTGAGAAATTACGCCAGTTTGGTAGGAGGATAACCTGACTGATTGCAACTGCAGGAGCCAACGCTCCAAATCTGTAAAGTTCATTAATGTTTTCTAAAGTATCATTCAGATTTAATAATCGATCATGCCAACTGACCTGTCGATAGTAAGGTATCATCCACGCATTTCAGATATCATTTTTAACAATTTTCATTAAAATTAGGGTAACGATATTCAGAGGAAGCACTTCAAGCATATTTGGCTTCTGTTTAAAGTGTGCGCCGAGCAAAGTGATACGAGTTGATCAGTTTAGTCAGGACCAGTTTAATGTGGCCTCACAGTCCAATTCGGATTACAAGCTGCACGACTAAAAGGTGAATTCTGAGTCGTATATATTAATAAAGGGTGTTTAAAAAAGAACTTGTTAGTTTTAAGTATAAATTTAATGAGGAAATTAATGAAAAATTACATCAATGACTACTCGTCATGAAAGAGAATTACTTTAAGTTTTGTTCAAAGTTATAGACTTCAATGTGGGATCTATTTGTTGCCCTGCACACGTCGAGACGATATTCCACTTCTCACCACGTATTCACCAACATTTCAGGTGTAACTGTCTCAGTTGCTGCGATGATTCTTTCCCATAAATGACTGATGTCTCTGATCTTTATTTGTACACAACATTTTTTATGTGGCCCCAAAAGAAAAAAGCCTATTGGGGTTAAGTCTGGGCTTCCTGGGGGCCAAGGTATTGGGCCAGCCCTGCCTATACACCTTCCTGGAAAGCGAATGTAAAGAGCCGCACGCTGTAATGAGGTTGGGCGCTATCTTGTTGGAAAAACACAAGCCCCTTTTCCGTCTCAATATCGTCCATTTGGGGAAAGACGTACTCTGTCAACATGTCACAGTAAACGTCCCCATTTATTGTTTTTTCTACAGAAATGAAGGGACCAATCACACGATCTTCCATCAAACCGCACCAGGCATTAACTTTGGGGGAGTCACGTTGACGTGGATGCTCTGTCCCCAAACTTCTGTAGGTATGACGATTAACTGTTCCACTGACATGAAATGTAGCCTCATCGTAAAGGAGAATCTTTTTTAAAAAATTGACATCATCATCAATTCTGTGTAGAAAATCAACGGACGGCAAACTCATACCTTTCGATTTTATCAGTAGGTTTTATTTTATGTAACAGCTGCAATTAGTAGGGGTGCAACTTGAGTCTTTTACGCACAACGTCATACACAGTACCTTTAGGCACTCCTAATTGTAGACTACGTCTGGCCAATGACGTTTTAGTGCTCTGAACACACGAAACACGGATCTGTTCAGCAACAACCTCAGAAGTTCTCGGTCTAACTGGCGATTTTGCTTCTAAAACACTACCGGTTTCCTTGAAGAACTTTAGCCGATGATAGATAGTTTTTGCTGTATGTGGTTCACCACCATACTGACGTCTAAAATTACATTACACTGTTATAACTGACTCAGTTTTCACAAGCCAAATAACACACTGCGCTTTCTGTTGCGGAGTACACATTATTGCTGAGTTGCTGTGCACTGTACTGCACGGACACCTGGACTGAACTGAGGGAACAGAGAGAAAAAAAAAAAAAAAGCATTGGTGCAGTCTCAAGGTCAATCAGACCTGCCAAGTGCTGAGGAGCCGAACTTGGAGAGTTGATGAATCAAACACCACAAACTAGAATAGTGTATGTCGCTTTGTACAGATTCTAGGACACGTTGAAACTGGGAAGTTCTTTTTCAAACACATGGTATTAAACAACAGCGGCTCTTCAGGTAAAGCAGAGAAGATTAGACTAAACGTGTGAACGTAATTTCTCCAGTACACTTTGTATACAAGACTCATTAGTGTTTCTAATATGGACTGTGATACGTGCGGCGTACCTTTATGTGAACAGATGTATTGTCAGCAGTTTGATGCTTTGCCTGCGATGTAATTCGTGCGACAAATAAAAAAGCAACTGGCGTCCCGAACTGAGACCTGGCAGATTATTTCGCAGAACTGAGAGCCTTAGCCGTCCCACCAGTGTCTTGCAGCCTAACCTCAAGAACAACAGATTTGCGATATGGGTAGGACGACATCAGGTTGGTGAATCATTGCAGAATTTCAGTGTGGTACCTCGATGCTGTGGAATACACACAGACCCCTCGCTTGTCCTGTGTTTCGAGTACAAATGGGAACAGTTACATGTTGTCTGTGGTAATGCAGAGTACGAATGGAATGAATGAAAGTGGAGGGGGCGTGTTACAGTAAACAGTGATCGCATTGTTCACATTTGGTTGTGCTAATTCAGTTTCGGTCACTCTGACTGCCTTACAGCCCTTTCATTTCATTTTTTCTGTAATTAACGCCATAAATCTTTAGCAATGAGTAGTCCGATGATACGAGGATGACGCTCGTTTAAAATTGGATTTAGAGGACAGGCTCTGTGATAGTTTTAATTGTCGCATCAGAAAAATAAAGTTAGGTAATTAATGATTTGTTTGTTTTGAGGTACGCGTCTGCAGTCTTCGTACACAATGTGCCGTGCAACTTCAACTGCTCAGATTAAACATCTAAAACGAGTACAGAGTCACATTTATTAAAACATTAATATTACATTTATCTGGTACATTACCAATTCTCTTATAACGAAACATTCATAGAAAACATAATACGATTAGATTGCGAAGCAGGAACAGTTTATGGGCAACAAGCCGTTATAGTAACACATTGAAGTCCATGATGTTTCAACTCCACTTAAATTCTAAAGCAGCACCGCATGGGATTTCTAGATATGAAAGTTATCCCACATTCCGTAGCGATAATAACAACTCCGTAATACTAACTGGGCACATATGGCTCCAAAACAAGCCCAGGTCAGATTTTTGCGCGAATTCTTGATGTACTCCCACTCGTTGTACGTGCATACACGTCTGTATTACAGTTTTCTACAGAGGGATCCCTGCATTCTTATTTGAAAATTTTTGCTTAATGCCAGTAACAGCATTACTAAAATCCGTAATTCACAATACCGTTACTAAAATCAAAAACTACAATCTAATTCACTCATTAATAAATTTAAGAACAGATTAATTTAGGACATAAAGATACAAAACAAACATTTACATAACTTGGCGAAGTAGCTCATGCAGTTGCATCTTTTGTCACCGGCGTGGTACATTTCTAATCGCCTAACCGCCGGTACTCGTTTGGGGCTCTCTGTGTACTGTCCACACAGATAACTGGTAGTTATCGCATCGAAGCCTCGTCTGAAACAGAGATGCTACACGGTACAGCTTCTGCCGCCCAGCAAGGTACAGAAAAATCCACGTGAGGTCCGATGACACAGTTAGTACTCCACAGTTAAGCAAAAATGATTTGATACAAAAATGCACTATAACCCTATCCCCACATCGCGGTACTGTTGACTTTATACTCGCACCACAGTATACGCATTAATCCGATAGGCAAACAATCACCAATAACGTATGTTCCATGATGTCAGTCCTGTGATGCTTAAAGACCCGCAAGGCAAAGACCAACTATTTCACGGCAAAACACAGTGACAACAAACAATAATTGGCAATCAGTGTCAATTCACCAACACTCGTGTATCTTAAGATGTTATTTTATTTTATTTTGAAGGCTACCATTCTCAACATTTCACTATGCCATCTTCAAGCCCTACATGCATCTCCCTAAACAAACGAAAATGTCGTACAGAGCCACAAATCTCTGAGTGTCGTAAATTCAGTTGTTACAATAGTGCTTCATTCGAAGACCTGATAGCAGCTGAACACACCTGCGGTCCAAGAACGTGATCAGAGATAGTCCCCTTTTTGGGGGGACTATCTTCGACCACATTCTTGGACTGCAGGTGTGCTCAGCTGCTCTATATGACATTTTCGTTTATTTGGGCCTGAAGATGCCATAGTGAAATTTTGAACCTGGTAGCCTTCAAAATAAAATAAAATAACATCTTAAGATACACGGCTGTTGGTGAATTTCATTGATTGTTACTTCACCAGCGGATGTCCCCTGTCCATGACGGACCAATAGAGAGCAATGAATGATGTCAGTTCAGACAAGCAAATTCCCTTCAATAAATTACTCAGAAGGCTTATCACGTAACAGTCCCTTAACTCGACCCATCCGTGCTAAAGAACAGGAAGCTGCTCCCATGTGCCACGTTCCCTCAAAAGCGACTTACCATTAAGTCCGTTTTATACGGGCCTCGATCCTCTCTGGAGGCGGTGACTCTGTCTCCACAAAATTAACCACAGTGATCACAGCAGACTTCCACGTCTTTTGCAGAACACCGACTGCCGTAGCTCTACTTATTACAGACACGTTCCGTTACGACCGAGCGAGGTGGCGCAGTGGGTAGCACACTGGACTCGCATTCGGGAGGACGACGGTTCAATCCCGTCTCCAGCCATCCTGATTTAGGTTTTCCGTGATTTCCCTAAATCGTTTCAGGCAAATGCCGGGATGGATCCTCTGAAAAGGCACGGCCGATTTGCTTCCCAATTCTTCCCTAACCCGAGCTTGCGCTCCGTCTCTAATGACCTCGTTGTCGACGGGACGTTAAACACTAACCACCACCACCACCACCGTTCCGTTACGTCCCGGCCCACATACAACGCGCACTTGCTTGTTGCCACTCCGCGGTCCGCGCGTAACAACCGTCCTCGCTGCTGCAGCCGCACTCCCAGCGATGCGCGATCCGGTAGCCTATCGACCGCCACAAACCTATCGATAGGCAATCGAAATAAGTGTCCAAAGAATAGAAAAGCAACTGGGATCACTGAACAGAGGAAAGTCCACTGGACCTGACGGGATACCAATTCGATTCTACACAGAGTACGCGAAAGAACTTGCCCCCCTTCTAACAGAAGTGTACCGCAAGTCTCTAGAGGAACGGAAGGTTCCAAATGATTGGAAAAGAGGGGCCGTCGAGCAGATGCGCAAAACTATAAACCTACATCTCTGACATCGATCTGTTGTAGAATTTTAGAACATGTTCTTTGCTCGCGTATCATGTCGTTTCTGGAAACCCAGAATCTACTCTGTAGGAATCAACATGCAATCCGGAAACAGCGATCGTGTGAGACCCCACTCGCTTTATTTGTTCATGAGACCCAGAAAATATTAGATACAGGCTCCCAGGTAGATACTATTTTCCTTGACTTCCGGAAGGCGTTCGATACAGTTCCGCACTGTCGCCTGATAAACAAAGTAAGAGCCTACGGAATATCAGACCAGCTGTGTGGCTGGATTGAAGAGTTTTTAGCAAACAGAACACAGCATGTTGTTCTCAATGGAGAGACGTCTACGGACGTTAAAGTAACCTCTGGCGTGCCACAGGGGAGTGGTATGGGACCATTGCTTTTCACAATATATATAAATGACCTAGTAGATAGTGTCGGAAGTTCCATGCGGCTTTTCGCGGATGATTCTGTAGTATACAGAGAAGTTGCAGCATTAGAAAATTGCAGCGAAATGCAGGAAGATCTGCAGCGGATAGGCACTTGGTGCAGGGAGTGGCGACTGACCCTTAACATAGACAAATGTAATATATTGCGTATACTTAGAAAGAAGGATCTTTTATTGTATGATTATATGATAGCGGAACAAACACTGGTAGCAGTTACTTCTGTAAAATATCTGGGAGTATGCGTGCGGAACGATTTGAAGTGGAATGATCATATAAAATTAATTGTTGGTAAGGCGGGTACCAGGTTGAGATTCATTGGGAGAGTCCTTAGAAAATGTAGTCCATCGACAAAGGAGGTGGCTTACAAAACACTCGTTCGACCTACTTGAGTATTGCTCATCAGTATGGGATCCGTACCAGATGGGGTTGACGGAGGAGATAGAGAAGATACAAAGGAGAGCGGCGTGTTTCGTCACAGGGTTATATGGTAAGCGTGAGAGCGTTACGGAGATATTTAGCAAACTCAAGTGCCAGACTCTGCAAGAGAGGCGCTCTGCATCGCGGTGTAGCTTGCTGTCCAGGTTTCGAGAGGATGCGTTTCTGGATGAGGTATCGAATATATTGCTTCCCCTTACTTATACCTCCCGCGGAGATCACGAATGTAAAATTAGAGAGATTCGAGCGCGCACGGAGGCTCTCCGGCAGCCGTTCTTCCCGCGAACCATACGTGACTGGAACAGAAAATTGAGATAATGACAGTGGCACGTAAAGTACCCTCCGCCACACACCGTTGGGTGGCTTCCGGAGTATAGATGTAGATGTAGACGTGCCAACCGGTACAACACTGAAGTTAACTCGTCACAGTTCCCTACCACGCCGGTACACGAGGCGAAACAACATCGCCAGTTCCCGTGATAAGTCTGTATATACGAGGGTTGCCCAGAAAGTAACGCAGCGCATTTTTTTTTTCTCAGCCGAAAACAGTGCTACGAATGCGAAACGTTAACGTATGTAGTATTTGAAGCCTCCTGAGTGAGCGCGCCAAGTTCCCTTCACTTCCGAGGGATAGCGTAGCTGCAGAACAGTTTCAAAATGGTGTGTGTAGCTGATGCACGTTGCAAGCAACCTGTCGTCATTGAATTTCTCACTGCGAAGAAAGAAACTGTGGGGAATATTCACAAAAGGACAGTTAGTCGCAGTATATCGCTGGGCACGGAGGGTGAGGTCATCAGAACGCGGTTCGGTGGAGCTCCACGATTTGCAGCGGTTGGGGAGACCATCCACGGCTGTCACACCTGACAGCCACTACCTAGCCCCCTTGGACTTCCACTTGTGTGGTCCATTAAAGGATGCCATTCGTGGAAGACGTTTTGAGGACAATGCGGAGGTGGTTCACACAGTGAAGCACTGGCTCCGCCACCAGGAGAAAGATTGGTACCGATGGGACATACACGCACTTCTATCGCGATGGAGGAAGCCCATTGAACGGTATGGAGATTACGTGGAAAAATAGGATCTGTAGAAAAAACTACATTCTTTTGCGTGTGGAATTCTCATTATTTTCAATAAAGAATTGTTGAAGAAAAAAAAACGGTTTGTTACTTTCTTGGCAACCCTCGTAACTGCGCGAAATTTGTTTCGGCTCCTCTGTAGCCGTGGTAGGGAATTGGGACGCGTCAGTTTCATTGTGCACCATGACGATGGACACGTACTTGCAAAGAAACGAAACGTCAGCTACGTAGCTTTGTTTTTTCGAGGTGAAAGTTAAAAACTGCGTGACTACTCCCTGGCTGGGTAGGCAGAAGCAGTCGGACGGAGGCCTACCTGCTAGAAGAGCTTGCGGCCGGCGGTGGTGGGTGGCCGGCGTCGCTCGGGCAGCCAGCAGGTGATGTCGACGCGGCCGTAGTGGTCGGAGGCGGCGTCGCCGTTGGGGGCGCCGAGCAGCGGCGTCTCGGCGGCCACCAGCGACGCGGCGGCTGCGGCGCGCGTCAGCGTCGCCGTGCGCCCCACCGTGGCGGTGCGCAGCGGCACCTCCGCCCCCGGCGCCGCCCCCGCGCCGCCCCCGCTCACGCCGCCGCTGGCCTTGTTGAGCGCCTCCAGGCTGTCCGCGGCGCGCGACATCGCCTCCAGCCGCTCCAGCCGCGACCTCAGAGACCTGTGGATCAGACAGCGCGCTGTACGCCTCCAACATGTACTACACTACTGGTAATTAAAATTGCTACACTAAGAAGAAATACAGATGATAAACGGGTGTTCATTGGACATATATATTATACTAGAACTGACATGTGATTACATTTTCACGCAATATGGGTGCATAGATCCTGAGAAATCAGTACACAGAACAATCACCTCAGGCCGAAATAACGGCGTTGACACGCCTGGGCATTGAGTGAAACAGAGCTTGCATGGCGTGTACAGGTACAGCTGCCCATGCAGCTTCAACACGATACCACAGTTCATCAAGAGTAGTGACTGGTGTATTGTGACGAGCCAGTTGCTCGGCCACCATTGACCACACGATTTCAATTGGTGAAAGATCTGGAGAATGTGCTGGCCAGGGCAGCAGTCGATCATTTTCTGTATCCAGAAAGGCCTGTACAGGATCTGCAACATGCGGTCTTGCATTATCCTGCTGAAATGTAGCGTTTCACAGGGATCGAATGAATGGCAGAGCCAAGGGTCGTACCACATCTGAAATGTAACGTCCACTGTTGAAAGTGCCGTCAGTGCGAACAGAAGGTGACCGAGACGTGTAACCAATGGCACCCCATACCATCACGCTGGGTGATACGCCAGTACGGCGATGACGAATACACGCTTCCAATGTGCGTTCACCGCGATGTCGCCAAACACGGATGCGACCATCATGATGCTGTAAACAGAACCTGGATTCATCCGAAAAAATGACGTTTTGCCATTCGTGCACCCAGGTTCGTCGTTGAGTACACCATCGCAGGCGCTCATGTCTGTGATGCAGCGTCAAGGGCAACCGCAGCCATGGTCTCCGAGCTGATAGTCCATGCTGCTGCAAACGTCGTCGAACTCTTCGTGCAGGTGGTTGTTGTCTTGCAAACGTCCCCATGTGTTGACTCATGGATCGAGACGTGGCTGCACGATCCGTTACAGCCATGCGGATAAGATGCCCGTCATCTCGACTGCTAGTGGTACGAGGCCGTTGGGATCAAGCGCGGCGTTCCGTATTACCCTCCTGAACCCACGGATTCCATATTCTGCTAACAGTCATTGGATTTCGACCAACGAGAGTAGCAACGTCGCGATACGAAGAACCGCAATCGCGATAGGCTACAATCCGATTTTTATCAAAGTCTGAAACGTGATGGTACACATTTCTCCTTCTTACACGAGGCATCACAACAACGTTTCACAAGGCAACGCCGGTCAACTGCTGTTTGTGTATGAGAAATTTGTTGGAAACTTTCCTCATGTCAGCACGTTTTAGGTGTCGCCACCGGCGTCAACCTTGCTCTGAAAAGCTAATCATTTGCATATCACATCATCTTCTTGCTGTCGGTAAAGTTTCGCGTCTGTAGCACGTCATCCTCGTGGTGTAACAATTTTAATGGCCAGTAGTGTATAATCCGTTCATCATAAGAATAAACCTGATGTAAACATTGGACTATGTATTCTTCCGCGTTTGCTGGAACCTCATTGGATTTCAGTTTCACGTGGGACTGCAGCCAAGCTGTCGCGAGTACTGTCAAGTACGACATAAGGGTACGTTTTGAGCTAACCTCTCGCCGGAGGTTTGAGTCCCCCCTCGGGCATGGGTGTGTGTGTGTTGTTCTTAGCATAAGTTAGTTTAAGTAGTGTGTAAGTGTAGGGACCGAAAACCTCAGCAATTTGGTCCCTTAGGAATTCACACACATTTTGAACAGTGACAGTCACGGTAAACCCTAACTTAAAATGTTCGCATTTGAAATAGAATTTTTTTTGCAAATTCGCTGTCAACTCGGCATAAAGAGCGATCATTAATTACAAAATTTCGCTTGTTTGTAATCACCGGTGTGGGAAACTTAAGGACGGAAGTAACTTTGCCACGACGTGTCACTGCCAAGTAACACAGCTCGATGGAACTTGGACCGTAGATAGAAACAACTGCCACAGGATAGTGCAGAAGGCAACTGAAAAATGCGCTATGAGACGAACAGAAATGGCATTTTAATATAATAGTTTGACTAAAGTCCTCACGATTTTCCATGGTCTCCTGGAGCAGCTCCACCTGTACTGTTCGATGTTTCAACGTCACCGCCCGTTAACTGGGATTTAATTATTTTACTTGCAATTAATGTGAAAGGCAATTTCTGGTTGTAAACTATTTTTATATTAAAATGAAAAGCAATGGCGCCGTCGTTAAAAGAAACAGGGGCTTCTGTTCATTAAATGATTGACTTCATTCAGAATTTTTACCAAAATTAATGTAATTTCTTCCGAAAGTAGCAAACCCGACAGTTTTGGCTTGAAGAGCAAATCTTACGGTGAAATTTGTTACTGACCGTGAATTTAAATGTGTTTCCTTGCCGAAATTTGTATTAAACTGATTATCGGACTGCGCAATATTAAAATGATTACAGTTTCTGTCGTATTTCACAAACAAAAGACTACGGCGCATGAAATGGCGTACGCAAACTGTAATAACCAAAAGAAGTGCTTCCGTATTTAAGAAAATCTGTAAAGGAAACACAGGTGTACCAATGAAATATGGTTAAACTTTAACAGCATATTGTAAAGAAATAAAAGTCAACTTACACTATTCTACACAGCCTAATATTTAAAACAAGAAATCCTCTACATGAAACGCGCGATATCCAAGCGCACGCACTTGGTATTCTGATTTCTAATAACAGTTCCAGTTGCAAATAATTAAGTAGCAGTCCTATTGGAAATTTGTGGTAAGGGCTTATGGGACCAAACTGTTGAGGTCATCGGTCCCTAAGCTGACACACTACTTAATCTAACTTAAACTAACTTACGCTAAGGACGACACACACACCCATCCGTGACAAGACGCCCTAGACAGCGCGGCTACCCCGCGCAGTGTAAGTAGTAGTCCAAGAAAGATCTAGTACGACGAATTCATCGAATCCGCAAAATTAATTGCGTGACATGAATCAGGCAAACAGAAGAGAGCAAAAGAGGAGAGCAAAAAAGAAAAGAGAGAGGTGCCCTTGTTTCTCGACTGTTTCTGCTAATTACGCGTTATGGTCTTTGTACGATTTTCGATATATTATCCAGAGGTGTCTGGCACAGTTACATTACGTCGGGTAAATTTCGTGTAAAAGTTGGGGACGTTATAGTGTATTGTCATTGGAAAGAATGAAGTCACGGCAGAATGCATCCCTGAAAAGACCCACACGGGGAAGGAGTACATTGTTAGAATGATATTGGCCAGCATGTGTACCGTGTTCAAAGATTTATTCGGTACACCCTTGCAGCGTTATGCCTCCAAACAACCTAACTATTGGACCAACAAGACGATTATGTTCGACAATGTTTCCGGGTACATTACGCCTCCCCACCTCTCGCCAAAAGAGAGTACGTTCAGAATCAACCACTACTAAGACCAAATCTCCCCCCTCCCCCACCTGAGAACGTACATGACTCAATTACTCGTTGGTCCAGTCCCTGCGGTCTTAGCGCCATTGCAAAAGTCTGTTGCACAATGTGGCGATCATCTGCTGCTGTAACTGGTCGTGGTGGATCACCTCTCCTTCGGGCAGCAATGGCTGTGGTTCGGAGTACTATACACGCACGTGAAACAAGACTGTGAGCAATACCCAACTCATGGCCTACACTCGTCACAATTTATTTAACTGAAGAAGTAATTGTTTATTTTTATCGTGAAGTAATTATGCTCTTATGAAGCAGCAAGTATTTATGTTTATCGCAATTTCTCTATTTGATGACCAATCAGAAACAGACATAGTGGTGGTAAAGTACCAGATCATTGAAGTAAGTGTCTGGGGTTCAATCCCTGGTTAGTCCCACGAGTTTTATAAGTCATATTTCACTTCTTTTATCTGCGGCAAAGTTTTTCAATGTGAAAAATATCAAGTTGCACCGGGGTTCTGAGAGCACGCTCAACTAGACCTCCACTTATAAATGGCTGCGTGAGACATTTCAAAGGTCAGAGGGGGGCCTCCAATAGCACCATGCCTAGTATGGCGCAGTAGCGTTCAGTCCAACCTCCCGTTTGACGACAGGCTGACAGTACAAATTTTATGGTACATTAGACACTGTCTAGAAAGTAAAAGTGTTCTGTAGAGAAATCATTGTCTGAGTGCAAGAGAAGTGGGAACATGGGTGTCTTCATGCAGTTGAGTCAACTATCTTGAAGCCCTTCTCCAAGACTTTTGCGATTATTAAGGGCGTGATGAATGATTTACTGCACACACATAAAATCAGCATTTCTAAAATGAACAGCTGTCAAAGATTTTTATGAGTCTGTCTTCGTGAACTGGGTCGTTTGTGAGATTTTCTGGGACACAGGTGGCGATTTCAACCGAGCGTCCACTGTGGTGAACATTTTAAAATTGCTACACCAAGATGAAATGCAGATGATAAACGGGTATTCATTGGACAAATATATTATACTAGAACTGCGATTACATTTTCACGCAATTTGGGTGCATAGATCCTGAGAAATCAGTACCCGGAACAACCATCTCCGGCCGTAATAACGGCCGTGATACGCCTGGGCATTGAGTCAAACAGAGCTTGGATGGCGTGGACAGGTACAGCTGCCCATGCAGCTTCAACACGATACCACAGTTCATCACGAGAAGTAACTGGCGTATTGTGGCGAGCCAGTTGCTCGGCCACCATTGACCAGACGTTTTCAATTGGTGAGAGATCTGGAGAATGTGCTGGACAGGGCAGCAGTCGAACGTTTTCCGTATCCAGAAAGCCCCGAACGGAACCTGAAACATGCGGCCGTGTATTATCCTGCTGAAATATAGGGTTTGGCAGGGATCGATGGAGGGCAGAGCCACGGGTCGTAACACATCTGAAATGTAACGTCCACTGTTCAAAGTGCCGTCAATGCGAACAAGAGGTGACCGAGACGTGTAACGAATGGTACGCCATACCATCATGCTGGGTGATACGCCAGTATCGCGTTGACGAATACAAGCTTCCAACGTGCGTTCACCGCGATGTCGCCAAACACGGATGCGTCCATTATGATGCTGTAAACACAACCTGGATTCATCCGAAAAAATGACGTTTCGTCATTGGTGCACCCAGGTTCGTCGTTGAGTACACCATCGCAGGCGCTCCTGTCTGTGATGCAGCGTCAAGGGTAACCTTAACCATAGTTCAAAATGGCTCTGAGCAGTATGGGACTTAACTGCTGAGGTCATCAGTCCCCTAGAACTTAGAGCTACTTAAACCTAACTAACCGAAGGACATCACACACATCCATGCCCGAGGCAGGATTCGAACCTGCGACCGTAGCGGTCGCGCGGTTACAGACTGAAGCGCCTAGAACCGCTTGGCCACAGCGGCCGGCGCTCGTTTCGGGATTGGCGAAATAGTCGGATGTGACGTCACACTCCGCGCAGTTTTTCCCAGATCACGTCACTGATTTCCCGGTGAGATGCACCCGTTTCATATTGGAATTCTGGGACTTGCTGCCGCAGTAGAGAAACAGCCGGCCCTCTGTTGACTTCCTGGGACTCTCGCTGAGAGATTTTTCCTGGAGGCCGGAGTCGGCGGACCATCGTCCCGCTGAACTGGACAGGCAGAGGGAGAAAGAGACACGGGCGGGGCCAGCAGGCAGCGAGTGACGCGGGACGGACCCCCTGCCCCCCTGAGATCGCGCGGACCACCACCGTGTCCCCCGACTGACGCAAACGGCCGCCGCCGGCGCTATCTGTCCGCGGCGACCTCGCGGCCGGCCTGTTTGTCACCTCCGCACGCTGGCAGTCTCCCCCCCGCCCCCCACTTTCCTCCCGCCCATCGCCTTTCATCTTAGCCGCTTCTTCCTCTGTCGGGCATTTCATCACACCGGCCCTCGTGTCCTTGCGCTGCGGAGACGAAACGGCGAAACTGGATTTTTGCGGCACCAGAATCGGCGCATCTATCAGATGACATTCGGACGGCGGAGATGCGTCGCAAAAGCTCACACACACCCACGTAGTACACCAACTATGGCAGAGCGCGCTATATAAAAAAACTGCCACTTGTAAGGTTTCATTGCGCACTTTACTGAAGGTGCGAATATGCTGACCGTAAGGCACCTTATTTTTATTTCATCCTACTAGGTAATTTACATTTTCATAAGCACAGAATGAGTACTAATATTTTCCTACTTTTACTATATTTCATAAATATTGCCCTGTGACTGCAGTCTCATGTTTTCTATCCACCTTGAACCTCTTTGCCACCCCTCCCCCCGTCTCTTCTGGTCTCTCTCCCATTCCCTTATCGCCAGTCGTCCACTCTGCCAGCATTACTGTACCAACCTAATCTAACGGATTACCACTCTTCCCCATCCAGCCGCCACGCCTCCCTCATCCCTTAATGCTTTGTTTGTCGGTATACAGGGTGGGCCATTGATCGTGACCGGGCCAAATATCTCATGAAATAAGCGTCAAACGAAAAAACTACAAAGAACGAAACTTGTCTAGCTTGAAGGGGGAAACCAGATGGCGCTACGGTTGGCCCGCTAGATGGCGCTGCCATAGGTCAAACGGATATCAACTGCGTTTTTTTAAAATGGGAACTCCCATTTTTATTACATATTCGTGTAGTACGTAAAGAAATATGAATGTTTTAGTTGGAGCAGTTTTTTCGCTTTGTGATAGATGGCGCTGTAATAGTCACAAACATATGGCTCACAATTTTAGACGAACAGTTGTTCACAGGTAGGTTTTATAAAATTAAGATACAGAACGTAGGTACGTTTTGAAACGTCCCCTTAGAAAAACTTATGAATGACTGTGCTGATAAACCTCTTACATTATTTGATTTTCAAACAGCTGAGCAGAACTGAACTTACTCAGACATTTCGCTCTTTACCTATTCTGATCAACACTAAACTGACACACAATATTTTTAGCGCAACGCAATCTGACTTTCAAACATCCCTACAAAGAATGGCTCTGACTAACAATAACCTATATCTTTCATGAATCACATACATCACAAAAATCTTCGTTACTCAAACTACTGCAATACAAATGGTTCAAATGGCTCTGAGCACTATGGGACTTAACATCTGTGGTCATCAGTCCCCTAGAACTTAGAACTACTTAAACCTAACTAACCTAAGGACGTCACACACATCCATGCCCGAGGCAGGATTCGAACCTGCGACCGTAGCAGTCGCGCGGTTCCGGACTGAGCGCCTAGAACCGCTAGACCACCGCGGCCGGCTACTGCAATACAGCGTGCGCCAATACTGCCAGCTGAATAAAAGATTCTAACTACTGAAGGCACTAACTACTGATAGGTATAGTTAGCAAATGAAAGATTTTGATAGAGAGCAAACAATGTATTTACCTTAACAGTGTTCAAAAGTCATAATATATACAGGGTGAGTCACCTAACGTTACCTCTGGATATATTTCGTAAACCACATCAAATACTGACGAATCGATTCCACAGACCGAACGTGAGGAGAGGGGCTAGTGTAATTGGTTAGTACAAACCATAAAAAAATGCACGGAAGTATGTTTTTTAACACAAACCTACGTTTTTTTAAATGGAACCCCGTTAGTTTTGTTAGCACATCTGAACATATAAACAAATACGTAATCATTGCCGTTTGTTACATTGTAAAATGTTAATTACATCCGGAGATATTGTAACCTAAAGTTGACTCTTGAGTACCACTCCTCCGCTGTTCGATCGTGTGTACCGGAGAGCACCGAATTACGTAGGGATCCAAAGGGAACGGTGATGGACCTTAGGTACAGAAGAGACTGGAACAGCACATTACGTCCACATGCTAACACTTTTTTATTGGTCTTTTTCACTGACGCACATGTACATTACCATGAGTGGTGAGGTACACGTACACACGTGGTTTCCGTTTTCAATTACGGAGTGTAATAGAGTGTGTCCCGACATGTCAGGCCAATAGATGTTCAATGTGGTGGCCATCATTTGCTGCACACAATTTCAATCTCTGGCGTAATGAATGTCGTACACGCCGCAGTACATCTGGTGTAATGTCGCCGCAGGCTGCCACAATACGTTGTTTCATATCCTCTGGGGTTGTAGGCACATCACGGTACACATTCTCCTTTAACGTACCCCACAGAAAGAAAGAAGTCCAGAGGTGTAAGATCAGGAGAACGGGCTGGCCAATTTATGCGTCCTCCACGCCCTATGAAACGCCCGTCGAACGTGTACCTCACCCCTCATGGTAATGTACATGTGCGTCAGTGAAAAAGACCAATAATAAGGTGTTAGCATGTGGACGTAATGTGCTGTTCCAGTCTCTTCTGTACCTAAGGTCCATCACCGTTCCCTTTGGATCCCTACGTAATTTGGTGCTCTCCGATACACACGATCGAACAGCGGAGGAGTGGTACTCAAGCGTCAACTTTAGGTTACAATATCTCCGGATGTAATTAACATTTTACAATGCAACAAACGGCACTGATTACGTATTTGTTTATATGTTCAGATGTGCTAACAAAACTAACGGGGTTCCATTTAAAAAAAAAACGTAGGTTTGTGTTAAAAAACATACTTCCGTGGATTTTTTTATGGTTTGTATTAACCAATTACACTAGCCCCTCTCCTCACGTTCGGTCTGTGGAATCGATTCGTCAGTATTTGATGTGGTTTACGAAATATATCCAGCGGTAATGTTAGGTGACTCACCCTGTATATATATCAGTTCATGACATCCAGTCTTACAAATGTACTCTCTCTGATGGACACACGTCCAGATCATCCGCTCTCAAAACTCCGCCATCTCACTCCCCACATCCACCACTGCTGGCGGCTTACCAACTGCGCAACGCTGTGCGCTGTTCACATCCAATTGCCCAACACTACAATAGCAGATTCCAACAATGCAAACCAGCCACAGGCTGCACACAGCACAGTCAGTGATTTTCATATAGGGCGCTACATGGCGTTACCAACATAAAAACCTAAACAGCCTACTTACAGTTTGAACATTTAATTTCAGTTGTTCCAATGTGATACATGTACCTTTGTGCATTTATCATTTCTGAAAACGCATGCTGTTACAGCGTGGTTACCTGTAAATACCACATTAATGCAATAAACGTTCAAAATGATGTCTGTCAACCTCAATGCATTTGGCGATACCTGTAACGACATTCCTCTCAACAGCCAGTAGTTCGCCTTCCGTAATGTTCGCACATGCATTGACAGTGCGCTGACGAATGTTGTCAGGCGTTGTCGGTGGATCACGATAGCAAATATCCTTCAACTTTCCCCACAGAAGGAAATCCGGGGACGTCAGATCCGGTGAACGTGCGGGCCATGTTATGGTGCTTCGACGACCAGTCCACCTGTCATGAAATATGCTATTCAATACCGCTTCAACCGCACGCGAGCTATGTGCCGGACATCCAGCATGTAGGAAGTACATCGCCATTCTGTCATGCAGTGAAACATCATGTAGTAACATTTGTAGAACATTACATAGGAAATCAGCATACATTGCACCATTTAGATTGCCATCGATAAAATGGGGGCCAATTATCCTTCCTCCCATAAATGCCGCACCATACATTAACCCGACAAGGTCGACGATGTTCCATTTGTCGCAGCCATCTTGTATTTTCCGTTCCCGAATAGTGCATATTATGCCGCTTTACGTTAGACTGTTTGTCAATGACGCTTCGTCGCAAAATCGAACGCGTGCAAAAAATCTGTCATCGTCCCGTAGTTTCTCTTGTGCCCAGTGGCAGAACTGTACACGACGTTCAAAGTCGTCGCCATGCAGTTCCTGGTGCATAGAAATATGGTACGGGTGCAATTGATGTTGATGTAGCATTCTCAACACCGACGTTTTGAGATTCCCGATTCTCGCGCAATTTGTCTGCTACTGATGTGCGGATTAGCCGCGACAGCAGTTAAAACATCTACTTGGGTATCATCATTTGTTGCAGGTCGTGGTTGACGTTTCATATGTGGCTGAACACTTCCAGTTTCCTTAAATAACTTAACTATCCGGCGAACGGTCCGGCTTGGGTTGTTTGGGGGGAGGAGACCAGACAGCGAGGTCATCGGTCTCATCACATTAGGGAAGGACAGGGAAGAAAGTCGGCCCCGCCCTTTCAAAGGGACCATCTCGGCATTTGCCTGGAGCGATTTAGGGAAATCACGGAAAACCTAAATCAGGATGGCCAGACGCGGGATTGAACCGTCGTCCTCCCGAATGCGAGTCCAGTGTGCTAGCCACTGTGCCACCTCCCTCGGTGAACGTCCCGGACACTTGGGTGATGTCATCCAGGATACCGAGCAGCATACATAGCACATGCCCGTGGTCTTGCGGTAGCTTTCTCGTTTCCCACGCACGGGTCCCGGGTTCGATTCCCGGCGGGGTCAGGGATTTTCTCTGTCTCGTGATGACTGGGTGTTGTGTGTTCTTCATCATCATTGACGCGCAAAGTCGCCGAAGTGGCGTCAACTAAAAAGAACTTGCAATACGGCGGCCGAACTTCCCCGCATGCGGCGTCCCGGCCAACAATGTCATACGCTCATCATCGTCATCACAATAGCCATACATCAACACGATATCGACCTATTCCGCAATTGGTAAACGGTCCATTTTAAGACGGGTAATGTATCACGAAGCAAATACAGTCCGCACTGGCGGAATGTTACGTTATACCACTCGATGTGAACTATTTGAACGCAGAAATTGATTTATACAGACGTGATG
Organism: Schistocerca nitens; assembly: GCF_023898315.1. Lineage (NCBI taxonomy): Eukaryota > Metazoa > Arthropoda > Insecta > Orthoptera > Acrididae > Schistocerca > Schistocerca nitens. Next base: position 871,220,560 of record NC_064617.1, read on the forward strand.
TTATTTGTTGTGCCGTATTGGTTTATTTGAATGAACTGGTTAATTGCTGAATGACATATTTAAAGTTAGGCTGGAAATTACAAAGCGCAGTGTTGAATATATAAGGGGCAATCAAAATGTTTCCGATCCAAGGCCGTACGGTCGAGAATCGGTACGCCAACCAGAATAAATCGCCGTGAGCATCGATCCAATCATCCCACGGACGTACGAGGTTGAAGATACCCGTTTGGTAAAACACTGTGTCCTGATGCGCGACGAATCCGTAACTGCCTGCTGCACATCTTCGTCCTACAGGAATCGTCGACCCTCCAAGGTGTTTTTTTTTTATAAAAAAAGGTACCGAAGGCATCGCATAACGAGAGATGAGGACCATAACGCGGGTGCTCTAGTGTCTCCCATTTGAGTTGGCGTAATGGACACAGGTGTAAATACTCCGCTTTTGACTTGCCCGTGTTTGCCTGTTAGCTGGGCCGGCAAGCTGCAGTACGTGATCAGCAGAGAGGGCAGACTGCGTTTTTCCCATCCACACCAACCTACGTCCAGGCCAAGCAAGCTGAAGGAGGCTTGCTCTCGAGAGCCCCTGTTTCCACTGTGCTACTCGATGTAGTCGTTTATTTTGTACACTTTCACTGAAATGTTATGAGTAGATTCTGACATTTTTTACTCGAGTATCGCAAGACGAGGCCATAAGTCCGTGCAAAAATAAAAGCTACTTACGTGTTTGGGGTAAACCATTTTTATTTTACGACATAGTGTCCTTTTAGACTTATATACTTCGTCCAATGCTTTTCTAATTTGTTGATCCCTTCCGAATAATAGGAATTGTCAAAGTCTGCAAAATAGCTATTAGTTGCTGCGATCACCTCCTCGTTTGAATAAAATCTTTGTCCCGCCAGCCATTTCTTCAAATTGGGGAACAAATATTAGTCCGAGGGAGCCAGGTCTGAAGAATAGGGGGAATGTGAAACGAGTTGGAATCCTATTTCCATTAATTTTGCAACCACAACTGCTGAGTTGTGTGCTGGAGCAGTGTCGTGATGGAAAAGGGCTTTTTTGCGGTCCAATCGCCGGCGTATTTCTTGCAGCTCGATTTTCAGACGGTCCAATAACGACGAATAATATGCACCTGTAATAGTTTTACCCTTTTCCAGATAGTCGATGAGCATTATCCCTTGCGAATCCCGAAAGACAGTCGCCATAACCTTTCCGGCCGAAGGACTGGTCTTCGCCTTTTTTGGTGCAGATTCTCCCTTGGTAACCCATTGTTTAGATTAAAAGTTTGGTCTTAGGAGTATAGTAATGTATCCATGTTTCATACACAGTGACGAAACGACCCTTAGTCCTGCGGATTATTCCTGAACAGCTGCAAACCATCCTTGCAACACATCACACGGTTCCGTTTTTGGTCCAGCGTGAGCTATCGCGGATCCCATCTTGCGGATAGCTTTCTCATGCCCAAATGTTTATGCAAAATATTATGTACCCGTTCGTTCGAGATGCCCACAGCATTAGAAATCTCAGGCACCTTAACTCTTCTGTCATCCATCAACACATCATGGATTTAATCAATGATTTCTGGAGTCGTAACCTCCACAGGGCGTCCAGAACGTTCAGCATCACTTGCGCCCATATGGCCACTCCGAAAATTTTGAAACCACTTATAAACTGTTCTAATCGAAGGTGCAGAGTCACCGTAATGTTTATCAAGCTTCTCTTCAGTCTCTTGAGGCGTTTTGCCTTTCATAAAGTAATGTTTAATCACCACACGAAATTCTTCTTCATCCATATTTTGACAATCACTCGACTTCCTTGATTCACACGAATGCCAAACACAAAGAAATCGACCAATATGGCTGAAACTTGGTGTGCGTTCGTTCCAAAGATGCTACAACCTAAACATGACCTCGATAAGCGCCCGTAGTTCCATCTCTCGGACTTTGCACGGACTTTTCAAACGGCCCTCGTAATTGTATCCCAGAAAATTGTGGATTTTACTTCTCCCGTTTTTCCTTCTCGGTGTATTTCGGGCTTGTTTATTTCTTTCGAAATGAATGGTTTTCTCTGCAACTTCACCCTATTTCGACTAGCACTGGGTATTCTCAATTCGAACAATCATCAGATCACATTTAATACACGTTTCCTGTAGTAAGCAGAACCACATCTGAAAGTTGAGATCATTTGCATTTAGGCACCTGAAGATTTCTATTATACAGCAAAGCCTACTAAAGTAATATTTTGGAGTCTAGTTTCTGTAGTGTCAGTGTGTTTCAGTCAAATATGAACCTAATTATAACAATTTTAATTACTTTTTCCAGGATTGGTACTGCGGATTCACTGAATTCATTTTAAGAGGCCAGAACAGTTGAGTCTAAATTCCCTAAAAGCATTTTAGCAAACTTAAATTTTGTTTAATCTAAAAAGTACATGTCTGAAAGAGGAAACTCTTCTTTCGTACCTATTTTTCTTGGCACTGTGTTGCATACCACCAAATATGGTTGTAATGTCTACGAGTCACATACTTTTCGTATTTCATCGAAAGTTTGCCCCAAATTTAGGAAGCCTATAACTGCTAAATGTGCTCAAGTCGTTAGCACACATTTCCACACCTTGTCAGTAACTACGTCTTTGTCGTGAGTAAACAGCTGGTGAAATTTACAAACATGTCGTAACAAAAGTGGTTCAAATGGCTCTGAGCACTGTGGGACTTAACTTCTGAAGTCATCAGTTCCCTAGAACTTAGAACTACTGAAACCTGAATAACCTAAGGACATCACACACATCCATCCCCGGGGCAGGTGTCGAGCCTGCGACTGTAGCTGTCGCGCGGTTCCAGACTGAAGCGCCTAGAACCGACCGGCCACACCAGACAGCATGTCGTAACATACTTGACGTTCCCGAATGAGTGTTTAGCAACTTTTTACACAATTTGCGTTGCGAGAGACATACCGTTCTATTTGAAGCTGCCTCATGAACACGAGAAAACTTTCCTCACGCTGGACTTGGGCTCCGTTTCTTGACTGGTATACAGTCCCCAGTTCTTAATTTCCGCCCAGTCTCCTTTAAGTTCAGTTTGTTCATTTTGCTGCTGCCACCGTTATGATAAGTGAACTGCACTGAAACTACCTACGCAGACATGTCATGTTGGACTGACAGCGCAACCTGCCGTCGGGTGCAGCAGGCAGAACGGGTACCGTGAAGCTTGTCAGGCTTCGGAAGCCCAAGTCGGCCTGCTCTAACCGCTGTTCTTCAACACACATGCACTCTTGTGTCTCCGTCGCTGGCGCTGACGCTGATGCTGAGAAAGACGAGCCTGGCCTTGGCTCGAGGTGGTGCAGTTTAGACAGGTTCCTAATGGGTGGAAGAATTATACACTACTGGCCTTTAAAACTGCTACATCAAGAAGAAATGCAGATGATAAACGGGTATTCACTGGACAAATATATTATACTAGAACTGACATGTGATTACATTTTCACGCAATTTGGGTGCATAGATCCTGAGAAATCAGTACCCAGAACAACGACGTCTGGCCGTAATAACGGCCTTGATACATCTGGGCATTGAGTCAAACAGAGCTTGGTTGGCGTGTGCAGGTACAGCTGCCCATGCACCTTCAACACGATACCACAGTTCATCAAGAGAAGAGTAGTGACTGGCGTATTATGACGAGCCAGTTGCTCGGACACCATTAACCAGACGTTTTCAAATGGTGAGAGATCTGGGGAATGTGCTGGCCAGGGCAGCAGTCGATCATTTTCTGTATCCAGAAAGGCCCGTATAGGACCTGCAACATACGGTCGTGCATTATCCTGTTGAAATATAGGGTTTCGCAGGGATCGAATTAAGGGTAGAGCCACGGGTCGTAACACAATTGAAATGTAACGTCCACTGTTGAAAGTGCCGTCAGTGCGAACAGAAGGTGACCGAGACGTGTAACCAATGGCACCCCATACCATCACGCCGGGTGATACGCCAGTACGGCGATGACGAATACACGCTTCCAATGTGCGTTCACCGCGATGTTGCCAAACACGGATGCGACCATCATGATGTTGTAAAGAGAACCTGGATTCATCCGAAAAAATGACGTTTTGCCATTCGTACACCCAGGTTCGTCGTTGAGTACACCTTCGCAGGCTCTCCTGTCTGAGATGCAGCGTCAAGGGTAACCGCAGCCATGGTCTCCGAGCTGATAGTCCATGCTGCTGCAAACGTCGTCGAACTGTTCGTGCAGATGGTTGTTGTCTTGCAAACGTCCCCATCTGTCGACTCAGGGATCGAGACGTGGCTGCACGATCCGTTACAGCCATGCCGATAAGATGCCTGTCATCTCGACTGCTAGTGATACGAGGCCGTTGGGATCCAGCACGGCGTTCAGTATTACCCTCCTGCATCCACCGATTCCACATTCTCCTAACAGTCATTGGATCCCGACCAACGCGAGCAGCAATGTCGCGATGCGATGAACCGCAACGCGATAGGCTACAATCCGACCTTTATCAAAGTCGGAAACATGATGGTACGCATTTCTCCTCCTTACACGAGGCATCACAACAACGTTTCACCAAGCAACGCCAGTCAACTGCTGTTTTTGTTTGAGAAATCGGTTGGAAACTTTCCTCGTGTCAGCACGTTGTAGGTGTCGCCACCGTCGCCAGCCTTGCGTGAATGCTCTGAAAAGCTAATAATTTGCACGTCACAGCATCTTCTTTCTGTCGCTCAAATTTCGCCTCTGTAGCACGTTATCTTCGTGGTGTAGCAATTTTAATGACCAGTATTGTGTATTACCTTTCTTCTTGATTCGTCCTTGCTATTGGGTACCTGTAAAAAAGAAGGGAAACACTCTGCTGGGGGATTAGTAAGAGCCGGCCGGGGTGGCCGAGCGGTTCTAGGTGATTCAGTCCGGAACCGAGCGACTGCTACGCTCACAGAATCGAATCCTGCCTCGGGCATGGATGTGTATGATGTCCTTAGGTTAATTAGTTTTAGTTGTAGATGAGGTCTGATGTTAAGTCCCATAGTGCTCAGAGCCATTTGAACCATTTGATTAGTAAGACTTAATTCCTTTACAGGTCAGGCCAACGCGTGGTTGGCCTGTGGTGCGGTTGCTGGCCCAGTCCTCGTATGATTCGGTTGCGGGAGTGGCCCGCTTTCTCGTAGAACTTCCTAGCGATGGCGACGTCTCCGTCGCGGCAGGCTGAGCTGCTTTTATGGTTGCGGCGGAGACGGGGGCAGGCAGGCAGGCTGGAAGGAGAAATTGTACACGCCTGGTAATGGAGGAGGCTGGCGTCGGAGATCGATCCGCTCCTAGTGTCGAATCGGACCAGAGCGGAACTTCACGCACTATTCGATAACGGTGGTTTTCTACAGACTTGCTGTCCCATCCACATTTTTGTATGGGTGTCTACTGGTGTTTGTCCTTCGGCAGTCACGAAAAGAATAACAGCATCTTGGCCCTGTTTGGACGCATTTCGTAATAACGTAGACATAGTTCACGCTTCCGCATTTACCGCACGCAGTCGGAAAGACACGGAAGCTCAACTAATCCCTTGCCTACAGGTCGGTGCTTATGTACCCGCTTCGGAATCGCGGTTCGTTACGTATATACTGCACCAGAGCTCTCAAACGGAAACTTTTTGATCGCATCTTTTGGATTCAAGTTTGTTGTAACAGAGAGCTTTTATTTCAAGAATATACTTGAGTAATAATGTTGGAATGTGACGATTTATTTACCAATATACAGAGCGATGCAAGATGTACATTGACTCGAAGAATATTACTTGAACTGGGAAAGAACTAGTTACTGAGCGTAATTGGTAGATGTTCTTTCACTTTAAAAGTTTAATAGGAAGAATTTCGTATTGAAGGCAGTGTAAGATGGCTATTTTTTGATGATGTTATTGCATGTGTTAATATTTGTAAAGGAAAGTGATATACTGGAAAAACTATGGTCAGAGAAACAGTTGTTAGGCAACAGTATCTGTGTCTGCGATGGCAGCACTGTGGAATCGTAGGATCTCTGAAAGTCAGTAGTGGAAAGGTGCGGTGTGCAGCAGGTGCGGGTTTCTTGAGTGTTCAGTGTAATGCATGGACGCATTTTTCTATTCCATGAACGAGTTTCTGTTTCAGAACTGATAAAAAAAAAGTTGTACCTCTAAATGTAGTTACATGGGTAGAACTACAAATTTCAGTAATATTTAATATTAGCGCTATTCATATGTGGATATATATCTTGAAACCTGACATGTTCCACATCATATCGACAAAATAATCGGGAAAGTAATCTACGGAACATGACATAACTAAAACTAACTATGTGAGTTGCAGATTTATTACGGGGAGGAATGATCACTGGGAACAATGGTTGGGTACATACGTACATAAAAAAGGATTTGAAATGAAGAATGAGGTATTATTTGATGAGCTAAAAAAATTTATTTTTATTTTTGGTTGGTTGGATTGGGGAGCAAAAGGACCAAACTACGGGGTTATCAGTTTACTTTTGTAGACTTGTGTTGTAGTTCTACTTCACCCTCGTCGCAGTCGAGTTTCTGATAATTATTCTATTGATTGATCTTCTCAGTTAATTTGCTGTACCATGGAAGTTATTAGATTAAATGAGTTTTGATATTAGAGTCTTTAACTGTTTTCTTTGATAAGTTCCTTCCTAATTGAAATTTCAGTACTTAAAGGTTGAGTCATGTGTTTCTTTGGCATTCTGTATCGAGATTATGTACCCAATTTCCGTGGACGAACAAGAGATAGTTTTTAGCAGTATTTTTCTTAGCTGTTGCGGACTCTTGATGCGTTGCTGTTTCTGCCAGTACTTCATTTTGCAGGTGAGATTCACAATACCCGATTGTTTCGTTTCCTTTGCGCAAAGTAGTTTCTGTCAGTTTCTTTATTTTACTACGGCCGAATGTCAATGCAGAAATTTTCGTGTGTTTCAGGTTACATTCTTATACAGGTCGACATTACAGTTTTTTTTTAATATATAGTTACATTTTTATCGAACAATTCGCACTGACCAATTCTACAGCCGGCCGCGGTGGCCAAGCGGTGCTAGGCGCTTCAGTCCGGAACCGCGTGACCGCTACGGTCGCAGGTTCGAATCCTGTCTCGGGGATGGATGTGTGTGATATCCTCAGGTTAGTTAGGTTTAAGTAGTTCTAAGTTCTAGGGGACTGATGATCTCAGATGTTAAGTCCCATAGTGCTCAGAGCTATTTGAACCATTTTTGAAACCAAATCCACTGAGCGTGAAATCATTGGTTTGCTTATTTATTTGTTTATAAATGAGATCGATTTTTCTCAGACACAGGATTTTTTTTTCAATTTCATGTAAGTGACGTGGCTTTGAGCTTAGTACCACATTTAAATTGTCAGTTCACTTTCCCAGGTTTGTATTTACGATAACACAGACAAGTAACGCCTATTCACTTACAGCAGTCACCGAGCGAGGTGGCGCAGTGGTTAGCACACTGGACTCGCATTCGGGAGGACGACGGTTCAATCCCGTCTCCGGCCATCCTGATTTAGGTTTTCCGTGATTTCCCTAAATCGTTTCAGGCAAATGCCGGGATGGTTCCTTTGAAAGGGCACGGCCGATTTCCTTTCCAATCCTTCCCTAACCCGAGCTTGCGCTCCGTCTCTAATGGCCTCGTTGTCGACGGGACGTTAAACACTAACCACCACCACCACCACCACTTACAGCAGTCAAATGAACATCTTCGGCCGGACATAGAGTGTTAATTAATTATCCTTTGCGCGTTATGGGGGATTTTGTGTATTAGGCCCCTATGTGATAGACGTTTCACCTGAGCGAGCACTATGTTACCAACCAATCGCTGAGGACCGGGAGTTTGGGACAGTCAGAAGTTCAGTGAACTGTGCTCACTTCCGTTACAGGAGGGAAACGCTACACTTCCATCGAGCAGTCCACGTTTATGAAAAACGAGGATACGTACATTACAGTGGTAAATTTGGAAAAGGATTTTGGTAATGTGGGATGGAGGAAACTTTTCTGTTTATGTGAAAGAGATTGTATTGATGAAATGGTACATAGGCCGCAATAAGGAAAAGTGTAAGTTAGTGATGCTTATTGTCACCGTAGTTAGGAAATTTTTGCATAGGGGAGACAATGAGGGAAGTGGAGGACTGTCGCAATACATGAGTTGATCGACACGGTTAGAAAATCGGCACAGTACGTTTCTCTCATGCCACAACAAAAAGAAGGCTAGAATGATGCTATGCACAGCATTTGGTCATCCTGGATGGTTAAATGTAAAAGCAGGATAAGGAGCTCTGGAAAAAGTGGCTAAAATGGCTCTGAGCACTATGGGACTTAACATCTGAGGTCATCAGTCCCTTAGAACTTAGAACTACTTACACCTAACTAACCTAAGGACATCACAAACATCCATGCCCGTGGCAGGATTAGAACCTGCGACCGTAGCAGTCGCGGGGTTCCGGACTGAAGCGCCTAGAACCGCTCGGCCACCCTGGCCGGCTGGAAAAAGTGGATTAGTTATGACACCTAGAAATTTATGTAGATGACCGCGTCTGTATGCAGAGGACCCGGATTCGATTCCAGGTGCTGTCAGGAATTGTTTCTCTGTGGAAAACAGGAACAAGGTGCACTTGGCCTCGTGAAGCCAACTGAGGCGCTGCTCGACTGATTAGTAGCGACATGGACCGGCTGAGCAGTGTCCAGTGACGTCACTGGAAGAGGGTGACAGGGCGGTCAGTCGGGCCCGATTAGTCCATCTAGGATGAGGACGCGCAAAAATTTTCTTACTTTTTTAAAATTAGAGTAGATATACAAGTTTAGGGTTGAGCCCTGGGTGGGGGCACAGTTTATACTCCCCCCTGTCCTTCCCTCTCTAATTATATTGTGATCCTCAGCTTTAACCAGTCACAGGTGCCTGAAGTTTTAAGAATAATAGCAAAATATTATTATTGTTGTTGTTGTCGTTGTTTTTGTTGTTCTGCAAACCATTTAGTATAATTTGGTTACATCCGTGCTTAGTTCAGCAGTTCAGTAAAATTTCTAACAAATTGAAATTCACGTAAATACAGCATCTGAAAAGCATTAGTCTAAGAAATTGAGATGTACCTGTCTCGTGTAATAGCTTTAAAAACAGTAACAGCGACAAACTGTAACTTTAATAATTTACATGAGTGGTTGGTGTCCGTTCTTTCGGACAAGGCCGGAAGAACAGACACTACACATTCATATAGTGTGATTGGCCTGTCTGGGCAATGGATCCATCTTCTTCAGTGCGGCTGCACAAATACGTCCGACTGGGGGATTCTCAGTGGGCGAACATGGAAGAAATGGACACGGATTGCGGATAGCTGGCACTAGATGGGAATGTGAATCGGCTGTGTGGCGTGCCGAGATGTTCTGCGCAGTTGCGATAACGCTGTGGTTAACGCAACTGCCTCGTAAGCGGGAGTTATCGGGCTCGAATACCGGTCCGATACACATTTTCACTCGTCGCCGCTGATTCCGAGTAACAATCCGATACAGCTGACGGCAGTGATCCACTGCCTTTTCTTTCCTTTGTTCTTCTCTCCACCTTCAATTTATATATAAACCTTTATTAAATTCGTAAGTTATTCGGTATAAAATCGAAATGTGCAGTCAGCATCATCGATGGTCGACTAAGTCCTAAGACTGTAAATACAGGACTATGGCTGTTCGAGTATGTAAATCGGGGGGTACGGTGTATCTTTGTGTCGTTCCGACCTGCGTTCAGGAAAGTCACCCTTTCTGTTAGTCAGGAACGGTGCCACGCCTGTTGCAGGCAGCAGACTGCGAGTGAGCGGCTGTCCCTAGTTCCAGTGTGCTGCCAGTCAGGCAGGAAACCCATCCAGCGGGCGCAGGTAATGCCTGCAGGGGGAAGCAGTGACCATCGGATATTAAAACTGTGGAGCAGCCGGAAGTGGCGCGGAAATTTCTTTTATTGGCATGTTTCACTCCCCAGACGTGAGCGTCTTCAGAACTGTGGAAATACAATGTGGCACAGCACCGTAAAAATAAGTCTACTTGCGAATTAAAAAAGTAGTGATAAAATGCAGTTGCGCAAGGAAAATACCGGGTGATCAAAAAGTCAGTATAAATTTGAAAACTTAATAAACCACTGAATAATGTAGATAGAGAGGTAAAAATTGACTCACATGCTTGGAATGACATGGGCTTTTATTAGAACAAAACAAAACAAAGTACTGCTAGACGCGTGAAACATCTCTTGCGCGCGTCGTTTGGTAATGATCGTGTGCTCAGCCGCCACTTTCGTCATGCTTGGCCTCCCAGGTCCCCAGACCTCAGTCCGTGCGATTATTGGCTTTGGGGTTACCTGAAGTCGCAAGTGTATCGTGATCGACCGACATATCTAGGGATGCTGAAAGACGACATCCGACGCCATTGCCTCACCATAACTCCGGATATGCTTTACAGTGCTGTTCACAACATTATTCCTCGACTACAGCTATTGTTGAGGAATGATGGTGGACATATTGAGCATTTCCTGTAAAGAACATCATCTTTGCTGTATCTTACTTTGTTGTGCTAATTATTGCTATTCTGATCAGATGAAGCGCCATCTGTCGGACACTTTGTGAACTTTTGTAATTTTTGGGTTCTAATAAAACCCCATGTCATTCCAAGCATGTGTGTCAATTTGTACCTCTCCATCTACATTATTCCGTGATTTATTCAGTTTTCAAATTTATACTGACTTTTTGATCACAGGTAATTGTTGTTGTTAAAGAGTTCCACTCCCCAAGTAATAATTGAAATTCGGCTGGAAAGAAGCAGGGGAGAATGTTGTAACTTGAGGCAATTTTCAGACTTTCGCCTCAAGCCAGCCCTGCAACACAAGCTTGTTGTATTTTTTATGCCGATTTAAACAATGGCCGGCCACTGTAGCCGAGTGGTTCTAGGCGCTTCAGTCCGGAACCGCGCTGCTGCTCCGGTCGCAGATGCGAATCCTGCCTCGGTCATGGATGTATGTGACGTCCTTAGGTTTAAGTAGTTCTAAGTCTAGGGGACTGATGACCTCAGATGGTGAGTCCCATAGTGCTTAGAGCCATTTGAACCATTTTTAAACGATGGATTCATTTTTTATGTGCCTTAGTCTTTTTCTAAAATTAAAAAAATTACTCCAGTAAATTAAGATTTTCCAAATCTGAAAACATGTTCCAAGGTAGAACATGCCCATGTACCTAGTAACAAATATTCGATTCAAATTTAAAAGCGTTCCAGTCGAGACAATCTTGTCAATAGTGAATTTAATAGTCTACATAGACACTACATTACTCACCAATAATTAGTAAGTGAAATCGATTTAAGCAGAAGTAGACTGCGGGAAAAAAAAAAATTAGTACACCCTTTTAGAGGTTTCCAATTCAGTCAAGATTTAATCTGGCAACAGTGCATAGAGAGTACATGAAATGATTACATTTGCAGTTGAACAGCGCAAGCGGTTCCGAGGTAGCGCATATCGACAGATGCTGAAACACCCATATTAGTACGTGGTTCAAAATGGTTCAAATGGCTCTGAGCACTATGGGACTCAACTTCTGAGGTCATTAGTCCCCTAGAACTTAGAACTAGTTAAACCTAACTAACCTAAGGACGTCACACACATCCATGCCCGAGGCAGGATTCGAACCTGCGACCGTAGCGGTCTCGCGGTTCCAGAATGCAGCGCCTAGAACCGCGCGGCCACGTCGGCCGGCTATTAGTACGTGGGGTAGCCTCCACAGGCGGCAATGCAGGAGCTGACTCTGGCATCCAGTCGCTTGTACAGACAGCGAATACCATCCTGGGATACATTATGCCACGCCTGCTCGACCTGTTTATGTAGTTCTGTAAGAGTCGCACGAGTCACTTCTCGTCCCATCATATCGCAGACGTTTTCGACTGGATACAAGTGTAGAGATCGCGCTGGCCAGGGAAGTTGCTGCATACGTTGCAGAGCACGTTGGGTTTCACGGGAAATATATGGGCGAGCATTATCCTGTTGGAACAGCTGTCGCAAGAATAGCAAAAGAACGGGTCTAGCAATATTGTGCATGTACCGAGCGCTTGTTAGCGTCCCCTCTAAAAACACCAAAGGTGAATGAGATTTGCAGCTGATCGCACCCCAGAGCATAAGGCCTAAGGTGAGGTCAGTGTGTGTTGGACGAATGCACTCCAAGAGAGACAGCATTTATAAAGTCTGCATTATATGCACAAATGACCATCACTTGCTTGCGGGTAGAACCTTCTTCATCGCTTAAGACCACGCCATCCCATTCCGCCTTCCAAGTGATCCTCTGACGGCACCAGTTGATACTGCGACGTGAGTGGAAGGTGGTCTAGAGGTGTGCGTGCCCGTAGTCCCACTGGTAATAACCGGTTCACAACAGTTCGTGTTGACACGTCTGGGCTCACAGGCCCTCTTATCTGTGCTGTGGTGGCTGTACGATCTGCCACTGCTGCCCTTACAATACGACGATACTGGCGGACGTCTGTGCTGCGCGGACGTCCCGAACCTCGTCTACGCGTGTGGGAATGTTCACGTGACCACTAATGTCAGCACTGATTCACAGCTGGCGCAGTAGGTCCAACTTGTGTGGCAGTCCTCCGAAAGAACCTCCCCTTTCAAACCCGCTCAGTTGGCTGCAGGAAGCACGAGTGCGTCTCCGTGGCAGGTCTGCCTGCTTGCATCAGACTGAGCCTTCTGACAGTAAGCTTTACCTATTAAGGGGTCGACGCAGATGGCGCTTTGGTAGCTACGCCACTACACTATCTGTTGGTGGACGACGTTGAAACCATTATCAGTACATCTACTATCCCGCAGTTGGCATATGCCGTCATTGGAAAAAAATCGACGTCGTCTTTCCAGGTGTACTAATTTTTTTCTGGTAGTGTATTCCAAAAAATCTTTTACATTCTGAAATAGAAGCTGCTAGAATTTAACAAACATTTCTATTTTGAAGATAGGTAAAACACTGAAGACATTAACAAAGAAACATTTGCAAGTATCGCATATTCCGTAGTAACAGACCTCTTTCAGGGTACAAGACTGTACACTATCGACGAAGTATGGCGTAACTGTCCACATCTTATATGAATAGCGCTAAAAAAACATTGAACTCACCATAAAATTCTGTACTTGAAGAATTAACAATATATTCCAAATAGTTATAATACACTACTAGCCATTAAAATTGCTACACCAAGAAGAAATGCAGATGATAAACGGATATTCATTGGACAAATATATTATACTAGAACTGACCTGTGACTACATTTTCACGCAATTTGGGTGCATAGATTCTGAGAAATCAGTACCCAGAACAACCACTTCTGGCCGTAATAACGGCCTTGATACGCCTGGGCATTGAGTCAGACAGAGCTTGGATGGGGTGTACAGGTACAGTTGCCCATGCAGCTTCAACACGATACCACAGTTCATCAAGAGTAGTGACTGGCGTATTATGACGAGCCAGTTGCTCGGCCACCATTGACCAGAAGTTTTCAGTTGGTGAGAGATCTGGAAATTGTGCTGGCCAGGGCAGCAGTCGAACATTGTCTGTATCCAGAAAGGCCTGTACAGGACCTGCAACATGCGGTTACGCATTATCCTGCTGAAATGTAGGGTTTTGCAGGGATCGAATGAAGGGTAGAGCCACGGGTCGTAACACATCTGAAATTTAACGTCCACTGTTCAAAGTGCCGTCAATGCGAACGAGAGTTGACCGAGACGTGTAACCAAGGGCACCCCATACCATCACGCCGGATGATACGTCAGTATGGCGATGACGAATACACGCTTCCAATGTGCGTTCACCGCGATGTCGCCAAACACGGATGGGACCATCATGATGCTGTAAACAGAACCTGGATACATCCGAAGAAATGACGTTTTGCCATTCGTGCACCAGGTTCGTCGTTGAGTATACCATCGCAGGCGCTCCTGTCTGTGATGCAGCGTCGAGGGAAACCGCAGCCGTGGTCTCCGAACTGATAGTCCATGCTGCTGCAAACGTCGTCGAACTGTTCGTGGAGATGGTTGTTGTCTTGCAAACGTCCCAATCTGTTGACTCAGGGATCGAGATGTGGCTGCACGATCTGTTACAGCCATGCGGATAAGATGCCTGTAATCTCGACTGCTAGTGATATGAGGCCGTTGGGATCCAGCACGGCGTTCCGTATTACCGTCCTGAACCCACCGATTCCATATTCTGGTAACAGTCATTGGATCCCGACCAACGCTAGCAGCAATGTCGTGATACGATAAAGCGCACTCGCGATAGGCTACAATCCGACCTTTATCAAAGTCGGAAACGTGATGGTACGCATTTCTCCTCCGTACACGAGGCATGACAACAACGTTTCACCAGACAACGTCGGTCAACTGCTGTTTGTGAATGAGAAATCGGTTGGAAATTTGCCTCATGTCAGCTCGTTGTAGGTGTCGCCACCGGCGCCATCCCTGTGTGAACGCTCTGAAAAGGTATTCATTTGCATATCACAGCATCTCCTTCCTGTCGGTTAAATTTCGCGTCTGTAGCACGTCATCTTCGTGGTGTAGCAATTTTAATGTCCAGTAGTGTATAATATGCAGCACCTAAATATGTAAAACGCGAAATATTTATAAATGTTGGCAAAACGTTGTCTCAACAACAAAAACTGTAGAAAATGGTGCAAGCTGATTATTGCTGTGTTTAGTCCACATTCGTTCCTAACCTGTTGGATAGATGGTAAACAACGATGTTGCAAATTCTCTCTCCACTCCAAGATGTTAACGAAGTATTTATTTTTTTTACTGGTAATTTGAGGACAATGAGTTGTTAGATTAAGAACGGTGACCGTTAGTGGATCACCAACTATTGCAGTTTATCATAGAAATTGTTATTCATTTCAAACACTTTTTAAAGGTATTCGGCTTTAGCAATATTCAGCATGCCACCATACTACGTTTATCGTTTCACACCGAAACTTTGAAGCGAACTGAATACGGCGCGAATAATTATACTGGAAGCAAATTAGCAAGTACGTTCATGATGTGCCGACACGCTCCTCGTGTGCTCGTCTATAGCACGGCGTCGGGTGCCATCCTAACGACCCACCACCCTCCGGTACACAAGCAAACAGTTTGTGAAACTATACTGTGTTTGACAAATATTTGACCGCGTAAAGAGCTGTTTGACGTGTTTGTCAAGCATAGAGAGTGTTTGACGTGTTTGCCAGAAATTTCGATTCACGGAAAATTTGATAAGGTGGCAGACGTTGTGTACGTCGACATTGCGACGCATATATTTAATGAAAAATATTTTTATTACAATTTATCTCACAGCTCCGTGATTTTTCACAACTATGGAAACTCCGTCAAGGAAAATACCACTGGCAGTTACCAAAATGGCAGCGGTATTGCTTCTTTCCCAGACGTATATTAC
Source organism: Schistocerca nitens (assembly GCF_023898315.1). Lineage (NCBI taxonomy): Eukaryota > Metazoa > Arthropoda > Insecta > Orthoptera > Acrididae > Schistocerca > Schistocerca nitens. Next base: position 871,236,012 of record NC_064617.1, read on the forward strand.
GCAGGATGAGCTTGAGAAAAATATCAATATTCTACGCAAAACTTAGAAGCGGGAGTGCAATATAATAAAGGCGGGTGTGAGCTATATGTTCCCACGTTGTGGTAATTTAATTAACTATCATACTGGAGATTTGAGCTAAGTCCTGGTGCTTGCACAAAAATAATAATGAATTAAGGATGGGTTCGGATCAGAGACGTAAATCCGTGCAGGGAAACGTATGTCCAAGCCACAGCAATATAACAGGACGCAGTATTTTCAAATGAACAGGCGAAATCGGGAGTAAATGCTTTCAAAATACGAAACATAATCCGTGAATAACAAATTACACAAAATAATTCGACGTATCTAAGTTTCACAAAACTTTTATCGATCCACTGGCCCATCTCGGCGACACAAAACACGTCTGGCACATAAAAACAAACTTGTCACATCTAAGGACTAGCAAAATACTACAATGTCAAGGACAAAACGGGTATATGCCACGAATTTTACCAGAGCATCCATTTTAAATATTGGATAATAAACAAAAATTTAATGCAAACGATTTTGTAACATCCTTTCACGAAAGTGAAAAAAAGAGAGCTACCCTATTGGGCACATATTACGATGTGAGCCGTTACTGAAAGGATGGGAACATTCGCAGAGGCAGGTCTATAAAACATGAGTAAAAAAAGCAGATCGTCGGTTGTTTGGGACCAAAAGATTCATGCTGAAGTGAAGTGACGAGTTGGCACGTGAGTGGAATTCGGAACTCCATCAACGCAAAACTGAGAATGGTGATCTTTTCTACCACGTGGTTTGTGAAGTCGAAAAAAAAGTGCGATTAATGATCACATGTTTATAGCATCTAACTTTGGCAAACCATGTTTTTAAAAACTATATATGGTGCTTTCCTTTCGGGTGCAAATGTGAATAAGTTTTATGGTTGCCCAAGACGCTTGTAAGGCTGTGCCTCTGAGAAAAACAATTATCTTAAACTCACTCCGCAACTTTGGAATGCTTCCCCTTGCGCTTCATCGATAGTCGCACTGTTCGACAATCTTACCGAAATCTGGAGCCTTATAAAGCTGAATGCCAAGTTAGCTGCCGTGCCTTTTTCTTTTGCAATTAATGATTCCACTGCTAATTGATAAATTAGTGCATCACCTTGAACTGTATCCAAATTCTTTAGGAAGTAGAACTGGCAAGAGCTCCTATTTCGCCAGTTTTTGTGCAGGCACTCGACAGCCCCCAGTTCACTGTGATGGATTCCGTTAGGGTGCCGTAGTTAGAAGGCCAGAGTACTTCGTTATGTCCAAATAACTTACGATAATGCAGCCGGGTGACGTCCTTGAGTATTTAACATAAGCGTCACAGCGTCACAGACCCTTACAACAGCCAGTAAAATCTGCTACTGGAGAACATTGCCTATGCAACGGTCATCCTTTGGAATATAGCAACGCGGAGATTATGGCGTGCATTTTCAACTGTTACGATAGTGTTGGTAAGGAAGCTGTTGAGATTAAATTAACAAGCGACACTGTAAATAGAGATGGAGATTTTTGCTTAAATTCTGCATGGAAACCTGCCTTGCGTGTCATATGTTTCCGGATACGCTCTGCATACCGTGGTTTTTATGTTTCCTTGCACAGCGGTTTGTTGTTGCATTTGTGCCTTGAAAATAACAGGGTGTCCACCTGTCAAAATATGGCGGTTGTCGAAGACGACACCCGCGTGCAAAGTTATCTGCACGTTGTATAGACCGGTAGAGACTCAAGTTACACACTCTGGTATAATTTACGTTGCAGGAAATACTGAATGAATATTTGCTACGCGGAGTGGCCGCGCGGTTTGGGGCGTCATGTCGCGGTCCGTAAGCGGGTAGATACACTCCTGGAAATGGAAAAAAGAACACATTGACACCGGTGTGTCGGACCCACCATACTTGCTCCGGACACTGCGAGAGGGCTGTACAAGCAATGATCACACGCACGGCACAGCGGACACACCAGGAACCGCGGTGTTGGCCGTCGAATGGCGCTAGCTGCGCAGCATTTGTGCACCGCCGCCGTCAGTGTCAGCCAGTTTGCCGTGGCATACGGAGCTCCATCGCAGTCTTTAACACTGGTAGCATGCCGCGACAGCGTGGACGTGAACCGTATGTGCAGTTGACGGACTTTGAGCGACGGCGTATAGTGGGCATGCGGGAGGCCGGGTGGACGTACCGCCGAATTGCTCAACACGTGGGGCGTGAGGTCTCCACAGTACATCGATGTTGTCGCCAGTGGTCGGCGGAAGGTGCACGTGCCCGTCGACCTGGGACCGGACCGCAGCGACGCACGGATGCACGCCAAGACCGTAGGATCCTAAACAGTGCCGTAGGGGACCGCACCGCCACTTCCCAGCAAATTAGGGACACTGTTGCTCCTGGGGTATCGGCGAGGACCATTCGCAACCGTCTCCATGAAGCTGGGCTACGGTCCCGCACACCGATAGGCCGTCTTCCGCTCACGCCCCAACATCGTGCAGCCCGCCTCCAGTGGTGTCGCGACAGGCGTGAATGGAGGGACGAATGGAGACGTGTCGTCTTCAGCGATGAGAGTCGCTTCTGCCTTGGTGCCAATGATGGTCGTATGCGTGTTTGGCGCCGTGCAGGTGAGCGCCACAATCAGGACTGCATACGACCGAGGCACACAGGGCCAACACCCGGCATCATGGTGTGGGGAGCGATCTCCTACACTGGCCGTACACCACTGGTGATCGTCGAGGGGACACTGAATAGTGCACGGTACATCCAAACCGTCATCGAACCCATCGTTCTACCATTCCTAGACCGGCAAGGGAACTTGCTGTTCCAACAGGACAATGCACGTCCGCATGTATCCCGTGCCACCCAACGTGCTCTAGAAGGTGTAAGTCAACTACCCTGGCCAGCAAGATCTCCGGATCTGTCCCCCATTGAGCATGTTTGGGACTGGATGAAGCGTCGTCTCACGCGGTCTGCACGTCCAGCACGAACGCTGGTCCAACTGAGGCGCCAGGTGGAAATGGCATGGCAAGCCGTTCCACAGGACTACATCCAGCATCTCTACGATCGTCTCCATGGGAGAATAGCAGCCTGCATTGCTGCGAAAGGTGGATATACACTGTACTAGTGCCGACATTGTGCATGCTCTGTTGCCTGTGTCTATGTGCCTGTGGTTCTGTCAGTGTGATCATGTGATGTATCTGACTCGAGGAATGTGTCAATAAAGTTTCCCCTTCCTGGGACAATGAATTCACGGTGTTCTTATTTCAATTTCCAGGAGTGTATGTCCCAAATCAGTCCAGTCCTCAAGAGCCACTGCCTTCTGAGCCCCACACAAGGTCAGTGGACGAAGCCTACAGACCAGTCGGCGCGTGGTGATGATGTGCTCTACAACACCCAGTAGCACGTCCATGTGCCGACTTTCTGTTTGTCTCAACGAAATAGCTGGCAACCAGCAAAGTGAGAGAATTATTAATGCAATGAACACATCACTACTCTCTCTTTAAGAAAACGATTCTAGCTGTTTCGTAATGAGAACTGTACGGGCTGATTACAATCAGTGTAGCTATGATCTGAAAAGATACATATTTTCTGGTAATAAAAGCTGTTAAGACATATGGAACCTGAGTTTTCGTCGCCGCATACAGTCTTCAAATAACTTAGGGAATGCTGCCGGGTGACGTCTTCGACAACCACTGATATTTCGACAGGAGCGCACCCTGTCATTTTCAAAGCAAAACTGCACCAAGTAAGCGCTGTGCACGGGAATTTAAAACCTCGGTTTCCTGGAAGATAACACACACACACACACACACACACACACACACACACAAACACACACAAACACACACACACACACACACACACACACATACACTGTACACACTAGAGCTACTACAAAACCAAAGATGACAGACGTCATAAGTTATCGATAGTGAGAATTATTAACCAACATGTGAGGTAGCATAAACTCTGGCCCTCTGTTTCCTGCGTATAGGTGGAAACCACATAAAAAGTATCAAGGGAAAGACTAACAGCCTCCCGAAGAAAAGTTCCTTATCGCCTGAGACTGTCAAGAGTCTTAACTCGTATTGTGCTCTTTCCCTTAGATTATATGGCCCTCAGAATCTCCATAAGGAAAGGGTTCCTCTTAGGCCGATTGTGAGTAGCATTGGTCCTCCGATGTAGCATGTAGCAAAACATCTCACTATTGTGTTGAGCCCACTAGTACGTCGGTGTGTGAATCACATTAAGAACTCGGGGTATTTATTACGTCGGTTAGAGGAGACGCGTTTAAAACACTCTGATATTCTGGCAAGTTTTCACGTGGTGTCTCTCTTCACTCGCGTTCCTCTGTCTGGTTCGATACGGTTGGCTGAGGTTGTGTTTGGTGCTGAATTAACGAACCTGCTTCGACCTGTGTTGACTCCCACTTACGTTTTATTCAATTTTCAGCACTACGAGCGGCCATATTGAGTGGCGATGAAAAGCCCCTTGTCACCTATTGTTGCCAATTTGTTTATGGAAGACTCCGTGGTTCGTGCTTTGGAGTGGGCGGCTTTGAAACCTGCGTATTTTCTTTATCTACATCTACAACAGATATGTAGACAATACTTTTGTTGTTTGGCCCTGTGACAGTGAGAACTTTAACGACCTTATACTACACGAGAATTCAGTACAGTTTCTGGAAGTGCTGGTCTGGTCATGAGGAAGGTTGATAGTACGTTGGGAAATGCCGTTTATTTGAAACCTACTCACAATGACTTATATCTATTGGCTGATAGCTGTCAACATCCAGCTCAGCATGGAGGGATACTTCGCACCTTGGATCACAGGGCCGACGTCCTCTCAGACCCTTGGAATTTGTCAGGTGAGTTAGCCCATCTAGAGGTCACCTTCCTTCGGAATGGCTATAGTTAAAGACAGATAAGATGTGTGTTGAGGTATCGACCGACCGTGGACCGTGTGAGTGATGATAATACCCAGATGGCACCAAAGTCTACAGATTTTTCGCCTTACCCAGAGAGCACTTCCAACAGGATTGTTAGTATTTTGCCGAAATGTGGTGTGGAATGTGTTTTTCGACCACCATCTAATACTAGGGTCCTTTTAAGTTCCGTAAAGGATGATCTTGGTTTGCATAAGGCGGGTGCCAGTCATATTCCTTGCAACTGTGGCGTGCCATATATTTGTCAAACTATCAGGGCTGTGGAGAACAGATGTACCGAACATCAGCGTCAGACATTCATACAACAGCCGAGGAAACCTGCTATCGGAATACACTGAAGAGCCAAAGAAACTGGTACACCTGCCTAATATCGCCCCCCGCGAGCACGCAGAAGTGTCGCAGGACGACCTAACATGGACTCGATTAATGTCTGGAGTAGTGCTGGAGGGAACTGACACCATAAATCCTGCAGGGCTGTCCATAAATCCATAAGAGTACAAGAGGGTGGAGATCTATTCTGAGATCTATTCGCAAGGCATCCCAGATATGCTCAATAATGTTCATGTCTGGGGATTTGGTGGGCAGTGGAAGTGTTTAAACTCCGAAGAGTATTCCAGGAGCCAGTCTGAAGTAATTCTGGACATGTGGGGTGTCGCATTGTCCTGCTGAAATTGCACAAGCCCGTCGGAATGCACAATGGACATTAATAGATGCAGCTGATCAGACAGGATGCTTACGTACGTGTCACCTGCAAGAGTCGTATCTAGACGTATCAGAGGTCCCATATCACTCCAATTGCACAGGCCCGCACCATTACAGAGCCTCCACCAGCTTGAACAGTCCCTTGCTGACATGCAGGGTCCGTGGATTCATGAGATTGTCTCCATATCCGTACATGTCCATCCTCTCGATACAGTTTGAGACGAGACTCGTCCGACAAGGCAACATGTTTCCAGTCATCAAAAGTCCAATGTCGGTGTTGACGGGTCCAGACGAGGCGTAAAGCTTTGTGTCGTGCAGTCATCAAGGGTACACTAGTAGCCGTTCGGTTCCGAAAGCCCATATCGATGAGGTTTCGTCGAATGGTTTGCATGTTGACACTTGCTGATGGTCCATCATTGAAATCTGCAACAATTTGAGGAAGGATTTACACTTGTGTCGTCGTTGGTCCCGTTCTTGCAAGATCTTTTTCCGGCCGCAGCGATATGGGAGATTTGATGTTTTACCGGATTCCTGATATTCATTTGTTGTCTTATATAGGCTTTGCTGATTGCAGTGCCGTATTCTGCCTATTTAGATGTCTCTGTATTTGAATACACATGCCTACACCAGTTTCTTTGGTGCTTCAGTGTATAACAATACGGAGATTTTGTAATTGAAATTAAATTAGCAAGTAACCTGGTAATTAGAGATGGAGGTTCTTGCTTAAATTCTGCTAGGAATCCTAACTTCTCCCTTGTAAAAAAAGAGGGGCAGAGGTAATGATACCTCACCTGTTGTTTATTAATTTTTACTATTGATAAGTTCTGATATCGCTCGTCTTTGACTATGCGCTGACGCTAGAATTTACAGTATGTGTGTGTGTGTGTGTGTGTGTTAGGTTTCCGGAATTGTTCTGCAAACTGAGGTTTTAAATCCCGTGCTCAGCTCTTATTTGCTGCACTTTGCTTTGAAAATGACAGGGTGTGCAGCTGTCGAAATATCGGCGGTTGTCGACGATGTCACTCGGCTGCATTCCCGAAAATTATTTCAACAGTTGTAAATACTTTAATAATATTCCTGCAGCTGGCGCACCTAATTCTTTTATTCGGTATTGACTGCAAAACACTGCACTCCAGTCTAAACGTTTACAGCTAATAAACATGACTGCTACATATTTGGTTACCAAATTGAATAACGTACGATAAATCCATCACCTCTTGATAATTTCATTTATCGTGGGTCGTATCTAATTGAGAAAAACATACAATAACGGCCCAATATTTGGCTAATAATAAAAACAAAACGACATATATTAGAGTTCCAACGTGGGGTTAACTGCAACAAAATCTGTCTCTGCACAAACAGCTGACCAATGTGGCTTTAGCAAAGTGCTTCCTATAAGCCGTCCTCCATAAGCAGGATCAGTTCTTTTAAACGCCTTGGTCCGGGGCGCGTACATCGGCATGCGTTATGTCACGAGAGTAACAACAAACACGGAGGACGGGGAGGGAGGGAGGGACGACCTCTGCTCGCGCGCCAGTAAAGGATGTGAAGTCCGGGTAGCGGCAAAAACTCACTATCTCCACCTCCGTTTCAAAACACCCGCATTTTTCCGTCTGGCCGCCCCGCCTCTTATCGTCTGCCGCCTCCCAGCCGACTACTATCTCTATTATTGCACGGGGCTATCGGAGTCTTTCTCCGCGGGTCGCTAACCAGATACAGAGGCGGTGGAAATTAATTACCACTCGGTACTGGCGAGGTACACGCTTCTTGTGGTGGAGACTCTGCCAGGGGATAATGTTCAAAATGTTCAAATGTGTGTGAATTCCTAGGGACCAAACTGCTGAGGTCATCGGTCCCTACACTTACACACTACTTAAACAAACTTATGCTAAGAACAACACACACATCTATGCCCGAGGGAGGAGTCGAACCTCCGTCGGGAGGGGCCGCGCAGTGCGTGACATGGCGCCTCAAACCGCACGGCCACTCCGCGTGGCAGAGGATTATGAAAATGTAAACAGAGAGGCCTAAATCTGTGGACGTCTCTACGCCGGAAACCCCCATGCAGTGGAGGTAGAGGGTACTTTGAATAAATAAATACCAGTGACATTCTCTCCTATTGCGTTCAGGTATTCAGCAATGGAGAAATGACCACGCGTATTAAATATCTTACCCTATTACCATGGTGGCTTCCGGAGATACACTATCGCAGTGGTAGTCAACCAGGTCCCCGACGTCCGCTTGCGCACGTTTTCCAGCTTTCACGGTGGGTGGTAGGAAGTAAATAGTTATAAAAACATTTTCATAAGCTTTTCATATAGTACTCCTTGTTGTTGATGTTGTCGTGGTCTTCAGTCCTGAGACTGGTTTGATGCAGCTCTCCATGCTACTCTATTCCATGCAAGCTTCTTCATCTCCCAATACTTACTGCAACCTACATCCTTCTGAATCTGCTTAGTGTATTCATCCCTTGGTCTCCCTCTACGATTTTACCCTCCACGCTGCCCTCCAAAGCTAAATTTGTGATCCCTTCATGCCTCAGAACATGTCCTACCAACCGGTCCATTCTTCTTGTCAAGTTGTGCCACAAACTCCTCCCCAATTCTACTCAGTACCTCCTCATCAGTTATGTGATCTATCCATCTAATCTTCAGCATTCTTCTGTAGCACCACATTTCGAAAGCTTCTATTCTCTTCTTGTTCAAACTAATGATCGTCCATGTTTCACTTCCATACATGGCTACACTCCATACAAATACTTTCAGAAACGACTTCCTGACACTTAAATCTATACTCGATGTTAACAAATTTCTCTTCTTCAGAAACGCTTTCCTTGCCATTGTCGGTCTACATTTTATATCCTCTCTACTTCCGCCATCATCAGCTATTTTGCTCCCCAAATAGCTATATTTCGGAATATATGCTATTTGTTTCACGCGCTTAAGTTTAGTCCATGTTATGTAAGTGAGACTAAATGGTGCTATACAGTGTATATCAAAAAGAACCGTCCGATTTGGCACGTCTGTATTTCTGAGACTAATAAACATATACAATGAATCTTGTTTTTGTGATGAATGAGAAACTCAGTTTCTTTTTTTCATGCCTTTTCTTAGGTGTTCGATATTCCCACCCTTGAGGTGCACGGCATATGTCAACGCAGTATTCAAATTGTCCCCACACTGCAGCGAACAGCTTCCACAGCTGCTGTTATGCGATGTTCATTCAGTATTGTTGGTAACGGTGGCACATAAACAGAGTGTTTTATAAACCCCCACAAGAAATAATCACGTACAGTCAGGTCTGGTGACCTTGGAGGCCAGTAATGCAAGGCTGAATCATTTGGTCCAGTGCGACCGATCCATCGTTCACTAATCCTTTGATTTAAAAATTCCCGCACATCCAGATGCCAGTGTGGCGGTGACCCATCCTATTGGTAAATGAAGCCGTTCAAACCAGTCTCCAACTGTGGGAAACCAAAGTTCTCAAAAAAAAAAAAAAGTGGTTCAAGTGGCTCTGAGCACTATAGGACTAAACTTCTGAGGTCATCAGTCCCCTAGAACTTAGAACTACTTAAACCTAACTAACCTAAGGACATCACACAAATCCATGCCAGAGGCAGGATTCGAACCTGCGACCGTAGCGGTCGCACGGTTCCAGACCGTAGCGCCTAGAACCGCTCGGCCATCACGGCCGGCGAAGCTCTCAAGCTCAAGATATGTGCTTCCTGTTATAACAGTGTCCTCGGCAAAGAAAAATGGACCATACACCTTTTCCATGAAACTGCACAAAACACATTAAATTTTGGAGAGTCCCTCTCATGTTGTATAATTTCATGTGGTTGTTCCGCACTCCATATTCTCACAGTATGATGGCTCATTTTTCCATTTAAGGGGAGGCGAGAGGCAAGTGGACTTTAAAATTCGATTTTTAGATTTTAGCATATTTGAAATGCCTTGTCTTTCCTGCGTGAAACAGTTTTTGTTTTATATAAATACGACAATTTTTTCGTGAGATTTGATGGTTTACCTGACGCTCTGCGCAATTTGGCATTTAAATGCCACGCCTTCCTTTCTGCGCCATGCAGAGATAATGCACAGCATTCTTTTACTCCTTGTATATTATTTCATGCTTCTATTGTTTTATCGCTTCAATGTTCCCTACCCTGTATCTACTATCGATATACGTGTCTGTTAGCACTCACAACTTTACGCAAACGTCGCTGCTCTCGATCTTAGTTCAGTGCAGGCCGTCGGCCATTGCGTTGTCCTGGTGAGAGGTAATACCTGAAACTTGGTATCCTCGGCTTGGCCATAAGAAGAAATGAAGGGAATTTAGAAAACATGAAAAGAGCTGTATGGGCTATCTTTTTCCATAAGCTTCCCACAAATGAAAATCCAGTGTACGGTATTTACCCGAATGATCCTGACACTTGGTGCAAGTACAGGAGAAGTGCCAGATTTGACCGTAAACATTCTTTACCTGCGTCAGTAATTAATGAAATTAAACCCATATTTAGAGACCTTTGCGACTGATGACCTCAGACGTTAAGTCGCATAGTGCTCAGAGCCATTTAGAGACCTTTGTAAAGATACTATGTTGAAGAAATGTCTTCATGGGAAAATCCAAAATTTAAATGATTGTGTAAATTCTGTCCTCTGGAACCGGTTACCGAAAACTGTATTTGTTCAGCTTACAACCCTCAAATTTTGTGTTTATGATGCTATTTTATGCTTCAATGATAGTGCCATTAGAAAACTGATGTTTTGGAAATATTGGGCATAAAATATAGTGGAAATCCTGCAGAATCCTTGGTGCAAATAGATAAAGAGAGAATCCGCAAAGCAGATATAGCTGATTTAAAATGCACAAAAAAAGCCAGACAGAAAAGAAGAGAGACCAAGAGAAGAAAAGAAGATCAGTATGATTCAAATGAGGCTCAGTATGGTGCAGGAAAATATTAGTGGTAAGTAATTCTCATCAATAACTATACAAGAATTGCGATATTAAACTTTAAATGGATTGTTCTCAAAACTACAGTTTTCTTTTTTTTTACTTTCGGGTACCATTATTTGATAAAGTAATGGGGTTAGAAACATGAAATTTGGTCAATTTGTGCTGCAGATGGTAATAAATTATTCCAAGTTCAAATGGTTCAAATGGCTCTGAGCACTATGCGACTTAACTTCCGAGGTCATCAGTCGCCTAGAACTTAGAACTAATTAAACCTAACTAACCTAAGGACATTACACACATCCATGCCCAAGGCAGGATTCGAACCTACGACCGTAGCGGCCGCTCAGTATTTCCAAGTAAACTGAGAACCACCAAATAATCAGGAACTGTTTTATAATAATTAATGTACAAAAAAAGTTAAATTTTACTAGTGAAAGAATAAATTTATTTTCTTCCAAACCATTTACGTGTAAATTGAAGCACACACACACACACACACACACACACACACACACACATATATATATATATATATATATATATATATATATATATATATATATATATATATATATATATATATATGCAGTAAAAATTTCATTGTTTTATCACTTCTAGTTCTGAAACTTCCTGGCAGATTAAAACTGTGTGCCCGACCGAGACTCGAACTCGGGACCTTTGCCTTTCGCGGGCAAGTGATCTACCATCTGAGCTACCGAAGCACGACTCACGCCCGGTACTCACAGCTTTACTTCCGCCAGTATCTTATCCTTTCTTTCAGGAGTGCTGGTTCTGCAAGGTTCGCAGGAGACCTTCTGTAAAGTTTGGAAGGTGGAGACGATATACTGGCTGAAGTAAAGCTGTGAGTACCGGGCATGAGTCGTGCTTCGGTAGCTCAGATGGTAGAGCACTTGCCCGCGAAAGGCAAAGGTCCCGAGTTCGAGTCTCGGTCGGGCACACAGTTTTAATCTGCCAGGAAGTTTCATATCAGCGCACACTCCGCTGCAGAGTGAAAATCTCATTCTGGACTTATAGTTCTTTTGAAAAGTGTACCTATTCAAAGGGTAAAATAGCGTTGGCAGAATAGGGATAAAATTTGCCTTCCGTCTCCCCTTAAATGGAATGTTGCCTCGTCACTAAACATTAACTGTGGAAGACAACTGTCACCCTCCATCTTGCCAAGAAGGAAATTACAGAACTCACAAGTTGTTGTTTGTCACCTTCACGAAGACCTTGCAGTACTGAAAAAAAATGGTTCAAATGGCTCTGAGCACTATGGTACTTAACTTCTGAGGTCATTAGTCCCGTAGAATGTAGAACTACTTGAACCTAACTAACCTAAGGACATCACACACATCCATGCCCGAGGCAGGATTCGAAACTGCGACCGTAGCTGTCTGCAGTACTGAATTTTGTACGGTTTCGTGTGTAAACGTCGACGCAACACACACAAGACGGGGGCATGTTGAGCTGTAGAGCTGCAAGGCGAACGGGCTTCTGCGGACTCCTTTCGAAACTGTGGCCGACGTTTTCGACGCTTGTGTCAGAAACTCGGGGACGGCCCAGCGATTTGCCTTTGCACAAACAACCTGTTTCTCGGAATTGTTCATGCTATCGTCTATTGCGCAGGAGCATCCACACTATTACAGTACGAAAGTCACGCTGAACAGTTGTTACTGACCCGCACCGCGCAAAACGCAGAACAGAAAACGCCGTCTGTTGTCCCGACACCACTTTTACTATAACTGAAGTAGGCGCACACTGCTGCTACCTAGTGGGAAGCATGTAAAGCCCGATAGTTTGCTCCTTCCTACAGTACATTGTTGATGCATATACCTCAAATAACATAACGGATATGATTCTCTTAAATCGGATGATTCTTTTTCATACATCCTGTAGTGTGACCCGAAACTAAGGCACTACGTCCTAGAACAGCTCGCGCGCTCCGCTTCCCCCCTCCCCATCCCCCCCCCCCCCGGCATCCCACACCACCACAGACAATTAGCACTCATAATCGGCACCACCCCCACTACGAAGCCAATCCGCGATGCGCGAGAGACATGCGCAGGAGAGGGCACATGGCACACGCTCTTTTGTTTGTGGCCGTAGTGGTCACTAGGCACATTTGTAAGAATGCACACACACGTGCTTACAGCTCCAAACAAAATTCTGTGAGATATTGTGATCCCATGTCTCAAGAAAAATAAACACGTTCGTGGCTAGTTGCCAGAGTATGTGAGAATGGGTTTTGTAGATTCTGTTGTAAGTGAACAACAAATCTATCGCGAGAACACTTTTCTACAAAGCATCAACATAATAATGGCAGGCCCATTGAATGGTATCGGTTAATCTATAAAATACTTCAAAATCGTTCAGCAACCGTTGCATCGTTTAAGAAAGAACATGCAGTGAACGAAGGTCGATCAATTGCCACTTATCGCAATTCGAAATAATTCCAAAAAGTGGTAAAGGCTATGATACTGGAGAATTGGTAATAATACCCTCTGTAAGAGAACTTACACTGAGGTGCCAAAGAAACTGGAATAGGCATGCGTATTCAAATACAGAGATATGTAAACAGAATACGGCGCTGCGGTCGACAACGTCTAAATAAGACAAGTGTTTGGTGCAGTTGTTAGATCGGTCACTGCTGCTACAATGGCAGGTCATCAAGATTTAAGTGAGTTTGAACGTGATGTTATAGTCAGTGCACGAGCGATGGGACACAACATCTCCGAGGTAGCGATGAAGTGGGGACTTTCCCGTACGACTATTTCACGAGTGTACCGTGAATATCAGGAATCTGGTAAAACTTCAAATCTCCGACATCGTTTCAGCCGGAAAAAGATCCTCCAAGAATGAGATCAACGACGACTGAAGAGAATCGTTCGACGTGACAGAAGTGCAACCCTTCCTCAAATTGCAGCAGATTTCAACGATGGGCCATCAACAAGAGTCAACGTGCGAACCATTCCACAACACATCATCGACATGGGCTTTCGGAGCCGAAGACTCACACGTGTACCCTTCATGAGTGCACGACACAAAGCTTTACGCCTCGCCTGGGCCCGAGTCAACACCTACATTGGACTGTTGATGACTGGAAATATGTTGTCTCGTCGGACGAATCTAGTTTAAATTATATCGAGAGGATGGATGTGTGTGGTTATGGAGACAACCTCATGAATCCAAGGGCCCTACATGTCATCAGGGGACTGTTCAAGGTGGTGTAATGGCGTGGACGTGTGCAGTTGGAGTGATATGGAGTCCCTGAAACGTCTAGATACGACTCTGACAGGTGACACGTATGTAAGCATCCTGTCTGATCACCTGCATCGTTTCATGTCCATTGTGCACTCCGACAGAGCTGGGCAATTCCAGCAGGGCAGTGTGGCGCCCCACACGTCCAGAATTTCCACTAGAAAGTTGCTCCAGGAACACTCTTCTGATTTTAAACACTTCCGCGGACCACGAAACGCCCTAGACGTGAACATTATTGAGCATATCTGGGCTGCCTTCCAACATGCTGTTCAGAAGAGATCTCCACCTACTCGTACTCTTTCGGATTTATGGATAGCCCTGGAGGATTCATGGTGGCAATTCCCTCCAGCACTGCTAGAGACATTAGTCGAATCCATGCCACGTCATGCTGCGGCGCTTCTGCGTGCTCACAGGGGCCCTACACGATATTAGGCAGGTGTCGCAGTTTCTTTGGCTCGGCAGTGTATCTCCACAACAGTCCATTCGGATAAAAATTTTAAAGACCTTACCCCTGACGATCATGTTCTACAATGATGAACGTGTCCTCATATGGCGAGAGGTTTGAACACTTAATATGTCCCAGGAAGTTTGTCGAACATAATCGTTTTGGCGGTGTAGGCGTTATGGTGTGGGGAGGGATATGTTGCACTCGCTTACTGAGCTCCACATCTTTCAATGCGGTACACTCACTGCTCAACGTTACTATGACACTGTACTTCTTCCGCATGAGCGTCTTTCAGTGGTGTATTCGGCACTGACTTCATTTTTATTGATGAGGATGCGCAACTGCATCGAACACTGCTGGTGGAGGAACTCCTAGAACGAGAGGACATTCGGCGAATGGACTGGCCTGCTTGTTCCCCCGGCTTTAATCCTAACATCCTAACACCAACGAGAGCAATGCGATGTTGGAGAAGTAACGCAGCATATCAACCGCGCGTGGATGATTGGAACGCCCTACCTCAGCAACTCACTACCTACGCTGTGGCCGGAATGGAAGCACATTGCAGGGCATTGCATTGCCAGCCGTGGTGGCCATGCCCCCTATTAAGCACCATGTTGCACATTTTGAAATGTCCACGTGACCACCATGACTTCAGTGTAATTATTGTCTTTGAATAAAAGTTTTATTTCTGTTTCACTGCGCATTTCTCTCAGTTACCTTCCTTAGTACGCCATAGCAGTTATTTGTATGTGTGGTCCAACTTTCATCGAGCTATGTTACTTCGCATTGATGCATCATGCGAAAGTTACATTCGTCCATACAATTTGCGCTCCAGTGTATGTGCATGTGCCACTGACGGAGCACCATCAATGGTAGCTCGCTACGCGGATTTGTTGCTTATTTGAAGTAAGAAGTGTCAAATGTGTTACGTATTCGTTGTATGTTGCACAGACAACATGTTGTAGGCGAGCATCGAAGTACAAGTCTCCGTTCATCAGTAGCTATAATAATTCGAGCTGTGAACAAGATCAAGTAATAAAAACAATAAAATGTTTCGACAGCTTAGCCAGGAGGGTAATGAAGATTTTATAAGGTTACTTTTGCATACAGTATTTCGGTAGCTATCAAATGACACACCATTGGCTCGTTTTGCTGCGTTGTGTGATAGTGTCACTCAATTTCTTGAAAGAAATTATATCAGTGTGTCTCAACAATTATGAACAGTAAAGAATTATGCCTTTTGTCTGGCAGATATTTTCAAGAGATCAAATTACGTCAATTTGCAGCTTCAAGGAGCTGATAGAATTCTTGTAGGTTGCCAACAAAGTATAGTGCCATTATTTATTGACAAACTTGCACTACTACATTATAACCTTTGAAATGAGAAATTTAACAATTTCCTCAATTTTCACCTATAAAAGACGATGTAACATCAGAGTATTTGACAGATTCACTGTGCAACGCAACGAACTTAAACTGAACATGGAAAAATACTTGGAAGATATTTTGAAAGTGAAGGTATGACTGGATTTACTACAAACACAAAGAAGCTGAAACAACTGTCCAAGGAGACTGGTTAGAAGTTAGAAATGATGATGAAAGTAAACATATATTCTGTTGGTGGTTAGAATTAAACTTTCCCTATTTAACACGTTATAACACGGAAACTAATTACTGTACGAGTACCAAACGTTGTTGCGTTAATGTCAAGGACACGAGGAAAATAAATAACGCAGAATCAGTTGAACATAAACACTTTGAATGTGCTGCTACGGTACATCATACCATTACATACAGGTAGCATTACTGCTAAAAAAAGTGGCTCAATATGGCGCCCATCAGTGTCCAGGAGAGTCTGCAAGCGCAGGATTGCGTTCTCCACAGCAGAACGAAGCATGTCCATAGGTACACTGGCTACCTCTCTTGATATGCTGCGCTTCAGATCAGCACACCTGTGAATGTTCCGCTTGTAAACCCTGTCCTTCAGGTACCCACACAACCAGAAATCACAGGGTGTCATATGAGGTGATCGTGCCGGCCAGCATTTGGAAACGATCGGGTGATAATGCGGTCGTTTCTAAATTTGTTTCGGAGAAGCACGTGAACTTCACGAACGATGTGCGGTGGGGCCGCACCTTGCATGTAAAACTGTTGAGTTCAGTGCGTCTCTCTCCAGTAGGGCGAGTACGACATGCTGGCGAAGAATATCGGAGCAACGCTGGCCAGTCACACTGTTCGCCTTTGGTCCTTGAGCTCCAACCTGTTCAAAAAAGAATGGGCCAATGATGAACGTAGCCGTTAAGGCCACGCCATACGGTGACACGTTCAGCATACAGAGGAACTTCACGCACGGTGGTTGGAGGTGAAGATCCCCACACACGACGGTGCTGCGTGTTCACCTCACCCGTCAGAGGAAAATGAGTTCCGTCTGTCCAGCCCTCGTCAACTTCAGTCCTTCCGAGAAAGTGGAGAGTGAAGTCAACACGTCGTTATGCCACCTGTGGTGCAAGCTGCTTTGCGATACGGATCTTCTACAGATACCATTTGAGAATGGTTCGAAGCACCTTGCATACAATGGACCACGGGATGTTCAACTGTTGTGACACAGCAGGGGCACTGCCTGACGATCGAGAAATACGCGCGGCATTGTCTGCCATAGCAACAACGATTTCATGAACAACCTGTGTTACAGCTGGTCATCGGCCTCTACCCTGAGCGATGCCCAGTTCTCCAGTTGATTCGAACTTCTTCATCATGCTCCGCACAGCAGGTGGAGAAAGAGGACCCTTCCGTAATCCTTTCAGCCGGCAATATTCTCGAAGCGCAGCTGCAGAATTAATGTTGTTTTGGTAATAGAGCTTCGCCAATAATGCCCTGTCCCTTTCGTTCAGGCTCACGTTTACACGTCAACAAGTGCACTGCGACTGGTCAGGTGTGTGAGACTACAAAACACAATGACTGATCACGGCACCTGTTGGCCATAGTTGGAACTAAATTAGAATTATATTAATACCTTCAGCTGCTCACAGGCTTTGATATATATCATCAGGGACAGGAGAAAATGTGCGCCCCGACTGAGACTTGAACCCGGGATCTCCTGCTTACATGGCAGACGCTCTATCCATCTGAGCCACCGAGGGCACAGACGATAGTGCGACTGCAGGAACTATCTCACGCACGCCACCCGCGAGACCCATATTCTCGCCTTGTGTATACACTACATTCGTAGTGTCCCACCCCAATACACTTATTACTCGTGGAAGACATTCTTATCAAGTCCCGTAAGAGTTCGGGGAATGTGTGTGCATCTCCACAGAAGAAGGTCATGGCCGGTACTGCCAGAACTATATACTAGTAGAGGGGCAACCTTCGTGTCAGGCAACACTGCATTGTTGCCCAATATATTCAAGATGGCGGCGATGACGTCATGCAACAAGGCGACATGTAGACGTGGCAACAGCACATGACGTCATGCAAGATGGCGGATTTTGGCGGGAAAATAGGCCAATTGTGCTATGTCCACTAACCTAACCTCCAGAAAAAATGGCGGGAAGTTTCAATTTTGGCGGGAAAATAGACCAGTTGGGCTATGTCCACTAACCTAAGCCTCCAGAAAAAATATGCGCGAAATTCGAATTCCAACTGGATAATGCATGCAAAACCTTAATTTTGTTTATTATTTTTCATTATCATTTATTAACATTCATTATTATTTATTTTATTATTTATTATTATTTATTATCATTTAATATTATTTATTATTATTGACCTGCCTCCACTAGAAAATTCCCTCCAAATTCAAATTCCAACACGATAATGGCTGCAAAACCTTAATTTTGTTTATTATTCATTATCATTTATTAACATTCATTATCATAAATTGTCATTTATTATCATTCATTATCATTTATTATGAATCATAATTATTATTATTTACTATTATAGGCCTACCTCCACTAGAAAATTGCGCCAAATTCCAACACGATAATGTCTCGGAAACTGTACTTCTATTTATGATTATCATTTATTATTTATTCAAGATGTCCGATTTTCTCGGCGAGAAAGCCATTTTCCTTACATCCATAACAAAAATCTATCACAAACCCCAACACCATAATCGATCAAACATACGAACTTTCTCCATCACTTATCTTTTTTCACTGGTAGCCTATCATAATCGCGTCAAATAATAAACTGCACTTATAGTAACGTAAGTCAGGTCCTTTGATTTTGCAGGGGGAAGGGACTGAAGCAGTACGGTCATCACTTGTTCTCCAACACAGTCAGCACACATCTTTGATATCGCAGTGCAGTCGCCACGGCGTCCGCGCTCCAACTGAATTAGTTCAAATCCTCGTCACCCCCTGGCCAGTGCGCGGGGACACTGCCGACGCCTGTCACATGAGGCGGCCGGCCGCTCGCGCTGGTCTGGCGGTACGCTGGGGGGCGAGCCCAGCGATTGCTCCCATGTTGTAAACATGTTTTCGCTGGACACGCTGGAACTTGCCGAGTTTGACGTCACAGCGGTCCCTTGTCTGCTCACCACGTGTATTCATCGCCTCCACACATTTCTCACCAAAATTGTTTGCCTCGGAGCTGAATCACACAACGGTCGGCTGTTCCCTGCCACACTTTTGGCACCAAAGTTGTTTTCCTGGGCACGTTCAAACCTGTCGATGCCGACCACTCACCATCCACCACGTGTCCTTGTGCGAGCGAGAACCCATTGCTGGGGGTGTTTGGGAGCGTCTGTTGCGAGCATGTCTGTGCACTGTGCTGTGCTTTATTTGGAGAGTTTAAGAGTACAGAGCTCATCTGCTGATATTGTGTACTGCATTATTTAAGAGCTGTTTGCTATTGTGTTGTGAAATTATTAGTTGTTTACATGTTTGTGGCCCTTGTCAGGTGACCACAGTCGGATCAGTGCGGGTGTTTTGTGACAAATATACTCCACGACTAAATAAAAGGGCTCCAAATAAATAGAGTGCAGTCCTTCCTTACTTCCCCGAGCAGCACAGCGCAGTCTGAGTGGTTTTTACACAAAAACTGCAATCTGGTCAGACTGTGAGAGAGTCAACAAATAACAAGACAAATTTATCCGTAGAGGAGTTAGAGGTCTGAATTGGAATGAATATCTTGATGGGTGTGGTTGTGTTGCCACGTGTAGTGCACTACTGGAGATCAGAAACTGCCTTATGTCAGTCTTACATATCGAAACCTATGAGATGCAAAAGTTTCAAAAAGGTATGTCCCAAATAAATAAAGTACACTCTTTCCACCTTCCATCGGCCTATGGACTGAAATTATTTCCGAAAATTAGGAGTTGTTTGGCTATTTGGATGTAAATGTTTTGCATTATTTACGAGCGGTTTGCATGTCTGTAGGCTGTGCTATGAGTTATTTTTAACTGTTTACAATTAGCAAGCGTGTGTTTAGAGCATTATAAATGAGTTATGTAGGAGTGTTTTGCAGGTCTGTATGGTGTGGAACATGTCGGTGTGATACATATACTCCATTCGTAAATAAAGTAAATTGGTTCCTCCATCCATGGGCCTAGTGCAGGGTGAATCCTTTTACCCGAAACGTGTAGGAAGAGGTTGAGTGCTGGTGGCTTAGTTTAGTGGTGATGAGCTTCGTTTGCAACAATTTTCGTAGGTTGGTGGTGGGAGTGCAAGCGAGCTTTGTTTACTGGCAGATTTCAAACTTGGTGCTGGTTCCTAGGAGGAAGTGGCGGTTGGGTGGCTGAGGTTAGTGCAAGTGCCCTTTCTTTGCAGCAATTTTGTTAGGTTGGTACAGAAAGCGGAAGTGAGCTTTCTTTACTGCCAGAATTCAAACTCGGCGCTGGTTCCTAGGGAGAGGTGGCTGTCTGGTCCTCGAAAAGTAGTTGAAATTAGATAGTTGAACACCTTTGCATACATATATGAAATTGTAAATTGAATTATTTAATATGATTAAAAACGAAATGGAATTAAGTACTTAGGTATTTACAGAAGACTATGTTCGTCGGGTGTGTGGAGGGTGTGTTACGTAAGTGGGATGGCGGCGCAGCGATTGTACAGTCATAACGCATGCGAGAGAGAGAGTCAATTAGCGAGCGTTCTAGAGCGGACCAAACGTGCTGTTATACAGCCATGGCAGATTCCACTGTCGAGCAAACTTTGCCGTCAAAGGTGTAGCACTGCATTCTCGCTCGCACAAGGACACGTGGTGAATGGTGAGCGCTCGGCATCGACAGGTTTGAACATGCCCGGGAAAACAACTTTGGTGCCAAAAGTGTGGCAGGGAATGGCCGACCATTGTGTGATTCAGCTCTGAGGCAAACAATTTTGGTGGGAATCGTGCGGAGGCGACGAATAACGTGGTGAGCGGACAAGGGACCGCTGTGACATCAAACTCGACAAGTTCCAGCGTGTCCAGCGAAAACATGTTTACGATGTGGGAGCGAACGCTGGGCAATACAGCGCGAGCGGTCTGCCGCCTCAAGTGACAGGCGTCGGCAGTGTCTCCGCGCGCTGGCCAGGGGGCAGCGAGGATTTGAACTAATTCAGTTGGAGTGCGGACGTCGAGGTGACTGCACAAATCAAAGGACGTGACTTACGTTACTATAAGTGCAGTTTATTATTTGACGCGATTATGATAGGCTACCAGTGAAAAAAGATAAGTGACGGAGAAAGTTCGTAAGATTGATCGATTATGGTGTTGGGATTTGAACTTGTGATATATTTTTGTTATGGATGTAAGGCAAATGGCTTTCTCGCCGAGAAAATCGGACATCTTGAATGAATAATAAATGATACAGTTTTCGAGACATTATCGTGTTGGAATTTGGCGCAATTTTCTAGTGGAGGTAGGCCTATAATAATAAATAATAATAATAATAAATGATAATGAATGATAATGATAATTAATGATAATAATTGACAATGAATGATAATGAATGTTAATAAATGATAATGAATAATAAACAAAAGTAAGATTTTGCAGCCATTATCGTGTTGGAATTTGAATTTGGAGGGAATTTTCTAGTGGAGGCAGGATAATAATAATAAATAATAATAAATGATAATAAATAATAATAAATAATAATAAATGATAATGAATGTTAATAAATGATAATGAATAATAATGAATAATAATAAACAAAAGTAAGATTTTGCATGCATTATCCTGTTGGAATTCGAATTTCGCGCATATTTTTTCTGGAGGCTTAGGTTAGTGGACATAGCCCAAATGGTATATTTTACCGCCAAAATTGAAACTCCCCACCATTTTTTCTGAAGGTTAGGTTAGTGGACGTAGCACAATTGGCCTATTTTCCCGCCAAAATCCGCCATCTTGCATGACGTCATGCGCTGTTGCCAAGTCTCCATGCCGCCATCTTGCATGACGTCATCGCCGCCATCTTGAATAAATTTGGCAACAATGCAGCGTGGCCTGACACGAAGGTTGTCCCTCTACTTATACTTACATGGATATGGTGCCTGCTCTTTCGGACATGTCCGAAAGAACACACACCATTGATGACCCTCAACCATCTAGAATGAAATTAGAATTATATTAAAAATGTATGCCCCGACCGGGACTCGAACCCGAGATCTCTTACTTACATGGCAGACGCTCTATCCATCTGAGTCACCAAGGGCACAGACAATAATACGACTGCAGGGACTATTTCGCGCACGCCTCCCGCGAGACCCACATTCTCACCTTGTATGTCCACACACTACATTCGTAGTGTCCCACCCCAACACACTCATTACTCGTGGAAGACATTCTTATCAAGTCCCGTAAGAGTTCAGAGAATATGTGTGCATCTGCATAACAAGGCCTTTCGGTCCACGGAGGTGCGTAAGAAACAAATGTACCTTTATGGCAATACAAATATTGGCAAGTCTACTTTAATCGAAAAACTTATTTCTCGGAAACAGCATGTGTATCTACCGTTTTGTTCTGAATTCGGATTTGGTGGATATGATTCACGTTTACATAATGTAATTTTGTTTGAAGAGTTTGAATGGTTTAGGTGGAGGCAATATGCGTCTACCTTGAAGCGTATTGTTGAAGGACGACCTGTTACTGTAATTGTAAAAAATAAGCCCGGTATGGTTATTACACATCGTGGCCTTGTTATATTTGTATCCAATGAATTTAGTATTGGTGAAGAAGCACTCATTTCACGTTTGAATGTTGTACATGCTGACTGTCACATTTTGCATTGTCGTTCTTTGAAGGCGGTACTGGAGTCGTCGGACGCGTCGGATTTGGAAGCCCCGGAGGAGGTTATATGCGTATCGTCGGATGAGGACATACCGCGGGTTTCGCGCTGCACGCCCGAGGCGTTGGATACGCCGACGGACGAATCTGAGTAGGCCTTCCTTCGCTCGTATGTGCAGATGGCGTACAGAATTTACACAAACAGATGGTGTAAGATTTGAGTATGGCAAAATGGGGATCAGTGAGAAACATGACGAGAAGGCCAAGAACTTTTCCAGACTACAACATTATGATATTACGGACGAATTCAAGTTTTTTTCCAATAAATATGCTTCAGTAATAATTAATAAAGTTGTTACATATGTGTATAGAATTAATGTTAGAATAGAGCGTCTTACTTTGGATGAAAGGGCTAACAAAAAAATATTTGAGGATCAAGGTGCTCTTGAAAAAGTTCGTATAGCGTGTACTAACAAAATTGGTTCTTTTGATCTTAATCCGGAGCGTTCTGCAGGTGTTCCATGGCGAAAATATAGTAGGAGGAATAGATTTAAGTTTGTAACGTATTCGAAACCTGAAACAAGTGCTGATATAGATAAAGTTAAATCCTGGACTGATTTGGAAACACACATTAGTCAGGAAGAATCAATACACAAGGAAGAGGGGTACGGAAGTACTAAGATGACGAGATACACTTGAAGTTCTCTAATGCTATTGAATCAGCAGTAAGGAATAGCTCTGTAGGCAGTACAGTTGGAGAGGAACGGACATCTCTAAAAAGGGCCATCACAGAAGTTGGGAAGGAAAACATAGGTACAAAGAAGGTAGCTGCGAAGAAACCATGGGTAACAGAAGAAATACTTCAGCTGATTGATGAAAGGAGGAAGTACAAACATGTTCCGGGAAACTCAGGAATACAGAAATACAAGTAGCTGAGGAATGAAGTAAATAGGAAGTCCAGGGAAGATAAGACGAAATGGCTGCAGGAAAAATGTGAAGACATCGAAAAAGAAATGATTGTCGGAAGGACAGACTAAGCACACAGGAAACAACCTTCGGCGACATTAAAAGCAAGGATGATAACATTAGGAGTGCAACGGGAATGCCACTGTTAAATGAAGAGGAGAGAGCAGATAAGTGGAAAGAATACATTGAAAGCCTCTATGAGGGGAAAGATTTGTCTGATGTGATAGAAGAAGAAACAGGAGTCGATTAAGAAGTGATAGGGGATCCAGTATTTGAATCAGAATTTAAAAGAGCTTTGGAGTACCTAAGGTCAAATGAGAAATTCTGATGGAATGTTATCTATCCAGATAACATTCCATCGGAATTTCTAAATTCATTGGCGAAAGTGGCAAAAAAGTAGACTACTCACGTTGGTATGTAGAATGTATGAGTCTGACGACATACCATCTGACTTTCGGAAAAGCATCATCCACACAATTCCGAAGACGGCAAGAGCTGATAAGTGCGAGAATTATTGCACAACCAGCTTAACAGCTCATGCATCCAAGTTGCTTACAAGAATAATATACAGGAGAATGGAAAAGAAAATTGAGGATGCGCTAGATGCCAATCAGTTTGGCTTTAGGAAAAGTAAAGGCACAAGAGAGGCAATTCTGACGTTGCAGTTAATAATGGAAGCAAGACTAAAGAAAAATAAAGACACGTTTATACGATTTGTCGACCTAGAAAAAACATTCCTCGATGTAAAATGGTGCGAGATGTTCGAAATTCTGAAAAAAAGTAGGGGTAAACTATAGGGAGAGACGGAATAATAAGAGTGGACGACGAAGAACAAAGTGCTCGTATTGAAAAGGGGTAAGACATGGATGTAGCACAGTCTGGTGAGTACAAAACATGGACTGAGAGTAAATCGAATAAAGGCGAAGGTAATGAGAAGTAGTAGAAATGAAAACAGCGAGAAACTTAACATCAGGATTGATGGTTACGAAGTAGATGAAGTTAAGGAATTCTGCTACCTAGGCAGTAAAATAACCAATGGCGGGCGGAACAAGGAGGACATCAAAAGCAGTGGTAAAAAAGACATTCCTGGCCAAGAGAACTCTACTAATGTCAAATATCGGCCTTAATTTGAGGAAGAATGTTCTGAGAATGTACGTACGTCTGGAGTACAGCATTGTATGGTGGTGAAACATCAACTGTGGGAAAACCGAAACAGAAGAGAATCGAAGCATTTGAGATGTGGTGCTACAGACGAATGTTGAAAATTAGGTGGACTGATAAGGTGAGGAATGATGAGGCTCTACGCAGAATCGGAGAGGAAAGGAATATGTGCAAACACTGATAAGGAGAAGGGACAGGATGATAGGACATTTATTAAGATAGGAGGGAATGACTTCTATGGTACTAGAGAGAGTTGCAGAGGACAAAAACTGTAGAGGAAGACAGGGACTGGAATACATACAGCAAATAATTGAGGACACAGGTTGGAAGTGCTACTCTGAGATGAAGAGGTTAGCACAGGAAAGGAATTCGTGGCGGGCCGCATCAAACCAGTCAGAAGACTGATGACGAAAAAAAGGTAATCAGTTTCAAGTGTTTTGGTGTGCGAAATGCTCGAAAGGGTTGCTGTCGATCGTTTTAATCTTCCTATAACTACACTGCAAAGTTCCCAGTTGTAAGGATTCAGAAGACATCTGTAACACACCTGAGATGGGGTTTCAGATCAACATTGTTTGTGTGGAATATTTCGAAGAAAACTGAATCCAGTATGAAAGATGTGACGACTGGGCACATGAACTTTATACAGGCATTGACGATTCATTTTTTAAAATGAAGAAAATTCTTTGTTTTTTACTTTCAACTTTGATAATTGGGTATTATTTATCTAAACTGCATCGTGCAGAAGAACCAGAATTTTATTTAACATAGTAAAATTTACGTTTGTGTTGTGTTTTTATTTTATTTATTTAATTACATTTATTTTTGATATATAAATAAATTATACTTGTTTGTGAACCATAAAAATACCTTTTTTATTTAAAAAATCTGTTTTTTGTTGTATGCTCCATGCTACCCGCCATATTTACTAACATGTCCGAAAAAATATATTCTTGCTGTGTGTCTTTTTTATGAGAAATCTCTTTTTCACCATTTACACAAAACAAGTGTTCAAGTCAAGATTTTGTGTAGGTATCCCTCTCATTTCAAAACAACAACAAAGTTTTTATACCAATTTTGGCCAAATTAGCACATACTTGCCGCTGTTTCCCTACTTCAACGATGTGATATGCAGCGTAGTTTCACAATTAATGTTGCTGTCGCATGCTAGGGTAGCCTTGTGGGTAAAACATCTTCTAGGTAAAATACTTACCTTCTGATCTCAGGATGTAGATCATTCATCAGGGGTCATCAGGGTATGATTAAGGAACTGATTAAGATATAGTGAATAAAATTAAGGAAAAAAGAGCTGTGTGGCAGAACTTGACTAAAAGACGGGATAGGTTGACAGAGCACATTTTGATGCGATAAGTAATAGTTCATTTGTAAATGAGGGGGAGAAAGTGAGGCTTGAATACAGTAAGGAAGTACAAATTGTTAGAGAGTATAGCAGTTAGGTAGATGTACAAAAATTTGCAAAGCCTGGAGATCTGCATCAAACCAGTCTTCGGACTTATGACGACGACAACAACAACACTAAAACAACAACAAAAACAGCAGTGACTTCGCGTTGCTCTTCGTTGCTGTTTGCTTCAAAGTCTGTAATAGAAGCTGTAGCCTCAGAGAGTTTATTAGAAAAAGGAACGAAGGGGGGAAAATAATTAACGATGTCACTGATTAATGGAAACTGAATTTGCAGCAACAGGTAATCTCACTGAAAATTAACTTGTCAACAAAGCTCTTTCGTTAAACGTTTCAGCAATCGTTACACCCGTGCGCCACTTCTAGCTTTGTGCTGGTGTTCGGTGCGAAACACACAGCACGCGCTTAATATCAGCACTGGAAGAAATGGTGCGGGGGGCTTCTTCGCTCCTCTTTCCACGGGAGTCTGCTGATAGCAGTTTCCTTCATGCACTTCCTCCCGCCACTTCTATAAACGATCAGGAAAGGTTCTACAGACAATAGATGATTTGCTAAATTCTGTTTACTGCTTTGCAAGTCAACCACAGTAACGCGTTCTAAAGAGATTACATCGTATCATACGAGCAAATGCCGCATTGTCTGCGACATGATGAAAAAATCATTGCGGCACAGTCCATAAACCTGTCTGAGCATGATCGTTGGTGAGATGAACTATTATGAAATTACGACCAACAGATAACTATTACTCATCGGAAAGCAAAGAATTATTTGCGTCAACTAGAGATAGGAGGGTAAATAGACAAGTAAAATGTAAAAAGAATAGCAGTGAAGAATGTCTACGTAAGAGTAGAGAAACTTTTACGCAGCATCGGTTCCAATTCCTCCGATTGGTTCAGAACAGATGTTTCACTAAAGCTGCAAAGTTCACAACCTCTGTTACTCTTTCAGAAATAAAAATTGCCCTGCGGACCTGTGTAATGAAAGGATTCCGCCTGAAGATATGACTTGACGTTTAAGTTACCGAACGGTTGAGCAACACTACGGAAGATTATGCTGGTCATTTCGAAAGCTGTGAACAAGTGTGTCTCGTGCAGACTGAATCACTCCTGACGATGAGTCATCTACACAGCACATATTCCGCGAGCCACTCTACAGTGAGCTGTGGTGGGTACTTCGTGCCGGGATTATCGAATTTCTGTGTTGCAAATTCAAAAAGTAAGTTAGATATGTACTTCCACGCTAAGACTATTGTTGCAACAAGAGTGGGACATTGTCAGAAGACAGTACCTGTTCCGGGTTTCCAGCGGGCACAATTCTGCTGCAGTACAGATAACAGGTGCGTCAGACTGTGCAATCGAAGTGGAGCAGCAAACGGTAGCGAATTCCATAGCTGAAGAACGTAGGACAGTGGGATTCTTGTGGGCAAAACGTCTAATTTGCACACAGATTCATTGTGAAATTCTGGCGGTATACACGCCACATACAGTGTCCTGTCCAGCCGTAGTGAACCATTTTCAACAATTTGACCAAGGCCACACAGATGTGGGTAATGTTGACTGGGAAGGAAGGGCATCGACATCGCCCACAGACGGCAATGTCGAGGATGAATATCTGTGGGGAAAGAGGTTTTTCTACGGGGAAGGCCGTTCACACATCGGTTCTAGAATGGGTGTCCAAGTAGCGGATTTCTGTCTTCGAGAAACTGAAGGATTGATAGAACGTTTCATCCATTGTTTACAGAGAGTGAGTGACTAAGCTGAAAAATAGTGGCATGTACCTGTATATTAAGGGGAAGTACCCATTACTATTGTTTACACAACTAGCAATAGATCACTGTAAACTGTATCATCAGCAGAATATGATATGGACCGTGAGGGACGACCTGTAATGGAATGGTTACATAACACACTTGTTCTAACAGCCGGCCGGGGTGGCCGAGCGGTTCTAGGCGCTACAGTCTGGAACCGCGCGACCGCTACAGTCGCAGGTTCGAATCCTGCCTCGGGCATGAATGTGTGTGATGTCCTTAGGTTAGTTAGGTTTAAGTAGTTCTAAGTTCTAGGGGACTGATGACCTCAGAAGTTAAGTCCCATAGTGCTCAGAGCCATCTGAACCATTTTTGTTCTAGCAGTTCTGAGAGCATTAGCAGTCTATGACCGTTACCAGGATGAATTAACATAGGAAATACAGAAGACCCAAAGAAGAGCGACGCATCTCATCACTGTATGCAATTTAGTCTGTGCAGAATTCTGTAGCCAGTAAATACACAGACTGCAGGGCATGAGTGGGGAGAGTGGTAGTGGTGGGGGTTGCGGGCAGGCATTGCAGGGGAAGTGACGAGCGCTGGAGGGGAAGCGCCGCTTCAGACTGAAGCCTATACTCACATTTTTTGTAAATATTATGTGGGACCCTCCACGTGCATACTTGCATAATGACCATTCAAGAGGATCTACTGTCATCTCTGTTTTCGTTAGTATCTAAAAAGAATCCCGCCGAAAATGCAGCGATTTATTTTCACCTGACTTGTTAACCATTTCTAACTTTCAGAGTGGAGAATTTTGTGTAAAACCTACACATTTCTCTTGCTGCCATGTTAAAATTTGCTTCTTTTGCCAAAACTCAGCGGAGTTTACTCTGTCTCACCTCACCAACATGTTGTGCGGACACAATTGAGAGACAATGGTGAAACAGATGTTTTTCAGTTTATTTAGTGAGGAACTGAGGAAAGGTAAAGTCAGTAGCTTATGAAAAAGGACATCCTCAGTACAAAAAAGTGTAATGTCATTACAAATGTTCCAAAACCGACAGCATTTCCCGTTTCACCAGATATTGATGGCCCTTAGAAATTACATTCTTTCAACGAAAAATTCTTTAGTTACTGGAATAACATGCTAGATAATGAAGTTTAACATAATATCTATATGGTAAAATACTCTTCTCTTCACATGCAATCATTTGCCAGTCTTCTTTTTTCCTTTCTCGGGGCCTTTGTCCCGCTCCAAAGAAGGGTCAGCTTCGTTAATTCGGATTTGGCAGCGTTAATTGCAGAGGGTGGCCGGATGCCCTTCCTGACGCCAACACGAACCACACAGGATGGAAGTAATGTACCCCAGCTGTCTGCGTCTAGTGTAAATCGTGAAATAGTGTGTATGTGTTTCAAATGTATGTGAGTCGTGTAACTGAGGCGCGACGTGGGGACCAGCCCGGTATTCTCCTAGCGGGATATGGAAAACCGCCTAAAAACCACATCCAGGCTGGCACACCCGCCCCCGTCGTTAATCCACTGGGCGGATTCGATCCGGGGCCGGCGCGCTTACCCCAGTCCAGGAAGCAGCGCATTAGTCCTCTCGGCTACCCTGGCGGGTCTATCATTTGCCAAAGTCTCTCTTCGATATCTGAAACCATTTATGAAATCTGAGGAATGTTGTGGATATTTCACTCGGGTTTATCACTGGCGCGGCGCGATCGCAAATAAGCGTGCTACATCAGATCAGTTTTCTCGACATTGGTGACAGATAGTCTACAGAAAAATTCCGTATGTTAGCTAAACTTTATACCCAGTAACATATTATGTAATATGACCCAAACGCAAAATCATAGCGACTTCTCTTTTTCATTGCACTTTTTACCGAATTTCGCGCAGTGTCTTACTTTCACGTAAATATCACTATAACTATGGCCGTTAACGAAATGATGGGCACATCATCACGAACCTGACATATAAAAGAAAGAACTCGCTCCCCTTCTAACAGCCGTGTACCGCAAGTCTCTAGAGGAACAGAAGGTTCCAAATGATTGGAAACGAGCACAGGTAGTTCCAGTTTTCAAGAAGGGTCATCGAGCACATGCGCAAAACTATAGCCCTATATCTCTGACATCGATCTGTTGTAGAATTTTAGAACATGTTTTTTGCTCGTGTATCACGTCATTTCTGGATACCCAGAATCTACTCTGTAGGAATCAACATGGATTCCGGAAACAGCGATAGTGTGAGACCCAACTCGGTTTATTTGTTCATGAGACCCAGAAAATATTAGATACAGGCTACCAGGTAGACGCCATTTTCCTTACTTCAGGAAGGCGTTCGATAGATTTCCGCACTGTCGCCTGATAAACAAAGTAAGAGCCTACGGAATATCAGACCAGCTGTGTGGCTGGATTGAAGAGTTTTTAGCAAACAGAGCACAGTATCTTGTTCTCAATGGAGAGATGTCTACAGACGTTAAAGTAACCTATGGCGTGCCACAGGGGAGTGTTATGGGACCATTGCTTTTCACAATATATATAAATGACCTAGTAGATAATGTCGGAAGTACCATGCGGCCTTTCACGGATGATGCTGTAGTATACAGAGAAGTTGCAGCATTAGAAAATTGCAGCGAAATGCAGGAAGATCTGCAGCGGATAGGCACTTGGTGCAGGGAGTGGCAACTGACCCTTAACATAGACAAATGTAATGTATTTCGAATACGTGGAAAGAAGGATTCTTTATTGTATGATTAAATGATAGCGGAACAAACACTGGTAGCAGTTACTTCTGTAAAATATCTGGGATTATGCGTACGGAACGATTTGATGTGGAATGATCATATAAAATTAATTGTTGGTAAGGCGGGTGCCAGGTTGAGATTCATTGGGAGAGTCTTTAGTAGATGTAGACCATCAACAAAGGAGGTGGCTTACAAAACACTCGTTCGACCTATACTTGAGCATTGCTCATCAGTGTGGGATCTTTACCAGGTCTGGTTGACAGAGGAGATAGAGAAGATCCAAAGAAGAGCGGCGCGTTTCGTCACAGGGTTATTTGGTAAATGTGATAGCGTTACGGAGATGTTTAGCAAACTGAAGTGGCAGACTCTGCAAGAGAGGCGCTCTGCATCGCGATGTTGCTTGCTGTCCAGGTTTCGAGAGGGTGCGTTTCTGGATGAGGTATCGAATACATTGCTTCCCCCTACTTATACCTCCCGAGATCACGAATGTAAAATTAGAGAGATTCGAGCGCGCACGGAGGCTTTTCGGCAGTCGTCCTTCCCGCGAACCATACGCGACTGGAACAGGTGAAAGGTCTCTGTTGGATTCCTTTCATGTTAATTTCTTAAGTCTGTTGTTATTTACGGCATACATTCCACTTCTGAATTTACTGTGGTGTTTCTGACTCCACCTGGGTGGAGACTGAGCAGTGGAACGTGTTACTTTTACACATAAACAAGAACGATGTGTCACACTACTACACTTAAAACACAGTATATATATAATTCATGTCACACAGTCTCATATGGAACCTACATGCGCTTTTTTTTAATGTAGTGTATATGATAAGATACTGTCATCCCCTTTACCTTCTGTGTGAAAGGATGAATGAGCAAATGTATTTCAAGTTGCGTGCTTGATGGTAGCAGACAAGCCTGTCTGCTAGAGAACAGTAGGACCAACGTCGGAACAGGTAGCTGTGCTTTCTAAAAGCAAAGAGGTTTCTACTCTTAGTATGGTCCTGTCCGTCCGTTGTCATGTTGGTATAGGAGGCTGCCTCTCTGGTCACTTCCATTTGTATCGGTGGAAGCACCCTCCGTAGGGGCCCACAGCAGTCGGTCCGCGGCGAGCGTCTGAAGTCGTAAGATCTCCGGCTAAGTGCGTCTCTGCTAAGTCCGTAGGACAATGGACTTCTGAAGTCCAGCCTAACTGAAAATTTAATCATCTTTACTTCAGGTTTAGATCTAAAATATCTAATGTTATCTTAAATTTCAACGCAGTGTAACTCGAGTGTTAAGTTCAGAATATCTTCCAGTAGTTGCTTTGTCACTACTTTGTGAGTAAAGTGGAACCACGTGTGGATGATCCGTAACTCTGACTAAGATCATCAGTCTTAAATGCGAATGTGCGTGAGATTATAACGTCTCGTCTTGACAATATTTTTCAATATAGCAACTTTTCTTTATGTTCAACCCACGTGGGGTGTACTTTGTGAGACCAGTACCAAGTGCTTATACAATTGTTTGACCCATCAGGTTAATAGTAAGACGATAGTAACCAGTTCGAAGTTTTTCTTTTGTTATTTGTGTTTCGATGTAATTTATTTTAATTATCAATATTATCGTGGAGTTACACTCTTTGTGTAAACCAAGTTGAGCACGTGAAGCAAGTAGTGTAATCATCAAAGTAGCCCTCAGCTATTCTTTTCGGGAAGATTTCACAGAGAGTTAGTATGAATTTAGTATACCAGTGTGTGGTAATTTCATGACGGACTGGGTTGCGTTACGAACGTAACTTCTTTGGGTGAAAATTGAATCGGTTGGTTGTGGTTAATTTCCTCTTGCATATATTTCAACGTTCTTCGTGTGTTATTTTATGAATACAGTGTTGTATGCAGTCTCCCAATCTTGGCTCCATATTTGATGTGTTCCGTAAGATTACAAACTCATATTTTCACAATCCTAAATAAGGCACCAGTTTAATTATGAGTCAAGTTTAAATGCTGAAATTCTACCGGAACAATGATCAATGTTAGAACAAATGTCCAAATATAAACTGATTTATTTCTTTTTATTTAAATTGTATGTATATATCACCCGTTATCGTAAGATGACTGCTGAAAGATTATAATTAATATTAGTCTGGTTGGGAATTTGGTAAGGTAGACTGGATACCTGGTAAAACAGTTGATCAGTAATGCAATGTTAACTTCCCCAGATAGCTCACAGCTTTTAACCCGCTTTTATTGTCTCGAATATCAGCACCGCTTTCAGAACGAATTAATGCACCAACATTACACAGGAAAGGGAGGAAATGACAGTGGCACGCCACACACCGTTGGGTGGCTTGCGGAGTATAAATGTAGATGTAGATAAAGCCATAAGTAAAAGAAAAATCAGTTTTTATCGAATAGTTTCTGTAAAATCGGCTGAGAAAGATTGCAGGACGTCTGCTTCGATTCTATGATCGCCGACTGGTCGAAAGGTGGCAAACTCTTGTCGTCATCCCCTCCCGAACAAACGAATGAACTCGCCCAGCGCGTTGGACGAAAACTGGCCACTGTGCACCGGCCACCGTACGCTGTGCGGGCTATACTGACGTGCGCGGAGTGAGGTGGGGCTGGTTACCTGCGGCTGTAGGCGGCGAGCAGCCGCTCCTGGCTGCGACGCCGGCGCCGGCTCCTGACGGCGAGGAAGGCGGCGAGCGCCGCGGTAGCCGCCAGGCACGCCAGGATGGTGGACGCCGCCCCCGCGTACGCCGCCGTCACCGCCGCCTCCACGCGCGCCGCCCGCGACGCCTCCGCCGCCGCCTCCGCCTCCGCCTCCACCTCCGCCACCGACACCGCCTCCCGGCCGCTGCCATCAGCTGGCCACGACGTCCCCATCGTCGACGTCCTCGGGACCCAGCCGGGAGAAAACTTGACCAGCAGCCTGAAGTGAACACGAACCAAAGCAGCCTGTCAGTAGCGCCTGCTGCAGCCAGCACGGTAGCTCAGCGTGTTCGGTCATAGTGCCGGTTGGCCTCTGTAATAAAAAAACTGAGTGGAAGGATCAACCACCGAACTTGAACAGGATGTCTTGCGACTTCCGCAACGACCAAACACAATGATCAATAACGAGAAACACGCAAAAAAAAAAAAAGAAAAGAAAAGAGTGGTCTTGCGGTAGCGTTCTCGCTTGCCGCGCACGGGGTCCCGGGTTCGAATCCCGGCGGGGTCAGGGATTTTCTCTGCCTCGAGACGACTTGGTGTTGTGTGTCTTTCATTATCATTTCATTCTCATTCACTCGCAAGTCGCCGTAGTGACGTTAAAGAACTTATGGAGCGGCGGCCGAACCCCCCCGCGAGGGGTCTCCCGGCCACCAATGCCATATGCTCATATATACAGGGTGTTACAAAAAGGTACGGCCAAACTTTCAGGAAACATTCCTCACACACAAATAAAGAAAAGATGTTATGTGGACATGTGTCCGGAAACGCTTACTTTCCATGTTACAGCTCATTTTAGTTTCGTCAGTATGTATTGTACTTCCACGATTCACAGTCAGTTCAATTGAAGGAAGGTAATGTTGACTTCGGTGCTTGTGTTGACATGCGACTCATTGCTCTACAGTACTAGCATCAAGCACATCAGGGCGTAGCATCAACAGGTTAGTGTTCATCACGAACGTGGTTTTGCAGTCAGTGCAATGTTTACAAATGCGGAGTTGGCAGATGCCCATTTGATGTTTGGATTAGCTCGGGGCAATAGCCGTGGCGCGGTACGTTTGTATCGAGACAGATTTCCAGAACGAAGGTGTCCCGACAGGAAGACGTTCGAAGCAATTGATCGGCGTCTTAGGGAGCACGGAACATTCCAGCCTATGACTCGCGACTGGGGAAGACCTAGAACGACGAGGACACCAGCAATGGACGAGGCAATTCTTCGTGTAGTTGACGATAATCCTAATGTCAGCGTCAGAGAAGTTGCTGCTGTACAAGGTAACGTTGACCACGTCACTGTATGGAAAGTGCTACGGGAGAACCAGTTGTTTCCGTACCATGTACAGCGTGTGCAGGCACTATCAGCAGCTGATTGGCCTCCACGGGTACACTTCTGCAAATGGTTCATCCAACAATGTGTCAATCCTCATTTCAGTGCAAATGTTCTCTTTACGGATGAGGCTTCATTCCAACGTGATCAAATTGTAAATTTTCACAATCAACATTTGTGGGCCGACTAGAATCCGCACGCAATTGTACAATCACGTCATCAACACAGATTTTCTGTGAACGTTTGGGCAGGCATTGTTGGTGATGTCTTGATTGGGCCCATGTTCTTCCACCTACGCTCAATGGAGCACGTTATCATGATTTCATACGGCATACTCTACCTGTGCTGCTAGAACATGTGCCTTTACAAGTACGACACAACATGTGGTTCATGCACGATGGAACTCCTGCACATTTCAGCCGAAGTGTTCGTACGCTTCTCAACAACAGATTCGGTGACCGATGGATTGGTAGAGGCGGACCAATTCCATGGCCTCCACGCTCTCCTGACCTCAACCCTCTTGACTTTCATTTATGGAGGCATTTGAAAGCTCTTGTCTACGCTACCCCGGTACTAAATTTAGAGACTCTTCGTGCTCGTATTGTGGACGACTGTAATACAATACGCCATTATCCAGGGCTGCATCAGCGCATCAGGGATTCCATGCGACGCAGGGTGGATGCATGTATCCTCGCTAACGGAGGACATTTTGAACATTTCATGTATCAAAGTGTTTGAAGTCACGCTGGTACGTTCTGTTGCTGTGTGTTTCCATTCCATGATTAATGGGAGTTGAAGAGAAGTAATAAAATGAGCTCTAACATGGAAAGTAAGCGTTTCCGGACACATGTCCACGTAACATCTTTTCTTTATTTGTGTGTGAGGAATGTTTCGTGAAAGTTTGGCCGTACCTTTTTGTAACACCCTGTATATATAAGCTTAAACACTCAGCGTGCGCCTGACGTAATATCATGGCGCTTGCGGGAGAAGCCAATTTGCGCCAAAGAAACTGGTATAGGCATGCGTACTCAAATACAGAGATACGTAATCAGGTATAACACGTCGCTGCGGTAGGCACCACCTCCATAAGACAACAAGTGTCTGGCGCAGTTGTTAGATCGGTTACTGCTGCTACAATGGAAGTTATCATGGTTTAAGTGAGTTTGAAAGTGGTGTTACGTCGGCGGACGAGCGATGGGACACACCATCTCTGAGGTAGAAATGAAGTGGGGATTTTCCCGTACGACCTTTTCACGAGTGTACTGTGAGTATAAGGAATCCGGTAAAACACCAAATCTGAGACAGTGATGCGGCCGGAAAAAGATCCTGCAAGAACTGGACCAATGACGACTGACGTGACAGAAGTGCAATCCTTCCACGAATTGCTGCAGATTTCAATGCTGGGCCATCAGCAAGTGTTGGCATCAGAACCATTTAATGAAACATCATCGATATGGACTTTCAGAGCCGAAGGCCCACTTGTGTATCCTTGATAACCGCACGGCAGAAAGCTCTACGCCTCGCCTGGGCTCGTTAACACCAACACCGCACCGTTAATGACTGGAAACAAGTTGCCTGGTCGGACGAGTCTCGTTTCAAATTGTGTCGAGCGGATGCATGTATACAGGTATGGAGACAACCTCACGAGTCCATGGATCTTGCATGTCAGCAGGGGACTGTTCAAGGTAGTGGAGGCTCTGTAATGGTGTGGGGTGTGCGCAGTTGGAGTGATATGGGACCCCTGATAGATGTAGATACGAATCCGACAGGTGACACATACGCAAGCATCCTGTCTGATCACCTGAATCCATTCGTGTCCATTATGCATTCCGATGGACTTGGACAATTCCAGCAGGACAGTGCGACACTACACACGTCGAGAATTGCTACAGAGTGGCTCCAGGAACACTGTTCCGAGTTTAAACGCTTGCGCTAGTCACCAAACTCCTCAGACATGAACATTATTGAGCATATTTTGGATGCCTTGCAACATGCTGTTCAGAAGAGATCTCCACCTCCTCTTACTCTTTCGGATTTATGGCCAGTCTTGCAGGATTGATGGTGTCAATTCCCTCCAGTACTACTTCAGACATTAGTCGATTCCGTACTACGTCGTATTGCGGTACGTCTGTGTGCTCGCAAGGGCCCTGCACTGTATCAGACAGGTGTACCACTTTCTTTGGCTCTGCAGTGCATATACTGATATTAGGAGAGCCCTCAGTCTCGATGGTAATGCCCACCATCCTCGCCGATACTGACTCCAGTGTTACAAGAGTGGTTCTGTATTGTCTCCACTACTATTTGTCATCTAAGTCAATGACATTGTGCTATTGATTCTGTTGGTGCTTGCCGAATTCGTGGGCGACACTGCCTTGCTGACCAGTATCCAGAGGACCAATGCGGTCATTGCTCGCCTACAACGTGAACTCACGACGGTAGAAACTTCGGCCAAGGAAAATATAAATACTATCAATGCATATAAGACGAGACCGGTGATGTTTATTCGTTGCCGCCCGGATTTGAGAGTCAGGCTGATTCTTCAGCATCAGGAATTCCCACGGTCCAATCACGTCAAGTACCTTGAGGTCAAGTTCGACAATAAGTTACTTTTCAGACTGCCTGTACAGGGTAAGAGGATCAAGATTTCACATCTCTTCTGTCCATTATTCCCCCTACTGGCCAGCTCGCAGATGAACATCAATACGAAACTTCTCTTTTACAGGGCAGCAGTCATCCCAGCTGTATTACGTGGCTGTTCCACGCGGGGAAGCCATCCAGGCTTTGCAAAATCAGTGTCTTTGACTCATTCTTGGAACGCCCAGGTGGGCAAGAATCCGTGACCTATATAAAGAGCTTAATCGACCTACCACCCAGAAACTCTCATTCAACACACACGCAAGCTCATGGACAAAATAGAAACCCTACGACTCTCGCCATGTCATCTAGAATGTATAAATATGTTGGATTAGTAGCCCCTGAGCGTTGCCACCGAGTCCGGGTGCCTTGGGAGATTACTGAAATCCCACAGTAGCTAACCACCTCATTTTCCACCTACTTGCTATAAGGTCCAAAGGACTTAAAGCACAGCGCCCTGATGAAGATTACAATAAATATAAAGCTACACTTTGTCACTAAGGAAGTCCAGCTATTATGCTGGTAGCACTTCGTCACAACCATCCACAAATAAAAGGCCCTCAGCAATGTGTTCGCCGCTCCTGATGATGACGCTCAACTGCGCCAATGAAATGTAGAAATGTCTCGATCAAGAACCATGTTTGCAACTTGGCCGTCGGGAAAGTCTCTAGAAACCGTCTCGCAGCTGTTTGTTTTTGGGTGCGCGCCAGCTCGGCAGTCATTAAGGGGAGTCTTCAGATGTGGTCTGTCGCGAACAGTCGGTCGGAGGAAACATTGGAGCGGTAACCAAGCGGTGTGCTGGCTGTTACGGTCGCGGCCGGAAGAATATTGAAATGTAATTCGCAAGTAGGGAATGTCGTCCAAAATTAAAGCGTTAATGAAAGTTGAAGCTCTACTCCAATCTCATGGTATGGCGTTTTTGCTATAAAACAGTATCTTTTGACAAATGATGTAATAAACTAATGCCGACATCTCAGTCCATTGTACTTAACGAACTCCGCCCGGCCGATCATCCAATAGCACTAATGATAATATAACCTTTAACTGACAAAGAGAGAAATAATTATGAAAGAAGTGAGCAAATGACGGAGCTCACAAGTAGATGCGTAACACTTCATTAGTCATGCTGTTCTGACAGATTCAAACGCATTTATTTCCTCGGAAAACTAAAGAGGATAATAGGTTATCATTTTCGTGTTTATTTATCTTCATGAATGTAACCTTAGGGTCGGTCGGCTGTATTTCAGTAATATACTCTTACTGGTAATCCAGTCAGTTGTTTTATTGATACTATTCAACTTACGTTATCGATTTTGAAACTATAAATTTCAGCTTCACACCTACTTGTGACAGTCCAACTCAATACAAAAATTGATGCAAAAAGGTACTACTATAAGCCAAGTCTTACATACAGCCAATATGAAGGCGAAACATACAGCAACAGATGTTTCGTGGCTGAGCAACGAAAAGTTTTCGAAAAGTGCTGCGAATGAATCACGATGAAATACGGACTTCGTCACTGAAATATTTCCTCTGGCTATGGATTTAAGACGATTTAGATTCCCTGAGAAATATTTAGGATGTGATGGTAGAGGAACCAGATTTCTGAGAAAGAAAACTGATGGCCTTTCATTTCTTTATGGATAATTTTCACATACGATATTCAGTTGGTGAAAATGTTACGGTTAACGAGAAATTTCAGTGTTTGTTTGACAGGAACAACGTTACGAAATACATCACTTCAAAAAGTCCATGTAATGGACAAAAATATTTCCGTTAGTTGATTGCAAAATGTGTCAGAGCAGTAATTTACTTCTGCTGGTAAACAAGCCTGAAGGGCGTTATCCAGTTAGAATAAAAGTATTAATGGCGTTCATTGAATCGTTGGTATTATCAGTTAAGTACTCAGTACGTAACTACAGCTAATAACTGGTTTATCGACATCCCTCTTCTAGAAACCATTTGTTATCGATCTTTGAGATGGTTAAAAAATTAAGTAGCATATTTGAGACGAACAAATAAATACATATAAAAAGTGTAATTTACATTCGAGTGTTTTCACAAAGTGCAAAGAAGGAACCTTGTGTTCTGTGTGCTGGAAGCTTAACACTTTGTGAGTAGGCTTTCGCAGAATATTCGCGTCTGTGTTCAGGCAACTCTCATTTCAGGATTCTACGCCCTTGGATCAAACGAGCTGTGACCGTTCGTGCTGCCCTTCTCTGTATACGTTCAACCTACCCTGTTAGTCCTGTCTGGTACCGATCCAACACACTTGAACAGTATTGAACAGTATTCTAGGATAAATGGCGAGAGTGCTTTGTGAGCAATTTTGTTTGCAGAGCGATCGTATTTTGCAGTATTCTAACAGTGAACCGAAGTCTTACATACGCTTTAGCTACGACATAGCCTATATGATCATTCCATTTGAAAATCCCTTCAGAATATTGCACCCAGGTATTTCTGTGCGTTGACTGATTATAGTTCCGACTCATAGATATTGTACACTCTAAGAAAAAAAAATGACGCACCACGAAGGAATTATCCGCATGGGATGGGACGGAAATCTGCAGTTGTGATGGTACATGTACGGACAAACCAATGATTACAATTTCATAAGTACTGGATGATTTGTTCAAGAGAAATAGCTTCGCACATTGTGTAAGTCAATAATGCGATGGTCCATCTCTGGCCCTTATGCAAGCAGTTATTCTGCTTGGCTTTGATTGTTAGATTTGTCGGATGTTCTGAGGGATCTGTCCAGTTGGCGCTTTATATCCTCAAAATTCCGAGCTGGTGAGGACCCCTTCCATAATGCTTCAAACGTTCTCAAATTTGGAGAGATCCGGCGACCTTGCTGGCCAAGTTGGCTGTGGCAAGGAGTAGAAACTATCGCCACGTGTGGGCGAGCATTATCTTGCGGAAATGTAACCCCAGTATGGCTTGCCATACAGGGCAACAGAACTGGGAGTAGAATGTCGTCGACGTACCGCTGTGCTGTACTGTGAGGGTGCTGTGGATCATAACCGAAGGGGTCCTGCTATGGAAAGAAATGGCATGTCAGGCCATCACTCCAGGTTGTCGGGCCGTGTGGCAGCTTGGTATCCCATCGCTGTCCGGCCCGTCTCCAGACGCGTCTGCGGCCTGGAATCTCATTGACTGGAGTAGAATTGTCTTCAGTGATGAGTCCCGTTTCGAAATGAGCCCCGATGGCCAGTAAGGTCGCCGGATCTCTCTCCAATTCAGAACGTTTGGAGCACTATGGGCAGGACCCACCAATCAGCTCGGGTTTTTGACGATCTAACGCGCCAATTGGACAAAATTTGGCACGATATCCCTCAGGAGAACATCGAACAGAGGTGGACCAATCCGTTATTGACTTGCTCAACTTATAAAGCTCTTGCTCTTGAATAAATCATCGAACTTTTGTGAAACTGTAATCATTTGTTTGTACATTTACGTCACACTGCCCATCTCCGATCCATTTGGATAATTACTTCGTGGTGCCTCCTTCTTTTTTCTTAGAGTGTAATTACAGGTCACTACGTTTTCCCGTTTTAGAAGAGCTTAATTTTACGCACCTTAACTCGTAAATCAAGTTATGAATCTTCGCACTGCACTGAGATGATATCAAGATCTGCCTGAAAATTTGCGCATCTTTTCTCGGGCTGCAGTTCGTTATACGTAAGTGCATCATCCAAAAAGTGCGAGGTTGCTATTATATTCTGGGTGATGCACGGGCAAAAGAGAAACGCAAATTAAATTCTGTGAAACAATGGCCATTCCAGCCAGGTTGAGAAATGGGCACTAAAGCCCAGATCCAAGCAGCAGAACTGAGATTCCTACATGCAAAAAAAAAAAAAAAAAAAAAAAAAAAAAAAAAAAAAAAAAAAAAAATGTTCAAATGGCTCTGAGCACTATGGGACTTAGCATCTGAGGTCATCAGTCCCCTAGAACTTAGAACTACTTAAAACTAACTAACCTAAGCACATCACACACATCCATGCCCGAGGCAGGATTCGAATCTGCGACCGTAGCGGTGGCGCGGTTCCAGACTGAAGCGCCTAGAACCGCTCGGCCACTGCTGCCGGCTTCCTACATGCAACATAGAGCTGTTGCGAGAGAGAACACTGTGGAAATGAGGACATAGGAAAAGAACTGTCCATCTATTAATCGATATTGAAATAAATGGTTACAGCGTGTGTTGGCAATAGTTGACAACGGTGTATCGAAATTAGATCTCCGTAATACACACCGAGGAGAGTGTAGGACATTGGAGAAAGAGGTAGGCTGTAAAATCAGCACAGGCCGGATGACGTAGTCCTTGAAGAAAAAAAGAAGAAGAGTGAAGATGATGATATTAATGACGACGTGGTTCATGGAGAAGTAGACCGATAAGGAGACTAGGCTTATTTATGCGAATGAGGTCTATAGAGGGTTTCACTAATGAAAGGATATATCATCAACTGAGTCTAAATACTCCAACAATGAGATCACATGTGTCTGCACAATTTTGCCTAGAAGAATTTCTGGTCTGGGACTATGACATTGCACCACAATGGGACTCCTGAATGCTAGATGGACTAAATTTTTGAAGAATAGAGACATAGTAAGAATACAATGCGTCCATTGTAGGATTCATAAATCTCCTAAAATGTCTCAAAATAATATGTTTAACAAGCTTCACTAGTTTCAGTCTGTGGGCCCATACGCTCGAGTCATAGCCCACTGTTTGAAGCAAATACTACCTTGGCTATCACCAGCAGTGCTCCTAGTGAGAGCTATCCAGGCATGACTACGATACTGCACAACTTCCAAGTGCCCTAAATACGCCCACTTGGCCTTTATGGGAAGACTTCACTGACAAGCAGAATCACAAGTGAAATACTCAGAGACAAAACTTCACTCAGTGGAGGGAAGTAACTGGCAGGACTGTGGATCGAGAGGCTAGAGAAAGCTACAACCTACACCTAGATGATTTATGACAAAGTGTTTCAACTTCCAGCTTAGATGTTGTGCGTACAGCAACTGATGCCATGTTAAATTCTTCCAATAGGCTGTTTTGTAGTAAAATGAAACTTGCGGTGGGTATTTCATTCGATAAAATGGTGGAATAGGATGTGGCACTAATAGTTTGTAGTAGAGCTTCTCCCAGGTAGCTTCATGAATCAGCCTCCTATGGGGCAAAGTGACCATAGATGTAGACTGATAAAAGATAGCAATAACTACTGCAATAAAATACACTCAAAAGCCAAAGAAACTGGTATAGGCATGCGTACTCAAATACAGAGATACATAACCAGGTGTAACACGTCGCTGCGGTAGGCACCACCTCCATAAGACAACAAGTGTCTGGCGCAGTTGTTAAATCGGTTACTGCAGTTATCAAGTTTTAAGTGAGTTTGAAAGTGGTGTTAAGTCGGCGCACGAGCGATGCGACACACCATCTCTGAAGTAGCGATGAAATGGGGACTTTCCCGTACGACCGTCTCACGAGTGTACTGTGAATATAAGGAATCTGATAAAACATCAAATCTCAGGCAGTGATGCGGCCGGAAAAAGATCCTGCAAGAACTGGACCAATGACGACTGAAGATAATCGTTCAAAGTGACAGAAGTGCAACCCTTCCGAGAATTGCTGCAGATTTCAATGCTGGGCCGTCAACCTGTCTCAGCGTGTGAACCTTTCAACGAAACGTCATCGATATGGGCTTTCGGAGCCGAAGGTCCGCTCGTGTACCCTTGATGACTGCACGACACAAAGCCTTACGCCTCGCCTGGACCCGTCAGCATCGACAGTGGAGTGTTGATGGCTGGAGACATATTGCCTGGACGAGTCTAGTTTCAAATGGTATGAGTGGATGGGCGTGTACGGGTATGGAGACA
Source organism: Schistocerca nitens (assembly GCF_023898315.1). Taxonomy (NCBI): domain Eukaryota; kingdom Metazoa; phylum Arthropoda; class Insecta; order Orthoptera; family Acrididae; genus Schistocerca; species Schistocerca nitens. Next base: position 871,279,109 of record NC_064617.1, read on the forward strand.
ACCTCATGAACCCACGGACCCTGCATGTCAGCTGGGGCTGTTCAAGCAGGTGGAGGCTCTGTAATGGTGTGGGACATGTGCAGTTGGAGTGATATGGGACCCCTGACCTCTGACAGGTGACACGTACGTAAGCATCCTGTCTGATGTGGTAGAGGGTAGGCCCCTTTCACTTCTAACGAGGCATCCTACGCATTTTACATTGTATTCACTAGGACGCACAAGTTCTAGGAGACCTTACACGTAGTCTGGAATCAAACAATTAGAAATAACTATGTTATAAATAGTGGAAACGATAATAGCTACAGCAGAAAAGAAACACAATTTATATTTGCACATGAAAAGTAGAACAAAAAATTAAAAACACAGGCAGGCAGATTTAAAGTGAATAGACGAGCAAGAGTGAATGTGAGAGCAGGAGTAGGATAGGAAGAGATAAAGGAGCATGACAGGATACTAGTCAAGAAGAGATCGTGGAAAGAAAGGGAGTTGATCGATTAAGAAATGAAATGAGAAACAAGATCAAGTAGGAGAAGATGGGAGCATCTGCTTAGCTTTCTGACAGAGAGAACAGCTCATATACTGTATGTTAATTTTGTAAGGAAAATTATGAAGTAGACAAACCTAAGTGCTGCAGCCTTTTATTAAACGCAACAAAGCATTAAACTGTGCGCAGAGTGCAGAACAACTCCTTCCAGCCGGCCGAAGTGGCCGTGCGGTTAAAGGCGCTGCAGTCTGGAACCGCAAGACCGCTACGGTCGCAGGTTCGAATCCTGCCTCGGGCATGGATGTTTGTGATGTCCTTAGGTTAGTTAGGTTTAACTAGTTCTAAGTTCTAGGGGACTGATGACCTCAGCCGTTGAGTCCCATAGTGCTCAGAGCCATTTGAACCATTTGAACCAACTCCTTCCAGAGGCGTACTCTACCAATGGAAAAGGAGTTTGCGAAAGCCATTGTTCTAAGAATGGGTACAGTCAGCATACGAGGTAAACGACATCTTGAATTGCTGTTGAGATGCGATGACTAGTAATTGATCTCGGATGCAGGGCGTTCCGATGTATGCACACTGAAGAGCCAGTGATGTAGAGATAGCATACGTTAGTCACGTAACTTGTATTGCTCCAACCACTGTTAAGTGCTCGCCTTAGGTACCGGCTGATGGACATCATCTAATAAATCACTGAATAAACTGGAACTCAGTTTCATCTACACTCCTGGAAATGGAAAAAAGAACACATTGACACCGATGTGTCAGACCCACCATACTTGCTCCGGACACTGCGAGAGGGCTGTACAAGCAATGATCACACGCACGGCACAGCGGACACACCAGGAACCGCGGTGTTGGCCGTCGAATGGCGCTAGCTGCGCAGCATTTGTGCACCGCCGCCGTCAGTATCAGCCAGTTTGCCGTGGCATACGGAGCTCCATCGCAGTCTTTAACACTGGTAGCATGCCGCGACAGCGTGGACGTGAACCGTATGTGCAGCTGACGGACTTTGAGCGAGGGCGTATAGTGGGCATGCGGGAGGCCGGGTGGACGTACCGCCGAATTGCTCAACACGTGGGGCGTGAGGTCTCCACAGTACATCGATGTTGTCGCCAGTGGTCGGCGGAAGGTGCACGTGCCCGTCGACCTGGGACCGGACCGCAGCGACGCACGGATGCACGCCAAGACCGTAGGATCCTACGCAGTGCCGTAGGGGACCGCACCGCCACTTCCCAGCAAATTAGGGACACTGTTGCTCCTGGGGTATCGGCGAGGACCATTCGCAACCGTCTCCATGAAGCTGGGCTACGGTCCCGCACAGCGTTAGGCCGTCTTCCGCTCACGCCCCAACATCGTGCAGCCCGCCTCCAGTGGTGTCGCGACAGGCGTGAATGGAGGGACCAATGGAGACGTGCAGGTGAGCGCCACAATCAGGACTGCATACGACCGAGGCACACAGGGCCAACACCCGGCATCATGGTGTGGGGAGCGATCTCCTACACTGGCCGTACACCACTGGTGATCGTCGAGGGGACACTGAATAGTGCACGGTACATCCAAACCGTCATCGAACCCATCGTTCTACCATTCCTAGACCGGCAAGGGAACTTGCTGTTCCAACAGGACAATGCACGTCCGCATGTATCCCGTGCCACCCAACGTGCTCTAGAAGGTGTAAGTCAACTACCCTGGCCAGCAAGATCTCCGAATCTGTCCCCCATTGAGCATGTTTGGGACTGGATGAAGCGTCGTCTCACGCGGTCTGCACGTCCAGCACGAACGCTGGTCCAACTGAGGCGCCAGGTGGAAATGGCATGGCAAGCCGTTCCACAGGACTACATCCAGCATCTCTACGATCGTCTCCATGGGAGAATAGCAGCCTGCATTGCTGCGAAAGGTGGATATACACTGTACTAGTGCCAACATTGTGCATGCTCTGTTGCCTGTGTCTATGTGCCTGTGGTTCTGTCAGTGTGATCATGTGATGTATCTGACCCCAGGAATGTGTCAATAAAGTTTCCCCTTCCTGGGACAATGAATTCACGGTGTTCTTATTTCAATTTCCAGGAGTGTATTATACCGACAACTGAGCTTTTTATAGTCCAAAAATGTTTCGGCCCACTTCTATCATCATCAGTGGGTTCTTTCATTCATGTCATTCTCTAGAATGCTATGTTCTGTAAGTCCTTCTTTACGTTATTGTATGTCTCGCTACAGGTTTCCTCATGATTCCTGCCCTCTTTTGCTTGCCTCGAATAAAAGTGCCCAGTGATAAGAACTTTATTCGTGTTAGTATTTCCTGAAGGAAGTTTATAAATATTGATTTTATAGATTGTAGCACCTTTCTCTTGCTGCAGTGTATTATTTACATCCATTCCAGTTGCGTCTCACTATTTATATTACAGGCAAGTCGGGGGAATATTTTTGACTAATACCTGTGTCCACATTAGAGAACATACAGATTCTGACAAGACAGATGAGTAACTGGTGATAACATTGAGTAGATGCAAAATTTAGGGTTAGAGATGGTTCGAATATATAAGTACCACATGTAAAAACAAAACTATATTTTTCCTAAAAAAATCCTCTGAAAAAATGGCTTTAATATACAGGGCGACAATTATTGAACTATATGAAATAAAATCGTCATAACTTCTGAACGGTTTGCGTTAGACTTTCAAACTGTACGGTTTGCCGCGGGGTATGATGGAAATTAATATGCGCATGCGTCTTGTTATTGTTGACCACCTTCATTTGAATGAGTTCGTCAGTAAGAAAAACTGGCGCATTTGGGGACTGAGGATTCGCATTACGCGATCGAGAAGTCTCTTCACCCTCAACAGGTGACTGTGTGGTGTGCAATGTCCAGTGACGGAATAATGGGTACGATTCTCCTTATAGCACGGTGGCTACCGAACGGTATGTGAAAGTTTTGGAAGATGATTTCATCCCCATGATCCAAAGCGACCCTCATTTCGACAAGATGTGGTTCATGGAAGAGGAAGCTCGACTCCATCGAAGCAGGAGGGTGTTTGATGTCCTGAAGGAGCACTTTAGGGTACCCAGAGGCCACTGACTTGGGCCTCAGTTGGCCGCCATGTTCTTCGGATCTGACCACATGCGACTCCTTTTAGTAGGGCTACACTAAAGACAAGGTGTACAGCAATAACCCCAAAACCATTCTGAGCTGAATAGAGCCATTCAGGAGGTTATCGTCAGCATCGATGTTCCGACACTTCTGCGTGTCGTGCAGAATTTGTCTATTCGTCTGCGCCACATCATCGCCAATGATGTCAGGCATATCGAAAACGTCATAACCTAAATCCGAATATCTATAGTGATTTTCGCATGTTGAATAAAATGTGTGTACACCGTAGTTTATATCTAATTTTCATATAGTTCAATAATTGTCACCCTGTATATCGGCGTTTATTCCCTCCATCATCTCGCTCCTATCATAGTTCATGCGACCGCCGCACTGGATGGTGGTGGTGGTGAGGATAGCGGTATCTGTCTGCGGAGTCTGACCTCCAGTATCTGCATTATCGCTGTCGGTTGCAGACCTCACTGTACGGAAACTCTTTCTAATTTTCTAGGCTCGGTCTAGGGTTCCACGCCTGAGTTATAGGTCGCTACTTTTATCAACTAGACCATCTTACCGGATGGGAAACTGGGACAGAGTGCGTACTATAGAAAACCTGCACACACTGATCTGCATCTGCCTGCCTCCAGTAGTCACTACGGATCCCAAAGTCATTTTTCCAAATGAGCTAAAACACATCGAGACGACGTTCTGAAGAAGTGGGTACAGCAGCAAGAGGATAGGGCGTGCGTTTAGACAGGCTGTACCCAGACAACAGCAGGAAGAGGAAGAAGAGCACAAATCACTAGCATGTATCCCTTTTGTCGTCGATACTTCCAGAAAAATCAATAAGTTCTTGGAATGACATAATGTTAAATGTCTATTTCGTTCATCCATTAAAACCTTGACACTACTAACCTCAGTTAAGGACGATCCAGCACATCGCAAACAAGGGATCTACCAAATCCCCAGCCACTGCAGCCAAGCAAAGTGGGGAAATTATATGCATGGGAGAAAAAGGCGCCTCTGTACATAGAGGCCACTCAGTGTACGATCGTGGTATCACGAGTAAATCGAGGAGCCGCCAGCACCAGCCATATGGGGCCAAAAATTTTGAAGATGACTTTAAGGTAAGCCAAAACCGGTAAATAAACAAATATTATTGCGATCTCGACTGTTGGTTTAACCTAAATATGCCACCAGGTCGCTGTACTCCATTGACAGTGTTGTCTAAATTTGTGAATTACGCCAGATCACCAAATCAGCTGTGGCTGACAATAGTATAAGACTGGCCAAACTATGGGTACAATAACACCAAGGTGCTTAGCCAGTCTTCCTCGTTCAGGGATTGTGTGATTACAGAGGCCATTAAATCAGGATGGTGTGACTAGCGAAGGAAATGACCTACAACAGAATCAGCAGTGGAGCCCTGCACTGAGCGAATGAAAAGAATAGTGTTTCTGTACAGCGAAGTCCGCTACCGACAGCAATAATGTGTACAGTGGAGATCAGTGTCCAAAGCGAGACACTCCTACCCCTATCATCACTACCATCCATTGTGGTGGCTCCTTGGATAGCGATATGAGTTGAGTGATGCAGGTGTAATGCCCAAGATATACACAACACTACTAGGATCTGAGCAACAATTAGCACACACCACCTGAAGATGGCAATGTGTCTGTGTGTTCAAATGTAATGGAGTAATAATGATGTGACCCATCAAGACACCAGAGTATTGTGCATGATCAATAGTTGTCTCATAACAGGTGAACCAGAATCCTCTAATTTCTCTTGAGTGCTGACTAAGTTAATAGCTGTGTCATAATAGGCAAACAAGAATCCTCTAATTTCAGGATCTGAGATGGTGTGACTAGTGAAGGAAATGACCTACAACTGCATCGAGAGTGAAGCCCAGCACTGAGCCAAGGAAAGGAATAGTGTTCCCACACAGTGAAGTCTACAGCTGTCAGCAATAATGTAGACACTGCAGATCAGTGTCCAGAGCTGGACACTCTTACCCCTGCCACCACTACCATCCACTGTGGTGGCTGTGTGGATAGCGATATGAGTGGGGTGATGGAGGTGGTAATGCCCAAGGTATACAGGATGCCACCAGGATCTGAGTTCACAGCTCATGGTCTAGTGGCTAGCATTGTTACCTCTGGATCACGGGGTCCCGGGTCTGATTCCCAGCTGGGTATGGGATTTTCTCTGCCTGGGGACTGTGTGTTTGTGGTGTCCTCATGATTTCATCCTCATCATCATCATTCGTGACAGATGCTAGACTGGTCTGTGTAAAAACTGGGCTGCATAAAAATTGGGACTTTCTGTAGGCGCTGATGACCATGCAGCTGAGTGCCCCACAAACCAAGCATCATCATAATCAGGCTCTGAGCAACAATCAGCACACACCACCTGAATATGGCAATGTGTCTGTGTGTCCAAATATCACGGAGTAGTTGTGTCATGACCCAGTCTGACACCCAAGAATTGTGCATGATCAATAGTTCTCTCATAATAGGCGATCCAGAATCCTCTGGTTGCTGAACAAGTTTTAAATCCAAATGATGATAAGGGGATGATTTTTATGTGTCGCACGGGGAAGCCGCGAGGTCATGGAAGCCTTGTCACGGTTCACATAGCATTCCCCATCGGAAGCTCGAGTCCTCCACAGGGCATGGGTGTGTGTGTTGTCCTTATTGTATGTTGGCTTACGTCAGATAAAGTAGAGGGTAAATCTAGGGACCGATGAGGGGAAGCCGCAAGGTCACGGAAGCCTTGTCACGGTTCACATAGCTTTCCCCATCGGAAGCTCGAGTCAAAAAAAATGGTTCAAATGGCTCTGAGCACTATGGGAATCAACTGCTGAGGTCATAAGTCCCCTAGAACTTAGAACTACTTAAACCTAACTAACCTAAGGACAACACACACATCCATGCCCGAGGCAGGATTCGAACCTGCGACCGTAGTGGTCGCGCGGTTCCAGACTGAAGCGCCAGAACCGCTCGGCCACCAGCGGCCGGCTGGAAGCTCGAGTCCTCCACCAGGCATGGGTGTGTGCGTTGTCCTTATTGCATGTTGGCTTAAGTCAGATAAAGTAGAGGGCAAGTCTAGGGACCGATGACCTCAGCAGTTTGGTCCCATAGGAACTTACCACAAATTTCCAATTTTTCCGATTGTTCCGTACGAACTTACCTGCGAGTGCAGTTGCCTGCTAGTGCAGCCGCAGCGGCAGTCCTCGGAGGCGTGGAGACGCGACAGCCACTGACGCAGAAGGCCGTCGGCCTGACGGCGGGGTCGCAGGCGGCGGGGTTGCCGCCCAGGTTGGCGCAGGCGAGCGCGGGGTAGGGCGGGAAGGGCAGCAGGTCGGCGAGCCGCAGGCGGTTCCAGCTGAGGTCGAGGTAGCGCAGCAGCGGCAGCGCCTGCGCAGGCGGCGGGCCCGCCCAGCGCCGGATGGCGTTCTTGCGCAGCGTCAGGTTGTGCAGCCCCTGGAGGCCGGCGAACGTGCGCTCGCCCACGGCGCTCGCGCGGTTGTCCTCGAGGTCGAGCATCAGCAGCGAGCTCGCGTTCAGGAACGGCTCGTCGGCACTCAGCGCCAAGCGGTTGTGGCGCACGAACAGCCACTCGAGCTGCAGGTTCTCGGCGAAGACGTCCACGGGCAGCGAGCTCAGCAGGTTGTGGTCCAGGTAGAGGTGACGCAGGTCCGTCAGCTCCCGGAACAGCTGCGGCGGGAGCTGCCGCAGCCCGTTGCCGCACAGGTGCAGGTACAGCAGCTCGGTAACCCCTGCGAAGGCGTCGGCGGGCAGCGAGGTGGCGTTGCACGAGTTGAGGAAGAGCACCCCCAGGGAGTCCGAGCGCAGCCAGCTGCCGAGGCCGGCCACCTCCAGCGGGTTGCCGCTCAGGTTGAGGATGAACAGCTGCGGGTTCCACGAGAACGCGACTGGCGCCAGCTGCTGCACGTGGTTGTAGCTCAGGTCGAGCACCTTCAGGTCCGGGAGGTCCGAGAACGCGTCCTCAGACACGAATGTGATGCGGTTGTGGTCTGCAAAAAGTTTCTGCAGTGACTTCAGCCCGGTGAAAGTCTCTCTCGTCAGGTTCTCAATACGGTTGAACGATAGGACGAGCTCCTCAATGTACGTCAACTTTGGGGAGGCGTTAAAGGTTTCCAGTCTCAGACGAGAACAGTTCAGAACTCCGAGACGCTGACGGCATTTGGGACGGACTGTTGCCGTGTCGACTCCGAGTGTGGGGGGGGCCGGTTGGCTGTGCGTAGTAACTGAGTCTTCTGATGCCGAGGTGCTGACTCTCGACACACTCACAACGGTTGAAGGTGCACCGTAGATTTCTTGAGACACTGCGCTGTCTGAGATAGATCCAGACCTGTCAATAATAGATTTTATTGGTAAAATCATTTCCTTAAATGTTTGCGAAAGTAAAACTTCACTCCCCACTGCACATCTTTGGCAGTACTACAGTGTGTGTCATGTTGGAAGATGGCCCAGTTCTTGAACCATTCTGCACATCTTCCGCTACCAGCTCACATCAGCCAATGAAATGTACTCTTCCTCAGAGCAAATCACTGTGAACAATCTTATACAGTAACAGTCACTCTCCTCGAAACTGTGACGTGACCATATTTGAAGAGAACGCAATATTGTGCCGTATTGTCTACAGCAACTCTTTGCATAGCTTGCCATTATGTAAAGTGTCTGGCCCCTGCTGCTAGGCATAAGCAAATCTCACCCCTCCACACTTTACCATAACTCTTTCTCTGTGCAGAGGCACCTTCTGACATGATGGACACAGTAATGCATTCATTGCAGCATGAATGGGTTTATAGACTGTCCCCTTTTCTGCTATTGATCACTCAGACTCAATTTTTTGGGATTCTGTCTTACTATTGGATTTCTCATGTAAATTTATTTTTCCTGTGACAGTTAATTTAATTTTCATACGGAAAGCCTTTATTAGTTCTGAAGCTCATTCATCCATGAAAAATACTGTACAGGGTGAATAAAAAAGAATCATCCGATTTCAAACACTCATAACTACTATGTCATTTGAGATATGTGCGTGAACAATGTACTGTTGGAAAGAGGGAACTCTTGAGTTTCACATGGCTCCCACTAGGTAGCAGCAGTGTGCGCCCACTTCAGTTCTAGTAAAAGTGGTGTCATACAACAGAAAGCATTCTGTTCTACGTTTTCTGCAGTGCGGGTCAGTAATAACTGTTCAGCATGACTTCCTTATTAGGTATGGATGATGGGATCCAAAGCATTAGATGATGGCATGAACAGTTCCGAGAAACAGGTTGTTACTGTAAAGGCAAATTGCCGGATCGTCCACGAGTGTCTGACACAGACGTCGAACGCATCCGCCATAATTTCACACGGAGCCCACAGAAATCCGTTCGCTGTGCAGCTCGACAGGTCAACATGCCCCCGATGTCCGACTGGCGTGTGTTGCTTCGGCGTTTACACGTGAAACCATAGAAAATTCAACTACTGCAAGCTCTTCATGAAGGTTTCAAACAACAGCTTGTGGAGTTCTGTGGTTTCGTTCTTGGCAAGATGGAGGATGACAGTTTTCTTCCAGTCTTAGGTGTTTAGTGACGAGGCAACATTCCATTTAAATGGAATGGTGTACGGTCATAAGGTGAGAATATAGGATACGGAACTGCTACATGAAATTGTGCAACATGATAGGGACTCTCCAAAATAAGTGTGTTTCGTGCAGTTTGCACGGGAAAAGGTGTATGTGTCCGTTTTCCTTTGTAGATAACACCTGGGAAAAGGTGTGAAAAAATTCATTGTACCGGGTCATCAAAAAGTCTGTATAAATTTTAAAACTTAATAAACCACGGAATAATGTAGATAGAGAGGAAAAAATTGACACACAGGTTTGGAGTGACATGGGGTTTTATTAGAACAAAAAAAAAAAAAAAAACAAAGTTCACAAAACGTCATCAGATGGCGCTGGACAGTAAAACGTCAGTGACTGCTCATGACAATCGTGTATAAAAGGAGCTGTAATGAGAGAGAGAATCAGATGCGCCAACAGTCGCAGCATGTTGACGTTACCTGAAAAGGCGCTTTTAGTGAAGCTGTATTACCAGAATGGGGAATGTACTAGTTCAGCGTTACGATCCTATCGCCATAGGAAGGGGATTCGAACGGGTAAAGGTCCTGTGGCGAGAATGATATCGAAGTTCGAAGCCACGGGTTGTTTAGACGATAGACCCCGTAGTGGCCGATCGAGCACAAGGAAGAAATGGAGACTGTAGCGGGGTCGTCTATGCACAGGGTTCAAATGGCTCTGAGCACTATGGGACTCAACTGCTGAGGTCATTAGTCCCCTAGAACTTAGAACTAGTTAAACCTAACTAACCTAAGGACATCACAAACATCCATGCCCGAGGCAGGATTCGAACCTGCGACCGTAGCGGTCTTGCGGTTCCAGACTGCAGCGCCTTTAACCGCACGGCCACTTCGGCCGGCTATGCACAGGGAAGTCAGCGCTCGTGCAGTAGCACATCGTACCCGCATTCCATACACCACTGTTTGGTTGGCACTGAGGCGTACCCTCCGATGCTATCTGCACAAAATCCATCGGCATCATGAACTGTTACCTGGCGATTTAGTGAAGCGGAGGGCATTTGCGGTGTGGGCGTTTCAAAAGATGGCGGAAGATGACGATTGGTTGAGTAACGCGTTGTGGACCGACGAAGCTCATTTCACGCTCCGAGGGTCTGTCAACGCCCACAACTGCAGAATTTGGGCTACTTAAAATCCTAGAACTGTCGTGGAAACTCCATTACATGACGAGAAAGTCACGGTATGGGTTGGATTTACCACGTCTACCGTTATCGGGCCTTTTTCTTCGAGGAAATGCTTGATTCTGGTTTTGTAACTGCTACCGTGACGGTTGAGAGGTACGCCGATATGTTACAGAATCGCATCATTCCCAGCCTGGCTGATAAACACCTGCTGGAACGTACTATGTTTATGCAGCATGGCGCTCCACCCCATATTGCTAGACGCGTGAAAGATCTTTTGCGCGCGTCTTTTGGTGATGATCGTGTGCTCAGCCGCCACTTTCGTCATGCTTGGACTCCCAGGTCCCCAGTACGTGTTATTATTGGCTTTGGGGTTACCGGAAGTCGCAAGTGTATCGTGATAGACCGACATCTCTAGGGATGCTGAAAGACAACATCCGACGCCAATGCCTCACCATAACATGTTTTACAGTGCTGTTCACAACATTATTCCTCAACTACAGCTATTGTTGAGGAATGGTGGTGCACATATTGAGCATTTCCTGTAAAGGACATCATCTTTGCTTTGTGTTACTTTGTTATGCTAATTATTGCTATTCTGATCAGATGAAGTGCCATCTGCCGGACATTTTTTGAACTTTTGTATTTTTTTGGTTCTAATAAAACCCCATGTCATCCCAAGCACGTATATCAATTTGGACCTCTCTATCTACGTTATTCCGTGATTTATTCAGTTTTCAAATTTATACTGAGGTTTTGATCACCCGGTATATCTTCATTAGTTTCAGAAATACAGACGTGCCAATTTGGATGATTCTTTTTGATACAGCCCCTATTTATGAGTGGTAACAACATAGTACCTGAGCGCACCAAAGCCAAATAACAATAACTATTTCTGTTCAGAGTTCCATTCCGCCAAATTCCCTAAATTAATACGAACATTGACTATTAGATATTACCATTCTGTGTACCTTGCTACATGTCCAAGGTATGTGAAGATGAAAATCGCAATATTTTACCAAAGAAACTGACATTATTTAGATTTAAGTTAGAAAATAACGAATTGGTTTTGTCCTGCATGAGGGAAATTCAATCGTCTTAAGTATCTGTAATATTGTACTCATAGTGATTCACGTATTTTTATATCAGTATTTTTGTGCGCCAGTTCTACGTTTTGACAAAAAAATTCATTTATCGTCATCCAAACATGTTTCGTTACTGGAGTGGCGTTGCAAATGAAGTACTTGCCGTAAGATAGTGTAAAAATATATATATTAAAAGTCACCGAAGGTGCTACAACGGTGTGAAATGTGTGCGAACGTAGGCTTCCATAGCTACTGCCATTTTCAATGAAGCATTTCTGGGCATGTGACCATGTTGTCATGTTGTGCTACAGTACCAGTGAGCACTTGATGAAGTGCACTTCAAAGAATGACTAAGCCATTGCTCAATGTAATAACGCGACAATGCTGTCTAGTAGAAGGAAATTTTTATAGAAACGTGAAACATATTTTGGTGAACACAAGGAAACAGTGTGCAGGGCAGACTTTTCCAAAAACATTAATGAAAATAATGAAGATATTTGTACTACATTATTGAACGAATGCAATCCAAAGAAATTCTCCTAATTAAAAAAAAACAGTTCAGTCATTTTTCCACTATCCTTTCTCGTGCACATGAATCATCTTCCATTGTGCTCATGTTGACCAGACGTACACTCATTTTCAGATGAAATGGGTACTCTAAATAATCTTAACAGGCAGAAGCGCGCAAACGAAAATAATAACTTTAAAATAACTTTTTCCTAATTTCTAGTGAATGTTTTCTTTCCTTATTTTAAAAAGATACCAGAATCTTCGCTTTTACATGACGATGGCCCCAACATCAAATAATCATTTACGATACAGATAAACGTACCAGCTACAGAAGAATTATTTGACGTTTCTTTCAGTGTTAACGTAAATAAAGGCATTTCTGGATCTTTTTAATTATTTCTACGCAGCCCTATCGTGATATTGCAAGTATCAGAGAGAAACTAATCTGGAAGATAATGTAGTTTGCTCATTCTAAACAATTTTTATTATTATTATTCTGTTGTGGTTCGAATGACTGACTTCTAGAAAAGTAGATTCCATAGTGTAAGAGTAATACGTTGTGATCACTGAAGATGTTCATTATTTTGTACATAGCTATTTAAATAGTCAGTTATCTTAAATGCAGTACTGAAGTTCATATGCCCCCCCCCCCTATCTCCCAATGTTTTGAGAAGTAAATAGTGCAGAATAGACAAGAATTATGACCTCTGTTACTAGAAGACAAGCCCAACAAAAAATGGATTTCAGTACTTCTCGTTACAAGTTACTTCACCTCAGAATGGTATGATTAGTGTTATACAATCTATACCTTTCAATCTTTATCTAATAACACAAAATTCCTGACGCGTGAAATTAAAAAATGAGCTGCAAGAGTTTTTCCCAGCTAAGTCCTCTTTCCGTACAATAATTTTTATTTCCGATCTTGTAGGTATATAGTGCAATACATTTACTTCTGTTATTGTACTCTCATTTTACTGTCTTGTGAGTGTGCTCTTCCTTAAATGCAGACATATGGAAAACAGTTACGAGTATGCAAATTGGCCAAAACCATCTACTATAAACGCTGCAAATGAGTGTTGTGTATGGCTGGCAGTACATTTCATCGTACCATTCCAATAATGTTCTACCCTGTTCTATTAAATTTTACCCTGTTCCATTAAATGATAGAGAATAGGAATAACAAGTGTTTGAGAACCTCAATGTGATCTGTTACTTCTTTTCTTGATCTCTGCGACATAGATACATAGCAGGGGAAAGTGAAAATATTCACGGTTCTGACCTGAAAAACGATACTGGAAAATTCCTAAGTATATTCTCACGAAATGTGGCGCTTCTTTCTACCAGTGTTTAAAGTTCTGCAACATTTCTATTATGCTCTTTCGCCAGTAAAACAAACTTTTAGCCATTCGCACTGCCGTTAATTATTTACACTCCATGTCCCCTTTTAGTCCAACCTGATATGGGTCCCATATACTTGAATTTTGCTGCAGCCGCGCTTAAGATCATAAACGAAGGAATGTGTTTCAGTCATCACGTAACAAATTCGACGTTAGACAAGGAGCAGCAAGCAAGAGAGAAAGCTAAGTAAAACGTATTTCGTTTGTGATTATTTTCTCCCAGTGATAATTACTTATGTGCAAGAATGGTGTCTATATACATGTAAAATGCTTATATTTTGTCTGATTTCTGCTTGGGATGGAATATTACAGTGTCATTAATCCTCTAGTAAAGGATACCATGTTTTGACGTATCGTGAAGGGCATAAGTTTTAATCTCCGTACGTTAAGGGACTGCTCCATGCTGATATTTTAGCGAGCTCTAATTAAATATAGTTAAATATAATTATAGTGTTTACCGCCCAAAGAAAAAACTTAATTTTCTGTGGAAAGACGTAGATTGCAGTTACTACTATTCGTTAAATGACTAACGTACAACATGAACAGAATCGGTTCCAGTACACTCCCCTGCGGCACACCAGTCATAACTTCAGTGCTTGTAGATGACTTTCCATCTAGGATAACGCGATGCGTCCGGACTATCTGGAAATGTTATGCTCCAGTCGCAACGTGGTTAGAGATTCCATAACAATATAGACTCTAAGACATAAGAAACGACGCACCACAAAGGAGTTATGGAAATTGCTCACAATTTCTATTTATTCAGGTATTGACGGAAAATGCAAAACTGTACACTTTGCCGACCGACGGATGACTCGTGTTGCTGGAGCTCAATTTCATCGTGCAGCTGACAAGGACAGTAAATGAGGGCATGTCGGTGCCAGGACATAGTCTTTATGGATTTTATTCCGTGTACTCAGGTGGACAGTAACTATGCCTCGCAGACAGGCATAGGAGCAATGTACGAGAGCTATTCGGAAAGTAAGGAACGATACGTCGCGAAATGGAAACCACAGTGAAAATCAAAACTGTTTTATTTGCAACAGTTAGCTACAACTTCCAGATACTTATCACCATAGTCGCCGATCCGACTTAGACGTTTATCGTAGCGTTGTACGACCTTTCCAATACCCTTGTTATAGAAGGCAGCCGCCAGTGCTTTCCGCCAATTCTCTACGCTGGCCTACAGCTCGTTGTCTGTGCCAAAATGTTGTCTTCATAGCCAGCGGTTCATGTGAGCAGAGATGAAACTCAGAGGGAGACAATTACGGGCTGTATTGTGGGTAATTAAACATTTCCAATTGAAAACGATGCAGGAGCATCTTCATTGCTCCTGCAGAATGCGGCTGAGAATTGTCTTGAAGAAGAAAACGTGTCACAGTTACGTAATGTTGGCTGCATAGCTTCAGGCGAAATTTCTCCACAGGCCCTCGTACTTCGCGGGAGACACTATAATTCTAGGTATCTTTATGTGCTCCCTATGTGCTCAGAACTGAAAAGAACGACGTAACGCGATCGATGGGCATACTAGACACACTGCCCAATACACCTGTGCAAAACTTCATAGGATTTTCACTGTGGTTTCCATTTCGCGACCGATTGTTCCTTACTTTCCGAATGATCCTCGTACTTCGAGAGAAGACGTGTAGTTGGGCTCAAAGAAGCCTGTTGCGGTAATCGGCGAATCGCTTGACGTTTAAATAGGAGCGATGCTACTATTCGATGATGTTGGCAGGAATGGGCGAACAATGGCCGAACACAGCAACAAGAAGCAAGTGGTCCACTTAGGGAGAAGACAGAACGTGAGGATCGGGCAATCGTCAGAGAGGCAATAAGAGCCCCGGATTCATCATTATCATCAATCCGACGGGCAATTGCAGCTTCGGTACCAAGAAAGACCATTAACAGGCGGCTCACAGAAACGAGGTCATGGCGCTCCTTGCGCCGACTGCCGTTGACTGCTGTCAACCAGCAAACCTGTGGTCACGGGCGAACTTAGCCTGAAATATCATTGACTGGAGTAGAATTATTTTCAGTGATGAGTCCCAGTTTGACATGAGCCCTGATGACCAGAAATATCATTGACTGGAGTAGAACTATTTTCAGTGATGAGTCCCAGTTCGACATGAGCCCCCATTACCAGCGAAGACGTATTTGGAGACGCCCTAGACAGCTGTGGGACACCAACCCGACTCCTGACTGCCGCCCGCCATACAGCCCGACAACCGGGAGTGATAGTCTGGGGTGCCATTTCACTCGAGAGCAGGACCCCTTTGGTTGCCATTTGCGACTCCCTTACAGCACAGCGGCACGTCGACGATATTCTAAGCCCCGTTTTGTTGCTCTTCACGGCAAGCCATCATGGGCTTATATTTTAGCAAGTTAATGCCCACCCACATACAGCGAGAGCTTTTAGTGCTTGTTTTCATCCTTGCGAAACCCTGCCTTGGACAATAAGTTTGTCGGATATGTCCCCAATGGAGAACGTTTGCAGCTTTATGGGCAGGGCCCTCCAACAAGTTTGAGATGTTGACGATATAACGCACCGATTGGACATCCAACAACCCAATCAGTTCATGTCAAGGCGAATGATTGCTTGCGTAGGGACCAGAGGTGCACGAAAGCATTATTGGTCTGCTTAATTTGTGAATATTTTCCACTTGAATAAATCATCCAGTTTTTCTGGTAATCATTTGTTTGTCTGTACATTTACATCACATCTACTGATTGCTGTCCCATCTGGATACTTTCTGTATGGTGCGTCATTTTTTTTTATTGTCTTGCAAGGGGACCCTCCATACTGTAAATCACGGATTTTGATGTGCTTCTTATATGTTGTAGAGGCACTAACCCTGAGTACCTAGCTATCCGGTTTTCTAGCGACGGACCTTGGTTTTTGAGAAAATCGATTCTGAAGTTAAAGTTTTGTACCGGGTAATCAAAAAGTCAGTATAAATTTGAAAACTGAATAAATCACGGAATAATGTAGATAGAGAAGTACAAATTGACGCACATGCTTGGAATGACATGGGGTTTTATTAGAACCAAAAAAATACAAAAGTTCAAAAAATGTCCGACAGATGGCGCTTCATCTGATCAGAATAGCAATAATTAGCATAACAAAGTAAGACAAAGCAAGTATGATGTTGTTTACAGGAAATTCTCAATATGTCCACCATCATTCCTCAACAGTAGCTGTACTCGAGGAATAATGTTGTGAACAGCACTGTAAAGCATGTCCGGAGTTAGGGTGAGGCATTGGCGTGGGATGTTGTCTTTCAGCATCCCTAGAGATGTCGGTCTATCACGATACACTTGCGACTTCAGGTAACCCCAAAGCCAATAACCGCACGGACTGAGGTCTGGGGACCTGGAAGGCCAAGCATGACGAAAGTGGCGGCTGAGCACACGATCATCACCAAACGACGCGAGCAAGAGATCTTCCACGCGTCTAGCAATATGGGGTGGAGCGCCATCCGGCATCCTGCATCTAATAAAATCCCATGTCATTCCAAGCATGTGGGTCAATTCTTACCTCTCTATCTACATTATTCCGTGGTTTATTATGTTTTCAAATTCAGACTGACTTTTTGATCACTCGGTATATCTGTAACATTACAGGTGTTCTGAGTAAGTCAGCATAGCGCAGTGGTAAAGGCTCACAGCTCCCGCGCTGAAGGTACCGTGTTCGAATCCTGCTCGTGAACTTTTTTTTCAAAATCGATCGAATTTTTCAATTTTATTTCAAATAATATCAACAAACATTGCAAGGTGTGCGAAATTGTAAAGATGTTTTCAGTCCCACCAATGTGCACTCCTATGCCAGTCCTGCAATGTTTATTCTTACCGACAGGTGAAAATCTTCACGAAAATTATTGATAATGCTCCAGACTTGATGAAAGACAATAGAGAGATCGCTTCTAGTAAAGATTCGATAACATTACATTCGCTAATCCTACATCAATTCAGCGCGCATAATTTTGAAAGCGTGATTAGATACGCGTGGTTCGCATCGAAATTAGCTGATGAAAGAGAAATATTTTTTAATGCAAAAGAATTGTGTTTCCCTGTTTCGCTCATGAAGGAACGGTGCTCCTTCCAGACGGCTGCTTTCATAAAATGCCTGTGTTGCTGCGAAAATTTGTGCTTCTGTTGTTTCTATGATAAGTATCACCCACAATATTGTTCAGGCACATCAAGGAATGTGGACGATGAAAAGTAAGATTTTGTAATATTGTATGACAGAAAAAATTAATAATTGAATATATCTTTATAATTTCGGACACCTTAGAGTGTTTGTTAATATTCTTTGAAATAAAATTGAAAAATTCGGTCGATTTAGAAAAAAAAATGCACGATGAGTATTCGAACACGGTACCTGCAGCGCGGTAGCCTCAAATCTTTACCGCGGCGCTACGCTGACTTGATCGGAAGTTAGGTAATGTTACGGGTATACAAAGCAGGTAATGAACTGCAAATCAAGTTTCTCAAAATGCAAGGCCCGTCGCTAAAAAAAACCAGATAGCCAGGTACTCAGGCAGAGTGCCTCTACAACATATTTGAAGCGCATCAAAATCCGTGATTTACAGTTTGGAGGGTCCCCTTCTTAGAGAATACAGTCTTTAGAAAGCGACGAAGTGATACTGAATCAAAAGTTTTCCAAAAGTATAGAAGCACCAAACAATGGAAATACTGAAATAACACCGGACAAACTTGCCATCCTCTTTCTCTGGCACTGAGAATACCAAATACGAAAAGTTCGAGGTGAGATTTGCATAATCGGTGTTTTAAAAAACGGAAGTTATTTTGTTCAAGGTAGGTCGTAATATCTGAACTCTCAATACACTCCAAGATAAAAGTGAATTATAGTAAATTGTCTTGTCACACAATATTATCATACATGGCGCACACGATCTACGGAACAATTAACAAACTCAAAACTTACTATGTTGTCAGTTTTATTATTTATATGAATGCAGAATCTGCAGCTGTGGAAAACAGCGTTTGGCGTCGTTGGCCGGGAGGCCCCTTAAGAGGGAGGTCCGGCCGCCTTGATGCAGGTCTTAATTACAGTCGACGCCACATTGGGCAACCTGCGCGCTCGATGAGGTAGGAATGATGATGAACACGACACAACACCCAGTCCCTGAGCCGAGAAAATCTCCGACCCAGCCGGGGATCGAACCCGGGCCCTTAGGACGGCAAACCGTCACGCTGACCACTCAGCTATCGGGGAGGACATCTGCAGCTATGATACATATTATGTAAATTGAAGGTGGAGGGGGGGGGGGGGGGGGAGGAAAGGAAAGGCCAGGAAGTAGTGACATCAGTTACATCGGGAATTTTGTGCGGAATCAGTGACGACGAGTAAAAAACGTGTGCCAGAGTGGGACTCGAGCCCTGTATCTCCTGTATACTAGGCAGCTGGGTTAAGCTCTGCGCCACCCGGACATAGTGTTAATCGCAAATGCGCGGCCTGTCTCAGCACGATCCCCAGTTGACCCACACCCACACCTAGCGCCACGGGGGAATGCCGAGGTAGTGCGCCCGTTTACGATAAACATTGTGTCCGGGCTCTGTAGTGGTTAACCCAACTGCCTAGGAAGCAGGAGGTCCTGGTTTCAAGTCCCAGTCCGGTACACATTTTCACTCGTTGATGCTGATTCCTTAAAAAGTCCCACTGTAGCTGATATCATTAGCTCCTTCCTTTTCTCACCCGCCCCCCCCCTCCACCTTCAATTTACATAACTGCATTGTTATTCGTATTTTGCAACTTAATTTTATGTTCGTCTTTGACGGAACATGTTTCTCCTAATTGATGAAGTATCTTGAATGTCGAGAAAGTAATTATTATTTTGCTTCACTATACATATTTTATTTGGAGATAATAATGTTTCATAGCAGCTCTTTTATAGTAACTTAATTGCTGTAAGTATCTTAAATGTCGAGAAAGTAATTATTATTTTGCTTCACTATCCATATTTTATTTTGAGATAATAATGTTTTATAGCAGCTCTTTTATGACAACTTACCGTTGACAATATTTACAAGTCAAGGGAGTGGACCGAACACTTACTTTTATGTCTCCGAGTCTGAAGTACGCACATTGACTCTACTGTGAGCACTTCTGGACTAAAAGTTTATTGAATGGCAGCTCTCACTGAATTGCAAATGGAAACCTCCTCGAACTGCACTTGACTTTACTGCGATGATAATCTGTGACTCATGGTAACTTGAGAGGCTGACCAGTGGAGTGGAATGTTGGGGGTGGAAGGGGGAGGGGGGTAGAGGTATGGTGGGTGGTGCGGTAGGGGAATACTCTTGTGATGTTTGCGTGTACATATTTATTTCGTTTTAGGTTTACATCTTTCCAGGTTTTTTTATTGCATGGTAACTAGCCAGTGGATAAATCTTTTTTTTTCGTGCATTTTTTATCAGTTACCGTAAAATAGGACGAAATTGAGACATGAAGGATACTTAAAACACTACGGACATACGTATTTTCAGGTATCGCTGGATGTGATTTCACTTGTTTTCCTTGTAGCTCTGTTTTCAAAGCCTCAGACAGGAGTCTTCAATTTATTAATCCATTTGCATTTGTTTTGAATGTGCCTTTTTACAATTTGAAGCTGACTTGCAAAAAAAAGTAAGTAAAATAACGTGTTATGCGCGAATCAACTATAATGTGTTTAATTTTTGATGAAAGTGTAGATACAGTATACCTTTCTTGTGAAAAAGTTGGATATACAGCGTGTTTCAAAAAGAATGACGTGATTTGAAAACTCCATATTTATTGATAAAAACGTACAACCAATATGGGATAAATTGCAACACGTAAAATCTTAAGGGTTTTAGCTACACTATTAGAAACGCTCTGTGACCACCAGTAGCAGCATGAACAACGTCCAGACGGTAGCTAAATTCGCCATAAACTTTACATAATGTTTCTGCTTTTACAAAAGTTGTGGTAGCTGTAATTTTGTTATTCGCTTCTTCTATGTCACCAGGTAAAGGGAGAATGAACACACTTTCCTTTACATATCCCCTCAAGACAAAATTTCATGGGAACCTGTTTGGTGATCCTGTAGCCAAGAATGCAGGGCAGTGTCTTGGGGTCTCGTGCATCCTAACTAGTTTTGAGGCCGAGTATTGTTGAGAAACTGACGTACTTTGTTACGCCACTGTGGAAAATAAAGTCATCGGAGTCCTCCTGAAGTTGTGCAAAAAGCCAGTTCTGCAGCATTTAAAGATATCTAATTCCAGTCGCCATTTTTTTCTGAAAAAAGAAGGGACCGTACACTTTTTCACGAGAAATGGCACAAAAAAGTTGATTGTAGGTGAGTCTTTTTCGTGATTATTAATATCAGCAGGGGTGTGGAGTCCCCTCCCATATGTGCATGTTATATCGGTTTACATTGCCGTTAATCTGAAATGCTGCTCCATCACTGAAAATTAACAGTGGTAAAAATGTATCGTCTTCCATGTCCTCTAGAAGAGCACTGCTGAAGTCAATTCGTTTCATTCCATCACTAAACCGCAGAGCTTGCACTAATTGTAGTGTGTATGGTTTTCAAACCAAACAATGCCTTAACTCACAACAGACAGTTATATCTGGCATTACCGGTTCTCTGCTTACGCGGCGAGTAGACTTTCGCGGATTCCGCTGAAACGTTTGCCGAATTCTTTCCACCACATCATTAGAAGTACGAGGTCGACCTGGGCTCTTACCTTTGTACAAGCATGCTGTCTCTTCAAATTGGCTATACCAACGACGAATGTTTTAGCTGCAGGCGATCAATGCCAAACGGCGACGAAAAGCACGCTGGACTCAAATCACTGACTCACTCTTCGCAAACTGTAGAACAAAAAACGCCCTCTACTGAGCTGACGCCATCTCACTTCTGACTGACTGCAAACTGAAAAGACACGCTAACTGGCATATAAAGGCGATTTTCTGAAACTCTAGGCCACGCTCATTGAAACAATAAAGATTTGATTACCGGCACGTCCCATGTTTCGTAATTATAATAGTCCAAAACCAGGTCATTCTTTTTGAAGCTTCCTGTACTTGAACCATTCACATAAAAGTACAATATTCTCTGGTATTTTACAAATTAACCTATGTCCTACCTAAATGGGAAATTGCGTAGTGTGGAAGTAAAATACTTCACAAATTGTATATTTAGTGCAGGCATATTTTGTGTGTTACAGATTAAGATTCAGAAACATAAGGGCACTAAGAAGTAGGCGATACACATATCATTCCATATTTTCTTTAAATGATACCGTGAGGAAAGTAAAAAAGGAAGGGAGATTAGGGTTTAACGTCTCGCCGACATCAAGGTATTTAGAGACGGAGCACAAGTTCGGAATATTTCAGGGATGGGGAAGGAAAACGGCAGCGCCCTTCCAAAGGAGCTATCGCGGCATTTGCCTGGAGCGATTTACGGAAATCACGGAAAACCTCATTCTGGATCACTGGACGTGAGTTTGAACCCCCGTCCTTCAGAATTCGAGTCCAGAGTGCTAACATTAAAACAATACCTTGATAAGAAGGGGATTACTCTCATTAAGTAAATTGCAACCACGCACTCAAAGAAATTTTCAGTCTTGTTTTAGGGGAGATGGCATTGTTCTTTTGAATCAGAAGAAATTCCGAAAAGGCCACCAGGCTCAACAAAGCAAGTAGGCCCAGGAGTGTCTGATTCATTCGAAAATCATTTCAGAAAGGTGTGCTTTGAATCTCGAAGCCCAAAGAGAAGCAGAAGGTGGTTCAATGGTGAACCTGGCGAAAGTTTGAGGAAAAATGTTTCCAGACAAGAAATGTCTCTGATTCAGCGTCAGAAAATGCTGTGACTCAAAATTTTTATGCCAGTATAGATATTAGTGAGGGTACAGCCTACCTGGTAAAAATAGCAGGGATGTGGAAGTTGGAGATTTTATTTTGAGAACAGAGAGGTTTTCAGTTTCGTCAAAGAAAGCGATGAATGAATTTTATATTGTACATAAAGAATTTATGAATGGTAATTACATCTGTCAGCTAATGAGAAAAAGTGCCAATTTGAAAGGCCATTTATGATGAATGCAGCCTCAAAAAGAAAAACTTCATGTAGTTGTTTTAAACTCTGTTGTCAGAGGAAGACGTCAGCTCCATCATATACCACTGCTTGTTTTCATTGTAGTACTTTAACTAAATCACACATCAGTTCTGTAGCTCTTTTTTTATTTATTTATGTTTGATATAAGTGAAATAAAATTATGCTAACGAAAAAATTTCCTCCAAGATGTGCAAAAATTGAACAAAATGTCATGTATACCCTGAAGAGCGAAAGAAACTGTTCACCTACCTAATATCATGCAGAGCACCCGCGAGCACGCAGATGTGTCGCAATACGACTTGGTGTGGACTCGACTAATGTCTTAAGTAATACTGGAGGGAACTGACACCACGAATCCTGCAGGGATGTCCGTAAATCCGTAAGAGTACGAGGGGGTGGAGATCTCTTGTGAACAGCACGTTGCAAGGCATTCCAGGTATGCTAAATAATGTTCATGTCTGCGGAGTTTGGTGGCCAGTGGAAGTGTTTAAACTCAGAAAAGGGTTCCTGAAGCCACTCTGCATCAATTCTGGACGTGTGATGTCTCTCATTGCCCTGCTGGAATTGCCCAAGTCCGTCGGAATGCACAATGGACACGAATGGATGCAGGTGATCAGACAGGATGCTTACGTATGTGTCGCCTGTCAGAGTCGTATCTAAACGCATTAGGGGTCCCATATCTCTCATACTGCACTCGCCCCACACCATTACAGAGCCTCCACCAGCTTGAACCTTTCCCTGCTGACATGCAGTGTCCGTGGATTCATGAGGTTGTCTCCGTACCAGTACATGTCCATCCGCTCGATACAATTTTAAACGAGATTCGTCCGACCAGGCAACATGTATCCAGTCATCAGCAGTCCAATGTCGGTGTTGACGTACCCAGGCGAGGTGTAAAGCTTTGTGTCGTGGAGTGATCAAGGGTACACGAGTGGGCCTTCTGCTCTGAAAGCCCATATCGATGATGTTTCGGTGAATGGTTCGCACGCTGACACTTGTTGACGGCCCAGCATTGAAGTCTGCAGCAAGTCCAAGGAAATTTTGCACTTCTGTCACGTTGAACGACTCTCTTCA
Organism: Schistocerca nitens; assembly: GCF_023898315.1. Taxonomy (NCBI): domain Eukaryota; kingdom Metazoa; phylum Arthropoda; class Insecta; order Orthoptera; family Acrididae; genus Schistocerca; species Schistocerca nitens. The sequence goes on from NC_064617.1 coordinate 871,302,617, forward strand.
GTCGTCGTTATTCCCGTTCTTGCATGACTTTTTCCGGCCGCAGCGATGTCGGAGATTTTATGTTTTACCGGATTCCTCATATATACAATACACTCGTGAAATAGTCGTACGGGAAAATCCCCACTTCATCGATACCTCGGAGATGAAGTGTCCCATCACTCATGCGCCGATTATAACACCACGTTCAAACTCACTTAAATCCTGATAACCTGCCATTGTAGCAGGAGTAAGCGATCTAAGAACTGCGCCAGGCACTTTTTGTCGTAAGTAGGTTCAAATGGCTCTCAGCACTATGGGACTTAACTTCTGAGGTCATCAGTCCCCTAGAACTTAGAACTACTTAAACCTAACTAACCTAAGGACATCACACACATGCCCGAGGCAGGATTCCAACCTGCGACCGCAGCAGCAGCGCTGTTCCAGACTGAAGCGCCTAGAACCGCTCGGCCACAGCGGCCGGCTCTTATATAGGCGATGGCGACCACAGAGCCGTATTCTGCCTGTTTACATATCTCTGTATTGAATACGCATGCCTTTACCAGTTTCTTTGGCGCTTCAGTGTAGAAATATATGCTTGCATTTTAAAGCAAAATCTATTTATTCAGTATTTTTATGTCTCTAGAAACTCTATGTAAAGTCTGATTTGAGGCACCCAACTATTTTAAGTGAATGGCTTAACTGCATCCATCTCCTGAGTAAATTGAACCGATAAGAAAACAATTCAGGAAAATAGCAATAATTAAAGTCCAGTAAAGCTTCCCGGAGATTAGCACATAAGACGACTAATCATATGACATATAAGTGGAAATGTGTCAGCGTACAGTTTCTCAGTGACAATATTTGAAACTTTTTAAGTAGCTGAAGTTACCGCTTTGGTGGTCGGATATGTTTTTCCTACATGGTCATCCGTATACCTGCATCATTTACCTTAAAATAACGTGAATATTTAGGTCACTGTTGTAAAACAGTATGCATCTTGAAACAAAATACACTGCCGACCGCCCTAAATGCAACACCTTGAAGGAAGCACCAGATCAGGCGAAATTTTCAGCATGCGTTTGCGGCGACGATAGAGGCCAGTGATAAGCACCTCAGCGCAGGTGCACATCACGGGCGCCAGTAGTAAGACCTGCAAGCGCTACATAAAGTGGGAACTGGCGGCCGTATGGACGTACCGGAATTGTTCTTTCTGTTCTGGCGTAACCACAAGCGCCTCAACGAAGAGGAAGAACGCAAGACCAGAGAAGGCGGTGAGGCGACGTCAGCCAATAGCCCAGTGGCAAGAACCGCGCCGTGACAGGAGCGACCTCTGGAAGAAGTGAATATAAGCGCTGATTTGGGAGAGTGGACCAATCAGCGAGATCATCGGTCCCATTAGATTAGGGAAGGATGGGGAAAGAAGTCGGTCGTGCCCTTTCAAGCGAACCATCCCGGCATTTGCCTGTAGCGATTTAGGGAAACCTAAATCAGGATGGCCGGACGTGGGTTCGAACTGTTGTCCTCCCGGATGCAAGTCCAGTGTGCAAACCACTGCGCCACCTTGCTCGGTGTCGTGACAGGCCTACTGTGGCAGTGATGGATCACTCTGCCGAATCACGAACAAATTTCGTCTGTTGCGCAACCAGCAGTGTCCGCGCGTACCATTCAACGTAATTTGCCATGGAGTGGAGTGTCCGCAAGGCGTCCTTTGCTGAGTTTACCACTGAGTCAACGCCACAGGCGTTTCACCTGCAATGGTTCAATGAACGACGGACGTGGACAACCGAATGGACCAACATTGCTTTTACCGACGAATCCCGACCATGCCTGCACCATCGCGATAGTAAATTGATTAGAATCTGGAGACACTGTGATGAGAGACGATTGAACTGTTTCCTTACGGCATCGCCATATTGGTTCTGCTCCCGGTATTATGGTTTGTGGTAGTTTTGGATTCCGCTCTCTCACCCCCTGGTATGCATTGCCAGTATACTAGCCAGCCAGCGTTACATCTCTGAAGTGTTGGAGCTTGTTTTCCTCCTGTACCTTCAGAGCTTGCCAATGGGCACATTTCAACAGGATAATTCGCGATCACACGTGGTATGCAATGTTCAAGACTTCTGCATTACACATCGGGTTGCACTACTGCCTTGTCCTCCCTGTTTTGCAGATCTCTGGCCTATCGAAAATATCTGGTCGATGACTGTGGAACGACTGGCCTTCGATACACCATCCGCTGCTACTCGAGATCAACTTTGGCAATATGTGGAAGCAGCGTCGACTGCCACATCCAACAACACGTCCAGAGCCTCTCTGATTCAACGCTGAGGCGTGTAGCAGCGGTTATAGCCATAAATGGCGGCAACACTCAGTACTGACTTCATCATCTTCCTCACTTTACATGGGGCTGTATTTTCAATCGTGTGATCTTTGTACAAAGCGTCGTCTCCCAAATCAGTTTGTCAGTGACGCCTGGGGTCCTTCCTAGTGTTGCGTTTGGATGGATAGCAGTGTATGTATAGATAAGGAAACAATCATTTCTTTTATTTCTTTTGTAGACCACTGAGGTTAGAAAAACAATGAGGTGAAGCATATTTGATTAAAAACAAAAATAATAATTCCTTTTTGACAGACAAGGCGTAGTTATTCTTACCAACACGAAAAACACTATTGAACTGTAAACTGAGAAATGTTAGCTGCTAGTATTAACTATGTAAAATGTAACTAACCCGCTGTGTTCAGGAATTTCTGTAGACGTCCTGTCGCCAGATGTAACTGATGGAGGAACTGCAGTTAATCCTTCTTCACTTAATACAGATGCTGGACCATCCAAGGATCCTCCAGTTCCATCCTCTCTGCTGCCGTTTAACAAATGTTTTCCCTCATTCGTTATAAGCTCATCTGGGAGGAGTTCGCCTTCGGTATTGTTCTCGCTTCCAGGAGGAATACCTCCTGGAGGGCTGCCATCCACAGAAGGTACTGGTACTCCGATGGCCCAGACATCTGGCGCGCCGAACGCCTGATGGACTCGGCCCTGTTCACTGGCAGCGGGCGCTACGTCGTTCCCGTGTCCTGGTGGAACACCTAGGGTCGTTTGGGACTTCTCAACATCTGGTACATCGGGCTCTTCCTCCCTCGACGCACGGAAGCCGAATGCGTAAACGTCTTGACCGGCTGGCTGACTGTCTGCCACCGACAGTGGTTCTAGGCTTCGCCCATGACGAAGAGCTTCTTCAACGAGCGCAGACAGGGCTGATGACACCAGTGTTATCAAGAGCAGCGCCTGTAACATAAAGAATCACATTACATCCAACAAATTTTGTCTGCTTTAATCACTGGAATACTCAATTCAAGACAAAAAAAAGACACACTGCGAGGAAATTATCCGTATTGGACGGAAATCTATAAATGTGATTTACATGTACAGAAAAACGAATTACTACACTTGCAGAAAAATTGGGTGATTTGTCAATGACGCATTTGTCCACCTTTGGCACTTATGCGAGCAGTTATTCGGTTTGGCATTGATTGACAGAGTTGTTGGACGACCTCCTGAAGGATATCATACCAGAGTCTATCCAACTGAAGAGTTATAAAGTCAAGATCTGCTTTTGGTTCTGGAAGATCAAATTTTTTTAAGTAAACTTATCTTATTGTATGTATTGTATCATATGGATTCATGAGCGTAGTCTTGTCTTGTGTCTTCGTATAATTGGTAACTTTCAAGTAAACCTTACAATTTGTGGATTACATTATAAAAATATAACCGACTATTCTATAGGGCCAAATTTTAATGTCTTTCGTGTTAGTTTTTTCACACATCCTCGGTCTGCGTAGTTCCGTTGTTCAATTAGTTACGAGAATTTTGTTTGGCAGTTAAAAGATACAACTTTCAAATTTAGCAACACATTGTTTACAAAGTAGTTGTATAATGAGAGGAAGGCTTGGTTTTGGAAAGAACACACAGAAAATGTTGTGAGGAAAGCGAACCAAAGAATACATTTCATAGGCAGAACACATAGAAGATGCAACCAGTCTACTAAAGAGACTGCCTACACTACGCTTGTCCGTCCATCCTCATTTGGAGTACGGCTGCACAGTGTGTGATCCTTACCAGATAAGATTAATGGAGTACATTGAGAAATTCAAAGAAAAATTGTTCAAATGGCTCTGAGCACTATGGGACTTAACATCTGAGGTCATCAGTCCCCTAAAACTTAGAGCTACTTAAACCGAACTAACCAAAGGACATCACACACATCCATGCCCGAGGAAGGATTCCAACCTGCGACCGTAGCAGTCGCGCGGTTCCGGACTACAGCGCCCAGAACCGCATGGCCACCACGGCCGGCGAAATTAAAAGAATAGCAGCACATTTTGTCCTATCGAGAAATAGTGGAGAGAGTGTCATGTCAGTGGCATGATACAGGAATTGGGGTGCACATCATTAAAACAAAGGCGTTTTTCTTTGCGGCGCAATCTTCTCATGAAATTTCATCATCTTCCTCCTCCGAATGCGAAAATATTTTGTTGACGTTGACCTATTAGGTAGAAACGATCATAATTAAGAAAAATAAGGGAAATCGGAGCTTGCACGGAAAGGTAAAGGCGTTAGTTTTTTCTGTGCATTGTTAGAGATTATAATAATAGGGAATTATTGTGAAAGTGGTTGATGAACCCGCTGCCAGGCACTTAAACGTGATTTGCAATTTATCTTTGTAGATTTAGAAGACAAACAGCCGCTTGGAGAGCCCTGCGCAGAAAGCTCCAAATGTTCTCGACTGGGGACAGATCCAGCGACCTTGCTGGTCAGGGTAGGGTTTGGCAAGCAAGAAGGCAAGCGGTAGAGACTCGCCGTGTGCGGGCGGTCATTATCTTGCTGAAATGTAAGCTCAGGATGGCTTTCCATGAAGGGCAACAAAAAGGGGCGTAGAATATCGCCGACGTACCGCTGTGCTGTAAGGGTCCCGCGGATGATAACCAAAGGGATCCTGCTATGAAAAGAAATGCCACCCCAGACCAGCACTTCTGGCTGTTGGGCCGACAGGGAGGCAACAGTCAGGCTGGTATCCCATCACTGGCCGTGACGTCTGCGCACTCGTAAAATTGTCTGAAAATTTAGCCCCATAACTGACCATAGCAGATGCTACATTGTATGACAGTGAGTCAAATGAAAACCTTAAATTTGTAATAACAAATCGAAATTTCGCGCCGTTATCCTGTAAGTTGGTAAGCGTGCTACAAACAGCGTGCAGAATGGCCTGTAGGTGGCAGCATAGTGCAGATGCACACATACCGTTGCAGTATCAGTATAAAGATGGCCGCCCCACTTGCGACTTGCACCAGGAAAGAACAGCGTTTTGTTATTCGGTTTTTGCGTAGTGAAGGTGAGAAACCTATTGAAATTCATCGACGAATGAAGGATCAGTACGATGATGCTTGTTTGTCACAGCAGCAAGTCTACGAATGGAGTAGGAAGTTCGAAAATGGCGTGACTTCAGTGGAAGAAGCTCCTCGTCCAGGTCAGGCACAACGAGTTGTGACTCCACAGAACATTGCAGCAGTTGAAGCCATAGTGAGAAAAAACCGCCGAGTGACACTGAATGAAATTGCAGCATGTTTACAGATTAGTCACGAGTCAGTACACCACATTGTGCATGTTGTGCTCCAGTTTCAAAAAGTGTCTGCAAGATGGGTGCCACGGCAGTTGACTCCTGAAATGAGAGAACGACATGTTGATGCTTGTGAAGAACTTCTTGGGCGCTTTGAACGAGAAGGTAAAGGCTTCCTTGCAAGAATCGTTACTGGGGACGAAATCTGGGTTCACGTCCACCAACCGGAAACGAAGAAAGCGAGCAAGGAATGGCGCCATTCCTCATCACCAAAACCAAAGGAGTTTCGAACAGAACCATCGGAAGGGAAGGTTATGCTGACTCTCTTTTGGGACGAAAAAGGCGTCATTTTGGAGCATTACATGCCTAGGGGGACCACTGTCACCAGTGCATCGTACACAGAACTGCGGCCTTCAGTCAAATCAAAGCGACATGGATTTTTGTCAGCATGACAATGCAAGGCCTCACATTGCCCGTACAACAGTTGCAACAATCACAGACCTGCATTTTGAGTGTCTTTCTCATCCAACATACTCACCAGACCTTGCCCAAATGATTTCCACATGTTTGGACCACTCAAAGACGCAATGAGAGGAAACACGTTCCGTTCTGGTGAAGAAAAAATGGTTCAAATGGCTCTGAGCACTATGGGACTTAACTTCTGAGGTCATCGGTCACCTAGAACTTAGAATTACTTAAACCTAACTAACCTAAGGACATCAGACACAACCATGCCTGAGGCAGGATTCGAACCTGCGACCGCAGCGGTCGCGCGGTTCCAGACTGTAGCGCCTAGAACCGTCTGATGAAGAGGTACGCCACGCGGTGCGTGACTGGTTGTGCGGACTACCAAAAGAATTTTTTTCTTAAGGAACTTACGCACTTCGTAAGAGTTGGAGGACTTGAATTGAGCGTGGGGGAAATTTATGTTGAAAAGTGATACAGCTTTGTACAACTTCTACACCATAAATAATATTTAAAAAAATATTTAAGGTTTTCATTTCACTCACCCTCGTAGCTTCGACTATACCTGAAATAATTCTTCTTTGATTTAGCTTTAATTGTCAACAAAAGCGCGACATCTGCGTGGTGGCGGTCAAGAGTTCATTCGACTTCGTTGTTAGGCGAGGAATCATCGGTCATATTTCAGCAACTCCTGCCAAAGTTCGCGAAATGCAGTCTCTCTTTGTGTCGCACACCGCAGGCGCGTGCAGGCCTCACCGATAGGCTCTGTGCTTGTAGAACCCCAGCGCACACATGTGTGCCGCCTTCAGAGCCTGCTCATGCTCAACAGCAAAGTGCTTGTCGCTACTTCATAACGCCATACTGTAGCAGGATCTCAAAGGTCAATGAACGGATGCTGCATCAAGTAAGCCATTCCACCGGAGGCCTTCATTTCTGCCGGCTGAAGATTGGAACGAGACGCGATGGTGGAGGAAGTAAGAAAAAAAAAGGCGGAGGTGATGCACGGGATGAACCAAACTTCGCGCAGCTTGACGCCACAGAGCTATTCGTTGCTTACTAACAACACAAAAACGTCTAACAAAATTGCGTAACGTGGATATTTTTTGTAGAAAATATACGTCAAACAGAGGTAATTTATCGACACCGTAATCACTTATCCGAGAAGTATATCCATTCAATACTACACTACTGGCCATTAAAATTGCTACACCATGAAGATGACGTGCTACAGACGCGAAATTTAACCGACAGGAAGAAGATAAGCATTCACACAAAGTTGGCGCCGGTGGCGACACCTAGAACGAGCTGACACGAGGAAAGTTTCCAACCGATTTCTCATACACAAACAGCAGTTGACCGGCGTTGCCTGGTGAAACGTTGTTGTGATGCCTCGTGTAAGGAGGAGAAATGCGTACCATCACGTTTCCGACTTTGATAAAGGTCGGATTGTAGCCTATAGCGATTGCGGTTTATCATATCGCGACATTGCTGCTTACGTTGGTCGAGATCCAATGGCTGTTAGCAGAATATGGAATCGATGGGTTCAGGAGGGTAATACGGAACGCCGTGCTGGATCCCAACAGCCTCGTATCACTAGCAGTCGAGATGACAGGCATCTTATCCGCATGGCTGTAACGGATCGTGCAGCCACGTCTCGATCCCTGAGTCAACAGATGGGGACGTTTGCAAGACAACAACTATCTATACGAACAGTTCGACGACGTTTGCAGCAGCATGGACTATCAGCTCGGAGACCGTGGCTGCGGTTACCCTTGACACTGCATCACAGTGACACTGCATAACAGACAGGAGCGCCAGCGAAGGTGTACTCAACGACGAACCTGGGTGCACGAATGGCAAAACGTCATTTTTTCGGATGAATCCAGGTTCTATTAACAGCATCATGATGGTGGCATCCGTGTATGGCGACATCGCGGTGAACGCACATTGGAAGCGTGTATTCGTCATTGCCATACTGGCGTATCACCCGGCGTGATGGTATGGGGTGCCACTGGTTACACGTCTCGGTCACCTCTTGTTCACATTGACGGCACTTTGAACAGTGGACGTTACATTTCAGATGTGTTACGACCCGTGGCTCTACCCTTCATTCGATCCCTGCGAAACCCTACATTTCAGCAGGATAATGCACGACCGCATGTTTCAGGTCCTTTACGGGCCTTTCTGTATAGAGAAAATGTTCGACTGCTGTCCTGGCCAGCACATTCTCCAGATCTCTCACCAATTGAAAAGGTCTGGTCAATGGTGGCCGAGCAACTGGCTCATCACAATACGCTAGTCACTACTCTTGATGAACTGTGGTATCGTGTTGAAGCTGCATGGGCAGCTGTACCTGTACACGCCATCCATGCTGTTTGACTCAATGCCCAGGCGTATCAAGGCCGTTATTACGGCCAGAGGTGGTTGTTCTGGGTACTGATTTATCAGGATCTATGCACCCAAATTGCGTGAAAATGTAATCACTTGTCAGTTGTAGTATAATATATTTGTCCAATGAATACCTAATTATCATCTGCATTTATTCTTGGTGTATCAATTGTAATGGCCAGTAGTGTATCATTCAGTGCTGCGCAGTAAATGCAGTGGGTAGACCTTCGTTTTCGAGAGTCTGGTGTCGAGTCTGTATAATTTTATTTTACTTCCAAATCTAGACAGCATAATATTGTATTTAGTTTCATATTCGTTGTACAGTAATTATTCTACGTCGTATGCAAAACACGTCTACTTACATAACAAACGAAAACTAAACTCCTTCCGAATAGGCCATGAAGGCCCAACTGTACCAACCGGCCGCCGTGTCATCCTCAGCCCCCAAGCATTACTGGATGCGGATATGGAGGGGCATGTGGTCAGCACACCTCTCTCACGGCCGTATGTCGGTGTACGCGTCCGGAGCCGCTATTTCTCAGCCAAATAGCTCCTCAGTTTTGCCTCACAAAGGCTGAGTGCACTTACATGATAATGACATATAAATGAGAGTGTAATCATGGACATACTGCCACTGATAATGGTTTTTAATTATTACAACTGGCAGTTCTTACTCAACATAATATGTAAGTTTCATAAATTTTGCAGTTATTTCTGTCGTATGACAGGTAAATTGTTTTCGCTGAGTATTAATTAGTCTTCATGAATATTTCGATACCTCTGATAAATATTTTTTTATTTTCGTACTTAAAATAACAGTTGCTGTAGGACATTTGTCGTTTAAGAAACAGTATATGGCTCAGCTTTACTGGGCAAATCAAAATAAGAATGTAAAAGTTACACCTAGACCTGGAATGGAATGGAACTCACGAACATGTGTATTGTAGCCCAGAACTATACACACTGCTCCAACATTTTTTGTTTGTTCTAATCAAAGCCATGTAATATACACGGCATTAGTTATAACTGCGCAGCACTGCTGCATAGTATTGAATAAAGGTACTTATCGCAGGTTCGAATCCTGCCTCGGGCATGGGTGTGTGTGATGTCCTTAGGTTAGTTAGGTTTAAGTAGTTCTAAGTTCTAGGGGACTTATGACCTAAGATGTTGAGTCCAATAGTGCTCAGAGCCATTTGAACCATTTTGAACTTATCGGACACGTGATTACAGTGTCGCCAAATTAGCTGTCTTTGACATACATTTTCTATCAAAAATATTGATATGACGAAATTTTGTTACAGGCGTTATTGTATAATTACTTTTAGTATGCAAGCACTCATGCTGTGGCGTCTGAGTATTATTTACATTACCCTCCAGCCCGTATTTTTGCTGCTCCCAAGTATCGGTTGGTACGACCTGCTGTGTAAATGCAAGCCAGTTGAAAATTAATGCTTCTGCAGGCGATTTATAATATTACTGCAGGAATGCAGAATTTTTATTAAGCCTATTTGCAAAATTATTTGATAACTCTGTACAGAGAAGAAACTGAACAAGTACGAGCAGGAATCACGCTTTAAGAGTTCCGTACAAAGTTAATTATGTATATGGGTAATAATAATAATAATTTCGTGTGGCTCAAAGGACGGGTGCAAGTCTTTCTACTGGACGCCATTTCGGCGACTTGCGTGTCCTAACCTCCCTCAGTTATCCAACCTGAGAAAGAGGACATACAGTTTAATGTGGAATCCAAACCACATCTCGTTCCTGGCCATTCCTCACAATGTTCAGAGTCTAAAACAAAGACTGAAAAGACCACGGTTCGAACGAGATTCGATCCCGCGATTTGTCGAGTTCCAGGCACACGCTTTACCGCTAGACCATCAGGCCTGGCATGGATGTAATTACGCAGAAGAGCTAAAGAAACTCGTACACCTGCCTAATATCGTATATGACCACGCCAGCGCGCAGAAGTGCCCCAACACGCCTGGAATGGTCTCGATTAATTTCTAAAGGTTTGCTGGAGGGAACTGAACCATGAATTCTGCAGAGCTGTCCACAAAACCGTAAGAGTACGATGGGGTGCAGATCTCTTCTGAACAACACGTTGCAAGACATCCCAGACATGCTCAATAATATTCATGTCTGGGGAGTTTGGTGGCCAGTGGAAGTGTTTACACTGAGAAGAGTATTCCTGGAGCCACTCTGTAGCAATTCTGGAGGTGTGGAGTGTCGCATTGTCCTGCCCAAGTCCGTCGGAATGCATAATGGATACGAATGAATGCAGGTGATCTGACAAGATGATTACGTACGTGTCACCCGTCAGAGTCGTATCTAGATGTTTCAGGGGTCAAATATCATTCCAACTGCATAGGCCCGCACCATTACATGGCCTCCACCAGCTTGAACAGTCCCCTGCTGACATGCAGGTGCCATGGATTCATGAGGTTGTCTCCATACTTGTACACGTCCATCCACTCGCTACAAATTGAAATGAGACTTGTCCGACCAGGTAACATGTTTCCAGTCATCAATAGTCTAATGTCGGCGCTCCCGGGCCCAGGCGAGGTGTAAAGCTTTGTGTCATGCAGCGATCAAGGGTAGACGAGTGGGCCTTTGGCTCCGAAAGCCAATGTCGATGACGTTTCATAGAATGGTTCGCTCTCTGACACTTGTTGATGGCCCTGCACGGAAGTCTGTCGCAGTTTGCGAAAGGGTTGTGTTTCTGTCACCCTGAGCGATTCTCTTCAGTCGTCGTTGGTTCCGTTCTTGTAGGATGTTTTTCCGGCCGCAACGATGTCGGAGATTTGATGTTTTACCGGATTCCTGATTTTCACGGTATACTCGTGAAATGGTCGTACGGGAAAACCCCACTTCATCTGTGTCCCATCGCTCTTGCGCCGACTATAATACCACGTTCAAACTCACTTAAATCTTGATAACCTGCCATTGTAGCAGCAGTAACTACCGGCCGTGGTAGCCGAGCGGTTCTAGGCGCTTCAGTCCGGAACCGCGCGACTGCTACGTTCGCAGGTTCGAATCCTGCCTCGGGCATGGATGTGTGTGATGTCCTTAGGTTGTAAGTAGGCTGTTTATGTTTTCTTATTGGTAACGCCACGTAGCGCTCAATATGAAAAATCACTGGCTGTGCTGTGTGCAGTCTGTGGGTAGTTTGCATTGTTGTCTGCCATTGTAGTGTTGGGCAGCGGCAGCTGGATGTGAACAGCGCGTAGCGTTGCGCAGTTGGAGGTGAGCCGCCAGCAGTGGTGGATGTGGGGAGAGAGATGGCGGAGTTTTGTAATTTGTCATGAACTGCTATATATATTATGACTATTAAGGTAAATACATTGTTTGTTCTTTATTAATATCTTTCATTTGCTAACTATCCCTATCAGTAGTTAGTGCCTTCAGTACTTTGAATCTTTTATTTAGCTGGCAGTAGTGGCGCTCGCTGTATTGCAGTAGCTTGAGTAGCGAAGATTTTTGTGGGGTAAGTGATTTGTGAAAGGTATAGTTTAATGTTAGTCAGGGCCATTCTTTTGTAGGGATTTCTGAAAGTCAGATTGCGTTGCGCTAAAAATATTGTGTGTCAGTAAAAGCTCAGTCTTATATATAAATTGTTAAAAAAGGGGACGTTACAAGGTTAGTTAGGTTTAAATAGTTCTACGATCTAGGGGACTGATGACCTCAGATGTTAAGTCCCATAGTGCTCAGAGCCATTTGAACCAGCAGTAACCGTTCTAGCAACTACGCCAGACACGTGTTGTACATAGGCGTTGCCGACCGCAGCAGCGAAAAATGGCTCTGAGCACTAAGTGCTTCGGGGAGGTTTAAACGTTAGCAAGAATCACCCTGCATGTCACACACATCGATACTCGCAAAGTCACATATCGAAACGTATGGATGAACTACACTGCAGCGCAAAGGGAACTGGTCATCAGTCCCCTAGAACTTAGAACTACTTAAACCTAACTAACCTAGGGACATCACACACATCCATGCCCGAGGCAGGATTCGAACCTGCGACCGTAGTAGTCTCGCGGTTCTGGACTGAGCGCCTAGAACCGCTAGACCACCGCGGCCGGCACCGCAGCAGCGTATTTTGCCTGTTTGCCTACACCAGTTCCCTTTGCGCTGCAGTGTAGTTCATCCATAAGTTTCGATATGTGACTTTGCGAGTATCGATGTGTGTGACATGCAGGGCGATTCTTGCTAACGTTTAAACCTCCCCGAAGCACTTAGATAATGCTGAGACTGAGGGGTCGCAAATGTCGGGAAATATTCCCAAGTGGATGATAAGTGTTAAACTTGTGACATCACCAGATGACGTACTTCACCGTAAGTGCAAGAAGCCACACGAGAAAAACAGGCCGTGGCGCGTACGTCACAGCATGTGACACTGTAGGGCCTATGAGTGCCAGCAGCTGTCTCTGGTGGGGACCCGGTGACTATTCAAGACGAGTTTAATAATTCTTTTGACTGGGTGTTCAAATACATGTAAGCTCTCGCTAGCACACGATAAAATTAAGACCTTTAGCGGGTACCTTTTCAATTAAATATTGACTTCCCGTGGATCCTTCACGGATACCGGCTTTCGCGAAGTGTAGCGGACAGATAATTAGAGTGACGTCACAAGTCGGTAACAAGGCCCGTACATCTCGTTGAGCTCGACCTGCAACCGCAGGAGCTGTCGATCCTACCTTCACCGGGAGGGAGCAGTTTTCCACATTAGTTCGGTAGCGTACTCTGTATTCGTTCTTGCGTAATCTGACGTGATACGGTAGCGGTAATCCAATACTTGTTTGAATTGGTTTACACTTAACCGATACTCAGTAGCCTAGCGGAGTGATGTGTGGCACTGCCTCCAACCAACGAGAGTAGGACGACAAGCCCAGTCACTGCACGTGCAGTGAGGTACGTCTGCTGGTGACATCACATGTTCAACATTTGTCATCCACCTTTGGGTTCACCGGCCGAGGTGGCCGAGCGGTTCTAGGCGCTACAGTCTGGGACCGCGCGACCGCTACAGTCGCAGGTTCGAATCCTGCCTCGGGCCTGGATGTGTGTGATGTCCTTAGGTTAGTTAGGTTTAAGTAGTTCTAAGTTCTAGAGGACTGATGACCTTAGAAGTTAAGTCCCATTGTGCTCTGAGCCATTTGAACCATTTTTGGACTTTTCTCGACATTTGCGATGCCATGTGTCTCACATTAAATTACTTGTCTCCGTGTCATTTAAGCAGCTCTGGGGCCTTAAAACGTTAATAAGAATCAGCCTGAATATGGCAATATCTACATCTACAGGGTGGTCCATTGATCGTGACCGGCCAAATATCTCACGAAATAAGCGTCAAACGAAAAAAACTACAAAGAACGAAACCTGTCTAGCTTGAAGGGGGAAACCAGATGGCGCTATGGTTGGCCCGCTAGATGGCGCTGCCATAGGTCAAACCGATATCAACTGCGGTTTTTTTTTTAAATAGGTACCCCCATTTTTTATTACATATTCGTCTAGTACGTAAAGAAATATGAATGTTTTAGTTGGACCACTTTTTTCGCTTTGTGATAGATGGCGCTGTGTCACAAACATATGACTCACAATTTTAGACGAACAGTTGATAACAGGTATGTTTTTTAAATTATAGTACAGAACGTAGGTACGTTTGAACATTTTATTTCGGTTGTTCCAATGTGATATATGTACAGTCGTGGACAAAACGAGCGAGACCCCTCGCCTTTTCGTTATGCTGATCCGCACGGCTTTAAAGTCTGCTACACAGCATAACAGGCAAGGCGGTGAAGTGCTACCAACATACTATGCGCAGGCGTGAAATTGACAAACTATCTGAACTTTTTTAGACTGTATTCCATAATTTGTAAGACTATATTAATGCTGATTAGTGTGTTAAATACAACACGTAAACATAAGACAGAACTGAAAGAAGAAACGCTAATTTGTATGAAACGGACGAATAAAAATGAATTTCAGCTTATCCAGATAACAGACAAAGAACCCCAGACCGTTACGAATTAGCAAAATATTATCCGCATTCGCCCGCGAAACGGTCTGTGTCAACGTTCAGACCAGTCATACTGGATTACCATTGCTGACCTACCATGAAAGTGTGCAAATTTAGCAATGCGTGAAGATTCATAACGAAATTCACTTAAACATCATTCAGTGCCACACTTAAGTCAATTCCATTATTGACAGAAGCGGAAAAAGGAGGCAGTATCATGTATGAAATTCTACAAGAGTGTCATATTGACATCCACAGAGCGCCAGTACAGAATAAAGGTAGCGATAAATCGTATTGGGTGCGCGAGAATTTCTTAAAATTGCTTTACTGATATTCTACCTGCCTCCATAGAGATTAGAACCGAAAACAAACCAGACCATCCTTTCACTATGCTAGCAGACAACCTAGGCAAACAGCCCTCTATTATTACCCCAGACATGAACAAGCAGGCAATTTCGAAATGAAAATCTGCAGTTTCTGTTGCATAGAGCTTTCTGGACTCAAAAACATGAATTTTCTTCCTTTATGTCACCACTTATGCGACAATCATTCGGGATGATTATCGAAATAACAAATTACTGTTATTAGAGAGTAAATTTTGTAGGATAATTCTGCACCACCCCAGGAAATAAACGGCTACATAGCTGCCAAACGTATTCTGCATTGTTTCGAATTCTCCGCTAGACTCGCCACAGCCAGAAAACGTTCATTAGCAGAAGTGTTTCTTAAGCTAGCTAGCAATGAGAATGTTCGTACTTCTAAAACGCGGTGGCATTAATACTGGGATGTGAATTACCACGTGTATAGGCAAATACATTCTATTTGCATTCCTGTAAACGTGATTTGGATCGAAAACGTAGCTACGACTAATATGCTTATGTATCGACAGCAATTAGAACATTTCGAATAAAGAGTAGCGGGTGTTATTTATGCGGCCCTCATCTTCAGTGTTTTCGTTGTTAGGATTTCGTCACCTAAACCGGTAAAAACGGAACCCTACTAGTCTCACTTTCTTGACCGTCTATCGGTCTACCCAACCCTTAAAACCCGTTTACCTCCAGAACGGGTGGACATAATAAGCGGAAATGTATCGCACTTCTTGCTGTAACCGGTCCCTTGCTGGTGTAAAAAAGTGAGCTTCTATGTCAACGCAATCAAAAGATACGACGGTTTATGTAAAGAAAATTTACGCGAAAGGTCAAAAAATGGCTTCAAGAACTATGCGACCTAACTGCTTAGGTCATCAGCCCCTAGACCTAGAAGTACTTAAACCTAGCTAGCCTAAGGGCATCACAGACATCTATGCCCGAGGTAGAATTCCAACCTGCGACTGAAGCAGCCGTGCGGTTCGTCACTGAAGCGCCTGGAACCGCTCGGCCACCGCAACGCGGCGAAACCCTACTCACCTCATGTATAATGATAATATATACTGTCTAGTGAGGATAAACTGTATTCTCCAGCAACTCAGATCGTTTGCTCACGGAACTTTTACGAAGCTACATTCAAACTTTGTCGAAGTCGTCTGCAATATCCATTACAAACACCCTAGGAACTTCGTATGCGATATCCACTTCTGAATACGCTGGCAGATAATGCAGTACTATAACAAGTAGGTGGGAACTTATTGTTATTGGTCCATGCATGACACTTTATTTCAATATCACTTTAACGCGCCTAGGTGTTCGTATATGGCTGAAATTAATGAACAAAAAGTAAATAAACAGTAAACAACTTCGATGTTCAGATCAAGTGAAAGTCACATGTCGTAATTACAACATAATTTCGTTGTTACATCTACATGACTACATCAACAGGATTTCTTTGCAATCCGGACTTACGTGCCTGGCAGAAGGTTCGGATTATTTCTCTACCGTCCCACTCATTAACAGTGTGCGGGAAAAGGGACTACTTAAATCTTTTCTTGCGAGCCTTGAATTACATTATTACTATGGTTTCTTCTTGTGTAAGTACCCTAGGAAATAATGTTTTGGCATTCAGAACATATGGTGGTGATTGAAATTTCGTGAAAAGATCTCGTGGCAACGAAAAACGCATATGTTTTCATGAATGTTACCCCAACTCGATTATCAAATCTGGGATCCTCTCTCCCCTATTTCGTGACATTACAAAGCGTGCTACCGTTCCTTGGACGTTTTTGCGTGCACAGTCAATCACGTCTGTCAAGGATATTATAGCAGTGGACGGACAAACGTAGTGTAGGCAGTGTTTTCAGTTGGCCTGTTGCGTATTCTTAGTGTGCGGCCAATAAAACGCAGTCATTCGTTTGCCTTCCCCACAAAAGTATGTTTTCGATCTTTCCAGTTTAAGTTTTACTGGGTACTGAGATGAACTGACAGTGCTTCGACTTGTGTTTTGTCATGTAACCGAAAGTTAATTATTGTTATTGGACGCAGCTTTCGTGTTTAATGTATTCCTCAGTCAACAACAGTAGACTCTTCGTACACCACACATAACTGTTTCAAAGTATTAAATTGTTACTGATCTTACCATGTTGCAGTGGTCATCTTAACTTGCCGTTTTGAAAAAAAGGAAAATATTTTAGCGAAATGTAGCAACTAAGAAGCGGAGTATCCAAACAAACAAACGTTTCCGGTTTAAGTAGTTGCAGTAGGTCTACTACACAGTAACGTAAATTAGGAGCAAAGTCCATAAGTAGATCCTCATCAGGAAAACCAGCCCTCATAATGCAAAGTGCAACTACAACAAAGAAAGTTTCCAAACATGTCAATGAGTAGTCGAGGAAAGTGGACGCATTCTGTCTACTGAATCCCAACGCACGCAATTTACGAGGGGGCACGCCAAGTGTCAGACCCCGATCTTGCTTTTAACTACGCTCATTGAAAGAGGGGACAAAATAAGCTTAAACTCTACCGCTTCTGAGAAAACGACGGTCAAAGTGTTCAATGCGTTGTTGCTATAGTGTAGATACCGCTTAGCGGTTAAGGATTCAACTGAAGCGGTGGCTCTGCGGCTACCATAGCGACTTCGGAACTTTGCGCTGCGAGTTCGAAACCCGGTTTTTCCTTTTTTCCCCCCTCACTCTCTGAATTATCTACGAATGTTTATTCCAATTTATGATGAAACACTGTTGTCGTTATTCGTCAGTTAATTTACTGTGTAAAGAAATAAGTTAAAAAGGGAACACACAGTGCGTAGTGGGGCGATCACTCTGTTGTAGAAATAATTCAGAAGCCAAGATCGCTTAAATACTGTCTACTGGATAACCGGTTTCAACACACTAAAGGTGCCATTATTGGATCTAAATGTAGATTAACATTGATAAACCATTTGGATATAACGATACATGAGGCAGACGAGATGATTTTATATCAGCTTGTCTCATTCGTTTATTATTTTTTTAATTCATTAATTACACATAAAGTTAATTGTCGAGTAATGACAACATTATTTCAACATAAATTAGAAAAAAAACATTCGAAGATAATTCTGATAGAGAGGCAGGAAAATAAAATAATTAAAAAACCCAATAGGGTCTCGAACACGGGAATCAATGCTAAGAAGGAACGACGGTAGCCACTGAGCCACCGCTTCAATTGCGTTCTCGGCTGCAGAATGTATCTACACTAGAGCAACAGCGCGTTGATAACTTTGGCCGTCGTTTTCTCGGAAACGGTCGAGTGTCTGCAGATAAGCCGAAACACAAGTTCGCTTATTTTGTCCTCTCCTTCACTGACAAGGGGAGGCCGCCAATTGTGAAATTCAGATTCGATTCATACTGCGCATAATAAAAGCTCATGGCCAGAGGTGTAATGTGGCAAAGCACCAAGATGCACTTCTCAGCCGTTGTCGAGAAAATCGCCAGTTAGAAGAAACCGCTGCGGTGAAATACTCTCTACGATTCATAATTTTCTACAGCGTCGTGGCGCAGCGGTAAGCGCTCGAGTTCGTAATCCGAAGGTCGGCGGATCGAATCTCGCTCCATGCAACTTTTTTTTTTTTAGTATTTGTTTTTTGTAATTCAAATGTGTGTATAAACACACACACACACACATATATATATATATATATATATATATATATATATATATATATATATATATATATAATTCCCGGCAACAGGTTGCAACAATTATGCATATAATAAGTTGTTGAAAGTCGTTTGTCATGGAAAAACTGGCGACTTCGAACATCATTATGTTTTCCGCAAACAAATTTGTATTTCACAAATGTTATTAATTGTCTTCATAATGTTAACCACGTATAGTTAGCGGAAGACGTAGAAACGATATTCCGAAACGAATACGTATAGCGTAAGTCAAACGTTCGAATTAGAATAGAAACCCCACGAACACAAATTTGCTGTGGCAGGTATGAAATATAAACTCCGTTAATCGCTCGTTACACTTGAAGGACAGATGTTGAATGGGCCGAAACGAGCCGCCGCATAACAGCGTAGTTGCCTGCTAACTTCGAAAGAGGGTAGATGCGGTCCCTAGCACAACTTATAACACCGTCGAAAATCAGTGCGGACGTGAGAGCTTTGGTACACCCTGTTAAACAAACGGTAAAATGGAGGCGGTACAATTGGAGAGCGATCCGCCTTCACCAACATGCATAAGCAATTCATTAATAGTTTATATATATATATATATATATATATATATATATATATATATATATATTTGAATTACAAAAAAATAATAACAATAAAAAAATGTTGCATGGCGTGAGATTCGATCCGGCGACCTTCGGATTACGAACTCGAGCGCTTACCGCTGCGCCACGACGCTGTAGAAAACTATTAATCGTAGAGAGTATTTCACCGCAACGGTTTCTTCTAACTGTCGATTTTCTCGACAACAGCTGAGAAGTGCATCTTGGTGCTTTGCCACATTACACCTCTGGCCATGAGCTTTTATTATGCGCAGTATGAATCGAATCTGAATTTCACATTTGGCGGCCTCCCCTTGTGAGCAAAGTTTCGGGACAATCAGCCTATGACACTTGGCGAGTTCCCCTCGCTCGTCGAGTCGCTTCTTACGCCCGGCGAGAATTATGTATGCCTCCGAGTAAACTGCGCCACCTGGAAACACGGCGAGCGGGGATAAACACGTTTTCCTTCTTATAAGGCAACCCTCTACAGATAAAATTCATGAAGTGTTCTTCAGGTTGCCTCAGATATTTCAGAAATGTTTCTTGCGTCAGGCCTGCCGCATATGCAAAACGTAAACATTTCATTTCATGTAATATTTATCAGGATAAGACATGACAAGAGTGGACCAGTCCCTTCTGAGAAAAATTAGAGATTTTAAGTTGCTCCACTATGTAATGACACGGGTATGGGCTTGCGATCTCTCTTTTATGCCATCGATTTCCATGTTACACATACTTGGCCACTGCGTTGTGGCTGCCATCGTGGAGGAGGCAGTCTGTTTCCTGCCAGCGCTGTTTCCGCAGCCAATATTAACCGCGACGAATCATTCAGTCAACGCTAAATGGCCCATCTGGCTGAGGCAGACAAGGGCGCTATAATAGAACTCCATGCAGAGGGATCTTCAAATGCCGACATAGCAAGAACTATGGGTCTTCACAAGTCGACGGTAGCCAGGTGGATCAGACGAAAGGAAGAGAGTGGTAACTTGAATGGGAGGCCTCATGGCCGTCGCCGCAAAACAACAGCAGCTCAGGATCAGCAGATACGCCGTTTCAGTGAGAACCACCCATTTGTCAACGCACGACAAATTCAGCAAACTTTGGGTCTCAATGTTAGCAGTAAGACCGTCACTCCTCGTGTAAGGGAAGGTGGACTGAGAGCAAGAAGCGCTGCTGTGAAAGAGACATTGACTGTTTCCCAAAGAGAAGCTTGCCTTGCTTTTGCTACTGAAAATGGCGACAAACCTCTCCAGTTTTGGAGGCGAGTGATTTTCACGCACCAAAAAGTTTTCTCTACGGCATCATCCGGAAAAGTACTAGTTTACCGGCCTAAATGTGCTAGGTATAATCGAAAATATATTTGCAGTTGCCGAAGGAGTGGCAGGTTGTCGGTGCCGGCCGGTGTGGCCGTGCGGTTCGAGGCGCTTCAGTCTGGAACCGCGTGACCGCTACGGTCGCAGGTTCGAATCCTGCCTCGCGCATGGATGTGTGTGATGTCCTTAGGTTAGTTAGGTTTAAGTAGTTCTACGTTCTAGGGGACTGATGACCACAGATGTTAAGTCCCACAGTGCTCAGAGCCATTTGTAGTCGGTAACGGTATGGGCGTGGATATCGGCCGAAGGGTGTGGGCTCCTGTGGGAAGTGGAAGGAAGATTCGATGCGCGCAATTACATATCAATTCTGGAGAACGTGATGTTGCCTGCTGTGGCAGCAAGATTTGGCGATGATCAGATCATGTTCCAACAAGATCGCTCGTCTATTCATATGGCACGTGTGGTTAAGAGGCGGGTCGACGACCATAGTAATATTACTGTAACGGAATGGCCACCTAAAGGAGCTGACACGAATCCCATTGAGAATATCTGGGCAGAAATGGTCAGAGTAATACGAGAAAAGGGCAGTCACCGTCGACTCGCCGACAGCTTTCTGATGTGATTCATGACGCTTGGAATGAGTTACTTGAATCTCCTAGTTATGTGGCTCGAGTTGTGGGCTCAATGCCCAACAGACTTCGAGCTGTTGTGGAAGCCAAAGGAGGCTTCACCAATCAGCTGTTTCAAGCTTTGTTTCTTTCTTCTTCGTCTTTTTTTTTTTTTTACTTACAGACGTATATTTTATATAATTTCAAGGAAACGCAGTAAATGGAATGTGGACTGATTTTTGAGGCTTCATTTTGTGACGGCTAAACAGTGCTGCATCATGGGACCCGCTATTTGTCCACATGTGGCTGAACATCAGAGGTGTAAAAATTTTTGAGGTGCCGAAGTTCTCTGGAAGAATAACGTCTTTTAGACAAGGAGATGATTTTTAGTTCATTTCATTTTAACCATTCACACTATGATTTGACATTCTAATCTTTGATTTCATTTTATTATTATGTATCTTTTCTCCAGTGAAAGTCAACGGTAGTAAGTTTCAAGATATGAAGAATAACTGGAAGTTTCTAATTTGTGGAAAGCGTATTTAACAGTTAATATTTTCGACAAATCTGTAGTTATAGGACATATTAAGAAGCGAGTCAAAAATGGCATTGTGGAATGATCAGGTTGGTCTCTAAAGGGTAACGACGATAAAATAGCAAATATGAAACTATGGGTAACAACTATTGTTGATGGTGAGGAGCCATAATCGATATGTCACTTTTCCGTAATTGTATTTCTGAAGTTTATCGTCAATCCTAGGACTGACACCGATACTCTGTTTTACGTAAAGAATACAACCTTCAAAATTTATTTAGCAGCGCAGAATATTAAATCACAGTTTATAGATCAGGCACCTAATCCAACTGCCTTTAATTTTATTTTCACGGATGACATTGAGACAGTAAATAACAAGAGAAATAAGATAACTCTCAGAATCAATATAGAGAATTCAAGTATCATGTGAATTCAAAAGTTTGCTATAATAGCGATTAATTGCTTTTTACAGACCCCTTCATGCCTACGTTTTCCGTCAGACAGACAATGTTTGAAACTAGGACTAACGAGGTAAACAATTTTTCCACAAATTGTCAAATTGGAAGTCGGAGAGCCAGTCACATAAATTACGATGACAACAAACGTTTTTCAAGTAAACTGATCACAGGAGGAATCCAACGCATTTATTGTGAGTTACATGCACAGTATGTAAACTGGCAACGCCACCAACACACAATACCACTAACAAGGGAACATCCCCATCGCACCGCCCTCAGATTTAGTTATAAGTTGATACAGGGGATAGGCCTTGAAAAACTGAACACAGATCAATCGAGAAAACAGGAAGAAGTTGTGTGGAAGTATGAAAAAAATAAGCAAAATATACAAACTGAGTAGTCCATGCGCAAGATAGGCAACATCAAGGATAGGGTGAGCTCAGGAGCGCCGTGATCCCGTGGTTAGCGCACGCAGCTGCGGAACGAGAGGTCCTTCCGTCAAATTTTCCCAGGAGTGAAAAGTTTAATTTTTATTTTCAGACAATTATTATCTGTCCGTCCGTCTGTCCGATGCGAGGTAACCGCGCCGTAGTATGATGACGCTACACCTAAAAAACATCGAAAGACATGACGTCAGTCGACTATAGCGCACGGAAGAGAGAGTATTCCTGCTAATGAGGCTCCCTGGCTGGCAGTTAACTGTTCGCTACTTTGGACGAGAGTGCATTAAATACGTGCGATGCATTGCGTGGGCAATATGAATCCAGCAAATATAGCTCGTGACTCCAATAACAATGTCAATGAATATTTTCCGAACTGTAAGGCATCGGAAAGTTCCTTAAGGGATCGAACGATTGTCGAACATTTGTATGATTATTTCCTACATTTGTTGAATAACAGTACGTGTGGTGATGATTGTCTGAAAATAAAAAAAATCAAACAACTAACCCGAGGGAAGACTTAAACCAACGACCTCTCGTTCTGCAGCTCCTCACGCTAACCACGCGACCACTGCGCTCCCGTGCTCAAGCTATCCTTGATGTTGCTTATCATGCACACGGACTACTCAGTTTGTTTGGTTTGAATATTTTTTTCATAGGTCCACACAACTTCTTCCTGTTTTTCGAATGATCTGTGTTCAGTTTTCAAGGCCTATCCACTGTGTCAACTTATAACTAAATCTGAGGAGGGTGCGATGGGGAGGTTCCCTTGTTAGCTATGAAACAACTGTAGCAAAACGGAGCATCCTCGTTATCCATGTGATGGATAAGACGACTAATTCGCAACATAAATGTCAATGTAAGCATCAGTTTCTGTTGGAACGTGCTTCCCGGACCAAATAACATACATTTCCTACGTCTTCAATGCGAATCATGTAGCAAATGTAATTTAAAGGACATAAAAATATCGAGTGAATTTACTAAAATAATTATGAACCACTTGAATTTGCATTCAACAGGCAATGTTCAGAAGTCTGGTGTAGGAGTACTGCATGCTCTAATTCGAAACAACAAAAATCAACAGAGTAACTATTATTGAACGTCATCAGGTCACTCATCGAGCATTCCTATGCAGTACTGTTACTGGTGACGTGTTATGATGCCTTTATCGTTAACTTCCTAAGAAGAAATAAAAGGCTGAGCCCCACCAAAAGACGTAAACTCGAGGAGAGAGTTGCGTGAACATATTATTTTACATCTGATAAATCCAAAAGTGTGTTTTGGGCTACGAATTCTGCCCCCAGGGTGTGTGCAACACAGCTGGAATTTGTTGCCAACAACTGAGTCACCTTTCGGTCACAGTGTAAGAAAATCGAGCAACAAAACTACATCACCTGTGCTACTGCATGATAACGCACTATGTTGATTTGAGAAACAAAACTATCCAGGAGATTGATAGGAAAGTCGTCTCTCAGGCACATTTGTATTGATAGGGAAGTCCTCTCTCAAGCACTTGTCCCTCTCGTCATATATTTGTAAAATTTTACCTTTCCCACTCTAGATCGATCAACCGTCAAGGCAATTCATTTCTAGACGAAAATACTTTTAAAACTACTCTGGTTTATTGACATCGTTAGAACAAGTAGGTTTCTACAGGCGTAGAATTTGTAAACAACTTTACCATTGTCATATCGTTTTAGATATCGTGAAAGAAAATTCTGCTGTTAATTAATTTCTCTTTGATAATTACTGTTGCGTTTAGTAAACTAATGGAAAATGCAATTAAAATATTCACTGTACTAATACAAACTAAAGTCAGCTTAATACAGAAACATCACGACGGCAGTCTATCTTAATAAAGCATTAAGTTTCTGTGAGACAATTGGGCTTATTTTAACACGAATTAGTAGGATATTACAGACTTTACACTTAGAAAAGATCTGTATTTATTTCATTTCCTGTACCATTCGTAAGTGTTATGAAAATGGGGCTTTTCATAGATAAAATTATGTATTCACAACAACAAAAAAATGTCGGCAGAAAACAAAAGCGGCATTATGAATCTGGCAGTACCGTAAGGTTTTCACTCTGACACTAAGAGTTACTGAAAGTAGCAAGAAGAATTTTGCTCGAGCGTTGTCTTACGATTCCCTTATTAAGTTTTTATCTGCCTGCTTGTAGCTGTGCTACAAAAGAATTAAAAATCTGGCTTTCAGCAAGTCTCGAAAGGCGAACAAAAGCAGCTTGCACCTGGTTACTAAGCATGTTACCTGGGGACTGGTTTTTTCTTAAAGCGGGAAGACATCCTTTTGTGGTTCAATTGGCAAATGTCAGTCAGACGTGTGACGTTAGTCTAAGCGTTTCGGTGTGTTGAATTTGTACCAATGATTTTTCTACACGTTTTTTCTGTCCCAAATAGAGTTGAAGTCTCCCATTAGTATTTTCACGTCATCTTGGTGAATTTTGCTCATGGTATTTTCGAGTGTGTTCCAGAATTTTTCAACATTGTCGGTGTTTTTCTTATTTTCGATGTTGGTGGGTTCAAATGGTTCAAATGGCTCTGAGCACTATGGGACTTAACTGCTGTGGTCATCAGTCCCCTAGAACTTAGAACTAGTTAAACCTAACTAACCTAAGGACATCGCACACATCCATGCCCGAGGCAGGATGCGAACCTGCGACCGTAGCGGTCGCGCGGTTCCAGACTGTAGCGCCTAGAACCTCTCGAACACTCCGGCCGTCGATGTTGGTGGGGACACGTGCATTGATGAGTGTATATGTTTTACTGGGGCTCTGAATGACCATAGTCATAAGTCGCTTGTTGACGGGCCAGGCGCGGTGGCCGAGCGGTTCTTGGCTCTTCAGTCCGGAACCGCGCGACTGCTACGGTCGCAGGTTCGAATCCAGCCTTGGGCATGAATTTGTGTGATGTCCTTAGATTAGCTAGGTATAAGTAGTTCTAAGTTCTAGGAGACTGATGACCTCCACTGTTAAGTTCCATAGTGCTCAGAGCCATTGGAACCTTTTGATTGTCGATCGGTGTGAATTCTTTGACAGAGTTGATAGATCGGTGTTCGAGAAATGCAATGCCGAAGATTGGTACGCCTTTCGTTACCTTTTGTTGTATTCTGCTCTTGAAGATGCAATGGTTTCCCTAATGCACGGTTTCATTGTCAGTTAGTCGTGGTTCTTGAAGTGCAAGGATGAGAATTTTTTGACGGTCCATTTCTTTTGTGAGATTATTTAGTTTTCGTGTTTGGATCAAGGTATCGATGTTTACT
Source organism: Schistocerca nitens (assembly GCF_023898315.1). NCBI lineage: Eukaryota > Metazoa > Arthropoda > Insecta > Orthoptera > Acrididae > Schistocerca > Schistocerca nitens. The sequence goes on from NC_064617.1 coordinate 871,328,344, forward strand.
TTAAAATGCATGTTTTTTGCTTGTAGGGAAATTTACCAGAGATCTTCGATATTCTCTGTCGTGCTAACCTGGACTCCCCAGAATCCGAAAATCCAACTGCCGCCTGTCGACAGCCGGGTTGTGTACCACCTGGGATAAAGTTGACTTTGCTTGCATAGTTTACGTTTGCTTGTGTTTCATTGGTTGTGCTTGGGTGATACCAGGACCGGACAGGACCAGAGGGTGTTGAAGCCTTTGAAAGCAAATATTTTCAGCCAAGCTCATTGAGCTAACACGGTGACCAGAGTAACGGTGATTTTCACTCAGACGTGTCTGGATTTTGCGTTCAACGGATTGAGTAGCCGTTCAGGATTGTGTTAGTATTTGGTTCACCCCTAGTATTTGATTTCCTCGGTACCACCCATATGGGGGAGGGTTTCCACTATCCGCCACACGCGATTATTATTATTATTATTATTATTATTATTATTATTGTCATTATGTCTCAGCAAATCCCATATGGTGTATCTTCCCACCACTGAAATAGATGTGTATTGTTCGATTCAGTATTTCCATCACATAAATGTGGTTTATAATTACGTTACATTGCTACTAGTAGACATATTTCTCACTTTTTCTTAGACAGTTGCTACCTGTTACTCCATCATAGGAATTTATGTGCGAAGCATTGTTGAAATACAGACGTTCAAATTATCCGATTTCTGTAATTTCATTTCGATACCAGATCGTTCTAATCGGATTCAGCCAGGTAGTCTTAATGTGGATATCCGACCACGACTGTCATCATATGATAGACTGTGTAAACCACATTCTTTATCGGACTGTTGAATATAGATCACTTATCTATGACAGGACCTGAATTCTTAAACACTGTGGAAAATAATAATCCGATGTGCTTATTACAAATACGTTATTCCAATATAAATATGTGAACTAACGAGATAACAGTTTATTTACAGGAGCAGAACTAATGTTCAAATGTTCAAATGTGTGTGAAATCGTATGGGACTTAACTGCTAAGGTCATCAGTACCTAAGCTTACACACTACTTAACCTAAATCATCCTAAGGACAAACACACACACCCATGCCCGAGGGAGGACTCGAACCTCCGCCGGGATCAGCCACGCAGCTCATGACTGCAGCGCCCCTGACCGCTCGGCTAATCCCGCGCGGCTTCTAAAAGTATACTCGTCCACAAAACCCATGTGGACAATTATCTGATAATCGGTCAAGCTTTGCTTTGTCGCAGCTCTTTAGGACAAAAGAATGGACAGCTCCCTGCTTTTTGCGTTTCCGATAGCGCCTACGATAAGAATCTGGTGTCATATTATGTTTCAGAGCCGTAAACTGTTTATTTTTTCACCTCATACTAAAACAAAAGCTATGATATGAGACGAGGAAATGACTTATATGCTTCTCAGGAACTTAAGTTTTTCGCGTTAATTTTCTCACTTCATTCTAAAACAAGGACGTTAATATGAGAAGAGGAAATGAAATATACGCTTCCAAGACATATTATTTCCTTGTGTGCTACTACTGCATACATGAAAGCCCTGCAGTTAATTTTTGTATGTTGGATAAATTTTGATATCACCTCACATTCCTTTGTGAGAAGGTTCCTATTTTCTTAGGATTCAAATAGAGTGGACATTTCATCACTGGTTAATATTCTCATGACTAATGACATGATACCCGTTGCAATTGTTCCATGGCACCTGTGAGTAGAGTCTCACGTTGGTTACTATAAGAACACGCAGGCAGTGATATCCGCTCACTGCAGTCAGAGCCAAGGTGATTTCTTTCTGTTTATGGCGAAGCGTCTGCTGCAGTGTCCACGCTCAGCCAACATAAACAAATCGCGGCGGCATTGGGCAGTGCTGATCGCTGCGCTTGTCGCAGGCCTCGACAACAAGAGCGCACTCTCTGCTAACGATACTATGGAGTTAATACATCTTACTTAACGTAATATGCAGGACGTGGGTTAGGTGAAAATTCAGTTTGTAACTTCCCATCGCATTAACATACTTTACAGTCATATTTGATGCCCGGTTGTCTGTCTGATGTTAATAGTATTGATTCAGATTGTGCATTAACACGAAAACTCACTCACACACACACACACACACACACACACACACACACACACACACACACACACACACACACACACGCACACACTCATTGATTCCAGTGAGGGTGACAACTACTGTGTGTTGAACAACACATGCACCAGTCAGTTCCTCAGTTGGCGTCGAGTGGATGAGTTTTTTCAATTACCTTGCATTGCAAGAATTGTATGTAAGAGCCTGAAAGTAAATGGACTTGTATCCTAAAGAGCTGCGACAAAGCAAAGCTTGACCGATTATCAGATAATTGTCCACATGGGTTTTGTGGACGAGTATACTTTTAGTAGCCGCGCGGGATTAGCCGAGCGGTCAGGGGCGCTGCAGTCATGAGCTGCGTGGCTGATCCCGGCGGAGGTTCGAGTCCTCCCTCGGGCATGCGTGTGTGTTTGTCCTTAGGATGATTTAGGTTAAGTAGTGTGTAAGCTTAGGTACTGATGACCTTAGCAGTTAAGTCCCATACGATTTCACACACATTTGAACATTTGAACATTAGTTCTGCTCCTGTAAATAAACTGTTATCTCGTTAGTTCACATATTTATATTGGAATAACGTATTTGTAATAAGCACATCGGATTATTATTTTCCACAGTGTTTAAGAATTCAGGTCCTGTCATAGATAAGTGATCTATATTCAACAGTCCGATAAAGAATGTGGTTTACACAGTCTATCATATGATGACAGTCGTGGTCGGATATCCACATTAAGACTACCTGGCTGAATCCGATTAGAACGATCTGGTATCGAAATGAAATTACAGAAATCGGATAATTTGAACGTCTGTATTTCAACAATGCTTCGCACATAAATTCCTATGATGGAGTAACAGGTAGCAACTGTCTAAGAAAAAGTGAGAAATATGTCTACTAGTAGCAATGTAACGTAATTATAAACCACATTTATGTGATGGAAATACTGAATCGAACAATACACATCTATTTCAGTGGTGGGAAGATACACCATATGGGATTTGCTGAGACATAATGACAATAATAATAATAATAATAATAATAATAATAATAATCGCGTGTGGCGGATAGTGGAAACCCTCCCCCATATGGGTGGTACCGAGGAAATCAAATACTAGGGGTGAACCAAATACTAACACAATCCTGAACGGCTACTCAATCCGTTGAACGCAAAATCCAGACACGTCTGAGTGAAAATCACCGTTACTCTGGTCACCGTGTTAGCTCAATGAGCTTGGCTGAAAATATTTGCTTTCAAAGGCTTCAACACCCTCTGGTCCTGTCCGGTCCTGGTATCACCCAAGCACAACCAATGAAACACAAGCAAACGTAAACTATGCAAGCAAAGTCAACTTTATCCCAGGTGGTACACAACCCGGCTGTCGACAGGCGGCAGTTGGATTTTCGGATTCTGGGGAGTCCAGGTTAGCACGACAGAGAATATCGAAGATCTCTGGTAAATTTCCCTACAAGCAAAAAACATGCATTTTAAAGTAAACATCGATACCTTGATCCAAACACGAAAACTAAATAATCTCACAAAAGAAATGGACCGACAAAAAATTCTCATCCTTGCACTTCAAGAACCACGACTAACTGACAATGAAACCGTGTATTAGGGAAACCATTGCATCTTCAAGAGCAGAATACAACAAAAGGTAACGAAAGGCGTACCAATCTTCGGCATTGCATTTCTCGAACACCGATCTATCAACTCTGCCAAAGAATTCACACCGATCGACAATCAAAAGGTTCCAATGGCTCTGAGCACTATGGTACTTAACAGTGGAGGTCATCAGTCTCCTAGAACTTAGAACTACTTATACCTAGCTAATCTAAGGACATCACACAAATTCATGCCCAAGGCTGGATTCGAACCTGCGACCGTAGCAGTCGCGCGGTTCCAGACTGAAGAGCCAAGAACCGCTCGGCCACCGCGCCTGGCCCGTCAACAAGCGACTTATGACTATGGTCATTCAGAGCCCCAGTAAAACATATACACTCATCAATGCACGTGTCCCCACCAACATCGACGGCCGGAGTGTTCGAGAGGTTCTAGGCGCTACAGTCTGGAACCGCGCGACCGCTACGGTCGCAGGTTCGCATCCTGCCTCGGGCATGGATGTGTGCGATGTCCTTAGGTTAGTTAGGTTTAACTAGTTCTAAGTTCTAGGGGACTGATGACCACAGCAGTTAAGTCCCATAGTGCTCAGAGCCATTTGAACCATTTGAACCCACCAACATCGAAAATAAGAAAAACACCGACAATGTTGAAAAATTCTGGAACACACTCGAAAATACCATGAGCAAAATTCACCAAGATGACGTGAAAATACTAATGGGAGACTTCAACTCTATTTGGGACAGAAAAAACGTGTAGAAAAATCATTGGTACAAATTCAACACACCGAAACGCTTAGACTAACGTCACACGTCTGACTGACATTTGCCAATTGAACCACAAAAGGATGTCTTCCCGCTTTAAGAAAAAACCAGTCCCCAGGTAACATGCTTAGTAACCAGGTGCAAGCTGCTTTTGTTCGCCTTTCGAGACTTGCTGAAAGCCAGATTTTTAATTCTTTTGTAGCACAGCTACAAGCAGGCAGGTAAAAACTTAATAAGGGAATCGTAAGACAACGCTCGAGCAAAATTCTTCTTGCTACTTTCAGTAACTCTTAGTGTCAGAGTGAAAACCTTACGGTACTGCCAGATTCATAATGCCACTTTTGTTTTCTGCCGACATTTTTTTGTTGTTGTGAATACATAATTTTATCTATGAAAAGCCCCATTTTCATAACACTTACGAATGGTACAGGAAATGAAATAAATACAGATCTTTTCTAAGTGTAAAGTCTGTAATATCCTACTAATTCGTGTTAAAATAAGCCCAATTGTCTCACAGAAACTTAATGCTTTATTAAGATAGACTGCCGTCGTGATGTTTCTGTATTAAGCTGACTTTAGTTTGTATTAGTACAGTGAATATTTTAATTGCATTTTCCATTAGTTTACTAAACGCAACAGTAATTATCAAAGAGAAATTAATTAGCAGCAGAATTTTCTTTCACGATATCTAAAACGATATGACAATGGTAAAGTTGTTTACAAATTCTACGCCTGTAGAAACCTACTTGTTCTAACGATGTCAATAAACCAGAGTAGTTTTAAAAGTATTTTCGTCTAGAAATGAATTGCCTTGACGGTTGATCGATCTAGAGTGGGAAAGGTAAAATTTTACAAATATATGACGAGAGGGACAAGTGCTTGAGAGAGGACTTCCCTATCAATACAAATGTGCCTGAGAGACGACTTTCCTATCAATCTCCTGGATAGTTTTGTTTCTCAAATCAACATAGTGCGTTATCATGCAGTAGCACAGGTGATGTAGTTTTGTTGCTCGATTTTCTTACACTGTGACCGAAAGGTGACTCAGTTGTTGGCAACAAATTCCAGCTGTGTTGCACACACCCTGGGGGCAGAATTCGTAGCCCAAAACACACTTTTGGATTTATCAGATGTAAAATAATATGTTCACGCAACTCTCTCCTCGAGTTTACGTCTTTTGGTGGGGCTCAGCCTTTTATTTCTTCTTAGGAAGTTAACGATAAAGGCATCATAACACGTCACCAGTAACAGTACTGCATAGGAATGCTCGATGAGTGACCTGATGACGTTCAATAATAGTTACTCTGTTGATTTTTGTTGTTTCGAATTAGAGCATGCAGTACTCCTACACCAGACTTCTGAACATTGCCTGTTGAATGCAAATTCAAGTGGTTCATAATTATTTTAGTAAATTCACTCGATATTTTTATGTCCTTTAAATTACATTTGCTACATGATTCGCATTGAAGACGTAGGAAATGTATGTTATTTGGTCCGGGAAGCACGTTCCAACAGAAACTGATGCTTACATTGACATTTATGTTGCGAATTAGTCGTCTTATCCATCACATGGATAACGAGGATGCTCCGTTTTGCTACAGTTGTTTCATAGCTAACAAGGGAACCTCCCCATCGCACCCTCCTCAGATTTAGTTATAAGTTGACACAGTGGATAGGCCTTGAAAACTGAACACAGATCATTCGAAAAACAGGAAGAAGTTGTGTGGACCTATGAAAAAAATATTCAAACCAAACAAACTGAGTAGTCCGTGTGCATGATAAGCAACATCAAGGATAGCTTGAGCACGGGAGCGCAGTGGTCGCGTGGTTAGCGTGAGGAGCTGCAGAACGAGAGGTCGTTGGTTTAAGTCTTCCCTCGGGTTAGTTGTTTGATTTTTTTTATTTTCAGACAATCATCACCACACGTACTGTTATTCAACAAATGTAGGAAATAATCATACAAATGTTCGACAATCGTTCGATCCCTTAAGGAACTTTCCGATGCCTTACAGTTCGGAAAATATTCATTGACATTGTTATTGGAGTCACGAGCTATATTTGCTGGATTCATATTGCCCACGCAATGCATCGCACGTATTTAATGCACTCTCGTCCAAAGTAGCGAACAGTTAACTGCCAGCCAGGGAGCCTCATTAGCAGGAATACTCTCTCTTCCGTGCGCTATAGTCGACTGACGTCATGTCTTTCGATGTTTTTTAGGTGTAGCGTCATCATACTACGGCGCGGTTACCTCGCATCGGACAGACGGACGGACAGATAATAATTGTCTGAAAATAAAAATTAAACTTTTCACTCCTGGGAAAATTTGACGGAAGGACCTCTCGTTCCGCAGCTGCGTGCGCTAACCACGGGATCACGGCGCTCCTGAGCTCACCCTATCCTTGATGTTGCCTATCTTGCGCATGGACTACTCAGTTTGTATATTTTGCTTATTTTTTTCATACTTCCACACAACTTCTTCCTGTTTTCTCGATTGATCTGTGTTCAGTTTTTCAAGGCCTATCCCCTGTATCAACTTATAACTAAATCTGAGGGCGGTGCGATGGGGATGTTCCCTTGTTAGTGGTATTGTGTGTTGGTGGCGTTGCCAGTTTACATACTGTGCATGTAACTCACAATAAATGCGTTGGATTCCTCCTGTGATCAGTTTACTTGAAAAACGTTTGTTGTCATCGTAATTTGTGTAACTGTCTCTCCGACTTCCAATTTGACAATTTGTGGAAAAATTGTTTACCTTCTTAGTCCTAGTTTCAAACATTGTCTGATAGAAAATGTAGGCATGAAGGAGTCTGTAAAAGCAATTAATCGCTATTATAGCAAACTTTTGAATCCACTGGACACTTGAATTCTATATATTGATTCTGAGAGTTTTGTTATTTCTCTTGTTATTTACTGTCCCAAAGTCATCCGTGAGAATAAAATTAAAGGCAGTTGGATTAGGTTCCTGATCTATAAACTGTGATTTAATATTCTGCGCTGCTAAATAAATTTTGAAGGTTGTATTCTTTACGTAAAACAGAGTATCGATGTCAGTCCTAGGATTGACGATAAACTTCAGAAATACAATTACGGAAAAGTGACATATCGATTACGGCTACTCACCATCAACAATAGTTGTTACCCATTGTTTAGTATTTGCTATTTTACCGTCGTTACCCTTTAGAGGCCAACCTGATCTTTCCACAGTGCCATTTTTACTTGCTTCTTAATATGTCCTATAACTACAGATTTGTTGAAAATATGAACTGTTAAATACGCTATTCCACAAATTAAAAACTTCCAGTTATTCTTCATATCTTGAAACTTACTACCGTTGACTTTCACTGAAGGAAAGATACGTAATAATAAAATGAAATCAAAGATTAGAATGTCCAAGCATAGTGTGAATGGTTAAAATGAAATGAACTAAAAATCATCTTCTTGTCTAAAACACTTTACTCTTCCAGAGAACTTCGGTACCTCTCAAAATTTTTTCAGCTCTGATGTTTAGCCACATGTGGAAAAATAGCGGGTCTCATGATGCAGCACTGTTTAGCCGTCACAAAATAAAGCCTCAAAAATCAGTAAATAAAACTATTCTTGTACAGTTGCTCCGAATCGCATATACCAACCGCCCTTTGCTGCGACAACTACTCAAAGTCTATTGGGTATTTGATTTTGTTCTGCTTTTTCGGGCCTCCTTACCTCTCCTTCTAGCCCAACCTTTGTTCTGCAATTACGTCTTCATCGGGGAGCTTCTCCTCAACATTTTTATTTTGTGCTGAACTGTTTTGTACCCTTCTTGCATACACACGTGTGTCACGTATTTTATAGAGACTGAATGAATATATAAGGTGAGTATTTCTTCTCTTATCAAATTAAATATTACATATCTTGCTGTGAATTAATTTGTTTGTCCCCATTCCACTTATTGCGTTTCCTTGAAATTATATAAAACATAAGTCTGTAAAAAAAAATCGCGTATAGCCTCCTTTGGCTTCCACAATAGCTGGAAGTCTGTTGGGCATTGAGCCCACAACTCGAGCCACAGAACTAGGAGATTCAAGTAACTCATTCCAAGCTTCATGAATTTGCTGATTTGTCGTGCGTTGAAAAATGGGTGGTTCTCACTGAAACGGCGTATCTGCTGATCCTGAGCTTGCGTTGTTTTGCGGCGACGGCCATGAGGCCTCCCATTCAAGTTACCACTCTCTTCCTTTCGTCTGATCCACCTGGCTACCGTCGACTTGTGAAGACCCATAGTTCTTGCTATGTCGGCATTTGAAGATCCCTCTGCATGGAGTATTATAGCGCCCTTGTCTGCCTCAGCCAGATGGGCCATTTAGCGTTGACTGAATGATTCGTCGCGGTTAATATTGGCTGCGGAAACAGCGCTGGCAGGAAACAGACTGCCTCCTCCAAGATGGCAGCCGCAACGCAGTGGCCAAGTATGTGTAACACGGAAATCGATGGCATAAAAGACAGATCGCAAGCCCGTGCCCGTGTCATTACATAGTGGAGCAACTTAGAATCTCTAATTTTTCTCAGAAGTGACTGGTCCACTCTTGTCATGTCTTATCCTGATAAATATTACATGAAATGAAATGTTTACGTTTTGCATATGCGGCAGGCCTGAGGCAAGAAACATTTCTGAAATATCTGAGGCAACCTGAAGAACACTTCGTGAATATTATCTGTAGAAGGTTGCCTTATAAGAAGGAAAACGTGTTTATCCCCGCTCGCCGTGTTTCCAGGTGGCGCAGTTTACTCGGAGGCATACATAATTCTCGCCGGGCGTAAGAAGCGACTCGACGAGCGAGGGGAACTCGCCAAATGTCATAGGCTGATTGTCCCGAAACTTTGCTCAGTGAAGGAGAGGACAAAATAAGCGAACATGTGTTTCGGCTTATCTGCAGACACTCGACCGTTTCCGAGAAAACGACGGTCAAAGTTATCAACGCGCTGTTGCTCTAGTGTAGATACCTTCTGCAGCCGAGAACGCAATTGAAGCGGTGGCTACCGTCGTTCCTTCTTAACACTGATTCCCGTGTTCGATACCATATTGGGTTTTTTAATTATTTTATTTTCCTGCCTCTCTATCAGAATTATCTACGAATGTTTTTTTCTAAGTTATGTTGAAATAATGTTGTCATTATTCGCCAATTAACTTTATGTGTAATTAATGAATTAAAAAGTAATAAACGAATGAGACAAGCTGATCTAACATCATCTGGGCTGCCTCATGTATCGTTATAACCAAATATTTTATAAATGTTAATCTACATTCAGATCCGATGATGGCACCTTTAGTGTGTTGAAACCGGTTATCCAGTAAACAATATTTAAGCGATCTTGGCTTCTGAATTATTTCTACAACAGAGTGATCGCCCCACTACGCACTGTGTGTTCCCTTTTTAACTTATTTCTTTACACAGTAAATTAACTGACGAATAACGACAACAGTGTTTCAACATAAATTGGAATAAACATTCGTAGATAATTCAGAGAGTGAGGGGAAAAAAAAGGAAAAACCGGGTTTCGAACTCGCAGCGCAAAGTTCAGAAATCGCTATGGTAGCCGCAGAGCCACCGCTCCAGTTGAATGCTTACCCGCTAAGAGGTGTCTACACTATAGTAACAGCGCATTGAAAACTTTGACCGTCGTTTTCTCAGAAGCGGTAGAGTGTAAGCAGATAAGCCGAGACACGTGTTCGCTTATTTTGTCCCCGCTTTCACTGAGCGAAGTTTCAGCAAGATCGGGGTATTTCCTCGGGAACACAGGAAGAAACCATAGTAATAATGTAATTCAAGGCTCGCAAGAAAAGATTTAAGTGGTCCTTTTTCCCGCACACTGTTAATGAGTGGGACGGTAGAGAAATAACCCTAACCTTCTGCCAGGCACGTAAGTCCGGATTGCCAAGAAATCCTGTTGATGTAGTCATGTAGATGTAACGACGAAATTATGTTTTAATTACGACATGTGACTTTCATTTGATTTAAACATCGAAGTTGTTTGCTGTTTCAAAATGGTTCAAATGCCTCTGAGCACTATGGGACTCAACTGCTGTGGTCATAAGTCCCCTAGAACTTAGAACTACTTAAACCTAACTAACCTAAGGACATCACACACATCCATGCCCCAGGCAGGATTCGAACCAGCGACCGTAGCAGTCGCACGGTTCCGGACTGCGCGCCTAGAACCGCGAGACCACCGCGGCCGGCTCGTTTGTTGTTTATTTACTTTTTGTTCAATAGTTTCAGGCATATACAAACACCTAGGCGCGTTAAATTGATATTGAAATAAAGTGTCATGCGTGGACCAATAACAATAAATTCCCACCTACTTGTTATAGTACTGCAGTATCTGCCAGCGTCTTCAGAAGTGGATATCGCATACGAAGTTCCTAGGGTGTTTGTAATGGATATTGCAGACGACTTCGACAAAGTTTGAATGTAGCTTCGTAAAAGTTCCGTGAGCAAACGATCTGAGTTGCTGGCGAATACAGTTTATCCTCACTAGACAGTATATATTATCATTATACATGAGGTGAGTAGGGTTTCGCCGCGTTGCGGTGGCCGAGCGGTTCCAGGCGCTTCAGTGACGAACCGCACGGCTGCTTCAGTCGCAGGTTGGAATTCTACCTCGGGCATAGATGTCTGTGATGCCCTTAGGCTAGCTAGGTTTAAGTACTTCTAGGTCTAGGGGCTGATGACCTAAGCAGTTAGGTCGCATAGTTCTTGAAGCCATTTTTTGACCTTTCGCGTAAATTTTCTTTACATAAACCGTCGTATCTTTTGATTGCGTTGACATAGAAGCTCACTTTTTTACACCAGCAAGGGACCGGTTACAGCAAGAAGTGCGATACATTTCCGCTTATTATGTCCACCCGTTCTGGAGGTAAACGGGTTTTAAGGGTTGGGTAGACCGATAGACGGTCAAGAAAGTGAGACTAGTAGGGTTCCGTTTTTACCGGTTTAGGTGACGAAATCCTAACAACGAAAACACTGAAGATGAGGGCCGCATAAATAACACCCGCTACTCTTTATTCGAAATGTTCTAGTTGCTGTCGATACATAAGCATATTAGTCGTAGCTACGTTTTCGATCCAAATCACGTTTACAGGAATGCAAATAGAATGTATTTGCCTATACACGTGGTAATTCACATCCCAGTATTAATGCCACCGCGTTTTAGAAGTACGAACATTCTCATTGCTAGCTAGCTTAAGAAACACTTCTGCTAATGAACGTTTTCTGGCTGTGGCTAGTCTAGTGGAGAATTCGAAACAATGCAGAATACGTTTGGCAGCTATGTAGCCGTTTATTTCCTGGGGTGGTGCAGAATTATCCTACAAAATTTACTCTCTAATAACAGTAATTTGTTATTTCGATAAACATCCCGAATGATTGTCACATAAGCGGTGACATAAAGGAAGAAAATTCATGTTTTTGAGTCCAGAAAGCTCTATGCAACAGAAACTGCAGATTTTCATTTCGAAATTGCCTGCTTGTTCATGTCTGGGGTAATAATAGAGGGCTGTTTGCCTAGGTTGTCTGCTAGCATAGTGAAAGGAAGGTCTGGTTTGTTTTCGGTTCTAATCTCTATGGAGGCAGGTAGAATATCAGTAAAGCAATTTTAAGAAATTCTCGCGCACCCAATACGTTTTATCGCTACCTTTATTCTGTACTGGCGCCCTGTGCATGTCAATATGACACTCTTGTAGAATTTCATACATGTTACTGCCTACTTTTTCCGCTTCTGTCAATAATGGAATTGACTTAAGCGTGGCACTGAATGATTTTTAACTGAATTTCGTTATGAATCTTCACGCATTGCTAAATTTGCACACTTTCATGGTAGGTCAGCAACGGTAATCCAGTATGACTGGTCTGAACGTTGACACAGACCGTTTCGCGGCCGAATGCGGATAATATTTTGCTACTTCGTAACGATCTGGGGTTCTTTGTCTTACTGAAACAGTTAAGTCATCTCGATAAGTTGAAATTCATTTTTATTTGTCCAGTTCATACCAATTAGCGTTTGTTCTTTCAGTTCTGTCTTATATTTACGTGTTGTATTTAACACACTAATCAGCATTAATATAGTCTTACAAATTATGGAATACAGTCTAAAAAAGTTCAGATAGTTTGTCAATTTCACGCCTGCGCATAGTATGTTGGTAGCACTTCGTCGCCTTGCCTGTTATGCTGTGTAGCAGACTTTAAAGCGTGCGGATCAGCATAACGAAAAGGCGAGGGGTCTCGCTCGTTTTGTCCACGACTGTACCTTTGTGAACTTATCATTTCTGAGAACGCATGCTGTTACAGCGTCATTACCTGTAAATACCACATTCATGTAACAAATGCTCAAAATGATGTCCGTCAAACTCAATGCATTTGGCAATACGTGTAACGACATTCCTCTCAACAGCGAGTAATTCCGCAATGTTCGCACATGCATTGACAATGCGCTGACGCATGTTGTCAGGCGTTGTCGGTGAATCACGACAGCAAATATCCTTCAACTTACCCAACAAAAAGAAATCCGGGGACGTCAGATCCGGTGAACGCGCTGGACATGGTATGGTGCTTCGACGACCAATCCACCTGTCATGAAATATGTTATTCAACACCGCTTCAACCGCACGCGAGCTATGTGCCGGACATCCATCACGCTGGAAGTACATCGCCATTGTGTAATGCAGTGAAACATCTTGTAGTAACATCGGTAGACCATTACGTAGTAAATCAGCATACATTGCACCATTTAGACTGCCATCCATAAAATGGGAGCCAATTATCCTTCCTCCCATAATGCCGCACCATACATTAACCCGCAAAGGTCGCTGATGTTCCACTTGTCGCAGCCATCGTGGAATTTCCGTTGCCCAATAGCGCATATTATGCCGGTTTACGTTACCGCTGTTGGTGAATAACGCTTCGTCGCTAAATAGAACGCGTGCAAAAAGTCTGTCATCGTCCCGTAATTTCTCTTGTGCCCAGTGGCAGAACTGTACACGACGTTCAAAGTCGTCGCCATGCAATTCCTGGTGCATAGAAATATGGTACGGGTGCAATCGATGTTGATGTAGCATTCTCAACACCGACGTTTTTGAGATTCCCGATTCCCGCGCAGTTTGTCTGCTACTGATGTGCGGATTAGCCACGACAGCAGCTAAAACACCTACTTTGGCATCATCATTTGTTGCAGGTGGTGGTTGACGTTTCACGTGTGGCTGAACACTTCCTGTTTCCTTAAATAACGTAACTATCCGGCGAACGGTTCGGACACTTGGATGATGTCGTCCAGGATACCGAGCAGTATACATAGCACACGCCCGTTGGGCATTTTGATCACAATAGCCATACATCAACACGATATCGACCTTTTCCGCAATTGATAAACGGTCCATTTTAACACGGGTAATGTATCACGAAGCAAATACCGTCCGCACTGGCGGAATGTTACGTGATACCACGTACTTATACGTTTGTGACTATTACAGCGCAATCTATCACAAAGCGAAAAAAGTGGCCCAACTAAAACATTCACATTTCTTTACGTACTACACGAATATGTAATAAAAAATGGGGGTTCCTATTTTTAAAAAAACGCAGTTGATATCGGTTTGACCTATGAAAGCGCCATCTAGCGGGCCAACCATAGCGCGATCTGGTTTCCCCCTTCAAGCTAGACAAGTTTCGTTCTTTGTAGTTTTTTCGTTTGATGCTTATTTCGTGAGATATTTCGCCCGGTCACTATCAATGGACCACCCTGTATATGTACGTGCAAACTCTGCAAATTACAATTAAGTGTCTGGCAGAGGGTTCAATGAACCACCTTCACAACAATTCTCTATTATTCCACTCTCGAACAGCACGATGAAAACACCGAACACCTATATCTTTCCGTGGGAGCTGCGATTTCCCTTATTTCCTTTATGATCGTTTCTCACTATATAGGTTGGAGTCAACAAAGGACAGGATGTATGAGAAAGAATCATCATACTTGGCACGCCTATGTTTCCGAAACTAATACACATATACAATGAATTTTGTTCATTGATGAACGGGAAACTCAAAAAGTTTTTTGACACCTTTTAGTAAGTGTTTAGTATGCCCCCCTTGAGATGCACGTGATAAGTCAACGAGGTATTCAAATTTTTCCCACACAGCAGCGAGTGTGTCTTCAGTTACAGCTTCCATAGCTGCTGTTTTGCTACGTCTTCATTCATTCACTGTTGTCGGTAATGGAGGCACATAAACAGGGTCTTTTATAAACCTCCACAAGAAATAATCACATACACGCAGGTCTGGTGACCTTTGAGGCCAGTAATGTAAGGCTGAATCATTTGGTCCAGTGCGGCCGATCAATCGTTCAGTAATCCTTTGATTTAAAAATTCCCGCACTCCAGATCCCAGTGTGGCGGTGCCCCATCCTGTTGCTAAATGAAGTCATTCGAAACACTCATCAGCTGTGGGAAAAGAAAGTTCTCAAGCATGTCGAGATATTTGCGTCCTGGAACAGTGTTCTCGGCAAACAATAGCTTTTCCCGTCAAACTGCACAAAGCACATTTAATTTGAGAGAGTCCCTCTCATGTTGTACAACTTCATGTTGTTGTTACGTACCCCATATTCTCACATTATAACGGTTCACCTTTCCGTTTAAATGGAATGTTGCCTCGTCACTAAACACTAAGCTTGGAAGAAAACTGTTCTCGCCAAGAACGAAATTACAGAACTCCACACATTGTTGTGTGCCGTCTTCATAAAGAGCTTGCAGTAGCTGAATTCTGTATGGTTTTATGTGTAAACGTTGACTTAACACATGCCAGACGGACGTCGGGGGCACGTTGAGCTATCGAGCTGTACCGCGAACGGATTTCTGCGGACTCCTTGTGAAACTATGGCGGATGCGTTCGACTTCTGTTTCAGACACTCGGGTACGGCCCGGCGATTTGCCTTTACACGAACAACCTGTTTCTCGGAATTGTTCACGCCATCGTCTAATGCTTTGTACTGTATGTGGATCCACACCATACCTAGTACGAAAGTCACGCTGAGCAGTTATTTACTGACCCGCACCGCGCAAAACGTAGAACACAAAATGCTCTCTGTTGCCGTGATACCATTCTTACTAGAACTGAAGTGGGCGCACACTGCGGCAATCATGTAAACCTGGAGTGTTTGCTGTTTCCAACGTATTGTTCACGCATGTATCTCAAATAACATAGTTTTTTTTTTTTTTACAATCGGATGATTCTTTTTTATACACCATTCGGGGAAGAAAGTTAATGATTGAAATTTCGTGACAAGATCCCGCCGCAACGAGAAACGCCTTTTGTTTTAATGACGCACACCTAAAATCCTATATCATGTCCGTGATACTCTCTCCATTATTTCTTGGTAATATAAAACGTGCTACCCTTCTTTGAACTTCGTCGACGTAATCCTGTCCGATAAGGATCTCACACCGCGCGGGAGTGCTCCAAAAGAGGACGGACATGCGTAGTGTAGGCAGTCTCTTTTAGTTGATCCGTTTCATCTTCTACGTGTTCTGCTAATAAATCACAGTCTTTGGTTCGGCTTCCCTTCACCACAGCATTTTCTGTGTGTTGTTTCTAATTTCAGTTGGCTAAGAAGCTTAAATCATTTACGTCGCCAGGGGACTGTAGACTCTGGTATTTGAAACAAATTTCAGCTTGATACCTTCACCTGTTCCTGAGAAAAAGATGTGTTGATAGATGGTCTTTCTTTATTCGTGTCAGAGGTACACTAAAATGAACACATATACAATATATACAAAGAAAACTATTCAGTATTCAACCAGAATTGGGCAACTTTGATAGCACTGGGTGCTGCAGACGTTAAGTCCTTCATGCTACAGCTGGTTGGGCATGAGTTACATTTGAAGAAAAAAAATGGTTCAAATGGCTCTGAGCACTATGGGACTCAACTGCTGTGGTCATCAGTCCCCTAGAACTTGGAACTACTTAAACCTAACTAACCTAAGGACATCACACACACCCATGCCCGAGGCAGGATTCGAACCTGCGACCGTAGCAGCAGCGCGGCTCCGGACTGGAGCGCCTAGAACCGCACGGCCACGGCGGCCGGCTACATTTGAAGAGATGCCGGGTTGTCTGCAATTCACCGCATTCGCATAGTGTTGTGTCGTCATTTGGCAGTTGGAAGTTCCATTTAAGGAGATTGCCCTTCGATCTTGCAACTTCGGTCCGTAGTCTGTTCAGGGACTTCCAGATGACCCACTTCTGCATGTGTCCAGGCGGCAGGGATTCTTGTGGTGTCATCCAGATGACAGATGGTGAGACAGACTCAAACAAAGTGTGTAAGTAGCCTGTTTGTACGTTTGCACCCTCGGCAAGAGATTCTGTGGTTGGACGGACTAGAAGTTAGCAAGTGGATAGAGAGGTGTATGGACATATTTTTTTCTTAGTGGAGGCTCTGTGTCGGTAGGTCATGTATTGTAAAGTGACACGCAAGAAAATGAGGATGCATATTGTTGGTAATGTTTGGATTGTGCAGTTACTGACAACTATATAATTTTAGCAACTGGTTGTCACATGAATAAGGTAAATTTTTCTAAATACATTGTTTGCTCTTAAAAAAATCTTAGGACAAGTGTCTTTCTACGAGAGTTGAGAGAATTTCTACTAACTTATGAAATGTCACATGACTATTGAATGATATTTTTATGCTTTGTTTTTCATAGTTGCTTATTTCATTTGATATCTAGTTTCCAGCTGTGTTGCAGCATTGCTTTTATAAAATAAAATGCATTTGCTAATGTGAACACTTTCTGTCAACAGATCTATTAAATAATAATTTTGTAATCCACATTCTTAAAAAAAAGGAGCTCTTGGAATGGAAAGAACAATAAGAAGGGATTAATAACAGTAACTGCATACATAATTTTCTTTTCAACTACTTGGTAATTTTTTTTGGTAGAGTAAGTTATCGTGATGCATCACTGTAGTGTTAAGATGTGACATAGGTATTAGACATGGACATTTTTAGTGTAATATTTTTTCTGTTTGAGCTTTGTCATGTTTAGATATAAGCTGCTTCTGCTTGCCAGGCATAGTGTTACTAAATTTCACTTTGTATTACTCTGTTAAGCCAGTTTACTACTGATTTATTTTTCTTGTTTGCTGCTCATTGCCTTATATTAGTTGTAATTTATGCTGCTTGCTTCGCCATTTGTATTTTTATTGGTGTTTGTGTTAATTGTTTTGTGCTGCTGCATTGCTTCGTCCCTTAGTTTAGCATCTGAGCTCAGTAGATTTAAGTTAGCTTAAGAGGGGGTAGACTATATAAGAAACTGACTATGGACAATAGGAAAAAAATGCATTGAGAAGTTATATGAAAAAGATTTGGGCCAAAATGAGTATTGTACACTGAGACATAATTATTTTGAAAGAAATATGAATAGAATACAGAAAGCAGGTATAGATAGGACTTTTTGGGAATAATGACGAATGAAGGGAGATCTCCGAGAAGTAAAGAAAGTTTTGTTTGCAAAATACTGCAGTAAAAGAAACCCTGTCCTTTCCTTGTGTTATCCCACTATGTGTTTGTGTACTCTTGTATATTTGTGTTTTTCCTGTCTTTATGTGTTTAGCTGATGTTGTTCTGTTGTAGAATTTTTCTAATACTGTGTTATTTACTTTGTAAAGATGTTTAGACATTATTTATTCTGTTTTGTTTTCATGCTCATGTATGAAGTTGATGTTTCGAAAGTCATTCTGATCTTTTATGTATGTACTCATGTCATAATTCCTGTAACACTGATGTATATGTTTATTTCTATTCTTTTGTAAAGCCCCTATTACTACAAATGTTATCTGTATTGTTATGTTCTTTAATAATGTATTTTGTACCTTTGTTATTGTATTCTTATGTTATAAATTTGTAATTGACACGAGTTCATCAAATTAAGTAACTTGTAAGTTCCATTTCACTGCACACGTTTCTGTTGGTCATAGTATATGGACAATATGTGAGAAGTAAGGACTGATTGCACGTGTGTTAATAATTCAGCAAGGGACTGGATAACAGCATTGCTGGTTCTAAGGACATTTCAAAAAAAAATTTTTTTGTGAGTGCACGAGTAGTGGTTTATGGACTTGCTATATTGTCCGCAAGACTCTTCGATGGTGATTGTGCACCTGCACAGTCGCAACAGATGGCTGCTGGCCATTTCTACAAGGACTACAATGGGTCTACACTTTTGCTGACTCGCCAGTACCATTATTTCTACAAGGACTGCAGTGGGTCTGCACCTATGGTGGCCCACCAATACCATACTCTCTACAAGGACTACAGTGGGTCTGCATCTTTGATGACCCAACAATACCATTATTTCTACAAGGACTACAATGGGTCTACACTTTTGCTGACTCACCAGTACCATTATTTCTACAAGGACTGCAGTGGGTCTGCACCTATGGTGGCCCACCAATACCATACTCTCTACCAGGACTACAGTGGGTCTGCTCTGTGATGACCTACCTACCGATATTCTTCAAAACGTCGTATGACTCTGCTGTGGGTTTGCTCTGTTGTGGCCAATTACCTGTCAGCATGTCAAGAGTCAGCACTGTCTTTCCGTTGGAAGGGCAACACTACTTCTTCAAGACTGCATGGAAATCCACTGCTTCCGTGTGCATTGTCTTTTACTGCTCAGACTTTGAGAAAAGAAACGGCAGTTTCACTGTGATGAATGATCAGGACTGTCTTTATGGACTGTGAGAAAATTTTAGCTTTTGACCAACACTGTATTAATAAGTGTGTGCATTTGATATCTTTCTTACTGTAATTATGAAAAATTTTTTCAAATCTGTATTGGCCAGTGCCCAAAAAAATTTGTAAAATTTTTTGTGGGGAGCATGGGGGCTATGTAAGTAGGCTGTTTATGTTTTCTTATTGGTAACGCCACGTAGCGCTCAATATGAAAAATCACTGGCTGTGCTGTGTGCAGTCTGTGGGTAGTTTGCATTGTTGTCTGCCATTGTAGTGTTGGGCAGCGGCAGCTGGATGTGAACAGCGCGTAGCGTTGCGCAGTTGGAGGTGAGCCGCCAGCAGTGGTGGATGTGGGGAGAGAGATGGCGGAGTTTTGTAATTTGTCATGAACTGCTATATATATTATGACTATTAAGGTAAATACATTGTTTGTTCTTTATTAATATCTTTCATTTGCTAACCATCCCTATCAGTAGTTAGTGCCTTCAGTACTTTGAATCTTTTATTTAGCTGGCAGTAGTGGCGCTCGCTGTATTGCAGTAGCTTGAGTAGCGAAGATTTTTGTGAGGTAAGTGATTTGTGAAAGGTATAGTTTAATGTTAGTCAGTGCCATTCTTTTGTAGGGATTTCTGAAAGTCAGATTGCGTTGCGCTAAAAATATTGTGTGTCAGTAAAAGCTCAGTCTTATATATAAATTGTTAAAAAAGGGGACGTTTCATATGTCGACCCTTAGCCGAGGATACCTCACTGGAATCTTCTGATTTTTTTCTTGTAGTTTGTGTAATTAGTGTAGCTTTTATTTATTGCTAGCGCGTAATTGTAGAGAAAATCTCCTTTGTAGTTGCAGTCTTTCATTGTTGTACAGTAAAACTGTTGTGGCATGCATGTAGATTTGCACCAAGTATTTCGCAGCTGCAATTAACTAGATATTATTTTCAGTGTTATGTTAATGTGTTCTCTTATTTTTGCTCTTCAAATTGTGCTTTTCTGTGTTATCGTGTGAAATATTGTGACAATAATGGCGTGTGAAAAACGTAACACTAGGCTCCAAAGTAAACTGAGAAATAATAGTAACGACGAGCGTGGCTTATCAGCACCACTGTGGAATGAAGTAACAGACATTCAAAGTAGTAATTTGGTAATAGTGCATAGGGAAATGGAGCGGGCGGCAAACAATGGCGTAGACAGTGAAACAATTAGTGAAGAGGGAAGCATTATCGATCGATCGGTCGGCAACAGCTCGCCTCAGGAATCGGGAATGACAGAACACAATATTGCAACTACTGTAGACTCAGGTTTTGGGTTCTCACCGTTTTCTCAAATGAGTCAAGACACATTTTCCGCTTGTCAAAATGTGAATGTTGCCGGTGCAAATTCACTGCCGAAAAGCACTGAGGAACATGTTTCAGACACCAGTGCACTGTTATTACAGTTAATGCAACAAATGGGACAAAATCTTAAAAAGTTAGACACAGTGGAACAAAATCTTAAAAAGTTAGACACAATGGAACAAAATCAGAGACAAACACAGCAACAGTTAGACACAATGGAACAAAATCTGAGACAAACACAGCAAAAGTTTCAAAAGTTAGACACCACACTTGAACAAACACGTGAAGATTTAACTAGTGAGTTACATAACATTGAATCGAAATGTCAAAAAGTCTGTAATGACGTAAAAACACAAATTTGTGAGCATTTTCAACCCATTTTTTCGCGGCATGAAAATGCATTACAGAATCACGAAGCAGCCATAAAAGAACTGCAAACCATTGTTCATGAAAATCACGACACCTTGCAAGCTAAAATTGACTCAGTTGCATCTACCGATTCGGTTACGCAACTTGCAAAAACTCAGGAAAACTTAAAGGACACAGTAGATACTCTGAAACTTGGTTCAGAAAAACACACTGAGGAAATTAGTTCATTATCAGAGAAAGTAGCCGAACTTTCAGATCAGTTCACTAACTTATCTACAAAGGTAGATGATGATCTGAATGACACAACACCTGTAGCCTTCACTGACACTGAAGAGTATGAACAAATTAGAAAATTCAAACAAAATCAAAATCAAATCAATACACAGTACAAAAGAGAAATCCGGGAAGTACAAGATCAGCTGACACAGGTGATACAAGAATTACGTATTTCAGAGGACACTCGCGCTCCAACACGGGAAGAGGGACTTAGAAATACGGAAAAGCCGCAAAATAATAACACTGGGCATTTCGGAAGTTATGAAAGAAATTGGCAATGTGCACCGAATTTTGAGATGGAACGGCCGACACGACCTAACAATGACCGATATGCGACTAGCCGACATGATGATTTTGGCTATAAGCTGTTCATTACTACACGTAAATTCAAAACATTTAAGAATTCTGGCAATGACATTCATCCACAAACATGGCTCCATCAATTCTCTCATTGTTTTCCTCCCAAGTGGTCGTTAGAACACAGATTAGAATTTATGTGTGGCTACTTAGAGAATGAACCAGCCGTAAGAATGCGATCAGTCATTCACGATTGCCACAGTGAAGGAGAATTTTACCATGCCTTCCTCTCAGCATATTGGTCTCAAGCCACACAAGACCGAGTAAAACATGGCATCATAATGATGAAACATTTCGAACAATCTGAATTCTCCAGTCTTGTGAAATATTTTGAAGACATGTTGCACAAGAATCAGTACCTGTCAAACCCATACAGCCCCTCAGAACTCATCCGCATTTGCTTAATCAAATTACCTGAACATTTACGACATATTATTTTAGCAGGACGTTGCAAAGAAGACATTGAGGCTTTTCAGGGACTGTTACAAGAACTAGAAATTGACACAGACAGCCGCGGGATGCGAAAACAGGAAAACAATCACTACAGGTCACATCAGTCACAATTCCGTGACGACAGAAATAATAACTGGACACGACAAGGCTATTCTTACAACGCAAATCGTGACCAAAACAGACACCACCCGTATGACAACCGTTGGCAGAGTAAAAATAATTACAGAGAAAGATCGCATTTCCATAGTAATGACTATCACAGAGACTACCAGAGAAACAGACAATATGGGAACCAAAATAATTATTATCAAGGGAGACAGAATAACTTTAGACGCAACGGTCCAGCGCGCAGTTACGATTCAGGGAGAAATTCTCCACCACGTGACCGACAAGAAAGAAACTATGGCATCTACCGACATGACGACAGACGATATGATCGTAACGACAGACCTGAATTGCATCAGAACTGGCGGGATTCAAACAGAGCAGGGCCCTCTCGAGGAGGTGAATTTGTAGAAGTTAGGTTTCCAAATCCCAATAACGACGCACGCCAACAAAGAGACAGACAATGACTCGCACCGCAGGCAGCCGCTTGCGCCGGCTGGCTCAGAGAAAAATAACATAGACGCTAACCTTGAGAAAAATTCCAGTATTCTTTACCGACGTATACCGCATGATAATTGCATTCAAGTTCAAACTCTGAGTACTATGAAGAGTAAAGGTTTACACCACATTTCACATGTAAAACCGTTTATTGAATGATAATCTGCTGTTTAACTTAGTCTTTGCCATAAAACTTTTCACTTCACATTTCTAGTATGCTTTGTCACACTTAGAAACTGTTAACATGCACATTTTGGTTTACTTGAAAATACATTCTGGATTTAAAGTACTTTCTGTGAGATACCAGTCGACACAGTGGTTAGTTTATGTGACAACTACACGGTTTTATCACGACGCTACTAATGAGTGACAATTTACAATGTTGCTTTTGCGGTGTTTCTGTTTTATATCTGGACAGTTTTTCTGCATTATTTTGGAATGTAAAACATGTTTTAATAGTATCTATTGTGGTATAGCAACAATGAGACAGCCTTTTTCATGGCACAACAATACGTTACAGTACAGTACTTTCTTCATCACAACAATAAGCGTAATAACTACGATATCTATACACAAAGCATTTCACTTTTGTTTATCATGAGGTAAGTACATTGGCTTCTGCAGAACTTAGCTTTCGGAGGCCGATAACTACTACACTTCCACAGAGATTATCTTACAGCAAGACGCACATTTAGCGCTACAGGACATGTATTTGAGTGATTAATTTTATACTTAAAACATTTATTTTTAAAGGTTTTTGAATTACAAAGAAAGTTTTCCGTGATACATTTTATTCCATTGCAATAATCTGTAACACCTGAGGGTATAATTACATTAATCCTCAGGGGGGTACACGCTTACTTTGTGTACCATGTGTTTGGCAAGCCCAAGGAGCCCTAGCTAATATGGTATTTGCTTATACAACTTTACACATCGGTACCATATTTCTCTAACACATAAATTACACAGCTATCTGATTATTTAACAGAGAAACAAACATTTTTTTATTACATCAGTGACAGATGTTTACGTAATTACACAGTTGGATAACTTCACACTTACGAAATTGTATGTTGTTTGTACTTTGTGAACTGTTCATATTTTTTTGAATGATATATTTGGTATGGGATCACGATTTTTAAAGTACGTTTGAGGCAGATGACACTTTTGACATGAGCAGAGAATTTTTTTTTAGGTTTTGAAATTATTGGAGGAAGCTACGACGATTTTGAGAGTTGACTGAGGTGTTATGATATTATTACGATGACTATGTGTATTATGGTGTTGCGGTATGTTTATGATCAATAAGCTGATGTTATATGAGTTATTTGAGTATGCTACTTATCTGTTATCATAAAATATTGAAGAAGTGGTCGACGAATAAGGTAAGGAATAATGAGTAGTGGTTAGGGACTCACTCTGGTTTGTGAAACAGGTTGTTGGAAACCAAGAATCGTACTTTAAGACTTATGAAATGTATGTAAATGCGTGAATGTATTACAATGCCGACGAAAACTTTTTGGACACTGTTATATCAATAGGATTTTGTTTCTACAGATTTGTAACGCAAATTCTTGACCTGTGAAATATTTTTGTACGAGACTGCCACTGTAGCGGAAACTGTTGTCGTAAATATTTTGGTAAGAAAGGTAAGTGACCTTGACGTAATGTGTCTTGAGCGGCCACCTGTGCCAGCCACCTGGAGAAACAGCCATTAGGTAAAAAAAAAGAGGCCATTAACCTCGCTATTGACATTTCTTTGTAGAAAGCATCGCAAATACAACACGCTCATTACTTGGAAACATATGATTACTCATATTTTGTGCTACTTACTGAAATGCTTATGAATTGATGGGAAATATTCGTACAACTGCACACCTGATTAGGACAAGTGTCTTTCTACGAGAGTTGAGAGAATTTCTACTAACTTATGAAATGTCACATGACTATTGAATGATATTTTTATGCTTTGTTTTTCATAGTTGCTTATTTCATTTGATATCTAGTTTCCAGCTGTGTTGCAGCATTGCTTTTATAAAATAAAATGCATTTGCTAATGTGAACACTTTCTGTCAACAGATCTATTAAATAATAATTTTGTAATCCACATTCTTAAAAAAAAGGAGCTCTTGGAATGGAAAGAACAATAAGAAGGGATTAATAACAGTAACTGCATACATAATTTTCTTTTCAACTACTTGGTAATTTTTTTTGGTAGAGTAAGTTATCGTGATGCATCACTGTAGTGTTAAGATGTGACATAGGTATTAGACATGGACATTTTTAGTGTAATATTTTTTCTGTTTGAGCTTTGTCATGTTTAGATATAAGCTGCTTCTGCTTGCCAGGCATAGTGTTACTAAATTTCACTTTGTATTACTCTGTTAAGCCAGTTTACTACTGATTTATTTTTCTTGTTTGCTGCTCATTGCCTTATATTAGTTGTAATTTATGCTGCTTGCTTCGCCATTTGTATTTTTATTGGTGTTTGTGTTAATTGTTTTGTGCTGCTGCATTGCTTCGTCCCTTAGTTTAGCATCTGAGCTCAGTAGATTTAAGTTAGCTTAAGAGGGGGTAGACTATATAAGAAACTGACTATGGACAATAGGAAAAAAATGCATTGAGAAGTTATATGAAAAAGATTTGGGCCAAAATGAGTATTGTACACTGAGACATAATTATTTTGAAAGAAATATGAATAGAATACAGAAAGCAGGTATAGATAGGACTTTTTGGGAATAATGACGAATGAAGGGAGATCTCCGAGAAGTAAAGAAAGTTTTGTTTGCAAAATACTGCAGTAAAAGAAACCCTGTCCTTTCCTTGTGTTATCCCACTATGTGTCTGTGTACTCTTGTATATTTGTGTTTTTCTTGTCTTTATATGTTTAGCTGATGTTGTTCTGTTGTAGAATTTTTCTAATACTGTGTTATTTACTTTGTAAAGATGTTTAGACATTATTTATTCTGTTTTGTTTTCATGCTCATGTATGAAGTTGATGTTTCGAAAGTCATTCTGATCTTTTATGTATGTACTCATGTCATAATTCCTGTAACACTGATGTATATGTTTATTTCTATTCTTTTGTAAAGCCCCTATTACTACAAATGTTATCTGTATTGTTATGTTCTTTAATAATGTATTTTGTACCTTTGTTATTGTATTCTTATGTTATAAATTTGTAATTGACACGAGTTCATCAAATTAAGTAACTTGTAAGTTCCATTTCACTGCACACGTTTCTGTTGGTCATAGTATATGGACAATATGTGAGAAGTAAGGACTGATTGCACGTGTGTTAATAATTCAGCAAGGGACTGGATAACAGCATTGCTGGTTCTAAGGACATTTCAAAAAAAAATTTTTTTGTGAGTGCACGAGTAGTGGTTTATGGACTTGCTATATTGTCCGCAAGACTCTTCGATGGTGATTGTGCACCTGCACAGTCGCAACAGATGGCTGCTGGCCATTTCTACAAGGACTACAATGGGTCTACACTTTTGCTGACTCGCCAGTACCATTATTTCTACAAGGACTGCAGTGGGTCTGCACCTATGGTGGCCCACCAGTACCATACTCTCTACAAGGACTACAGTGGGTCTGCATCTTTGATGACCCAACAATACCATTATTTCTACAAGGACTACAATGGGTCTACACTTTTGCTGACTCACCAGTACCATTATTTCTACAAGGACTGCAGTGGGTCTGCACCTATAGTGGCCCACCAATACCATACTCTCTACCAGGACTACAGTGGGTCTGCTCTGTGATGACCTACCTACCGATATTCTTCAAAACGTCGTATGACTCTGCTGTGGGTTTGCTCTGTTGTGGCCAATTACCTGTCAGCATGTCAAGAGTCAGCACTGTCTTTCCGTTGGAAGGGCAACACTACTTCTTCAAGACTGCATGGAAATCCACTGCTTCCGTGTGCATTGTCTTTTACTGCTCAGACTTTGAGAAAAGAAACGGCAGTTTCACTGTGATGAATGATCAGGACTGTCTTTATGGACTGTGAGAAAATTTTAGCTTTTGACCAACACTGTATTAATAAGTGTGTGCATTTGATATCTTTCTTACTGTAATTATGAAAAATTTTTTCAAATCTGTATTGGCCAGTGCCCAAAAAAATTTGTAAAATTTTTTGTGGGGAGCATGGGGGCTATGTAAGTAGGCTGTTTATGTTTTCTTATTGGTAACGCCACGTAGCGCTCAATATGAAAAATCACTGGCTGTGCTGTGTGCAGTCTGTGGGTAGTTTGCATTGTTGTCTGCCATTGTAGTGTTGGGCAGCGGCAGCTGGATGTGAACAGCGCGTAGCGTTGCGCAGTTGGAGGTGAGCCGCCAGCAGTGGTGGATGTGGGGAGAGAGATGGCGGAGTTTTGTAATTTGTCATGAACTGCTATATATATTATGACTATTAAGGTAAATACATTGTTTGTTCTTTATTAATATCTTTCATTTGCTAACTATCCCTATCAGTAGTTAGTGCCTTCAGTACTTTGAATCTTTTATTTAGCTGGCAGTAGTGGCGCTCGCTGTATTGCAGTAGCTTGAGTAGCGAAGATTTTTGTGGGGTAAGTGATTTGTGAAAGGTATAGTTTAATGTTAGTCAGGGCCATTCTTTTGTAGGGATTTCTGAAAGTCAGATTGCGTTGCGCTAAAAATATTGTGTGTCAGTAAAAGCTCAGTCTTATATATAAATTGTTAAAAAAGGGGACGTTACAAGGTTAGTTAGGTTTAAATAGTTCTACGATCTAGGGGACTGATGACCTCAGATGTTAAGTCCCATAGTGCTCAGAGCCATTTGAACCAGCAGTAACCGTTCTAGCAACTACGCCAGACACGTGTTGTACATAGGCGTTGCCGACCGCAGCAGCGAAAAATGGCTCTGAGCACTAAGTGCTTCGGGGAGGTTTAAACGTTAGCAAGAATCACCCTGCATGTCACACACATCGATACTCGCAAAGTCACATATCGAAACGTATGGATGAACTACACTGCAGCGCAAAGGGAACTGGTCATCAGTCCCCTAGAACTTAGAACTACTTAAACCTAACTAACCTAGGGACATCACACACATCCATGCCCGAGGCAGGATTCGAACCTGCGACCGTAGTAGTCTCGCGGTTCTGGACTGAGCGCCTAGAACCGCTAGACCACCGCGGCCGGCACCGCAGCAGCGTATTTTGCCTGTTTGCCTACACCAGTTCCCTTTGCGCTGCAGTGTAGTTCATCCATAAGTTTCGATATGTGACTTTGCGAGTATCGATGTGTGTGACATGCAGGGCGATTCTTGCTAACGTTTAAACCTCCCCGAAGCACTTAGATAATGCTGAGACTGAGGGGTCGCAAATGTCGGGAAATATTCCCAAGTGGATGATAAGTGTTAAACTTGTGACATCACCAGATGACGTACTTCACCGTAAGTGCAAGAAGCCACACGAGAAAAACAGGCCGTGGCGCGTACGTCACAGCATGTGACACTGTAGGGCCTATGAGTGCCAGCAGCTGTCTCTGGTGGGGACCCGGTGACTATTCAAGACGAGTTTAATAATTCTTTTGACTGGGTGTTCAAATACATGTAAGCTCTCGCTAGCACACGATAAAATTAAGACCTTTAGCGGGTACCTTTTCAATTAAATATTGACTTCCCGTGGATCCTTCACGGATACCGGCTTTCGCGAAGTGTAGCGGACAGATAATTAGAGTGACGTCACAAGTCGGTAACAAGGCCCGTACATCTCGTTGAGCTCGACCTGCAACCGCAGGAGCTGTCGATCCTACCTTCACCGGGAGGGAGCAGTTTTCCACATTAGTTCGGTAGCGTACTCTGTATTCGTTCTTGCGTAATCTGACGTGATACGGTAGCGGTAATCCAATACTTGTTTGAATTGGTTTACACTTAACCGATACTCAGTAGCCTAGCGGAGTGATGTGTGGCACTGCCTCCAACCAACGAGAGTAGGACGACAAGCCCAGTCACTGCACGTGCAGTGAGGTACGTCTGCTGGTGACATCACATGTTCAACATTTGTCATCCACCTTTGGGTTCACCGGCCGAGGTGGCCGAGCGGTTCTAGGCGCTACAGTCTGGGACCGCGCGACCGCTACAGTCGCAGGTTCGAATCCTGCCTCGGGCCTGGATGTGTGTGATGTCCTTAGGTTAGTTAGGTTTAAGTAGTTCTAAGTTCTAGAGGACTGATGACCTTAGAAGTTAAGTCCCATTGTGCTCTGAGCCATTTGAACCATTTTTGGACTTTTCTCGACATTTGCGATGCCATGTGTCTCACATTAAATTACTTGTCTCCGTGTCATTTAAGCAGCTCTGGGGCCTTAAAACGTTAATAAGAATCAGCCTGAATATGGCAATATCTACATCTACAGGGTGGTCCATTGATCGTGACCGGCCAAATATCTCACGAAATAAGCGTCAAACGAAAAAAACTACAAAGAACGAAACCTGTCTAGCTTGAAGGGGGAAACCAGATGGCGCTATGGTTGGCCCGCTAGATGGCGCTGCCATAGGTCAAACCGATATCAACTGCGGTTTTTTTTTTAAATAGGTACCCCCATTTTTTATTACATATTCGTGTAGTACGTAAAGAAATATGAATGTTTTAGTTGGACCACTTTTTTCGCTTTGTGATAGATGGCGCTGTGTCACAAACATATGACTCACAATTTTAGACGAACAGTTGATAACAGGTATGTTTTTTAAATTATAGTACAGAACGTAGGTACGTTTGAACATTTTATTTCGGTTGTTCCAATGTGATATATGTACCTTTGTGAACTTATCACTTCTGAGAACGCATGCTGTTACAGCGTCATTACCTGTAAATACCACATTCATGTAACAAATGCTCTAAATGATGTCCGTCAAACTCAATGCATTTGGCAATACGTGTAACGACATTCCTCTCAACAGCGAGTAATTCCGCAATGTTCGCACATGCATTGACAATGCGCTGACGCATGTTGTCAGGCGTTGTCGGTGAATCACGACAGCAAATATCCTTCAACTTACCCAACAAAAAGAAATCCGGGGACGTCAGATCCGGTGAACGCGCTGGACATGGTATGGTGCTTCGACGACCAATCCACCTGTCATGAAATATGTTATTCAACACCGCTTCAACCGCACGCGAGCTATGTGCCGGACATCCATCACGCTGGAAGTACATCGCCATTGTGTAATGCAGTGAAACATCTTGTAGTAACATCGGTAGACCATTACGTAGTAAATCAGCATACATTGCACCATTTAGACTGCCATCCATAAAATGGGAGCCAATTATCCTTCCTCCCATAATGCCGCACCATACATTAACCCGCAAAGGTCGCTGATGTTCCACTTGTCGCAGCCATCGTGGAATTTCCGTTGCCCAATAGCGCATATTATGCCGGTTTACGTTACCGCTGTTGGTGAATAACGCTTCGTCGCTAAATAGAACGCGTGCAAAAAGTCTGTCATCGTCCCGTAATTTCTCTTGTGCCCAGTGGCAGAACTGTACACGACGTTCAAAGTCGTCGCCATGCAATTCCTGGTGCATAGAAATATGGTACGGGTGCAATCGATGTTGATGTAGCATTCTCAACACCGACGTTTTTGAGATTCCCGATTCCCGCGCAGTTTGTCTGCTACTGATGTGCGGATTAGCCACGACAGCAGCTAAAACACCTACTTTGGCATCATCATTTGTTGCAGGTGGTGGTTGACGTTTCACGTGTGGCTGAACACTTCCTGTTTCCTTAAATAACGTAACTATCCGGCGAACGGTTCGGACACTTGGATGATGTCGTCCAGGATACCGAGCAGTATACATAGCACACGCCCGTTGGGCATTTTGATCACAATAGCCATACATCAACACGATATCGACCTTTTCCGCAATTGATAAACGGTCCATTTTAACACGGGTAATGTATCACGAAGCAAATACCGTCCGCACTGGCGGAATGTTACGTGATACCACGTACTTATACGTTTGTGACTATTACAGCGCAATCTATCACAAAGCGAAAAAAGTGGCCCAACTAAAACATTCACATTTCTTTACGTACTACACGAATATGTAATAAAAAATGGGGGTTCCTATTTTTAAAAAAACGCAGTTGATATCGGTTTGACCTATGAAAGCGCCATCTAGCGGGCCAACCATAGCGCGATCTGGTTTCCCCCTTCAAGCTAGACAAGTTTCGTTCTTTGTAGTTTTTTCGTTTGATGCTTATTTCGTGAGATATTTCGCCCGGTCACTATCAATGGACCACCCTGTATATGTACGTGCAAACTCTGCAAATTACAATTAAGTGTCTGGCAGAGGGTTCAATGAACCACCTTCACAACAATTCTCTATTATTCCACTCTCGAACAGCACGATGAAAACACCGAACACCTATATCTTTCCGTGGGAGCTGCGATTTCCCTTATTTCCTTTATGATCGTTTCTCACTATGTAGGTTGGAGTCAACAAAGGACAGGATGAATGAGAAAGAATCATCCTACTTGGCACGCCTATGTTTCCGAAACTAATACACATATACAATGAATTTTGTTCATTGATGAACGGGAAACTCAAAAAGTTTTTTGACACCTTTTAGTAAGTGTTTAGTATGCCCCCCTTGAGATGCACGTGATAAGTCAACGAGGTATTCAAATTTTTCCCACACAGCAGCGAGTGTGTCTTCAGTTACAGCTTCCATAGCTGCTGTTTTGCTACGTCTTCATTCATTCACTGTTGTCGGTAATGGAGGCACATAAACAGGGTCTTTTATAAACCTCCACAAGAAATAATCACATACACGCAGGTCTGGTGACCTTTGAGGCCAGTAATGTAAGGCTGAATCATTTGGTCCAGTGCGGCCGATCAATCGTTCAGTAATCCTTTGATTTAAAAATTCCCGCACTCCAGATCCCAGTGTGGCGGTGCCCCATCCTGTTGCTAAATGAAGTCATTCGAAACACTCATCAGCTGTGGGAAAAGAAAGTTCTCAAGCATGTCGAGATATTTGCGTCCTGGAACAGTGTTCTCGGCAAACAATAGCTTTTCCCGTCAAACTGCACAAAGCACATTTAATTTGAGAGAGTCCCTCTCATGTTGTACAACTTCATGTTGTTGTTACGTACCCCATATTCTCACATTATAACGGTTCACCTTTCCGTTTAAATGGAATGTTGCCTCGTCACTAAACACTAAGCTTGGAAGAAAACTGTTCTCGCCAAGAACGAAATTACAGAACTCCACACATTGTTGTGTGCCGTCTTCATAAAGAGCTTGCAGTAGCTGAATTCTGTATGGTTTTATGTGTAAACGTTGACTTAACACATGCCAGACGGACGTCGGGGGCACGTTGAGCTATCGAGCTGTACCGCGAACGGATTTCTGCGGACTCCTTGTGAAACTATGGCGGATGCGTTCGACTTCTGTTTCAGACACTCGGGTACGGCCCGGCGATTTGCCTTTACACGAACAACCTGTTTCTCGGAATTGTTCACGCCATCGTCTAATGCTTTGTACTGTATGTGGATCCACACCATACCTAGTACGAAAGTCACGCTGAGCAGTTATTTACTGACCCGCACCGCGCAAAACGTAGAACACAAAATGCTCTCTGTTGCCGTGATACCATTCTTACTAGAACTGAAGTGGGCGCACACTGCGGCAATCATGTAAACCTGGAGTGTTTGCTGTTTCCAACGTATTGTTCACGCATGTATCTCAAATAACATAGTTTTTTTTTTTTTTTTTTACAATCGGATGATTCTTTTTTATACACCATTCGGGGAAGAAAGTTAATGATTGAAATTTCGTGACAAGATCCCGCCGCAACGAGAAACGCCTTTTGTTTTAATGACGCACACCTAAAATCCTATATCATGTCCGTGATACTCTCTCCATTATTTCTTGGTAATATAAAACGTGCTACCCTTCTTTGAACTTCGTCGACGTAATCCTGTCCGATAAGGATCTCACACCGCGCGGGAGTGCTCCAAAAGAGGACGGACATGCGTAGTGTAGGCAGTCTCTTTTAGTTGATCCGTTTCATCTTCTACGTGTTCTGCTAATAAATCACAGTCTTTGGTTCGGCTTCCCTTCACCACAGCATTTTCTGTGTGTTGTTTCTAATTTCAGTTGGCTAAGAAGCTTAAATCATTTACGTCGCCAGGGGACTGTAGACTCTGGTATTTGAAACAAATTTCAGCTTGATACCTTCACCTGTTCCTGAGAAAAAGATGTGTTGATAGATGGTCTTTCTTTATTCGTGTCAGAGGTACACTAAAATGAACACATATACAATATATACAAAGAAAACTATTCAGTATTCAACCAGAATTGGGCAACTTTGATAGCACTGGGTGCTGCAGACGTTAAGTCCTTCATGCTACAGCTGGTTGGGCATGAGTTACATTTGAAGAAAAAAAATGGTTCAAATGGCTCTGAGCACTATGGGACTCAACTGCTGTGGTCATCAGTCCCCTAGAACTTGGAACTACTTAAACCTAACTAACCTAAGGACATCACACACACCCATGCCCGAGGCAGGATTCGAACCTGCGACCGTAGCAGCAGCGCGGCTCCGGACTGGAGCGCCTAGAACCGCACGGCCACGGCGGCCGGCTACATTTGAAGAGATGCCGGGTTGTCTGCAATTCACCGCATTCGCATAGTGTTGTGTCGTCATTTGGCAGTTGGAAGTTCCATTTAAGGAGATTGCCCTTCGATCTTGCAACTTCGGTCCGTAGTCTGTTCAGGGACTTCCAGATGACCCACTTCTGCATGTGTCCAGGCGGCAGGGATTCTTGTGGTGTCATCCAGATGACAGATGGTGAGACAGACTCAAACAAAGTGTGTAAGTAGCCTGTTTGTACGTTTGCACCCTCGGCAAGAGATTCTGTGGTTGGACGGACTAGAAGTTAGCAAGTGGATAGAGAGGTGTATGGACATATTTTTTTCTTAGTGGAGGCTCTGTGTCGGTAGGTCATGTATTGTAAAGTGACACGCAAGAAAATGAGGATGCATATTGTTGGTAATGTTTGGATTGTGCAGTTACTGACAACTATATAATTTTAGCAACTGGTTGTCACATGAATAAGGTAAATTTTTCTAAATACATTGTTTGCTCTTAAAAAAATCTTTCTTTTCTAACCATATGCCTCCTAGTAGTTAGAATCTATAGTAGTTAGAATCTTTTTATTTAGTTGGTTGTAGTTGCTGCTTGCTGTAATTCGTGTTACGAAGATTTTCTGAGGTGAGTGAGTTATAAAAAAAGGGGAGGTTCTTGATTGAAACGAGTTTAAGCAATTAACAGAGTTGGAGGTAGTTTCGTATTTCATTAATTTCGTATTTTTTGGACATTTAGTGTTGTTAGGTTTTATTGCAATTCAGGGCCATTCTTTTGTATTAGTTATTGGAAGTCATGTTGTCTCTGTACAAGTATGGCAGTCAGACTGCGTTGGGCTTGTATATTGTGGGTAATAAATGAATAGGTTAAGCTTGAGTTATCTGTGTCAGGTAAAATTCTGTAGGTCAGTGTTTAAATGATAAAAATAATTAAAGACATCAGTTTCAAGTGCTCCTTTAAAAAGCGTTCCGTTTTTACGGATGAGGCACAGAACCATAAAAATTACACAAACGTACTTTTATAGCGTTTGGGTTTTTGGTGGAAGTAAGTGTAGCATATCAGCAGTGGACATTGTTCCCTATCAGATCACTCACTTGAGGATCTTCTGTCCCAGGCGACGGACTTGGCTCTTCTAGTGGTGTTTCGCAGCTTCGTACGAAATTGGTTTACAATAGGGACAACAGGCGCGCCACAGACAATGAAAGTCTTAGTAATATTCGGAAATGAACACATAAATTCTGAGGTAGGCCTGTCACAAGTAGATACATTGTTACACACGAAATGTAACCGCCGGGCGCGCATACTTGCTGTAGGAAAAGTTGAAAGCAGACAAGATCACTCACAAACCAATCTTCGCCAGCCGCGGTGGCCGAGCGGTTCTAGGCGCTTCAGTCTGGAGCCGCGCGACCGCTACGGTCGCAGGTTCGAATCCTGCTTCGGGCATGGATGTGTGTGACGTCCTTAGGTTACTTAGGTTTAAGTAGTTCTAAGTTCTAGGGAACTGATGACCTCAGATGTTAAGACCCATAGTGCACAGAGCCATTTCAACCATTCGAAACTAACCATGGGTCACATTAACAGCAACAGGGGTCGTCCAAAGCGGCTTACTACCCTACATGGCGGTCTTCAGCGCTATTATTTGCGATAGAGACGTAGTACTAAGGCAGTCGTTACCACTGTCATCGCCGGGTACTTCAGGAACATCACGTGCGCATCCCGGGTGACTAAACCTTCCCATGGCAATGGGAAGCACTAGACATTAAATGTTAGTAACTGCGGTACACTGAACTTCGCGACGTTGACTCCTCTAGAAACTGCTACGGAATAGGGCAGGAGAGCTGCCCTCCATGTTACTTAAAGGCTCGGTCGATGACGGTTCAAATTCGCGTCCGGCCATCCTGATTTAGGTTTTCCGTGATTTCTCTACATCATCATCATCATCTTGGACAGTTTCCAGCCACTGGCTGGGTCTGTCGGGAACACAAGCCTCTCCATCGTGTTCTGTCTTTCCACCATTCCCCCTCTTCCACCTTCGTCCAATTCTCTCCTCTTCTCGTCACACATTCCTTCACTCCCTTCACCCATCTTGGTCTTCCTCTGGGCCTCTTCCCCTCCAGTTGCAGATCAAACATCCTCTTTGGAATTCTTCCCTCATCCATTCTCTTCATGTGTCCATACCACTGCAGTCTTGATTTTTCTATCCTGTCCTGTACTGGTTCCTCCTTTAGTCTTTCCCTCACATACACATTTCGCAATCTGTCTCGTCTTGTTACACTCAACCTGCTCCTCTGGAACTTCATTTCACTAGCCTGTATTCTACTTTTGTCGCTTTTGTGCATTACCCATGTCTCACTTCCGTATGTCAATATGGGGACAAAGTAGGTTCGGTATATAATTCCCTTGGATTTCTGTGGCACCTCCTTGCTCCAAATAAGCCCCCTAATGCATTTGTAGAACTGCCCTGCTTTTCTGCACCTTTCATTTATTTCCATTGCGTTTCCCCCCTTACTTTCAATCATGCTTCCCACGTACTTGAAGTTCTCTACCACTTGTAGTTTTTCCCCTCCACAAGTTATATCCACATTTGGCCTATTCTTCTTCCTTGTTGTGACAATTATTTCACTTTTCTTTGCAGAGAAATGCATTCCATATTGTGCTGCCGTTGCCTCCCAAACATCTAACTGCTCTTGCACCTCCTTCTCGCAATTTCCCCATAACATCAGGTCATCGGCAAAAAGCACTGCTTTCATTTTATGATCTCCAATTGCATCTGATACTTGCTGTAGGATTTCATCCATAACAATAATAAACAATAAAGGCGAAAGTGCACTTCCCTGTCGCAGCCCATTTTCCAGCTTGAACCATGCAGTACGTTCCCTCCCCACTTTCACACAACTCTCACTTCCCTCATACATTTTTCTGACTGTTCGTGTTGTCTCTTCATCTATCCCTTTTGCGTTCAGCACATCCCAGAGCTTGTCCCTACAGATACTGTCATACGCCTTCTCAATATCTAAAAAGGCCATGATTAAGTCCTTCCCGTACTCATAGTGCCTTTCCTGCAGTTGCCTTACCGCAAATATGAGGTCCGTTGTTGATCTTCCCGGTCTGAAACCATACTGTTCCTCTTGCAGTCTACTTTCAATACTGCTTCTTATTCTCTTCTCCAGGATCTTTTCATAGATTTTTCCACAGTGGCATAGCAGGGTGATTCCTCTGTAGTTCTCACATCTCCTTTCTCTACATCGCTTCAGGCAAATGCCGCGATGGTTCCTTTAAAAGGTACGAGGGGTCCACTTGTACATGTCGCCCGATTTTATAAACGATTGTCGTAAGTAGAAGAGATTGTGTCTTTGACACCACTGAACCAAAGATGTTGCCTGAGTGGCAGAATCGATTGTGAGTGGGAGCACAGTAGCAGTTGCCGTTGCACTGTGTCATAGGTACACTATGCGGTCAAAAGTATCCGGACACCCCCCAAAAACATATGTTTTTCATATTAGGTGCATTGTGGTGCCAACTACTGTCCGGTACTCCGTATCAGCGACCTCAGTAGTCATTAGACATCGTGAGAGAGCAGAATGGGGCGCTCCGCCGAACTCGCGGACTTCGAACGTGGTCAGGTGATTGGGGGTCATTAGTGTCATACGCGAGATTTCCACACTCCTAAATATCCTTAGGTCCACTGTTTCCGACGTGATAGTGAACTGGAAACGTGAAGGGACACGTACAGCACAAAAGCGTACAGGCCGACCTCATCCGTTGACTGACAGAGACCGCCGACATTTGAAGTGGGTCGTAATTTGTAATAGGCAGACATCTATCCAGACCATCACACAGGAATTCCAAACTGCATCAGAATCCAGTGTAAGGACTATGACAGTTAGGCGGGAGGTGAGAAAACTTGGATTTCATGGTCGAGCGGCTGCTCATAAGCCACACATCACGCCGATAAATGCCAAACGACGCCTCACTTGTTGTGAGGAACGTAAACATTGAACGATTGAACAGTGGAAAAACATTTTATGGAGTGATGAATCACGGTACACAATGTGGCGATCCGTTTTCAGAGTGTAGGTTGGCGAATGCCCGGTGAACGTCATCTCCCAGCGTGTGTAGTGCCAACAGTAAAATTCGGAGGCGGTGGTGTTATGGTGCGGTCGTGTTTTTCTTCGAGGTGGCTTGTACCCCTT
Source organism: Schistocerca nitens (assembly GCF_023898315.1). NCBI lineage: Eukaryota > Metazoa > Arthropoda > Insecta > Orthoptera > Acrididae > Schistocerca > Schistocerca nitens. The sequence continues at coordinate 871,365,799 of NC_064617.1, forward strand.
GTTGTTTTGCGTGGCACTATCACAGCACAGGCCTACATTGAAGTTTTAAGCACCTTCTTGCTTCCCACAGTTGAAGAGCAATTCGGGGATGGCGATTGCATCTTTCAACACAATAGAACAGCTGTTCATAATTCACGGCCTGTGGCAGAGTGGTTACATGACAATAACATCCCTGTAATGGACTGGCCTGTATATAGTCCTGACTTGAATCCCATAGAACCCCTTTGAGATGTTTTGGGACGCCGACTTCGTGCCATTTCTCACCGACCGACATCGATACCTCTCCTCAGCGCAGCACTCCGTGAAGAATGGGGCTGCCATTTCCCAAGAAACCTTCCAGCACCTGATTGAACATGTGCCTGCGTGAGTGGAAGCTGCCATCAAGGCTAAGGGTGGCCGGACACCATATTGAATTCCAGCATTACCGATAGAGGGCGCCACGAACTTGTGAGTCATTTTCAGCCAGGTGTCTGGATATTTTTGAACACGTAGTGTATGTAAGCTAACTTTTCAAGCAACAGGAACAAATTTTTAAGGTAATGAAATTTTGTATACGTAGCCTTAAGTATGCAGAAATGCGATATGTTGATTTGTCTGAATTTTACAATACTTAACCTTGAATGTAGGAACTAAGTATTTTCCATCAGATTTAATGTATAAGTTGATTAGGTAGACCCGATTTGTAATATTTTCTGATACAGAGAAGTTCAATTTTAAAATCTATTTCGCCAAACGATGTCAGACTTTTTCTTGTGTAACGATCCAAGTGTTTTTCATTACGACAGTATATGAGAATTATAGAACAGTTGAGAAGTTCACTGGTTTTTAAGTTAATGTAAAGTACTTTATATTAGATTTTGTGAAGGAGAAACTTTACTTTGAATACAATTTTCAAACTCAAGCATTCGATGTTAGCATATCCCTTTATCAGTACCTCATCCTCTTCCATGTCGTGTTTATTTAAATCAAATTAATATTTTTCTAAAAGAAATCATTCTTCAATCAGAATCAGGAAAAATGTTTATGTGCCAGAATCAGAAAAGTATTAATGTGTGTAACAGTTTCAATGTGGGCAGAATTGAACGGTGCTGAGCCGATATCCAATATTTTCACTGAACATTTGTAAGGTTGTTCATTTATTACTCAATGTACTGATATTACCTGTATGAAGCTATTTTACAGCCGGCATTGCACTTCGCTGTGCCAAGATTGAATATTTTCTATGCCTAATGTGGAGAGAACAGAATATCAAGATTACATCCGTTGCAAGCTAAGGAAAATTTACGTTATTGATTATTTGAACAGCGTATTTTGTCAGTTTATTGCACACGGCGCTCATGAGACTGGGTAAATTACAGAGGGATTGATTTCATTATGGGCATTGCGTACTGACTGTCCAGATTAAGTTGTTTAACACTTTTCGATAACAGTAAAACTGATTAAGCACACACTTTGCTCAACAGCACACAGCAATGAATGATATTTTCACTCTGCAGCAGAGTGTGCGCTCGTATGAAAACTTCCTGGCAGATTAAAAGCGTGTGCCGGGCCAAGATTCGAACTCAGGACCTTAGCCTTTCGCGGGCAAGTGCTCTACCAACTAAACTACCCAAGCACGACTCACGCCCCGTCCTCACAGCTTCAATTCTGCCAGTACCTCGCAGGAGAGCTTCTGTGAAGTTTGGAAGGTAGAAGACGAGGTACTGGCAGAACTGAAGCTGTGAGGAGGGGTCGTGAGTTGTGCTCGGGTAGCTCAGTTGGTAGAGCACTTACTTGCAAAAGGCAAAGGTCCCGAGTTCGAGTCTCGGTCCGACAGACAGTTTTAATCTGCAAGGAAATTTCATACCAGCGCACACTCCGCTGCAGAGTGAAAATCTCATTCTGGAAACATACCCGAGGCTGTGGCTAGGCCATGTCTCCGCAATATACTTTCAACACACAGTAAATTTGCATAACAGTAACATTACGCTTTTCATAAGCAGTGGCAAACAAACACATACATTTTTTAAGGAATGTTACACTTCTATAAAGAACGTTACAAAGAGTAAGCCGGATTTTTTTCCCTAGCCTTTCCGAATCCAAGCTTCAGTCTCTAACGACCTTGTTATCGATAGGACGTTAAACACTAATCCGTTGCTCCTTTTCGCTCGATGAGCTACAGTGCACCTCCGCGGTACGCGAAAAAATCCTGGCAGCCAAACTAACTGGCATGATAAGTGGAACCGTTCGTGCTGTTCAGGCCGCCTGCCGTGGTGGAGTCCACCCCTCAGGTTGAGTGCCCTAAACTGGCGAGAATTCTCAGAAGACGGGAGAACAGTGCGTGCCTCCGCCATCGCGTCGATCTGAAATAACGGCCAGAACAGCAATATAGATTTCGCCATCTTGCACTTTTTCTGTATTAATTAATGCTAAAATTTACCTGCCCCCTTTAACCGATGGTTTTCTACGTAGACAGAGCCTCGGTACTGTCTGTGGATATGGGAAGATTAATTTAGTGGTCTTAATTCAATGATACAGTTCCCCACAGTCGTTTAATGAACAAAGTAAGAGCATATGGACTATCAGACCAATTGTGTGATAGGATTGAAGAGTTCCTAGATAACAGAACGCAGCATGTCATTCTCAATGGAGAGACGTCTTCCGAAGTAAGACTGATTTGAGGTGTGCCGCAGGGGAGTGTCGTAGGACCGTTGCTATTAACAATATACATAAATGACATTGTGGATAACACTGAAATTCACTGAGGCTTTTTGCGGATGATGCTGTAGTATATCGAGAAATTGTAACAATGGAAAATTGTACTGAAATGCAGGAGGAAAGAAAGATCCTTTATCATTTAGCTACAATATAGCAGGTCAGCAACTGAAGCAGTTAATTCCATAAATTATCTGGGAGTACGCATTAGGAGTGATCTGAAATGGAATGACCATATAAAATTAATCGCCGGTAAAGCAGATGCCGGACTGAGATTACTTGGAAGAATCCTAAGGAAATTCAATCCGAAAACAAAGGAAGTAGGTTACAGTACACTTGTTCGCCCACTGCTTGAATATTGCTCACTGGTGTGGGATCCGTACCAGATAGAAGAGACAGAGAAGATCCAACGGAGGGATGCGCGCTTCGTTACAGGATCATTTAGTAATCGCGAAAGCGTTACGGAGATGAAAGATAAACTCCAGTGGAAGACTCTGCAGGAGAGACGCTCAGTAGCTCCGTACGGGCTTTTGTTGAAGTTTCGAGAACATACCTTCACCGAAGAGTCAGGCAGTATATTGCTCCCTCCTACGTATGTCTCGCGAAGAGACCATGAGGATAAAATCAGAGAGATCAGAGCCCACACAGAGGCATACCGACAATCTTTCTTTCCACGAACAATACGAGACTGTAATAGAAGGGAGAACCGATAGAGGTACTCCAAGTATCCTCCGCCACACACGGTCAGGTGGCTTGCGGGGTATGGATGTAGATGTAGATCACGTCTGATGCATTGTTAATTAGTTTTCAACTGGTCGGAGTCAGGTATCAGTTTATTCGGAATTTTATATGGAATTCTAATCTGTAATGAGAAGTAAAGGAATAACTTTATTTCTCTCTCTTCCGTTGTGGTGAGGACTGGTCTGGACAGATGCTATGGCCTTGGCATCTGCTTGGCAAAGTCACTGCGTTGCAGTTTTAAAAGGGTTGGGGGACGCAGGTAGATGGCAGGGACGTACAATGTTGGCAGAGTTCTACAAGGGGTGCAGGATCGCCCAGTTACAAATGGTTCAAATGGCTCTAAGCACTATGGGACTTAACTGCTGAGGTCATCAGTCCCCTAGAACTTGGAACTACTTAAACCTAACTAACCTAAGGACATCACACGCATCCATGCCCGAGGCAGGATTCGAACCGGCGACCGTAGCGGTCGCGCGGTTCCAGACTATAGCGCCTAGAACCGCTCGGCCACTCCGGCCGGCCGCCCGGTTACGGCTCTGTCGTAATGATGACGTCGTCGCCACAGAGACTTTGGGGTGCAATCTTCCCTCCGTTTTCCGCTCCTCGGTTGTACACTGAAGCGCCAAAGAAACTGGTATAGTGTCCAAATACAGAGAAATGTAAACAGGCAGAATACGGCGCTGCGGTCGGCAACGAGGGTCTGGTGCAGTAATACCGGTTACTGCTGCTTTAATGCCAGGTTATCAAGGTTTAAGTGGATTTGAACGCGGTGCGAGCGATGGGACACAACATTTTCGTGGCAGCAATGAAGAGGGATATCCCCGTACGACCATTTTACGAGTACACCGTGAATATCAGAAATCCATTAAAACATCAAATTTCCCACATCGCTGCGTCCGGAAAAAGTCCGGCAAGAACGGGATCAAACACGACCGAAGAGAATCGTTCAACGTGACAGAAGTGCAACCTTCCGCAAATTGCTGCAGATTTCAATTCTGGGCCATCAACAAGTATCAGTGTGCGAACCATTCAGCGAAACATCATCGATATGGGCTTTAGGAGCCAAAAGGCCGACTCCTGTACCCTTGATGACTGCGCAACAACAGAGCTTTACGCTTCGCCTGGGCCCGTCCACACCGACATTGGAGTGTTAATGACTGGAATCACGTTGCCTGATCGGACTAGACTTATTTCAAATTGTATCGAGTGGGTGGACGTGGCATGAGTATGGGGACGATTTCACGAATCCATGGATCCTGCATATCGGCAGGGAACTGTTCAAGCTGGTGGAGGCTGTTAATGGTGTGGGGTCTTTGCAATTAGAGTTATATGAGACCTCTGATACGTCAAGATACGACTCTGACAGGTGTCACCTACGTTAAGTGATGTGTCGGCAGCGGGGCCAACACCTTGTAGATCGAAGTGGCTGAAAGTGCACGCTAAACTAACGCAGACGGGCGTGAAGTACTGGAACATGAGACTTATTAATGAATAAGAAGAAAAGTACGTAGCTGGAATAATATACTTAACTTTATTCTCTTGTTGGAATACATCTCTTGAATAGTAGTAAGCTATAAGCACTGATACAAATGGCGCCTTGCTAGGTAGTAGCTATGGAATAAGCTGAAGGCTATTCTATCAGTCTCTCGGCAAATGAGAGGAAGACTTGGTAGGTCTGGTCGCAAGCTATGTCGTCCGTACAACTGGGGCGAGGTCATGTCCGTGTCTTGTGACCTGCCATGTGGTGGCGCTAGGTTTGCGATTACACAGTGGCGACACGCGGGTCCGACATGTACTACAGGACCGCGGCCGATTTAAGTTACCACCTAGCAAGTGTGGTGTCTAGCGGTGACACCACATTAAGCATCCTGTCTGATCACCTGCGGGCGGGCTTTGTGACCGAGCGGTTCTAGGAGCTTCAGTCCGGAACCACGCTGCTGCTACGGTCGCAGGTTCGAATCCTGCCTCGGGCATGGATGTGTGTGATGTCCTTAGGTTAGTTAGTTCTAAGTCTAGGGGACTGATGACTTCAGATGATATGTCCCATAGGGCTTAGAGCCATTTTTTTATCACCTGCGTCCATTCATGTCAATTGTGCATTCCGACGGACTATGGCAATTTCAGCAGAACAATGTGACACCCCACAGTTGCAGAATTGCTGCAGAGTGACTCCAGAAACTGTCTTCTTAGTTTAATCATTTCCGATAGTGACCAAACACTCTAGACATGAACATTATTGAGCATATGTGCGGTGCCTTGCAACGTGCTGTTCAGAAGAGATCTCCACCCCATCGTACTCTTACGGCGTTATGGACAGCCCTGCAGGATTCATGGAGTCAGTTCGCTCCAGCACTACTTCAGACATTAGTCATGCCATGTCGTGTTGCGGCACTTCTGCGTGCTCGCGGGGGCCCTCCACGACATTAGGCAGGTGTACCAGTTTCTTTGGCTCTTCAGTGTAGTGAGAACGGCGTTGCTGCTGGAAGCGGTGAGCGCCCCGTTGGTTCGCGCATTACCCGCGCCGCCAGTCAGTGCTGACGTGGGGGCGGCAGACTGCTGCGGAAAGGAGGCAGGCAGGCGGGCGGGGATTTCGGCGCCGCCCACGCAGCTGGCTGCGTTTGCGCCGGCGCGACAGCGACCTCGTCAGCGTCGAGACGAGCGGAGCGTGGCGTGCATGCGTGCGTGCGTGCGTGTGTCGCCGAACTGCGCTGTGGCGCGGTTGGCGCAGGCCCGCCCTGTCCTCGCTGTGTTGTAAAACAGCCCGCCCGCTTCTGGCCGCTGGCGCCTTTTTTTGACCTTCTCGGATAGACCAACTAACGACCCCGTGTGTCTTCTTTTCTTCCAGTGTTCTTTCATCTGTTCACTGTTGTTATCTCTACTGCTTTGACAGAGCGGGGCGGTACACTGGACTCGCATTTGAAAGAACGGCGGTTCAAACCCGCGTCATGCCATCCTGATTTAGGTTTTCTGTGATCTCCATAGGTCCATTCAGGCAAATGTCTGAACTTTTCCTTTGAAAGGACGCGGCCGACTTCCTTCCCTAATCCGATGGGATCGATGATCTCTCTGTTTGGTACTTTCCCCCAAATCAACCAACCATTCTTCTGACTACATCTGTTTTTTTCCACTCTCCTCCTTGCCATCTTTCTTATTCGATAATTCTGTGTGTCAGTTGTTTCTTCAGCTTTTATATTACTTCTCGCTACATCAATTTTTACTACATGGATAGAACTTCAGCCTCAACGTTAACTACACTACTAGCCATTAAAATTGCTACACCAAGAAGAAATGCAGATTATAAACGGGTATTCGTGGGACAAATATATTATACTAGATCTGATATGTGATTACATTTTTACGCAGTTTGGGTGCATAGATCCTGATAAATCAGTACCCAGAACAACCACCTCTGGCCGTAATAACGGCCTTGATACGCCTGGGCATTGAGTCAAACAGCTTGGATGGCGTGTACAGGTACAGCTGCCCATGCAGCTTCAACACGATACCACAGTTCATCAAGAGTAGTAACTGGCGTATTGTGACGAGCTAGTGGCTCGGCCACCATTGACCAGACGTTTTCAATTGGTGAGAGATCTGGAGAATGTGCTGGCCAGGGCAGCAGTCGAACATTTTCTGTATCCAGAAAGGCCTGTACAGGACCTGCAACATGCGGTCGTGCATTATCCTGCTGAAATGTAGGGTTTCGCAGGGATCGAATGAAGGGTAGAGCCACGGGTCGTAACACATCTGAAATGTAACGTCCACTGTTCAAAGTGCAGTCAATGCGAACAAGAGGTGACCGAGACGTGTAACCAAGGGCACCCCATACCATCACGCCGGATGAAACGTCAGTATGGCGATGACGAATACACGCTTCCAATGTGCGTTCACCGCGATGTCGCCAAACACGGATGCGACCATCATGATGCTGTAAACAGAACCTAGATTCATCCGAAAAAATGACGTTTTGCCATTCGTGCACCCAGGTTCGTCGTTGAGTACACCTTCGCAGGCGCTCCTGTCTCTGATGCAGCATCAAGGGTAACAGCAGCCATGGTCTCCGAGCTGATAGTCCATGCTGCTGCAAACGTCGTCGAACTGTTCGTGCAGATGGTTGTTGTCTTGCAAACGTCCCCATCTGTTGACTCAGGGATCGAGACGTGGCTGCACGATCCGTTACATCCATGCGGATAAGATGCCTGTCATCTCGACTGCTAGTGATATGAGGCCATTGGGGTCCAGCACGGCGTTCCGTACTACGCGCCTGAACCCACCGATTCCATATTCTGCTAACAGTCATTGGATCTCGACCAACGCGAGCAGCAATGTCGCGATACGATAAACCGCAATCGTGATAGACTACAATCCGACGTTTATCAAAGTCGGAACGTGATGGTACGCATTTCTCCTCCTCACACGAGGCATGACAACAATGTTTCACCAGGTAATGACGGTCAACTGCTGTTTGTGTATGAGAAATCGGTTGGAAACTTTCCTCATGTCAGCACGTTATGGGTGTCGCCACCGGCGCCAAACTTGTGTGAATGCTCTGAAAAGCTAATCATTTGCATATCACAGCATCTTCTTCCTGTCGGTTAAATTTCGCGTCTGTAGCACGTCATCTTCGTGGTGTAGCAATTTTAATGGCCAGTAGTGTACATGCACGTCTACATCTGTACTCTGCAAACCACCGTGAGGTGCAAGCAGAGGATACTTCCAATTGTATGGAAACGAGGTACCGACGGAAGTAAAGCTATGAGGACAGGTCGTGAGTCGTGCTTGAGTAGCTCAGATTATAGAGCACTTGTCCGCTAAACGCAAAGTTCCCGAGTTCGAGTGTCTGCCCCGCACACAGTTTTAATCTGCCAGGAAGTTTGATATGCGGTCTTGTACGGAAACCATTTGAGAATAGTTCGAAGCACCTTCTGTACAGTGGACCACGGGATGTTCAACTGTCGCGACACAGCACGCGCACTGCCTGACGATCGGGAATTGCGTGCAGCGTTGACTGCCATAGCAACAGCGATTTAACCAACCACCTGTGGTGCAACCGGTCGTCGGCCTCTTCTCGGAGCGACGCCCAGTTCTCCAGCTGATTCGAACTTCTTCATCATGCTCCGCACAGCAGGTGGAGAAAGAGGACCCTTCCATAATCCTTGCAGCCGACGATATTCTCGAAGTGCAGCTCCAACATTACTGTTGTTTTGATAATAGAGCTTCACCAATAATGCCCAGTTCCTTTCGTCCAAGCTGATTTTGACACGTCAACAAGTTCATTGCGACTGGTTTGGTGTGTGAGACTACAAAACACGATGACTGATCAAGGCACCTGGTGGCCATAGTTGGAACAGGACTGTGGCGCTGTGACGGATGGAAATCATGCACCGCATACTCTCAACATTAATGCTACCAAGTTAGGTACTCTTATGGCAGTTAGTTTCCGTATTACAAAGTGTTAAATGTGGAAAGTTTAATTATAGCCACCAGTACATTCAATATTTCCTGTTAGTCCTATCTGGTATAGGTCCCATACGCTTGAGCAGTATTCTAGATCCGGTCACATGAGTGATTTGTAAGCAATCTCTTTTGCAGACTGATTACACTTCCCTAGTATTTTACCAATAAACCGAAGTCTACCAACTGCTTTACCCAGACTGTCCCTATGTGATCATTCCACAAATTGTTACACCCAGTTATTTGTATGAGTTGGCCAATTCCAACAGTGAGTCATTGATATTATAGTCATAGGATACTACGAAGCGTGTTTTTTTTAAGTAAGTACCGTTTTGAAATTAAAAAAGGATGTGCTAAGATATCTCAAAAATTTTATTTTTACATGAAAGGATGTACCTTAATCTACGCACTGACGCCATTACAGTCTGATTTTTCTTGTTTACGTTGTGCACTGTTTAAGACGCCTCCGATAATCCTGAGTCCCGCCGACTGTGAAGTACGGGCTGTTATAAGATTTCTTAGTGCTAAAGGCCTAAAAGCGATCGATATTCATCGTGAGATCTGTGCAGCTTACGGAGGAAACATTATGAGTGATGGAATGGTAAGAATGTGGGTGAGAGCATTTAAAGATGGCCGCACAAATGTGCATGATGAACAACGGAGTGGGCGTCCTTCGGTCGTTAATGAAAGTTTGGTGCAGGAAGTGGACAATAAGGTGAGAGAAAACAGACGCTTTACGATTTCCTCCTTGCGGGATGACTTTCCAAATGTTTCTCGTAATGTTTTGTATGGCACTGTGACCGAGCACTTGAATTACCGAAAATTGTGCGCACGTTGGGAACCGAAAATGTTAAGGGATGCGCACAAAACCAAACGTTTAGACAGTGCATTGACTTTCCTTGAACGGTACCACAACGACGGTGATGATATCTTAAGTCAAATTGCTACGGGCGATGAAACATGGGTGGCCTACGTCACACCAGAATCAAAGCAACAGTTCATGGAAGTTGAGCTAGGGCACCGTTTTGCTGGAAGACAATGCCCGTCCGCATGTGGCGAATGAAGACCAAAGATCTCATCACATCTTTTCGATGGGTCATCCTCCGTACAGCCCCGATCTTGCGCCCAGTGACTACCATCTGTTCCTGCACTTGAAGAAACACTTGGGCGGTCAGCGTCTTCAAGACGATGCCAAAGTCGAAACAGTGGTTATGCAGTGGTTAACAAGTCACGCGGCATACTTCTATGAAGAGGGTATTCAAAAACTGGTACAACGTTATGAGAAGTGCCTCACTATTGACGGAAATTATGTAGAAAAGTAGATTAAGGTACAGGCTTTCATGTACAAACAAAATTATTGAGATATCTTAGCATGTCTTTTTTAATTTCAAAACGGTACTTACTTAAAAAAAAACACGCCTCGTACATTTTTTTTCGTTTTGTGAAGTGCAAAATTTTATATTTCCGAACATTTTGAGAGAATTCCCAGTCTCTGCACCACGTTGAAATCTTATCCAGATCTGACTGAATATTTATGTAGCTTCTCTCAGACAGTACTTCATTGTAGATAACTGCATCACCTGCAACAAGCCTGATTTCACTATTAATATTGTTTACAAGGTCATTAATATACAACATGAACAGAAAGGGTCCCAATACACTTCCCTGGGGTACACCCGAAGTGACTTCTACACCTGACGAGGATCTCATCATCCAAGATAACGTATTGTGTCCTCCCTACTAAAAAGTCCTCAGTCCAGTCACAAATTTCACGCGATACCCCATACGATCGTACTTTTCACAATCAGCGTAGGTGTGGTACAGTTTCAAATGCTTTTCGCAAATCAAGAAACACTTCATCTACCTCGTTTCCTTGATCCAAAGCGTTATATGACTGTACTCGTCTTGTCAAGCGATTTCGGATATCATCAGAAAATTATCATTCTATTTCAAAAGAACATACTTGCTTCAATATCTTGACAGATACAAGAGTTAAGACTTTTTATGACATATCGAAGTACATATCCCTTAGCGTACTATCATGTGGCGAAAACGTACATACATATCCAGAGATCCAGAGCGAGTTGTTTATAGTTATTTAGACCATTTCACGCAACTTCGTATCTTAAAGTTGTCTTCTCTGTCATTTTGTCATTTCCCAGGGCTGCCCTCCACACAAACAAATTGTTTGTATTATTGACTCAGGTAACTTTTTTTCCTCTTTTTCTTAATTTTTCTGACCAAAGGATGGAATTCAACTTATTGATTACTATTTAGGCTTTTGTTGTCCTCTGCCTTATTTCTTGTTCACTGGAGCCGTGATGTGAGATTATAACTTCGATATTTTACTCTTTTCATATGCCTCAAGTGATTAGTAATTCCTCCTAAGATCCAATCCAATCTTATGATGAAGGGGTATTCAAACCGGAATGGCAAAAAGCAATGACACGTTTTTAGAAATTAGTGGTTGGTAACCCCTTCAAAGCTCATTCTATACTTAACCCCCTGCCCTTGAGGCAAGTTTTTCTGCAGCATGAAATACTGTGGGATTCTAAGCGCCACAACTTCTTATTTCGCCTCTCGTCTTCTTGTAATTTTATTGTTCCCGTTTATTGTGCCTCAGAAGGTCCTACGGTACCGACCGACCGCCGTGTGATCCTTGACCGGTAGGCGTCACTGAGTGCAGATGGTGAGTGTTCATTGGAGGTGAGGGTATCATCTGGAGTGCCCCAGGGAAGTGTGGTAGGTCCGCTGTTGTTTTCTATCTACATAAATGATCTTTTGGATAGGGTGGATAGCAATGTGCGGCTGTTTGCTGATGATGCTGTGGTGTATGGGAAGGTGTCGTCGTTGAGTGACTGTAGGAGGATACAAGATGACTTGGACAGGATTTGTGATTGGTGTAAAGAATGGCAGCTAACTCTAAATATAGATAAATGTAAATTAATGCAGATGAATAGGAAAAAGAATCCTGGAATGTTTGAATACTCCATTAGTAGTGTAGCGCTTTGCACAGTCACGTCGATTAAATATTTGGGCGTAACATTGCAGAGCGATATGAAGTGAGACAAGCATGTAATGGCATGTTGGGGAAGGCGGATAGTCGTCTTTGGTTCATTGGTAGAATTTTGGGAAGATATGGTTCATCTGTAAAGGAGACCGCTTATAAAACACTAATACGACCTATTCTTGAATACTGCTCGAACGTTTGGGATCCCTATCAGGTCGGATTGAAGGAGGACATAGAAGCAATTCATAGGCGGGCTGCTAGATTTGTTACTGGTAGGTTTGATCATCGCGCGAGTGTTACGGAAATGCTTCAGGAACTCGGGTGGGGGCGGCGGGGGGGGGGGGGGGGAGTCTCTGGAGGAAAGGAGGCGTTCTTTTCGTGAATCGCTACTGAGGAAATTTAGAGAACCAGCATTTGAGGCTGACTGCAGTACAGTTTTACAGCCGCCAACTTATATTTCGCGGAAAGACCGCAAGATAAGAGAGATTAGGTACAGAGGCATATAGGCAGTCATTTTTCCCTCGTTCTGTTTGGCAGTGGAACAGGGAGAGAAGATGCTAGTTGTGGTACGAGGTACCCTCCGCCACGCACCGTATGGTGGATTGCAGAGTATGTATGTAGATGTAGGTGTAAAGGGGCACGAGGTCAACACACCGCTGTCCTGACCGTTGTCAGTTTGCGTGACTGGAAACTTGTCAGTCAAGTAGCTCCTCAACCCGCTTGCCAACTGTGCAGTAATAAGTAAGTGCTAGCCAAGCCCGGCAGCGCTTAACTTCGCTGATCTGATGGGTACCGGTGTTACCACTGCGGCAAGGCCGTTGGTCTTCATTGTTGCTGTTGCAACTTTTATTCCCTCTACCTAACTTTCCCTTGTTCTCCCTCATTTCCCTCTCTTCACAGGGATCCATTTCCAAGTTTTTTGTTACCGACACTTCCCCTGCAATCTGACCATGCGAATATATCATCACAGCTGCTTTTCCTCCATAACATCACAAAATCATTTTTTTTATTTAGTACTCGCCTCGTAATTTCTTTCATTCTCATTTCATGTCACAACAGCAAGCCACAGTACCCTGTTTCTTTTTAAAAAATAAAGACTTATCTACAGTGCTAATGGTTGATTTTAACTTTTTATAAAACACTCATCCTTGTAATCTTTAGGGTACAGTACTCTCCACATATGGGCAAATGACTTGAACATGTGGATCATTGTCTTTTTCCTCATGCTAGTAATGGCAATTTTAGCTGTGTAGTTATGGCTCTAGCTAGTCCTACCTGTTGATCAATTCCCTCAGTCGTTACAGTGAACCCCATGCATCTAAAAACTTTTTTATTTTCAGTCATCAACTCTTATACCACGCCAAAAAAAATTTATTTTTTATTTTTCAATTATTATTTTTAAACATGCGTTGTGTATTCAGTAATAAGTTTCTTCACCATATGCGAGTATTCTGTATATTCTCGTATTCTGTTAGGACAACCTGGTCGTCAGCAAACAGTAAATTATAAAATTTTCACCTCGTTGGACACCCATTTGATTACGAATTTTGTATCAGCGTTTAAACGTTCCATCAGTGCATATTTCGAATAATGTCGTTGAAAGATGACAGTTTTGTCTGACACAGCTATTTACAGTGAAGTGATATGAAAACGAAACGTCTATCTTAATTATTCTCATGTTTATTTAAACTTTTGGGAACATTACTATAATTTTCTTCATGTATCTATATTTCTGTCCACAATTTAGCTGTCGGTACAATATCATACACTTACTTTAGGTCGATGAACGTTAAATGTATCTCTTTTATATATATCCACAGGTCTTTTCTGACAGTTGTTTAATGATAGATAAACAGAATATCTACAAAAATCCCTTCTGTCCTAAAAATGTGGTGAACTTTAAGTTCTCTCAGGTGTACAGTTCCTCCCCCTCGAAATCGTCCCAAACAATGCAGACAGCGAAACACTTAAACTTGGTGCGCTGTCAGTGACAGACAAAAAAGATGACGAAACTCATAACAGCCAGCAACTAACCAGCAAACAAAGAAAATCTTAATGATTTTCCATCTTTTGTAGTTTTCACACTCCCTAAAAACTGGAAGACACTGCATTTACATCTAAAACCGTACTGAAGAACCCCTATGAAGTACATGGCAGAGGATACTTATTACTGTACCATCATTCATGTATGGAGCCGGACAATAATAATTGTTCAGATGCCTCTACGCGTGTCGTAATTAACGTAATTTTTTTGTTCGAGTTCCCTATGAGAGCGATTCGAAGGCTTCTGTAGCATGTTCCTAAATTCTCCACTTAATATTGTGTCTAGAAACTTTGTAAGTAGGTTTTACGAGATAGGTGGCGCCTGCTTTCAAGTGTTAACATATTCATGTTTTCTTCGTGCCGCTCAATCTTGGGTCGCACAAACTCATGGCCATTCGTGCTTTCCTTTTTCGTATACATCCAATACCACCTGTTAGTCCTACCTGGTATGCGTCCCGCACACTTGAGAAATATTCTATGGTATGTGTTTTGTAAGCAGCCTCCTTTACAGAATCGCTGCATATTTCCGACATGATACTACTGAACCGAAATCTCCCACCTCTTTTACCATCAACTGAGCCTAAGTGATCATTCTATTTGGTTGTTGTTGTTATGGCCTTACGGGCTTTCCCATAAATAATAAATGAAATGAGGTGGGCCTGAACTACGTACCCTCTGACACAAAGTTGAAATTTTTAAGTTTTGGCTAGTTTCATTGTCTATGGGCTAGGATACGTAGTTGCCGCATTACAGGCCAAATACTGCTGAGTCTACAGTATACGATAAGAATGCACACATGAATCGAATGGTCGAATGTTTCTATCACTCGGCAATTGCGAATTATGAAAGTAACATACAAATTTATAAATGAAAATTGCAATTAAAATGTGCAGGTACTATCTTATCGACTTTACATGATGAGTACGACAGTAGAAGTACTTTTGAGAATGCGGTATATTTATGCAAAACACTTACTGGTGTCGATGGTCCAGCAATTAAATAAAATATAAGTTGAATAACAGGGAAACAATAGATTTCTACTTGGCGTAATTAGCTCGCGAGATATTCACTACTGAATGCATACTACGACTTCACTGCAGAAGCCACGGAAATCACACTAGAGCACAGGTCGGCATACCGAAATATTTCTATCCACCGTGACCGCGCGCAAATTCTCCACTCTAAGTCTTTCCGTCGCGCCTTCACGTCCAGCAGTTTCCATGTCCTGTCCAGTACTCCCCAGAACTGCCGCACTGCCAGAACTCCCCGTGACCTCCTCTCCCGAACCCGCTTCCATCCAGTCTCCCCATTCACGAGCGCTGTGATTGGCTAGAGCGCTCCCGCCATGTTTTCAATCCAACGTACACTCACAAACATCTACATCTACATCTACATGACTACTCTGCAATTCACATTTAAGTGCTTGGCAGAGGGTTCATCGAACCAAAATCATATTATCTCTCTACCATTCCACTCCCGAACAGCGCGCGGGAAAAACGAACACCTAAACCTATCTGTTCGAGCTCTGATTTCTCTTATTTTGATGATCATACCTACCTATGTAGGTTGGGCTCAACAAAATATTTTCGCATTCGGAAGAGAAAGTTGGTGACTGAAATTTCGTAAATAGATTTCGCCGCGACGAAAAACGTCTTTGCTTTAATGACTTCCATCCCAACTCGCGTATCATATCTGCCACACTCTCTCCCCCATTACGTGATAATACAAAACGAGCTGCCCTTTTTTGGACCCTTTCGATGTCCTCCGTCAATCCCACCTGGTAAGGATCCCACACCGCGCAGCAATATTCTAACAGAGGATGAACGAGTGTTGTGTAAGCTGTCTCTTTAGTGGACTTGTTGCATCTTCTAAGTGTCCTGCCAATGAAACGCAACCTTTGGCTCGCCTTCCCCACAATATTATCTATGTGGTCTTTCCAACTGAAGTTGTTCGTAATTTTAACACCCAGGTACTTAGTTGAATTGACAGCCTTGAGAATTGTACTATTTATCGAATAATCGAATTCCAAAGGATTTCTTTTGGAACTGATGTGGATCAACTCACACTTTTCGTTATTTAGTGTCAACTGCCACCTGCCACACCATACAGCAATCTTTTCTAAATCGCTTTGCAACTGATACTGGTCTTCGGATGACCTTACTAGACGATAAATTACAGCATCATCTGCGAACAACCTAAGAGAACTGCTCAGATTGTCACCCAGGTCATTTATATAGATTAGGAACAGCAGAGGTCCCAGGACGCTTCCCTGGGGAACACCTGATATCACTTCAATTTTACTCGATGATTTTCCGTCTATTACTACGAACTGCGACCTTTCTGACAGGAAATCACGAATCCAGTCGCACAACTGAGACGATACCCCATAGGCCCGCAGCTTGATTAGAAGTCGCTTGTGAGGAACGATGTCAAAAGCTTACCGGAAATCTAGAAATACTGAATCAACTTGAGATTCCCTGTCGATAGCGGCCATTACTTCGTGCGAATAAAGAGCTAGCTGCGTTGCACAAGAACGATGTTTTCTGAAACCATGCTGATTACGTATCAATAGATCGTTCCCTTCGAGGTGATTCATAATGTTTGAATACAATATATGCTCCAAACCCGAGTGAGTTGCTACTCTCATACCGGGCGCCTCCCCAGGTGGCGGATAGGGGAACGCTCATCAGATATGATGGGTACTGAGGAAATAAAATACTCAGGGCGGACCAAAAGTAGCAAAACAAGTCCAGGAGCGACAGTTCCCAGAATGGGCGACTTCCAGGACAGCCAAAATCCACCAAGCGACTGCCTTGGATCAAGCGGCTTGGCGGTCAGCGTCTGTTCACAGATTGTGCGGCTGAATCACCTTCCTCTACAAATCACATTTGTAGTTGTAATCTCGGAGACTTGTCTCCACACAGGAAAGATACATCCTTGAAAGTTCAAAACATGGAAAGTTCTTTTAGTCAAAATTCCCCGCCTGCCAAAATAAGACAGGAAAGATTGCCATCGGATCCGGGGGGCAATCAACCAAAGGAACTTACGGATGAATCGGAGCATCTGAATACACCGAAGCAAACACTGAGAACCAACACCTTTACAAACTTCGCCACGATAAACATAAACTCACTAGCTAAGGTTGGAAAACTCAAAACTCTACTGGACACTGCCATAGAGCAAAGGATAACAATACTCGCCATACAGGAGATGAGAAACACAATGCGGGAACCATACGAATCACAGGGATTCAGAATCTACCAAGGAATCCCTGGAAAGAGAGTAATGAAAAATGTACCACAATTCGGAACAGGTTTCATAGTGAAAAACACAATAATAAATTCTGTCAAGGAGTTCAAGGCCTACACGGATAGAATAGCAACTCTGACCATCAGGTCCGCAAACAAGACGTACACGTTAGTCAACGTGCACGCACCCACAAACGAGAAGAACAGAACTGACCCGAAACATGTAGAGGGATTCTGGAATCTGCTAGACCAAGTCCTCACTAATGTTCCATCAAACCACACTAAAATCGTAATGGGAGACTTCAATGCGCAGATAGGAAGAGAGAAAAGGTTCAGGAACATTGTTGGGGACTGGCCGGCACAAAAGAAAACTAGCACGAATGGCAGAAGATTGATAGAAATTTGCAGAGAACACAGAATGGTGATTAAATCGACCAGATTCAAAAGAAGACCACACAAGAAGAAAACGTGGAAACACACTGATTGGAAAAAGGGCGAATACCAACTTGACCATGTCTGTATGGACAAAGACCATCACAGAGAAATCTACAACGTTAAAGTTCTGAGGGGAAAGGACCTGGGCTCTGATCACTACCTGTCCAAAATAAAAATCAAGATAACACCGGCTGGAAAAAAGAAAAAAAGAACCAACCGGTTGAGACGAACCCACGACCAAGCAAAAATACAAAACAACACACAATACGCAATGAAAACAAACACAATCCAATCAGACACGGAACTGGAAGAACTGACAGAGAAGTTGAAAACAATAGCCGCAGAAATAGCACAACCCGAAAAGAGAAAAAAACACCAGTGGTGGGACAGAGTGTGTGAGGAGGCAGTCGACAAGAGACATGAAGCGTGGAAGAAATTCCAAAATAACAAAACTGACGAAAATTTTGCAACGCTGACCCAACAAAGGAAAATAACTCAAAGAACGTTAAGAAATAGCAAAAGAAAGTATCATCACGGACTGCTGGACCAAATAGAAGATAGCTTTGCCAAAAACAACTCACGGCAATACTATAGAACATTTAGGGAAAAAACCAAAACCTTTACACCACCAACCCTCATGCTCAAAAACAAAGAAGGAGTAACGGCACACAACGATGAAGAAAATGCCAATATTATGGCGGAAAGCTTCCGAAATCTTCTGAACTGCGAAGACCCGATCAATATACTCGACATAAATACTAACACAGAAGTCAGGACACCGGAAGAGAACATACAAGCACCATCAATATCAGAAGTGGAAATAGCAATTAAACAATTAAAAAACAACAAAGCTAGCGGAGAAGACCAACTAACGGCAGAGCTATGGAAGTACGCCGGAGAAAACGCAGTGGCCAGCCTCCACAAGAACATTCAAAAGATCTGGAAAGAGGAGAAATTACCGACAAGATGGACAACAGCGATAATATGTCCCATCCACAAAAAAGGGAGTAAGACAGACCCAGGCAATTATAGAGGGATCTCCCTACTGGACTGTACGTACAAGATTCTCTCCAAAATAATTTATAACAGGGTCAGAGACCAACTAGAAAAAGAACTGGGAGAGTATCAGGCGGGATTTAGACCGGGAAGAAGCTGCCCAGAACAAATATTAAACCTAAAGCTAATCATCGACTACTACAAATCAAGAAACAAACAACTAGTGATCTCTTTCATCGATTTCCAAAAAGCCTACGACAGCATACATAGAGAATCTTTGAAGAAGATACTGAGAAATTTAGGCTTACACCCCAAACTGATCAAAATGATTGGGCTTACACTGGAGAACACAACCTCTAAAGTCAAATTCAGAGGAGCAACCTCAGACGCGTTCGAAATTAAAACAGGATTAAGACAGGGGGACGGGCTGTCCCCAATTCTGTTTAACTGTGCACTGGAATATCTGATGAGAGAATGGAGGAAGATTAATCCAGAACTAATAAAAGTAGGAACAAAAATCAAAGTAAACTGTTTAGGTTTTGCGGACGACTTAGCGCTATTAGCAAACAACATAAAAGAGGCAAGAACGCAAATTGAGACACTAGAAGAGATAGCTGGGAAAATTGGACTAAAAATCTCGTTCCAAAAGACCAAAATCATGGTCAGGGATCCTCTCTGCGTTGATCACATATCAATTTTCAACACTAAAGTAGAACTGGTGAAAAAATTCAAGTATCTAGGGGAAACAATAACACACAACAATAACGAGAAAATAAACTGGAAAGAAAGAACTGACAAACTGAAGAAGTCTCTATTCACAACTCAGAACATATACAATAAGAGATGCCTATCAACAAAAACCAAAATCAGACATTACCAGACGGTGATTCTCCCGGAAATACAATACGCATGCGAGACAATCTCCGGACCGTATAAAATAGGAGAGATAGAAGCAATAGAAAAAATAGAAAGAAGGATAGTAAGAAAGTGTATAAACAAGAAGAACCTAGTGGAAGGCCAATGGAGAATAATCCCAAACGAAACCGTCTACAAAACAATCACTCCACTAACAGAATTCTTCAGAAGGAAAAGGATATCATTCCTGGGACACATACTGAGAACGGAAGACACTAGACTAGCTAAACGACTGATCGACTTTTATTGGAATAAAAAAATCAAGTCAAACTGGGTGAGAGAAGTGCAGAAGGACATGGAAGAACTAGGAATCTCGAAGGAGGATCTTGTAACAAAATCACAGAAATACAGCGAATGGGTAAAAACAAACACAATAACACTCACGCACAAACCAAGGCAGAGACGAAATGTGGTGTATTCAGAGGAGGAAAGAAAACGAAGATCGGAACGGCTCAAAAAAATATGGGCTAAAAAGAAAGAAGAAACAGCCAAACAAATGAAACGGCTAAGGACGACTACAAGATTTGAACTAAAGTGATCCAATAGGGTCGTAAAAGCAATAAATAAATAAATATGCTCCAAAACCCTACTGCAAACCGACGTCAATGATATAGGTCTGTAGTTCGATGGATTACTCCTACTACCCTTCTTGAACACTGGTGCGACCTGCGCATTTTTCCAATCTGTAGGTACAGATCTATCGGTGAGCGAGCAGTTGTATATGATTGCTAAGTAGGGAGCTATTGTATCAGCGTAATCTGAAAGGAACCTAATCGGTATACAATCTGGACCTGAAGACTTGTCCGTATCAAGCGATATTGAAACACGTAAGAAATACTGGAGTCACATTGAAATAACTTGAAATTAAATAAATATTCCTACCGCTGGACCATAAACACGCTCTAACACACATTATTAGATACATAAACAAATTAAATAAAAATATATCAAAGGAATAGAACAAAAGGTAGGCCAGTAGCCTAATGTCTCTGTGCTTTTCAAAACACAGTAAATATTTAACCATTTTCTTCATGAATAGTATATATCGGATATAAACAAAGACACAGATGAATAAATATATTTATAAGCATGCTGCTACCGTTTTCTCGTGTTACTGTGGAGTACTTATGGTCCGACGCGATCGATAGTATTCGGCCACTTTGACCTCCAGTAACTCATGTACTATTCAAGTCACATGCCTGTAATTCATACCAATTTAGGTTTACACTAATAGATTTCTAAAGACACATCTACCGACAAAATCGGATGAAGCGTTTATATTCTTGAAATTCGTTGCTGCGTGTTACTTGTATAATTTAAAGTCAGATACTAAACTTTAAACTAATAAGGATGTTGAAAATCTAATTACACCATTAGAATCGTCGTGCAAATAATGGTAATGTACATGCTGCTTTTTGAGGTATCATGATTCATCTGGCTACTATTAAATTCTATACGAACTGTGAACTGTCTGCCATAAAGGTTTCACAATGTCCGCCATCTTTGGCACCACGGCGTGTCTCCATCTGTGTGTGTGTGTGTGTGTGTGTGTGTGTGTGTGTGTGTGTGTGTGTGCTAGTATAATCTAACTTCTGCACCATTTCAGTGCATGTAAATAAGTATTACAGTAGTTGTATTACCTTATAAATAATTAAAAAACTTTCTTTTTTAAATTCAGTGCATTAGTATTTGTAAAATGACTCTTAGTGTTCATTAAAAATGACGATCATTCCACTTGGGACCTGTGGAATGCTACATTAGCTTATTTGTTTTAGTTGTAAATATTTGTCACGTATTGTTGTTTTTCTGACATGTTCCACATCCTGGAGGACCTCCTCACTACGGATCAATTGGAATGAAAGTAAATCTAATCTAATCTAAACAGCGTCACAATGGAATTCCCAGCCACGCGGCTGACCATGCGCTGGGGCTACCCACCTCGTCCGGCTACCGTTCTCCACCACGTGTTTGCTGCCGGGCCTCGGCTGGCCGAGCGGCCCGTGCGACCACGCCAACTTAGAATATTTTCAGGGCGCCGCAGTTCGCCCGTTACCTCACAGCCTTCACTCCAAAGGCTGGTTTGATGCATCTCTCCAAGCTTCTCTATACTACGCAACTCCCTTCACCTCCGAATAACTACTGCAAGCCACATCCTATTAATGTGCATACTGTATTCATCTCTTGATCTCCCTCTACGATTTTTATCCTCCCCCCAGCCCCACCCCCCACCCCCCCGTCCCCACACACTTCCCTCCAATACTGAAATGGTGATCCTTGAAGTCTCAGAATGTGGTCTATCAAACCATCTTATCTTTTATTCAAATTGTGCCACAAATTTTATGTCTCCCTAATTTTATTCAGTTCCCCCGCATTACTTACATGATCTGCGAATCTAATCTTCATCATTCATCTGTAGCACGACATTTCAAAAGCTTCAATTTTCTTCTTGTCTAAACTGTTTTCCGACCATGTTTCCTTCCATACATAGCTTCACTCCAGACAAATACCATCAGAAAATACTTCCAAACGCTTAAGTCTATGTTCGATATGAACAAGTTTCTCTTCTTCAAAAAATGGTTCAAATGGCTCTGAGCACTATGGGACTCAACATCTTAGGTCATAAGTCCCCTAGAACTTAGAACTACTTAAACCTAACTAACCTAAGGACATCACACACACCCATGCCCGAGGCAGGATTCGAACCTGCGACCGTAGCAGTCCCGCGGTTCCGGACTGCAGCGCCAGAACCGCACGGCCACCGCGGCCGGCTCTCTTCTTCAGAAACGCTTTTCTTGCCATTGCCAAAGTACATTTTATATCCTCTCTACTTCAGCCATCATCGCCGTCCGCTGTGACCGAGCGGTTCTAGGCGCTTCAGTCCAGGTTCGAATCCTGCCTCGGGCATGGGTGTGTGTGATGTCCTTAGGTTAGTTAGGTTTAAGTAGTTCTAAGTTCTAGGGGACTGATGACCTCAGATGTTAAGTCCCATAGTGCTCAGAGCCATTTGAACCAGCCATCGTCTGTTATTTTGCTGCCCAAATAACAAAACTCATCTATTATCTCAGCATCACCTGATTTAATTCGACTAGATTCCATTATACTTGTTTTGCTTCTGTTGAAGTTCATCTTATAACCTTCTTTCAAGGCTTCATTCTGTTCAACTGCTCTTCCAAATCCTTTGCTGTCTGTGACAGAATCACAATATCATCGGCAAACCTCAAAGTTTCTATTTCTTCTCCCTGCTCAACATTTTTCTTTTGTTTCCTTTCGCTCGCTGTATTTTACCCCTGCTACCCTGAGAATTTCAAAGAGAATGTTCCAGCAAAGTTGTCAAAAGCTTTCTCTAATCCTACAAATGCTGTAAACGCAGACGTCTTTCCCTGACCTTTCTTCTAATAGAAGTCGTAGGGTCAACATTGCTTTGCGTGTTCCTGGATTTCTCCGCAATGTAAAGCGATCTTCGCCGAGGTCGTCTTCTACCAGCTATTCTACCAGCTGTAAGAAATTCGTGTTAGTATTTTGCAACTGTGTCTTATTAAACTGATAGTTCGGTAACTTTCACGCCTTTCAGCACCTGCTCTCTTTGGAATTGGAATTACGACATTCATCTTGAAGTCTAAGGATATTTCGACTGTATCATATATGTTGCACACCAGATGAAAACGTTTTGCATGGCTGGCTCTCCCAAGGCTATAAGAAGTTCTGACTGGGGCCTTGTTTCGACTTAGGTCTTTCATTGCTCTATCAAATTCTACACGCACTATCACATCTCCCATCTACGTCTTCTTCCATTTCTATTATATCGCCTTGAATTTCATCTTTTGTGTACAGACCCTCTATACTCCTTCCATCTTTCTGCTTTCCCTTTTTTGCTTAGAACTGCTTTTCCATCTGAGCTCTTGATATTCGTGCAGCTGCTTCGGTTTTCTCCAAAAGCCTCTTTAATTTTCTTTCAGGTAGTATCTGTCTTTCCCCCCAGAAATATGTTTTTACATCCTTACGTTTGTCCTCTAGCCATTTCTGCTTAGCAATTTTGCGCTTCCCGCCAGTATAATTTTGTGGACGCTCGTATTCCTTTTCGCCTGCTTTGTTTCTGCATTTTTAATTTTTCTCCTTTCATCAATTAAATTCAATATTTCCTGTGTTATTAACTATTTCTAATAGGCCTTGTCTTTTTATCTATTTGATCCTCTGCTGCCTTCACTGTATGATCTCTTAAAGAAAGCCGGCCGCTGGTGGCCGAGCGGTTCTGGCGCTACAGTCTGGAACCGCGCGACCGCTACGGCGGCAGGTTCGAATCCTGCCTCGGGCATGGATGTGTGTGTTGTCCTTAGGTTAGTTAGGTTTAAGTAGTTCTAAGTTCTAGGGGACTTATGACCTCAGCAGTCGAGTCCCATAGTGCTCAGAGCCATTTGAACCATTTTTTTTCTTAAAGAAATCCATTCGACTGTTGCCTAAGGCTCCCTCCCTCTGTAACTCCCAACACACTCTGGTTCTTTGAGCTTATCCAGTTCCGAGCTCTTTATTTTCCTACCTTTTTGCAATTCTTCAGTTTTAATCTATAGTTAATAACCAATAAATTGTGATCAGAGTCCACATCTGGTTGTGAAAATGTCTTGCAATTTAAAACCTGGTTCCGAAATCTCTGTCTTACCATTACACAATCAATCTGAAACCTTCCAGTGTCTCCAGGTCTCTTCCATGTAAACAATCTTGTTTCATGACTCTTAACCAAGTATTAGCGATGATTAATTTATTTTTCTGTGCAAAATTCTACCAGACGTCTATTTTGCATGCCTATAAATTGTTGCACGCAGCTATAGGTATGAATCGGCACCATTTCTGAATCATCGACCACATTCGTGGTGTGGAGCCATGGTGAAGAACAGCTCGGTGACTTCCTAAGACACTTGAACAGCCTCCATGCCAACATAACATTTACCATGGAAGTAGAAAAGGACAAGAAACTGCCATTTCTAGATGTGCTGGTCACAAGGGACGGCGAAAACCTGGGACACAGCGTGTATCGAAAACCGACTCACACGGACCGATACCTGCACAAACTGTCAAACCACCACCCGAGCCAGAAAAGAGGCATGATTAGTACGCTCGTAACGAGAGCAGGACGAATATGTGAGCCGCAACACTTCAAACGAGAAATGCAACACCTGGAAACTGTCCTGAGGAGCAATGGGTACTCCACAAATTATATTAGAAGTGTAACTGAGCCAAACACTCGGCGAAGTAAGGAACCAGTCAAAGAAATGTCGGGTACGGCCTTTCTGCCATACATTCCCAGAGTGACGGACAGAATCGGCCGTATATTGCGCAAACATGGCGTAAAGACGGTTTTCAAACCGACAAGGAAGATCAAAGAGTGTCTTAGATCGGCGAAGGAGAAAAGAGACCCACTTGCAATGTCGGGAATATACCGCATACCATGCACATGCGGAAAAGTTTATGTCGGAATGACTGGACGATCCATTAACACCAGGATCAAGGAACATAAGCGACATTGCAGGTTGGGGTAGGTGGAGAAATCGGCCGTGGCAGAACACGCACTGAATGAGACCGACCACGTAATAAAATTCGCCGACACGGAAGTTCTGGCTGTAGAGAACCACTATCACACGCGCTTGTTCAGAGAAGCTGTAGAAATACAAAAACACGCGAACAGTTTGAACAAGAAAGAGGAAAGCCTTAAGGTAAACGGATCCTGGCTTCCCGTACTGCAGCGAACGACCGTCGCAGGTAGCAAGAGGAGAACCGCACCGGAAATGACCGCGGAGAAGCCCTCGGACGTTGGCGCGCCAGGTACATATAGTCTGCGGCCGCGAGCTCGGCTCCAGTTCACCAGCGGCAATGGAGGGTGAAGCTTTGACAATGCCAGCCACTCGTGCTGGCGAAACGTCAGAAAAATCATTAGATGAACGTCGGCCGAAGAACCCGAGACAGAAACCAATAGGCAGTTTGTCAACAAGTGGCCACGAAAGCCTCAACAATTTTGTAATGAAGAATATTGTTGTACCGAGTGAAATGGTTTTCAGAAGTCAAGGATCCATCTGATTGCTTTCTCACAGCTTTCAAGATGTCATGTGAGAAAAGTCCTAATTAGTTTTCGCACTGCGGTTCAGTGTTTTCGGAATCCATGCCGCAAGTGATGGAAGCGCCGTACTGTTTTAGAGTTCCTTGTTGTTAAACGGTTAACGCTGGTCATCTTGCAATCGCCAGCTGCGGGTTGCCTGTCTAACGGCTTCTAGGGGCGACAACAATTCATTTTATATATTTGTTGTAATTACTAGAAGGTATCAGATAGATTATATAATCGTAAGACATGGATTTAGGAACCAGTATTTAAATTGTAAGACATTTCCAGGGGCAGATGTGGACTCTGACCACAATCTATTGGTTATGAACTGTAGATTAAAACTGAAGAAACTGCAAAAAGGTGGGAATTTAAGGGGATGGGACCTGGATAAACTGACTAAACCAGAGGTTGTACAGTGAGAGCATAAGGGAACAATTGTCACGAATGGGGGAAAGAAGTACAGTAGAAGAAGAATGGGTAGCATAGAGGGATGAAGTAGTGAAGGCAGCAGAGGATCAAGTGGGTAAAAAGACGAGGACCAGTAGAAATCCTTGGGTAACAGAAGAAATATTGAATTTAATTGATGAAAGGAGAAAATATAAAAATGCAGTAAATGAATACAAACGTCTCAAAAATGAGATCGACAGGAAGTGCAAAATGGCTAAGCAGGGATGGCTAGAGGACACATGTAAGGCTGTAGAGGCTTATCTGACTAGGGTTAAGATACATACTGCCTACAGGAAAATTAAAGAGACCTTTGGAGAAAAGAGAACCACCTGTATGAATATCAAGGCCTCAGATGGAAACCCAGTTCTAAGCAAAGAAGGGAAAGCAGAAAGGTGGAAGGAGTATATAGAGGGTCTATACAAGGACGATGTACGTGAGCACAATATTATGTAAATGGA
The DNA here is from genome assembly GCF_023898315.1 of Schistocerca nitens. NCBI lineage: Eukaryota > Metazoa > Arthropoda > Insecta > Orthoptera > Acrididae > Schistocerca > Schistocerca nitens. The sequence continues at coordinate 871,392,328 of NC_064617.1, forward strand.
AGAGGATTTAGATGAAGATGAAATGGGATATACGATACTGCGTGAAGAGTTTGACAGAGCACTGAAAGACATGAGTGGAAACAAGGCCCCGGGAGTAGACAACATTCCATTAGAACTACTGACGGCCTTGGGAGAGCCAGTCCTGACAACTCTCTACCATCTGGTGAGCAAGATGTATGAGACAGGCGAAATACCCTCAGACTTCAAGAAGAATATAATAATTCCAATCCCAAAGAAAGCAGGTGCTGCAGATGTGAAAATTACCGAACAATCAGTTCAATAAGCCACAGCTGCAAAATACTAACGCGAATTCTTTACAGACGAATGGAAAAACTGGTAAAAGCCGACCTCGCAGAAGATCAGTTTGGATTCCGTAGAAATGTTGGAACACGTGAGGCAATACTGACTCTACGACTTATCTTAGAAGAAAGATTAAGGAAAGGCAAACTTACGTTTCTAGCATTTGTGGACTTAGAGAAGGCTTTTGACAGTGTTGACTGGAATACTCTCTTTCAAATTCTAAAGGTGGCAGGGGTAAAATACAGGGAGTGAAAGGCTATTTACAATTTGTACAGAAACCAGATGGCAGTTATAAGAGTCGAGGGGCATGAAGGGGAAGCAGTGGTTGGGAAGGGAGTGAGACAGGGTTGTAGCCTCTCCCCGATGTTATTCAATCTGTATATTGAGCAAGCAGTAAAGGAAACAAAAGAAAAATTCGGAGGAGGAATTCAAATCCATGGAGAAGAAAAAAAAAAAAACTTTGAGATTCGCCGATGACACTGTAATTCTGTCAGAGACCGCAAAGGACTTGGAAGAGCAGTTGAACGGAATGGACAGTGTCTTGAAAGGAGGATATAAGATGAACATCAACAAAAGCAAATCGAGGATAATGGAATGTAGTCGAATTAAGTCGGGTGATGCTGAGGGAATTAGATTAGGAAATGAGACACAAAGTAGTAGATGAGTTTTGCTATTTGGGGAGCAAAATAACGGATGATGGTCGAAGTAGAGAAGATATAAAATGTATTCTGGCAATGGCAAGGAAAGCGTTTCTGAAGAAGAGAAATTTGTTAACATCTAGTATAGATTTAAGTGTAAGAAAGTCCTTTCTGAAAGTATTTGTATGGTGTGTAGCCATGTACGGAAGTGAAACATGGACGATAATTAGTTTGGACAAGAAGAGAATAGAAGCTTTCTAAATGTGGTGCTACAGAAGAATGCTGAAGATTATATGGGTAGGTCACATGACTAATGATGAAGTATTGGATAGAATTGGGGAGAAGAGGAGTATGTGGCACAACTTGACTAGAAGAAGGGATCGGTTGGTAGGACATGTTCTGAGGCATCAAGGGATCACAAATTTAGCATTGGAGGGCATCGTGGAGGGTAAAAATCGTAGACGGAGACCAAGAGATGAATACACTAAGCAGATTCAGAAGGATGTAGGTTGCAGTAGGTACTGGGAGATGAAGAAGCTTGCACAGGATAGAGTAGCATGGAGAGCTGCATCAAACCAGTCTCAGGACTGAAGACCACAACTACAACAACATCGACCGACTTCAAAAATGTAAAATGCTGTCGTAATCTAGTCATTCATAAGTATAATCTTACGTTAAAGTTTTAGCACAGTAAGGTAAATATTACAGTTAGAAACAGCTTTGTGTATTTCTTGAAGCAGCAAAACACGAGGCGTGCGAATGAACAGTATATATTCATCCATGATTTGAGAACCAGAGCACAGCAACTTACAACAAACTTAACTCATAGTCTAAAACCTTTACAAAACTTTTTCTCGCTGACACCCTCTACAAAATAATGAAAGGAACAGTGTTCATCGTTTACTACATTTTCGCCGTTCACGCAGTGAAACTTCAACATGAGGTAAGACACTGTGATTTATTACTTCTCTACTACTAACTCTATTCTCAATGCAGTTTAGGGACATCCAGACGTACCGATAAATGTAGCTACAAGATGCTTGAAAAAGTAGCTTTTGTGTCAAAAAAATGTCTCTGAGCACTATGGGACTTAACTTCTGAGGTCATCAGTCCCCTAGAACTTAGAACTAATTAAACCTAACTAACCTAAGGACACCACACACATCCATGCCCGAGGCAGGATTCGAATCTGCGACCGTAGCGGTCGCGCGGTTCCAGACTGTAGCGCCTAGAACCGCTCGGCCGAAAGCTTTTGTGTCAGACGGAGATCACTTTACCCAGACTATACTCATCCATTGTTTGATAGTAAGAAAAGTTCGCGATATCCAAAGTGATGTGTTGGCAGAAGAGCCAACACCGTGTTGCTAGAGGAGGCCGAAAGGCACGCGTTTAAGCTCACGCAGACTGGCGTGAGGTCTGGAACAGTTAAAGTAGTTGAGTGTAATAAATAAAGTACGAAGCTCTTGGAATACTTTAATCCACAATTGGAGAACATCGCTCTTGATGATACATAATTATAATCTCAATATAAACTGGTAATGGCGCCTTGCTAGGTCGAAGCAAATGACGTAGCTGAAGGCTATGCTAACTATCGTCTCGGCAAATGAGAGCGTATTTGTCAGTGATCCATCGCTAGCAAAGTCGGCTGTACAACTGGGACGAGTGCTAGGAAGTCTCTCTAGACCTGACGTGTGGCGGCGCTCGGTCTGCAATCACTGACAGTGGCGACACGCGGGTCCGACGTATACTAGCGGACCGCGGACGATTTAAAGGCTACCACCTAGCAAGTGTGGTGTCTGGCGGTGACACCACACAAAGGACTTTAAACATTGTTTCATTATGTTTTCAAGGAACACACCGCCATGTGACCGTTTTATTGTTTATCTAAGAACAACCCAGGTTTACGCCTTTTATGCAATTTTCAGATATTTGATTTTATGTCTTTAACATATATTGCTGGACACTTAACAAGATATCAAGTTCAAAGTTGGTCATAAATTTAAAAAAATATTGGCTCCCCACGAAATGTAAAATCACCTTCTACATTTGACACTTCGTGGGGGCAATATTTTTGTTAATTTATGGGCAACGTTGAGCTTGACAACATGTTAAGGCTTAAAGACTTACTTGTGTGAGAATATAGCTCTCGAACTTTCTTTTGTGATAAAACATAGTCGTACTTCAATCTATAGTACCTACGAAACGAATAATGCTTACATAATGGTTGGGCCGACAACTGATGGGTCTTGTTTGTGACGTGTCTGTCACGCAGTATTTGTATTGCGTATGACGCCATCATACCAGTGTAGGCGTATGCACATGGTTGTCACGAATTAGCTCTGTGTAAAGTTATTAATTGACGCTCCGTGGAAATGCGTTTAGATAGGACATAGAATCGCGTGGCATTCTGAAGAGCTGGCAAAACATTACTACAAAGTCAAAGTGAGGCAATAAAAATATTTGCCGCACTGCAAGTGAAAATTGGCATTAAACTGGGAATTACAGAATGATGAGAGATGTCTCATCTGGCTCGTAAATATGCTCGGAATTGCAGAAAACGCAAGTCAGAGGCGAGCTCGCTTCGAAAGGAGTCCAAAAGCCTGGAAAGCAGTGCCGAGCGAACGCGAGGTAAGAAAATGAAAAAACAGCGCAGGGCGAATACGTAGCAGAGATACAGCTGCGAGCAGCAGTAACCGTTCTGCTGTATTTAAGAGTGTGACAGCCAAATGAGGTATTAATACGAAATACTTGTCCTGATTTAATCATGACGTTTTCGTGAAAAATCTGCGGCGCGGACCCGAACTGCGCACAGAGAAATTTTTCTCGGAGCGACGTTTCTCGCAAACTGGGCTATACCGCGTTATCGGCGACTGGTTGCCACCTGGCGGAAAGATTCGCCGGCCGGAAGTGATAGCGATAGCTGTTTAGTCAGACTCTGGCAGGTCACGTACGCCGGATCTGCCTGTACAGCGGGGCAGCAAGCAGTAGCCGCAGCCCCCTTTGTACGCTGATCAGCCAGAACATTATGACCATCTACCTAATAGCCGATATGTCCGCCTTTGGCACGGATAACAGCGGCGACGCGTCGTGGTACGGAAGCAATGAAGCCTTGGTAGATCGCTGGAGAGAGTTGGCACCACATCTGCAAACACAAGTCGCCTACTTTCCGTAAATTCCGGGGAGGGGAGCGATGAGCTCTGACGTCACGTTCAATCACATCCTAGATGTGTTCGGCTGGGTTCAGGTCTGGCCAGTTGGTGGGACAGCACATCAATTGGAACTCGCCACTGTGTTCCTCGAACATCTCCATCACAGTCCTGGCCTTGTGACATAGCACATTATCTTGTTGAAAGATGCCACTGACGTCAGGAAACATGATCGTCACGAAGGGGTGTACGTGGCCTGCAACCAGTGTACGATACTCCTTGGCCGTCATGGTGCCTTGCACGAGCTCCACTGGACCATGGATGCCCACGTGAATGTTCCCCAGAGTGTAAAGGAACCGCCACCAGCTTGTCTCCGTCCCACAGTATAGGTGTCAAGGAGCTGTTCCCCTGGAAGACGACGGATTCGCGGCCTGCCATTGGCATGATTTAGAAGGTACTAAGATTCATCAGATCATGCAACGCTCCGCCATTGCGCTGACGTCCAGCGCCATGGTCACGTGCCCATTTCAGTTACAGTTGCTGATGTCGTGGTGTTAACATTGGAACATGCATGGGTCGTCGGCTGCGGAGACCCATTGTTAGGAATGTTCACTGCACTGTGTGTTCAGACACACTTGTATACTGCCCGTCATTAAAGTCTGATGTTAGTTCCGCCAAAGTTCGCCGCCTGTCCTGTTTTGCCAGTCTGCCCAGCCTACGACGTCCGACATCTGTAATGAGGTGTGGCCGCTCAACACCAAGACTTCTGGACGTGGCTTCACCTTGAGTTCGCCACGTGTCGAAAACACTCACCACAGCACTCCTCGAACACTCAATAAATCCACGGTTTCCGAAATACTCGTGCCGAGTCTCCGGACCATCACAGTCTGCCCTCGGTCGAACTCATTCTACACACGGACAGCACGCTCACTGATACTACATGCACCGTGCGTGTGTCAGACTAGCAGTCATCCACACCAGGTGACGCTGCTATCGCCTGGACGCGTTCATATCGATACTAGGTCGGTGGTCATACTGTTCTGGCTGATCAGCATACATTCAGTACACTGCTGGGCTGTACGGACATCATACTGTCCCGTGCACTGGCCGGGTTCGCTTAACACCATGCGACCCAGCTATGGTACCAGCCAAACAGCGTCTAAAGGCGTCCGCAAGTAAGGCAGTCGCCCGTCCTGGGATCTGGGCTACAGACTGTCCAGTCATTACAGAATTCTCACGCTTTTCTAGGTATGGTTAAATTCCCCATTTGCACTGCAGTAGTGTCCTCGGTTATTAGACAAACCGTAACAGCGCGGAAGCGCTGTAATCCATATGTAGGAAAAGGCCGCGCACAGAACTGCTGTTTGGGCAAGGGGGGGGGGGGGGACCCCAGGGGGGGGACCCCATTTGGGCTAGGAACACGGGGTAAGAAGTTTTTAGATTAGCCCAGACCGGCGGCCATTTGTATAGCCATTCTAACACCTATTTTACCGTCGCTGTGTTACAGTACATTAACCATGGTTTGAACGACGAACCGGAGTTGGTGCCCAGGAAAATCATGCGAATCGACTAATTGCTTTTGAAAAAGACTTTAATAGGGCTGAAATTAATGCTCAGCTAATGGCACCATGGATGAGATGAATACAGTAAGCAGATTCAGAAGGAGGTAGGCTGGATAAGCTACTCGGAGATGAGACTCGCACAGGATAGAGTAGCATGGAGAGCTGCATCAAACCAGACTTCGGACTAAAAGGCCACGGCAACAATGACACCATCTGTATGTGCAGCGTTCGGATTTGAGGTGAAAAAACAATCACCCTTAAATAACTCCGAACTGGAAGCAGACTGATGGTTCAAATTTGATCCCCCGGTGTATCGGACCTTGGTCCGTAACACAAGTTTTAACACTTTGAAAAAATCTTCATTCGTTTTGATTTTACGTCCAAAGAGCACTTTTTCTGGGAGGCTTTTTAAGCGCACCCCTTCTATACTTTCGGCTCTAGAAGCGGTTCCAGCTTTGCACGAAGAGAGATAAAAGAATAAAGTCAAAACTATTTTTTTCCAAGAATCTTTATCTGCTGTCGAGATACGATGGTTTAAACTCGAACTAAGTGCGGCAATTGAAACTCGTTCTTACGTGGACAGAATGCGCGGAAACGGTTCAAAGTGAATCAGATAAATAAAAAAATGCCTTCTTACGATGAACTTTAAAATTCTCTTTCAAAAATCTAGCTTCATTCGCATTTTGCTTGGAGAAAACACGATTTATGTGAGGTTTTTTTCGTCACTTCTGTGTTTCAAACTTGCGTGAATCTGTTCAAATTTTGTAAGAAGATTGACACATCAATGTAAATAATAATCGTCATGTTGTTTTATGAAAGATTTCTCTGTCGCCACGATATAAGCGTCCGCAGCTCGTGGTCGTGCGGTAGCGTTCTCGCTTCCCACGCCCGGGTTCCCGGGTTCGATTCCCGGCGGGGTCAGGGATTTTCTCTGCCTCGTGATGACTGGGTGTTGTGTGATGTCCTTAGGTTAGTTAGGTTAGTTAGGTTTAAGTAGTTCTAAGTTCTAGGGGACTGATGACCATAGATGTTAAGTCCCATAGTGCTCAGAGCCATTTTGAACGATATAAGCAACATGGTTCGAAAAGACAAATCTACATCGGTTGCCAAGCAGTAGCCATCTAATGTCAAGATTATGGTACAGCAAAAGTTGGGAACCAGAGTGAAAAGTGCCTCTATCATAGAACAAAGTAAGGCAAATATGTTTTGGGCAGAGTTTGGAATCCAAAAGAAGGGAACTACCTTTTCAACTTATCTACCAGCTTCAAAGACATTTAAATCAAAACTTCTTGACATATTCGAGCTTTTTTACGAGTTAACCCTACTTCCTCTGCGCAGTGAGCTCTCTTAGCTGCCAGGTTTTGGCACAGCTGCATCTTCCAGTTTATAGACTAAAGTGCCTCATGGTTCAAATGATTCAATTGGCTCTGAGCACTATGGGACTTAACATCTATGGTCATCAGTCCCCTAGAACTTAGAACTACTTAAACCTAACTAACCTAAGGACATCACACACATCCATGCCCGAGGCAGAATTCGAAATTGCGACCGTAGCAGCAGCGCGGTTCCGGACTGCAGAGCCTAGAACCGCACGGCCACAACGGCCGGCACTAAAGTCCGTGACCCTGTGCCCAAAATCCAGAAGTTTGGCCAACCATGCTAAACAATATGAAATATCACATGGCTGAAGAGCATACTTGCAATATCTAACTTTTTCCTCTCGAAGATGAAATTTCTTGTAGTGGATTTGTTCCTGAGGGTAGGGAGACGGGAGGGGGGGGGGGCGGAGGGGGAGGGAGAGGGGTGGCGTAGGTTACTCTCCCCCCCCCCCCCCGTTACATGTATCATGAAGAATTTAAGAACAAATAAAATAGAAGCAAATTTGAGTGATTCTGGACATTGGAATGTATCTACAATAGGAAGTATTCGAGGGTGCGGGTGCATCCATAGTAGGAACTACCCCAGAATGGGGATACATTCATACTAAACCTGAATGACACGTTGTGTTATATTGGACGACATGAGAAGTACGATGTGGGATGACATGGTAGCACGTGTCATGTTATACGACAGGACATCATGTATCATGTCGCTTTATTTGGCACAATGCATTATATTACATAACATCAGTACTAATACTAACAAGTAAAAAAGCAAGAATATATCAAGGTGTTTTGATTGATATGTCTTTGAAGGTGGCAGATAAATCGGAAATCTAGTTACCTTCTGTTACATCCCTGACTGTGTCCAGGAGATATTCGCCTTTTTTGTACTACGATAGGAGTATTTTTCATTGTGGTCTTAAAGACATTTGAAATCAGTCTTTGCAGCTACTAAAAATGCGTATTTATTTCGCTACCAGTGGCCTTCCACCCACGACTCATTGAGGAATCGAACTCCCGTGAAGTCTGATTGCTTTATGAATTAATTAATGTATTAAATGCTTGACGTTAAGCATGTAAAACGTTTATTGTTGAAGACGGAAAATGCTAACTATGTTGATTTATTAGTTTCGTGTCACTTCAGACATAGACTAAATGACAAAGTCAAAATCGAAACTTGTATGAGATTATGGTTAAAGTTTGTTGCAAATCGTTAAGTGCTCTCATTATCAAACAATGGATGACTATAATGTATGTAATTTCCGCTCAGTTTTCAAAAAAGCTCGGGTTTCTCACATCCCATTGTTTTTGACGTCATGTCTATTGACCTATGTGTTGTTCAGTGAGATAATTTTGCAGATACATTCAGCGGTATACGTGGATACTGTGGGGAAAATGTGTTGTGAATGGCGCCTGTAGTAAAACGCCATGCCTGACGCTGGAATTTGCATTGTATGAACAGCAAAACTGTTGTTAACGATCAACTTTTTCCTTTCATCGTTGTGTGCGGAGTGTCAGCGATAAAAAGCTTCTAAAAGATTTGAAATTGTATTCCAAGTTTCTTGCAAGTCGCTAAGTGTTCCCTTTATTAATTAGTGGATAATTTGCGCGCTGTGAATTACACTGCTTCCACACACATAAATACTTCTAAGTTTAATACTGGACCTATTGTTGCGAAACTTTCAGTGTAAGATTATACATACTTCTTAATGAGTAAATTATGATACCATTTTATAATTTTAAGCCGGCCGGTGTGGCCGTGAGGTTCTAGGCGCTTCAGTTTGGAACCGCGTGACCGCTATGATCGCAGGTTCGAATCCTGCCTCGAGCATGGCTGTGTGTGATGTCCGTAGGTTAGTTAAGTTTAAGTAGTTCTAAGTTCTAGGGGACTGATGACCTCAGAAGTTAAGTCCCATAGTGCTCAGAGCCATCTGAACCAAGCCATATAATTTTAAATTTGGTCAATAATTATGTGAGATATTGAAAGTCAAGTTTTTGTTTCCCCCATAAGCTGTTATATAGGCAACTTGCAACTGCGATTGGTATCCGGGTGAATTTTTTAGACGTTTAGCGTTACGCAAACGCGTTACGTTATATTCGTTTCCGGCGTCGTCAGTGAACCAGAATGAAACGTATTTACAAATTTCGTTTGTCTACTGGATGTAAAAACATTCCGCTTCAAAAGATATCAAAGAGTGTGATTCTTTACTTACAGCCCGCATCTCGTGGTCGTGCGGTAGCGTTCTTGCTTCCCACGCCCGGGTTCCCGGGTTCGATTCCCGGCGGGGTCAGGGATTTTCTCTGCCTCGTGATGGCTGGGTGTTGTGTGCTGTCCTTAGGTTAGTTAGGTTTAAGTAGTTCTAAGTTCTAGGGGACTTATGACCACAGCAGTTGAGTCCCATAGTGCTCAGAGCCATTTGAACCATCTTTACTTACACCACTTTTTCCGCGATTTCCACTTAAATGTGCTAGCGCAGTCTGCAAGCAGATTTTCCAGATATTTCTGTGTTTGGCACTGATGGTTTTGGCCTCTTTTCACGTTGCCTAGTAGCCTTAACATTTAACATGACAAGATACGGCATAACTAGTGTTTATCCATGTTCTCCTGGCTAAGCATATGTCCGTGTGTTTTGTGTGTTGTGGTGCAGATGCTAGAGCTCCCCACTCCACCTACAGCAGCGATTCGTAAACATGGCTTCACACACCTTGTCAACATCCGTTTAAAAATCACGCACGGACACGCCCTTCTCGTGTCAAATGGCTCTGAGCGCTATGGGACTTAATTTCTGAGGTCATCAGTCCCCTAGAACTTAGAACTACTTAAACGTAACTAACCTACGGACATCACACACATCCATGCCCGAGGCAGGATTCGAACCTGTGACCGTAGCGGTCACGCGGTTCCAGACTGAAGCGCCTAGAACCGCACGGCCACACCCTCCTCGTGTCGCTCCACTTAATCGCTGTGTTAGTTTACCTTCCGCCCGTGAGAGATCTGTGACGGCTTGCTGAGACTACGTTCAGTTTTATATGGCAGAGAAATTGTAGCAGATCCTGAAACAAATTGCGATATTCTACTGTAGTTGCTCTCAGCTACAAAGCGAGGTGGCGCAGTGATTAGCACAGTGGACTCGCATCCGGGAGCACGACGGTTCAAACCCGCGTCCGGCTATCCTGATTTAGGTTTTCCGTGATTTCCCTAAATCACTTCAAGCAAATGACGGGGTGGTTCCTTTGAAAGGATAGGGCCGACTTCCTTGCCTAATCCAATGGGACCGATGACCTCGCTGTTTGGTACCCTCCCCCGAATCAACCAACCAACCTTTCCTGAACGGTTTCATTTCTGGACCCAAATACAGACCTTCAAATTTAGAAAGATAAAAAAACCACTCTCTGCGTCAGAAAAGAGAAGAAAAAAAGGAGTGAAACTTCAAGGTCAGAAAGATGTCCTCTCCAGAAGTGGAAACCCTTGATATCTACAGAGAGCAACACAGTGCAATATGCAGTCGTAATACGTCAGGTGGCAAATCATGTGCTTTCAGCCTCCTCCCACTTCTTCTTCTCTGATATTTGTAATATGAAAATTGTATTAATTAATCAAGCGACGTTTATAGTATAAAATTTAGTGTCGAAGTACCGCGGAGTGGATGCGCGATAGTATGAGAAGTTCATTTCATTGCACGCCTGCGTAAGTGCAGTGCATGTTCTCACAAATTAATTTGCGCACTGGTGTCGCTTTCTCTATGTGGGATAACGGGAACTGTCAGTGTTGCAACACTGACATGACTGCAGTTGTGCATGCATCTTAAAATTGGTTCCCAGAATAATTTGCTTATTTCATTGTCCTCTATTGCTCGCCCATATATATACACAAACACATAAAAAAGTGTTGCATCACCACGGTTCCGAGAGTTCCGGAACCTGTACAGAAAATTGGAATAGAGATCAATATAAACATCAATTCCGTCCTTTTTATTGCTCATGAAAAACACATATTGCATGTTGTACCACCATACACTGAGATCTTCAGAGGTGGTGGTCCATACTGTTGTACTTGCATTGATGCATTCCTGTATTCGTCGTGGCATATCGTCCACAAGTTCATCAAGGCACTGTTGGTCCAGAGTGTCCCACTACTCAACGACTATTCGGCGTAGATCCCTCTGAGTGTTTGGTGGGTCACGTTGCCCATAAGCAGCCCTTTTCAATCTATCCCAGGCATATTCGACAGGGTTCATGTCTGGAGAACATGCTGGCTACTCTAGTCGAGCGGTGTCGTTATCCTGAAGAAAGTCATTCGTTATTCACAAGATGTGCACGATAGGGGAGCGAATTGTCGTCCATGAAGACGAATGCCTCGCCAGTATGCTGCCGATATGGTTGCACTATCGGTCGGAGGATGGCATTCACGTAACGTACAGCCGTTATGGCGCCTTCCATGACCACTAGTGCAATATGTCGGCCCCACATAATGCCACCCCAAAACAGCAGGGAACCTCCACCTTGCTGCACTCGCTGGACAATGTGTGTAAAGCGTTCAGCCTGACTGGGTTGCCTCCAAACACGTCTCCAACGGTTGTCTGTTTGAAGGCATATGCGACTCTCATCGGTGAAGAGAACGTGATGCCAATGCTGAGCGGTCCATTCGGCATGTTGTTGGGCCCATCTGTACCACGCTGCATGATGTGCTTGCAAAGATGGACCAAGGACATCGGGCGTGAAGTTGCGCAATATGCAATCTATTGCGCACAGTTTAAGTCGTAACACGACGTCCTGTGGTTGCACGAAAAGCATTATTCAACATGGTGGCATTGCTGTCAGGGTTCCTCCGAGCCATAATCTGTAGGTAGCGGTCATCCATTGCAGTAGTAGCCCTTGGGCGGCCTGAGCGAGGCATGTCGTCGACATTTCCTGTCTCTCTGTATCTGCTCCATATCCGAACAACATTGCTTTAGTTCACTCCGAGACTCCTAGTCACTTCCCTCGTTGAGAGCCCTTCCTGTCACAAAGTAACAATGCGGAAGCGATCGAACCGCGGTATTGACCGTCTAGGCATGGTTGAACTACAGACAACACGAGCCGTGTACCTCCTTCCTGGTGGAATGACTGGAACTGATCGGTTGTCGGACCTAATTCATCTAATAGGCGCTGCTCATGCCTGGTTGGGCGTGTTTAGTGACATCCCTGAACAGTCAAAGGGACTGTGTCTGTGATACAATATCCACAGTCAACGTCGACCTTGAGGAGTTCTGAGAACCGGGGTGATGCAAAACTTTTTTTGATGTGTTTATATAGACAGGGTGGTGTTTTTTTCTATTTGGCACCTGATCTCCAGTGGCTAGTTACTTCTTTGCCTCATGTATGTCTTTTTTTATTTCACTGAAAATTTCTGCATACAACTGCAGATGTCGACGATATGCGCTGTATGTCTTGTTTTGGAAAACTTGTTACATGCACTCATGGTACTTGTTGTTGGCAACAGAAAAGCGCAGTTTACTCTTCGACGTCCAGAATGCATTCGGTACTGGTCTCTTTTTCTCTTGGCTGACTTAGTTGTTTGTTAACAGTGATATCCAGCAGTGGAGGTACGTTCACTGATCCAAAGTTTGCCGAAACGCACCTCGTGTACGGAGTTCACTGAAGGAAGTGGAAGAACAACGCAGAGACGTAATGGTGAGCAGTTCTCCGACCGACAGCAAACGTGTTACACTACTTTTGCGCCGGCAGGTTCGAATCCTGCCTCGGGCATGGATGTGTGTGATGTCCTTAGGTTAGTTAGGTTTAAGTAGTTCTAAGTTCTAATGGACTGATGACCTCAGATGTTAAGTCCCATAGTGCTCAGAGCCATTCGAACCATTTTGAACTACTTTTGCATCTGCCTGAGTGCTTTTGCATTACTCAGTGTATTGTGTTGTCTTTTTACGGACGTTTGCACTGTTTTGAACTATTTTCCCGTAAATAAAGGTAGAACTGAAGAAACCATAATTATATTATTACTCTGTAACGAGCCACTGTAGATCGTGGGCTCGTTATACCTGAATACTGACAAGACGTCCCTGAAATATCTGTTTAGTAAATAAAAAACGTCTTCTCCTGCTGCACGGTATTTTGTTTCTCCCAGACGCATTTCGCCTTTTTTTCGCTTTAAGGCATCGTCAGTGGAATCTACAATGATACAGCTTTGTGTTTATATGTGTATATTCCGAATCATTTTAGATCCCACTGACGATGTCATAATGTGAAAAAAAGCCGAAACGCGCCAAGGAGAAATAAAACACAGTGCAGCAAGAGAAGGCTTTTTTTTATTTACAAAACAAATATTTCTGTGCTCTACGTCCCTGAATACGTTTTAAATTTTGTCTGTAGAGTTCTGGTTCATCATGTATATACACAGTAGAACCGGAATTCCATCGACAAACTTTCAGAGAATCAAGCAACATAGAAATCTTTGTTGGACGCTTACCTCAAGAGCTATGAGCACTTGTTCAGTAGCAGATACGTGTTTCTCAGTAGCTCTTGACGTATGCACTTTAGAGACCATGTTTATTTGACATAGTTTTCTTGTTTTGGTCCACACTACCAGTTCTCAAATTCTGGAAAGCGAAGATCTTGCAATAGAAGAGATTTCTTTCATTGTTTCGAAGATGAATAATTGCTAATTGCTCTTAAGGTGTGCATTTCAGAGCATGTGTTTACTGGAGTTTTTTCTCTTGTTCTGGTCCATAACACCACTTCTGAACGTCTGTCGGTGGAGTTTTATATAATTTCCACAATCCAGTGTACAGTGCGTAGCTTACTACATACCAACAATATCGATTTCTTGTCGCATTCCACTCACGTGTTGAGGTGGAAAAAAAGACTCTCTATATCCCTCTGTATGGGCTCTAATATCTTTATTCTTATTCTAACGATTCCCATTACACGATGGAGGCACCAGAGCTATTGCAGAGTCATCCTCGAATACAGATTCTCTAAGTGTAACTATCATGATTCGCGAGAACCCAGTCTCACGCAACATTAGATACGCATACGACACCGTCCGTTCACCAAAACACACCAAGTACTTGCGTTACGGTGCGTGATAAACCGCTTGGTTCAGTGCATTGATGAGTTCTGAAGGGGGAATCCAGACAAATCTCACAATAAAAATAACAAATTTGAACAAGTGTCCCTCCTTCACGCACTTAGCCACCAGTTTAGACTGCCATTGCGACTCAAAGCGAAAGACAAAAACCGAAACTGAACAGAACAGGAAACAATTCCTGAACATGAGGAAATTCTTCACGAGGCCATACCACAATTGGCAACTAAGAACCAGAACGATTCGGTGTTACATATTCTCTGTCCTCCTTTATGTGTATGAAAGTAACAACTTGGAACCAAGTACTGACAAACGAAATGAGGTGTTCGAAATGTTATCAGATTAAAAAAAATTTCCTGTAACATCATTTTCAAAATCGCGCATATGAAGGTAAAGTACTCTCACTCTGTGTGTTGTTGTTGTGGTCTTCAGCCCAGAGACTGGCTTGATGCAGCTCTCCATGCTACTCTATCCTGTGCAAGCCTCTTCATCTCCGAGTAACTACTGCGACCTACATCCTTTTAATTTGCTAACTGTATTCATCTCTTGGTCTTCCTCTACGATTTTTACCCTCCACGCTTCCCTCCAATACTAAATTTGGGATCCCTTGATGCCTCAGAACGTGTCCTAACAACCGATCCCTTCTTCCAGTCAAGTTGTGTCAAAAATTCCTCTTCTCCCCAATTCTGTTCAGTACCTCATCGTTAGTTACGTGATCTACCCATCTAATCTCCAGCATTTTTCTATAGCTCCACGTTTCGAAAGCTTCAGTTCTCTTCTTGTCTATACCGTTTATCGTCTATGTTTGACTTGCATACATGGCTACACTACATGCAGATATTTTCAGAAAAGACTTCCTGACACTTAAAAAATCTATACTCGATGTTGACATATTTGTCTTCTTCAGAAATGCTTTCCTTCCCATAGACAGGCTACATTTTACATCCTCTTTACTTCGACCGTCATGTTATTTTGCTCCCCAAAGAGATAAACTCATTTACTACTCAGGTGTCTCATTTCCTAATATAATTCTCTCAGCATCACCTGATTTAATTCGACTACATTCCATTATCCTCGTTTTGCTTTTGTTGATGTTCACCTTATATTCTCCTTTCAAGACACTGTCCATTCCGTTCAGCTGCTCTTCCAGGTCCTTTGCTGTCTCTGACAGAATTACAATGGCGTCGGCAAACCTCAGAGTTTTTATTTCTTCTCCCTGGACTTTAATTCTTACTCCAAATTTTTCTTTTGCTACCTTTACTGCTTGCTGGACATACAGATTGAATAACATCGCGAATGGTGTACAACTCTGTCTCACTCCGTTCTCAACCACACTTTTCCTTTCGTGCCCCTCGACTCTTATAACTGCCATCTGATTTCTGTACGAATTCTAAATAGCCTTTCGCTCTCTGTATTTTACACCCGGCACCTTCAGAATTTGAAAGAGAGGATTCCAGTCAACATTGTCAAATGCTTACTCTAAGTCTGCGAATGCAAGAAACGTAGGTTTGTCTTTCCTTAAGCTATCTTCTAAGATAAGTCGTAGGGTCAGTATTAACTCGGGTGTTCCTACTTTTCTACGGAATCCAGATTGATCTTCGCCGAGGTTTCAAATGGAACCTCCATTTTTTAATACAGAGTCAGATTCTACATAAAAAAAACTACGTACATTTTGTCTTAAACATTTCTTTTGATTCTTGGTAGTTGGCGCTGTAATTCAAGAAAATCCATGTTCTCATTTTTGCCTCGAAAATGGTTACGGATAAATAAAAAATACTTATTTACTTCGTAAATATTGATTCGCTAAAAATAAAACTCTCTCGCTCTCCCCATAGGGTGGGGTCTGAGAGAGAGGAATTAGAGTTTTACAAATGTTGACCCAAATATTAATTTTTTCCGCAGATTAGGGTCAACATTTGTAAAACTAATTCCTTTCTCTCAAACCCCACCCTATAGGGGAGAGGGGGAAAGTTTTAGTTTCAGCGAATCAAAATTTACGAAATAAATAAGTATTTTTCATTTATCCATAACCGTTTTCCAAGCAAAAATGAGAACATGTATTTTCTTGAATTACAGCGCCAACTACAAAGAAACAAAACAAATGTTTAAGACAAAATGCACATAACTTTTTACGTAGAATCTGATTCTGCAATAAAAAATGGGGATTCCCATTTGAAATTTTAAAGTTGCCTTCCGTCGCACCCCCAGGGGGCTGGGGTGGCGGGCTGATTTTAGCACCAGCGGATGTCCCCCTCGAAAATAATCAACTTTGGATTCTACACATTTTTTCGTGTGAAGCTTATTTTTCGAGTTATGCTGGTTTGTCAAAATTTACACCATATATATATATATATATATATATATATATATATATATATATATATATATATATATATACGAGTATTTGTTACGCGGCGCCGGCCGGGGTGGCCGAGCGGTTCTAGGCGCTACCGCTACCGTCGTAGGTTCGAAACCTGCCTCGGGCATGGATGTGTGTGATGTCCTTGGTTAGTTAGGTTTAAGTAGTTGTAAGTTCTAGGGGACTGATGACCTCAGAAGTTGAGTCCCACAGTACTCAGAGCCGTTTGATTTGTTACGCGGCGTTGGGGGTCCGAGATGCTTACGGCCATAATTTCTAATGAGGAAGGGTATTTGAGTACTAAGTGCCGGAGACCTTCGTAAAACGTAAGAGGCGACACTCATAAATACGGAAAGTAGACGTTACGTTTCTGCTCTTTGGAAGAGTTGGACGAACCGAAGATATGATCCACACCTGGTGACGTAAGCAGCGCTACCTTTACGACGGCCAGGATTTTTCCGTGGAAAAAACCCACACCGCCGCGATCGGGCTGATCTTGCTGATGGCAGCCGTGGAGTCAGCAGCGGTCAACTACTGACTCCAGTCTGGGACGTGACAGGAACTGACGGCGCGCTTCGCTTTTCGGCAGCCGTCGCGTTCGTCTCAAGTCGACCGCCAACGGACGAATTCTCTACCCGACAGGCGGCAAGTAGCGGCCTGCAGCCTCGGCGCTAAATTTACTGATGCGGGAACCACTCGCTGACTGGCCGGCGGCAGGGAGCTCTTGAGGAGAGGCAGTTTGTGAAACTTTACTCCCTCATCATGCTGCAATCAGCTGAATTCTGGCACCGCAGTACTCGAGAACAGATCAGATTTTACCAGAATTCTAGTATGGTGCTCTCATTATTTGCGGAGTCACTGACCGCATACCCATATATGGACCTGTACACCGCTGGCAACCATAAGGTGTGCGGCGGAGAGTACATCGTCCAGCTGTATTTTACCATTCAAAAATCAAATGGCTCTGAGCACTATGGGACACAACTTCTGAGGTCATTAGTCCCCTAGAACTTAGAACTAGTTAAACCTAACTAACCTAAGGACATCACAAACATCCATGCCCGAGGCAGGATTCGAACCTGCGACCGTAGCGGTCTTGCGGTTCCAGACTGCAGCGCCTTTAACCGCACGGCCACTTCGGCCGGCTATTTTACCATTATCGCCCTTCCTGCTTCATTTGTGGATTATACGCGGGAAGAAAGACTGCCGGTGTCCCAGATTACTTCTACTGTTAGCGTCAAGGTCATCACGAGACAAGTATATTAAAGGGAGTAGAATGTTTCAGAAGATTTCCACTCGGCATTCTGCGACGCACACCACCTTTGAGTGTATGCTGTGACATACACTGAAGAGCCAGAGAAAGTGGTAGACCTGCCTAATATCGTGTAGGGCCCCCGCGAGCACGTGGAAGTGCCGCAGCACGACGTAGCATGGACTCGACTAATGTCTGAAGTAGTGCTAAAGGGAACTGACACCATGAATTCTACAGGACTGTCCACAAATCCGTGAGAGTACGAGGGGGCGGAGATCTCTCCTGAACAGTACGTTACAGCGCATCCCAGATATGCTCAATAATGTTTCTGAGAGTTTGATGGCCAGCGGAAGTGTTGAAACTCAGACGTGTGTTCCTGGAGCCACTCTGTAGCAGTTATGAACATGTAGGGTGTCGTATTGTGCTGCTGGAATTGCCGAAGTCTGTCGGAATGCACGATGGGCATGAGTGGATGCAGATGATCGGACAGGCTGCTCATCAGTCGGAGTCGTATCTAGACGTATCAGGGGTCCCATATCACTCCACCTGCACACGCCCCACACCATTACAGAGCCTCCATCAGCTTGAACAGTCCCCTGCTGACATGCAGGGTCCATGGATTCATGAGGTCATCTCCATACCCGTACGCGTCCATCCGCCCGATTCAGCTTGAAACGAGACTCGTCCGAGCAGGCAACATGTTTCCGGTCATCAACATCCGAATGTCTCTGTTGACGGGCCCTGGCGAGGCGTTAAGCTTTGTGTCCTGCAGGATCTTTTTCTGGCCGCTGCGATGTAGGAGATTTGATGTTTCACCGGATTCCTGGTATTCACGGTACACTCGTCAAATGTCGTACAGGATAATCCCCACTTCATCGCTACGTCAGAGATCCTGTGTCCCATCGCTCGTGTGCCGACTATAACACCACGTTCCCAAATCTTGAGAACCTGCCATTGTAGCAGCAGTAACCGATCTAAGCATCCTGTCTGATCACTTGCACCCATTCATGTCCAGTGAGCATTTCGATGGACTTGGACAATTCCAACAGGATAGTGCGACACCCCACACGTCCAGAATTACTAGAGTGGCTCCAGGAATACTCTTCTGAGTTTAAATACTTTCACTGGCCACGAAGCTCCACAGACACGAACATTATTGAGCATGTCTTCCAACCTACTGTTCAGAAGAGATCTCCACCCCCTCGTACTCTTAGAATTTACGGACAGCCCAGCAGGATTCGTGGTGTCAGTTCCCACCAGCACTACTTTAGACATTGGTCGCGTCCATGCCACGTCGTGTTGCAGCACTTCTGCGAGCTCGCCGGGGCCCTATACGATACTAGGCAGGCTTACCGGTTTCTTTGGCTCTTCAGTGAATTACTTTCACTTACTTAGGGTCAACTACCGTTTCTTGCACCGGCCACTAATCATGGGCGAGTCCTTCTTCATTTAGCAGCAAGTTTCAAACCTTGTAGTCCTGTGTACACCGCTGTGTAGCTTGCGAGCATTAACATAGGACTTCAGACTTTATCCTCTAGTTCATTTGCAAAGACTATACCGTGAACTGCAGCGGTCGTATCACACTGTCTTGACGCACCACGGTCTGTACCTTCGATTCCTAAGACACGTCTCCATTAAGAGCGATGTAATGAAGTTTGTACGGTATGACGCTATAATAAAGTGTTTAGGTAACAAAGTAACGCATTTTGCGATGTTCAGCAACTTATCCAGTACATTATGTTGTGAGAGTGATTGTATCCTGTTGAAGACGTTACTATTTATGGAGCTAGTGGTTGAATGTCTCATAGGTTTTGTGCCTTTTTGTCGTGTGGAATAATGCAGACCGTACTGTTAACTATTACAGCTAACTGAAGCATATTATTCGCTATGAGAGCAGTACAAAGAGCGTACAATATATATAGTACGATGATAATGGAGCCCTTCGCTACCTTCTCCATGTGATTTCCCTAAATCACTCCACGCAAATGCCGGGATGGTTCCTCTGAAAGGGCACGGCCGACTTCCTTCCCCATCCTTCCCTAATCCGATGAGACCGATGACCACGCTGTCTGGTCTCCTTCCCCAAAACCAACCAACCGACCTTCTCCATCTTCCTTACCAAGTTGGGAGTAAAGGGGATATGGGAGATCCAAAGAAGAGCTGGACGTTTTCTCATTGATTTATTTAAATACAGGATGGAGATGCTCATGAAACTCTTTTGCCAGACGCTACTGCAAAGGCTTCGTATATCACGGAATAGTTTACTGTTACATTTCGAGAGCATGCCTCTCCAGCTCCAAGTCGGCGCGTTTGACGTTCTGACCCCCTTAACCTGTGAGACACTTCTGAATTGAAATTTTGATTAGAATCAGCACATGATTTTGTCTAAGACACGTATACTAATACCAAGGCAGAATGTACTGGTGGACATGATCACACACCACCTACGGCCTCTTGTTTGTAAGGTTTACATTGTTATTATCATTTTTGATTAATTGTCTTTTAATTCAGAAAGTTTTCCTTGTGATACGTAAACGATTTGAGCGATGTTAATATTGCAAGGGTGGAAATAGGACAAATATTCCTGCAAGAAAGAGCTGTCATATAAGCCTGTACAGTTATAATTCAAGGCGCAGCGAGCATGCACTATTTTAATCACCGCTGCTAAAATTTTAAAACTGTTAAACTTAATTTGTGGGCAAACTACTGGACCTAGAATTAAATAAGATATATCAATTTTGTTTAGATTTTTGGCGCACGTATAATAGCACATTCCGATTTTGAACGGCATTTGTATATAATAAGCTGTAAGAGAGGCTGGCGATAGCGTGAGGTCATTAAGTGACATAAAGGTTTGGATTTTCTAGGAGGGGCTACGCCTTATGTTTAAGAGGGCGGCGACCACCTTTCTCTATCGCACTGTTTGGGACAGAGGTGGAGAGCTAAGACCTAAGCTTTTCTGAGCGGTGATGTAGCCACACTCTTTCCCGAGATATATTTTTTTCCTTTTGTTGCGTCGTCGGTCGCGACACTTTTAAATATTTCGCCTTACCTCAGTAAGTTAAAGTAGTCAGACCTGTGTTTTATTTCCGCCGATTGTTCTGCGGAACTTGTATTTTGCGTATGAACCCCGTTTGGACTTTAAGTTAGTTCCGCTGATTTGATTTTAGCTAAGTTGACCACTAGATACTTTGATTACTTTGCGTTACTGAGCAGCACTTAGGATTAATACGTCGCGTGTCGCTTGGAATTGCGTTTATTTGGTGTTACTATGGAGTTTGACTTGAATTAATTTTAGCTGTGAACAAGCTGTGAACCCACTGGAACGCCTCTGGCGTGCGTCAGAACGCCGGCTTCGCTCCAGACCGCTACGTCCAACAGCGCTACCGTGTCTTGTTTCAGCTCTTCTGGACGAATGAGCTGCCGTTTATGCACGGCCACTGCTCTAATGTCGACTAATAAGTGCCTACAACTTTCGATCAGATAGTGTACTTAGAAGACCCGTTTAAATAATGGATGTCATAGTTGATGGTCGCAGCAAGGTAGGTAGCAGAAATAGATTGACACTGTCAAAAAAGCTATTTTCGACAAAACACTGGTTACAGTTGTTGATATAGGAATGAGGAAACAGTTTTTGGAAATATGAATCTGGAGGACAACGTTGTACGGAAATGGAATTTGAACCGCAGGGGATCCACAAAACAAGAATGGGGGCATTTGAAATGCAGTGCTGTCGAATAATGTTAAAATTAAGTGGACAGCTAAAGTAAGACAAGAAGTACTGGAACTACGTGAAGAGAAGACTATGGATAAACCATACCAGAGGGAAAGAACAGGTTAGTGTGACATCTGCTGCAGATTATAAAAAGTTATATATGAAAAGAAATTTTTATTTAACTATCCAGTTATCGGGTTACAAGGGCATTATAAGACTATAAATGACTGTCGTCAACAAGGAGCATTATTTACTGATGGGCAACTTTGTAAGAGATGTTTCACATGGAGAGGAGGGCATAAAACAGAGGAAGTGTCGTCATTGCAGTGGAGTTGTATCATAATTGAAATATTTAAGCTAAGCAGTAAATCTCACCAAGCGGCGGTGAAAGACTAAATAAATATTAGCACCGACAAGTAGTGGTCTTTGATTATGTAAAGAATAACAGAAGTGAAAATGTTAAGTGCAGATGAAGACTAAAATATATGCAAAACAGCCCGTAGGGATTCTTGTGGGTTGTGGGAGTCACGGAGAGATGAAAAATTAGCAGTAGTTAGAAGATGCGGTCGACGGTATCAAACAAATCGTAAATAATGCTGCCGTAAAAATGATAGGGGGTTGTTTCTCTGTTTAGTAGTGTATACTGATAAGAGAATTAACAGAACAGTGAAGTCGCTTAGAGAGAGGTCTCAAGCGCCAGTAACCTCATTTAAAACATTA
This sequence comes from Schistocerca nitens, assembly GCF_023898315.1. NCBI lineage: Eukaryota > Metazoa > Arthropoda > Insecta > Orthoptera > Acrididae > Schistocerca > Schistocerca nitens. The sequence goes on from NC_064617.1 coordinate 871,414,483, forward strand.
CAACATCCAACAAAGAAAATAAAACTGTTCGACTGATGTGGTGAAAAGGGGACTCATGTTTCTGCAGAATGATGTAGCAGATGGGCTTTGCAAAAAAGAGCATCAAAGAGGGGGACACGCTATTTAGTCAGCTTCCACTTTCCGACCTTCTCCTGTTTCAAGAAAAGAAATATCCGGCGAATGGGAACATCAGTGGCTTTAATCGCAGCAGAGAAAGACCTTTTCGTTCGCTTCAGTACAGAGCACTGTTAAAAAAAACAGTGGTGTAGTCAAAAGAATCTGCCGTGGCGACATCCGACATCAGTTATCGGAATAAGGTTGGAACACGCATATTTTCCTGCGCACCTCTACAGGGTCAACATTGATAAAATCGACAAACTGCAGTGATGGATTGCTAACTGGAAATGGAGGAAGAAAGGTCCTATAAACATGCTTCCGGAAATACATGATTGCCACGGTAGATGACTCTGACGACTGACAGTTCCTCTGACCACTGCTATGTGTTGCTTGTGTGTTGCAGGCTGTGTGATTCACGCAGCGCAAAGTAAGCAGCAGAATGGTCCGGTATTCATGTCGGGAGCAAGCCGAGAAGGTGTTTGTGTACCGCCGAGCAGGTGGAAACGATCGAGAGGCAGCACGCCTATACCAAAACAAGTACTCTCATAGACACCGACCACATAACACACATCACACAACATTTCGAGCCCTGTTTTGGCGTTTGTGAGATCGTGGGTCCTTTCAGACAGGCAAACGTGCAGGGAGGCGGCTGCACGTGCGTATGCCAGATTTGGATGACCGGTTTCTACAGGATATTGAGACGAAACCAACATGATGTAAGCCAAAGTACGATCGTGTGTATCCTGCATGACAATCGCTACTGTCCCTAACGCCCATAAACCCAAGGAGGCCACTTTGAGCACCTGTTGTAATGTGGATGCGATGCAGCTCTGTACTGTGTTCTGGGACGATTTGTTGTCGTTGCACGCACACCGTCCGTTTCCGGACACACTTTAATAGGACCTTCATTTCCACCATTTCCAGTCAAGAATCCTTCCCTACAATTTGTCGGTTTTATTTATGTTCACCCTATATAGGACTGGAGTGATCACATCTCCCACATGGATGGAACATCCAGAAAACCTTTACCATATCATTTTACGATGTTCTAAGTATTGTGTGTGTGTTGTGTGTTGTACTGAACTGGGGACCTAGAAACGACGGAGAAGCTTTGCCCCGCCGTGCGGTTCGGCCCCCAGTGGATCCTCCCACCCCACCTCCCCCCCCCCACCTCCCCCCTCCCCCTCGGGAACGTCTCATACCAGACGAGTGTAACCGAAATGTTTGCGTAGTAGAGTAATTATGGGGTACGCGTACATGGAGACAGTGTCTGCGCAGCAATTGCCGACATACTGCAACTTAGGCAGAATAAGGGGAACCAGCCAGCATTCGCCGAGACAGATGGAAAACCGCCTAAAAACTATCCACAGGCTGGCCGGCACAAAATGGTTCAAATGGCTCTGAGCACTATGGGACTCAACTGCTGTGGTCATAAGTCCCCTAGAACTTAGAACTACTTAAACCTAACTAACCTAAGGACAGCACACAACACCCAGCCATCACGAGGCAGAGAAAATCCCTGACCCCGCCGGGAATCGAACCCGGGAACCCGGGCGTGGGAAGCGAGAACGCTACCGCACGACCACGAGATGCGGGCCCGGCACAACGGACCTCGACACTAATCCGCCAGGCGGATTGGTGACAGGGGCCGGCACGCCATCCCGACTGGGAAGCAGCGCGTTAGACCATGTGGCTAGCCGGGCAGGCTTGTTATTTATTTATTTTTTATTTATTTACACGTCAAGTTCCGTAGGACCAAATTGAGGAGAAAATCTCCAAGGTCATGGAACGTGTCAGTACATGTACATACAACATAAAAGTAATAACAGATAAAAATAAATGTTCATGAACCTGCAAGAAAATCAGTCGATAAGTTTAAGCAAACGCTATCATCTATACAATGAGAATCAGCTTAATTTTTCAAGGAATTCCTCGACAGAATAGAAGGAGTGGCCCATGAGGAAACTCTTCAGTTTCGATTTGAAAGCGCGTGGATTACTGCTAAGATTTTTGAATTCGAGTGGCAGCGTATTGAAAATGGATGCAGCAATATACTGCACACCTTTTTGCACAAGAGTTAAGGAAGTCCGATCCAAATGGAGGTTTGATTTCTGCCGAGTGTTAACCGAGTGAAAGCTGCTTATTCTTGGAAATAATCTAATATTGGTAACAAGAAACGACAATAAGGAATATACATATTGAGAGGCCAATGTCAAAATACCCAGACTCGTGAACAGAGGTCGACAAGAGGTTCGTGAAGTCACACCACTTATTGCCCGAACCGCCCGTTTCTGAACCAAAAATATCCTTCTAGAATGGGAAGAGTTACCCCAAAACATAATACCATACGACATAAGTGAATGAAAATAAGCAAAGTAGAGCCGGCCGCGGTGGTCTCGCGGTTCTAGGCGCGCAGTCCGGAACCGTGCGACTGCTACGGTCGCAGGTTCGAATCCTGCCTCGGGCATGGATGTGTGTGATGTCCTTAGGTTAGTTAGGTTTAAGTAGTTCTAAGTTCTAGGGGACTGATGACCACAGCAGTTGAGTCCCATAGTGCTCAGAGCCATTTGAACCATTCTGAAGCAAAGTAGACTAATTTACGTGTCGAAGGAACACTCACTTTCGATACCGTTTGAATAGTGAAAATGGCAGTATTAAGTCTTTTAACAAGATCCTGAACGTGGGCTTTCCACGACAGCTTACTATCTATCTGAACACCTAGGAATTTGAACTGTTCAGTATCAATAGGCATATGCCCGTTCTGTGAGATTAAAACGTCAGGTTTTGTTGAATTGTGTGTTAGAAACTGTAAAAACTGAGTCTTACTGTGATTTAACGTTAGTTTATTTTCTACAAGCCATGAACTGAGGTCATGTACTGCACTACTTGAAACCGAGTCAATGTTGCACACAACATCCTTTACTACCAAGCTAGTGTCATCAGCAAACAGAAATATTTTAGAGTTACCCATAATACTAGAGGGCATATCATTTATATAAATAAGGAACAGGAGCGGCCCCAACACTGATCCGTGGGGCACCCCCCACTTGACAGTACCCCACTCAGATCCCACATCACAGCCGTTATCAACATTGTGAATAATGACCTTTTACTGCATGTTGCTAAAGTAAGAGGTGAACCAATTGTGAGCTACTCCCCTTATTCCGTAATGGTCCAACTTCTGGAGCAATATTGTGAGATCAACACAGTCAAATGCCTTTGTTACATCAAAAAATACGCCAAGCGTTCGAAACTTTTTGCTTATCCCATCCAGTACCTCACAGAGAAAAGAGAATATAGCATTTTCAGTTGTCAAACGACTTCTAAAGCCGAACTGTACATTTGATAGCAAATCGTGTGATATAAAATGATCAATTAACCTTACATACACAGCCTTTTCGATAACTTTTGCAAACACTGATGGCATAGAAATAGGTCTAAAATTATCTACATTATCCCTTTCTCCCTTTTTATAAAGCGGCTTTACTACTGAGTAATATCCCAGGAAACTGACCATTCCTAAAGGAAAAATTACAAATATGGCTAAATACAGGGCTAACATGTGCAGCACAGTACTTTAATATTCTACTAGAAACTCCATCATAACCACGAGAGTCCTTAGTCTTCAGTGATTTAATTATTGACTCAATCTCCCTCTTGTCTGTATCACAGAGGAGTATTTCCGACGTCGATCTCGGAAAGGCATTTGCTAAGAAATTTATATGATTTTCTGTAGAAACTAAATTTTTATTTAATTCACCAGCAATGCTCAGAAAATGGTTGTTAAATACTGTACATATATCTGATTTATCAGTAACAGAAATATTATTACTGCGAACTGACTTTATATCATCAACCTTGTGCTGCTGACCAGACACTTCCTTCACAACTGACCATATGGCTTTAATTGTGTGCTGTGAATTAGCTATTCTATTTGCATACCACATACTTTTTGCCTTGCTAATAACATTTTTAAGCACCTTACAATACTGTTTGTAATGGGCTACTGTAGCTTGATTGTGACTACTTCTAACATTTTGATATAATTCCCGCTTTGTTCTACATGATATCCTTATCCCACTAGTCAGCTAACCGGGCTGTCCATTACTGCTAGTACCCCGTTTAGAATGTTCTAATGGAAAGCAAATCTCAAAGAGCATGAGAAATGTGTTATGGAATGCTTTGTATTTATCATCTATATTATCGGCACTATAAACATCTTGCCACTCTTGTTCCTTGACAAGTTTTGAAAAACTCTCTATTGCTGTTGGATTAACTTTCCTACGTAGTTTATAATTAAATACGACATTGGTTTGAGTACAAAAACCTTTTAGTGCTAAAATTTGTGCATCATGGTCTGAAAGGCCATTCACCCTTTTACTAACAGAATGCCCTCTAGTAATGAAGAATGAATAAAAATAATGTCTATGACTGTGCTACTATTCCCCTGCACCCTAGTTGGAAAAAACACAGTTTGTATCAGATCATATGAATTTAGGAGATCTACTAACATCCTTTTTCTTATACAATCATGTACAAAATTAATACTGTAGTCACCACATATAACTACTTTCTGGTAGTTCCTACAAAGTGAATCAAGAACCCTCTCTAACTTAAGCAAAAATGCTCTGAAGTCGGAGTTAGGGGACCTGTAAACAACAGCAATTGGAAATTTAGTTTCACTAAATTCAACTAATGCTGCACAACTTTCAAATATCTGTTCAGTGCAGTGTCGTGATACGTCTATGTACTCAAATGAAATACTGTTTTTTACGTACAGAGCCACTCCCCCACCCCGCAAGGAACTCCTTGAGAAACAGCCAGCTAATCTGTAGCCTGGTAAAGGAAGCCTCTGAATTATCAAATTATTTAAGTGGTGCTCTGATATACCAATAATTTCAGAGTTAACATCTATTAGCAGTTCACTAACTTTATCTCCAATACCTCTTATATTTTGATGAAATATGCTACATCCTTCTCTACTTGGAAGCATTACATCCTCTGGAGGTGAGCCCTTAGTTAGAGGCACTTCCTTTAAGCAGGTATATCTATCAGCTGACTTCAGTCTAAAAACGGTGCAGCTCTAACACCAACTACTACACGAATTTTTCCATGAGTGATACCACTACCACCCTCACCACCCACTACACTGTCACCTACAAGCTTAGCCAGCCTCCCCTTCCCAGGCCGTGCCTACTGAAACCCCATCTACTGATAGACCCAGCTGGCACCACTGAGATGTGATCCATGCCCTCCACCATCAGTGCCCTCCCCAGCCCCACATTAACGCGCCTAACAGCCGCATTAAGGTGAGGCCGATCATGACGCTGAAACAGTTGCACGAAATGCACATTAGTACCACCAGTTTGAGTAGCTATCTTAACCAAGTCACCACTGATATCATATTCCCCGTCCATATCGAAACTGTTCCCTGCTCCACCCACTATCACTACCTGATCCTCTTTCGTAAAATTCTTACATAACTCCCCTATTCTTTCAGTCACCTGAGCCAACCCTGCACTAGGCTTCACAATGCTGGTGATCTGGTGCTCACTCCCAAGCACTTCCTGCAACTGTTGGCCCACACCTCTACCGTGGGAACTACCTAGCAGCAGAACCTTCTTTCTGCTAGACTTTGAACCTAACTTGTTCTAAGTATGCTGGATACCAAAATAGACTGTGGAACAAACACGTAAAAATACAGATTACCTTGATAACAAATACCAAAATGCTAATGAATGAGATGAACGTTCAGATTAAATGATTAATAGCATGTTACCTACAAGAATGGGATTTAAATCTGACGTATGTAATTTTGTATATGTGTAAAATAACTGTATGCTGAGAATTTGATCGTCATCGCTAAACTTAATAAGGAACTGTAACCGCTATATTCTTTCCAACAAAAGGCAATAAAATAAAATTAAAAGAAATGACATTATGACATCTGTTTTTTGTGATGAAAGAAGAAATCAAATGGCTCTGAGAACTATGGGACTTAACATTTGAGGCCATCAGTCCCCTAGAACTTAGAACTACTTAAACCTATCTAACCTAAGGACATCACACACATCCATGCCCGAGGCATGATTCGAACCTGCGACCGTAGTTGTCGAGCGGTTCCAGACTGTAGCGCCTAGAAGCGCTCGGCCACCTCGGCCGGCGAAAGAAGAAACTCTTGGTGTTGCGTGATGTCCTTAGGTTAGTTAGGTTTAAGTAGTTCTACGTTCTAGGGGACTGATGACCATAGATGTTAAGTTCCATAGTGCTCAGAGCCATTTGAACAAGAAACTCCACGCCTCGAGGAATGGGTGAGGGGCTGGGGAGAGGGGAGGGGGCTGTGGTAGCAGCAAAAGATGTGGTAGTGCTACTTGAGCTACATCTACATCTACGCAAATACTCTGCAATTGCACCATAAGGCATGCAGTGGGCACCTGTACGACTGCTAATTATTTCCTTTCTTGTTCCACTCGCAAACAAAGCGAGGGAAAACCGACAGTCTATATGCCTCCGTATACACCCTAACTTCTCGTATCTTTCCTTGGTGGTACTTACGCGCAATTTATGCTGGTGGCATTAGAGCCGCTCTGCAGTTACCTTCAAAGCCGGTTCTCTAAATTTTCTTAACAGAGTTCCTCGAAAAGAATGTTGCCTTCCCTACAGGGATTTCCATTTGAGTTCCCAAAGCGCTTCCGTAACACTTGCGTGTTGTTCGAACCTACATCTACATCATACTCCACAAGACTCCTGTTGGTGTGTGGAGGAGGGTACTTTCGGTACCATTATCTATCCCTCCAATCCTGTCCCACTCGCGAATAGTGCGTGGGAAGAATGATTATCGGTAAGCCTCTGTATTTCTCGAATTTTCTCCTCAGTAGTAAATCTCTCCGTGACGCACAACGTCTATCTTGTAACGACTGCCAGTGGAGTTTGTTTAGCGTCTCCGTAACGCTCTCTCGCCAGCTAAACGATCCTGTGACGAAACGCGCCGCTCTTCATTGGATCTTTTCTATCTCCTCTATCACTCCTACCTGATAGGGATCCCAAACAGATGAACAATACTCAAGAAACGGCAACAAATCTAGCAGCTCGCCTCTGAATTGCACCGATGTCTCCCTTAAATTCGACCTGTTGCAGATGCCAAACACTCGAGCAGTATTCAAGAATAGGTCGCACTAGCGTCCTATGTGCGGTCTCCTTTACAGATGAACCACACTTTCAAGGAATTCACTCAATAAACTGCAGTCGACCATTCACCTTCCCTACCACAGTCCTCACATGTTGGCTCCACTGCATATCGCTTTGCAACGTTACGCCCAAATATTTAAACGACGTGACTGTGTCAAGCAGGACACCAGTAATGCCGCATCCGAACATTATGGGTTTGCTTTTCCTACTCATCCGCATTAACTTATATTTTTATGCATTTAGATCTAGCTGCCACTCATCACACCAACTAGAAATTTTGTCTAAGCCATCTTGTATCCTGCTACAGTCACACAACTTCAACACCTTACCGTATACCACGGCATGCATCATCAGCAAACAACCGCAGCCTGCTGCCCACGCTGACCTTAACAAAAGCGATCGTATCAACTTCCCTGGGGCACTCCTGACGATTCCCTTGTGTCTCATGAACATTCGCCGTCAAGGACAGCATACTCGGTCCTGTTACTTAAGAAGTCTTCGAGCCACTCGTTATACTCATTCCTTCATTAATAGTATGAAATGGGGCACCGTGTCAAACACTTTCTGGAAATCTAGAAATATGGAATCTACCTGTTGCCCTTCGCCCATAGTTCGCAGTGTATCATGAGTTTCACGCGAGGGATGCTTTCTAAAACGATGCTTATTCGTGGACATAAGATTCTCTGTCTCAAGGAAATTTGTTATATTCGAACTGATAATGCTTCAAGGATTCTGCAGCGAACCGATGATATTGAACTCTAATTTTGTGCGTCCGTTCTTTTGCCCTTATTTTACAGGGTGGTCCATTTATCGTGACCGGGCCAAATAGCTCACGAAATAAGCGTCAAGCGAAAAAACTACAAAGAACGAAACTTGTCTAGCTTGAAGGGGGAAACCAGATGGCGCTATGGTTGGCCCGCTAAATGGCGCTGCCACAGGTCAAACGGATATCAACTGCGTTTTTTTTTTTTTTTAATAGGAACCCCCATTTTTTATTACATATTCGTGTAGTACGTACAGAAATATGAATGTTTTAGTTGCACCACTTTTTTCGCTTTGTGATAGATGGCGCTGTGTCACAAACATATGGCTCACAATTTTAGATGAACAGTTGGTAACAGGTAGGTTTTTTAAATTAAAATACATAACGTAGGTACGTTTGAACATTTTATTTCGGTTGTTCCAATATGATACATGTACCTTTGTGAACTTATCATTTCTGAGAACGCATTCTGTTACAGCGTGATTACCTGTAAATACCACATTAATGCAACAAATGCTCAAAATGATGTCCGTCAACCTCAATGCATTTAGCAATACGTGTAACGACATTCCTCTCAACAGGGAGAAGTTCGCCTTCCGTAATGTTCGCACATGCATTGACAATGCGCTGACGCATGTTGTCAGGCGTTGTCGGTGGATCACTATAGCAAATATCCTTCAACTTTCCCCACAGAAAGAAATCCGGGGACGTCAGATCCGGTGAACGTGCAGGCCATGGTATGGTGCTTCGACGACCAATCCACCTGTCATGAAATATGCTATTCAATACCGCTTCAACAGCACGCGAACTATGTGCCGGATGTTCATCATGTTGGAAGTACATCGCCATTCTGTCATGCAGTGAAAGATCTTGTAATAACATCGGTAGAACATTACGTAGGAAATCAGCATACACTGCACCATTTAGAACGTCATCGATAAAATGGGGGCCAATTATCCTTCCTCCCATAATGCCGCACCATACATTAACCCGCCAAGGTCGCCGATGTTCCGCGGATTTTCAGTTCCCAATAGTGCATATTATGCCGGTTTACGTTACGGCTGTTAGTGAATGACGCTTCGTCGCAAAATCGAACGCGTGCAAAAAGTCTGTCACCGTCCCGTAATTTCTCTTGTGTCCATTGCTAGAACTGTACACGACGTTCAAAGTCGTCGCCATGCAATTCCTGGTGCATAGAAATACGGTACGGGTGCAATCGATGTTGATGTAGCATTCTCATCCCGACGTTCTTGAGATTCCCGATTCTCGCGCAATTTGTCTGCTACCAATGTGCGGATTAGCCGCGACAGTAGCTAAAACACTTACTTGGGCATCATCATTTGTTCTAGGTCGTGGTCGACGTTTCACATGTGGCTGAACACTTCCTGTTTCCTTAAATAACGTAAATATCCGGCGAACGGTCCGGATACTTGGATGATGTCGTCCAGGATACCGAGCAGCATACATAGCACACGCCCGTTGGACATTTTGATCACAATAGCCATACATCAACGCGATATCGACCTTTTCTGCAATTGGTAAACGGTCGATTTTAACATGTGTAATGTATCACGAAGCAAATAGCGTCCGCACTGGTGGAATTTTACGTGATACCACGTACTTATACGTTTGTGACTATTACAGCACCATCTATCACAAAATGAAAAAAGTGGTCCAACTAAAACATTCATATTTCTTTACGTACTGCACGTATATGTAGTAAAAATGAGGCTTCGTATTTTTAAAAAAACGCAGTTGCTATCCGTTTGACGTATGGCAGCGCCATCTGGTTTCCCCCTTCAAGCTAGACGAGTTTCGTTCTTTGTAGTTTTTTTCGTTTGACGCTTGTTTCGTTAGATATTTGGCCCGGTCACTATCAATGGAACAGCCTGTATACAGGAGTCACCTGCGATTTTTTTCCAGTCGCTTGGCACTTTGCACCGGGCGAGAGATTCTTGGTAAATGTATACTCGATATGGGTCCAATGCCGTGAAGTATTCTTTCGGAAACCGAACTGGAAATTGGAAATTTGTGTTAAGTCCTATGGGACCAAAGTGCTGAGATCATCGGTCCCTAGGCTTACACACTACGTAATCTAATTTAAACTTACCCTAAGGACAACACACACACCCATGCCCGAGGGGGGACTCGAACCTCCGACGGAGGGAGCCGCGCGAACCGTGGCAAGACGCGCAAGACCGCATGGCTACCCCGCGTGGCAAAACCAAATTGAGATTCCATCAGAACCTGGTGACCTACTTACTTTCAACTCTTTCAGTTGTTTCGCTATGCCAGGGATGCTTATTACTATGTCGTCTATACGGGAATCAGTCCGATGGTCAAACGACGGTATGTTTGCACGATCGTCCAGCGTCAACGAGTTCTTGAACATAACATTTAAAACTTGCGTTTTGCTATCTTAAGCTGCCACACCAGGCTGGTCAACAAGTGACTGGATGGAAACCTTACATCCACTTGGCGATTTTACATTGGGCCATAATTTTCTCGGGTTGTGTGTTGGATCTTTTGCTAAGCTATGACGGTGGTGGTTGGAGAGGTGGCGGAGAGGCGAAGGTGAGCCACCGCAATGAGGTCACGTGGCGCTACATGCAGAGGGAAAGGCGCGGTCACGTGTCCAGCCATGCCGCGACCACAGAAAAACTGATTTGCCCAGCAGCATGTCGTGATGGTGCTGATTGTGCTATGACTGTACGCCTGGGCCGCGTGCCTTCCGCGCAGGCATTTGGACTGGTCTGCTGATATGGCGGAAGCTTCTCGCACTCTCGACTCTCTAGACTGCCTTGCATCAACCGTCTTCATTGTCACCTTACATACAAGATAGAGATCTGCCTCATACGTCTTCACTGAGTTTATGTTTGTGATAGACCTACGTCCCACCTTTATTTCTGATTCTAGCTGAGAATTTTCTTGGCTAGCGATTCATCATTCATCGTCTTCTTCTTCGCCTTTTTCCGTTTCTCTACGGCAGGGGTTCCCAACCTTTTCGAGACTTACCCCTGAACGAGATCCAATACCCTCAACAAAGTTTGGGACCAAGTTAAACGTTATACAGTAAATGAATAACATAAATAATTAACACTCCTCTTTTAATGCGTCAAATTACCTTTATTCAACTACATCTACATCTACATGGTTACTCTGCAATTCACACTTAAGTGTCTGGCAGAGGGTTCATCGAACCATTTTCATACTACTTCTCTACCATTCCACTCTCGAATGGCGCGTGGGAAAAAGAAACACCTAAATCTTTCCGTTCGAGCTCTGATTTCTCTTATTTTATTATGATGATCATTTCTCCGTACGCAGGTGGGTGTCGACAAAATATTTACGAATTCGGAAGAGAAAGCTGGTGATTGAAATTTCGTAAATAGATCTCGCCGCAAAGAAAACCGCCTTTGTTTCAGTGACTGCCACCCCAACTCGCGTATCATATCAGTGACACTCTCACCCCTATTGCGCGATAGCACGAAACGAGCTGCCCTTCTTTGCACTTTTTCGATGTCCTCCGTTAATCCTACCTGGTAAGGATACCACACCGCGCAGCAATATTCCACCAGAGGACGGACAAGTGTATTGTAGGCTGTCTCTTTAGTGGGTTTGTCGCATCTTCTAAGTGTTCTGCCAACAAAGCGCAGTCTTTGTTTCACCTCCCCCACAATATTATCTATGTGGCCGTTCCAATTTAAGTTGCTCGTAATTGTAATTCCTAGGTATTTAGTCGAATTGACAGTCCTTAGATTTGTGCGATTTATCGTATACCCAAAATTTATCGGATTTCTTTTAGTACCCATGTGGATAATCTCGCAATTTTCTTTGTCTAATGCCATTGCCACTTTTCGAACCATACAGATTTTCTCTCTAGATCATTTTGTAATTGGAATTGATCGTCTGATGATTTTACTAGACGGTAAATTACAACGTCATCTGCAAACAATCTAAGGGGGCTGCTCAGATTATCACCTAGGTCATTTATGTAAATCAGGAACAGCAGAGGGCCTATGACACTACCTTGCGGAATGCCAGATATCACTTCTGTTCTACTTAATGATTTACCGTCTATCACTACGAACTGTGACCTCTCTGAGAGGAGATAATGGCTCTGAGCACTATGGGACTTAACATCTGAGGTCATCAGTCCCCTAGAACTTAGAATTACTTAAACCTAACTAACCTAAGGACATCACAGAACACCCAGTCATCACGAGGCAGAGAAAATCCCTGACCCCGCCGGGAATCGAGAGGAGATAATGAATCCAGTCACACAACTGAGACGATACTCCATATGTACGCAATTTGATTAACAGTCGCTTGTGAGGAACGGTATCAAAAGGCTTCTGGAAATATAGGAATATGGAATCGATCTGAGATCCCTTGTCGACAGCACCCATTACTTCATGGGAATAAAGAGCTACCTGTGTTGCACAAGAACGATATTTTCTGAATCCGTGTTGGTTATGTATCATTAAGTCATTTTCTTCATGGTGATTCATAATGTTCGAGTACAGAATATGCTCCAAAATTCTACTGCAAATTGAGGTCAGTGATTTGGGTCTTTAATTCAATGGGTTACTCCTTTCTTGAATATTGATGTGACCTGTGCTACTTTCCAGTCTTTAGGAACAGACCATTCGTCAATTGAGCGGTTGTATATGATTGCTAAGAAAGGCGCTATTGTGTCTGCATACTCTGAAAGGAACCTGATTGGTATACCATCTGGACCAGAAGACTTGCCTTTCTTAAGAGATTTGTGTTGCCAGAATGAGATTTTCACTCTGCAGTCGAGTGTGCGCTAAAATGAAACTTCCTGACAGATTAAAACTGTGTGCCGGACCAAGACTCGAACTTGCCCACGGAAGGCAAAGATCCCGAGTTCGAGTCTCGGTCCGACACACAGTTTTAATCTTTCAGGAAGTTTGATTTATTTCGCAACACCGAAGATATGTACTTTCATGTTACTCATGCTCACAACTGTTCTGTTTCGAATTCTGGAATATTTACTTCGTCTTATTTCGTAAAGGAATTACGGAAAACTGTATTTAGTAACTCCGCTGTAGTGGCACGATTATCGGTAACATTTCCATCGCTATCGCGCAGTGACGGTATTGACTAATTTTTGCCACTAGTGTACTTTACATACGACCTAAGTTAATGCTTAAACAGCTGACACTCACGCTTTTTCTACGTTTTTCAGTACTCCAAGAAATAATGCGTCAATGGAGTTTTTGGTTCTGCTTATTTCTAACAATATATTTTTGTGTTTGATGTGGAGTCCACCATTGTATTGTGTACCATGTTCCAAGCCCATCCAGTTCTTCACTTTTCTTTCGACTGTTGCCGTACACGATGGTTCACACCTTTAAGCTGCGAATGGAATCGGTATTCTTAAGACTTCTTCCACCAATAATAATCGAATTTCCCTGTCTAAAAATATTCTTTTAATCACAGAAACGAGTCTTACAATCCGGATTTTTACTTATCAATTTTTCAAATCGGAAAAGTAGTTGCTATTAGAATTTATTAATGACGACGAGTGATAACTATTGGATTGGTGCATGAGTTCGTAAGGTTACAGGAGAGTTGCTGCTTTGTTTGGGGTCCACCATTCCAATCTTTTCCTTATGTTAGCATAAAGACATCATTTCTAGTTACTAATAACGGAACAGGATTTGAATGGTCGCTGCCGTTCACGAGCAAGTTGATGATGAACAAGTAGAGATGCATATGTGGTAAACGGCCGATTTTTGTGATTTTAGCTTAGAGCATGCGGTACCCGGACACCCCATTTTTGGACCTTCCCAATTGCATGCAAATGTCGCACGATGGTGGAATGATCACAGTTCATCGCTTTCTGAAAGCTGAAAGAGATAATTGCCATTTATGGAACAACCATATCAAGTGAGCCTTGCTAATTGCCAGTAAATGAGCAAATTACAAAAATGTTCATGCATTTACTTTTGACAAAATTGGTTTATATAACCGAAGATACCCCCTTACGATGCCTTGGGTTCTACTCAGATCTAATGATTTATAATACGCAAGTAAGAGAACCAATCATGCAGGCCATACATTTGATTCAACGTTTTTCCCTGCTATTTTTCTGGTACTTGTACTTCTATTGCGCTTCAATCTGTAGCAGTTGTAACGCTTGGTAATGGCCTAAGGTCGAAATCTAGACGGTGGAATAAAACCTGTTGTATATTCAAACGGCGGTATATCTTTAAAAAAGTTTGATACGACTTTGACATCATACGAAAGTAAAATCATTAACAGCTCATCACATTTACCAGGCACCTCAGTCTGGATGAGCCAAGGGGTATTTGAATCGCCTGAGAACTTGGTCGAAAGTCATTTTCGACTACGTCCTCCGACATTAAATAATTTGGCGATTCAGATACCCATTGGTTCATCCAGATTGAGGTTTTCCGCGATGGCCCCTTCCCCTCCCCCTCCCCCCTCCACCAAAATCTCTTGAAACAAATGCCTGGACGATTCCTTTGAAAGAAATACACTCCTGGAAATGGAAAAAAGAACACATTGACACCGGTGTGTCAGACCCACCATACTTGCTCCGGACACTGCGAGAGGGCTGTACAAGCAATGATCACACGCACGGCACAGCGGACACACCAGGAACCGCGGTGTTGGCCGTCGAATGGCGCTAGCTGCGCAGCATTTGTGCACCGCCGCCGTCAGTGTCAGCCAGTTTGCCGTGGCATACGGAGCTCCATCGCAGTCTTTAACACTGGTAGCATGCCGCGACAGCGTGGACGTGAACCGTATGTGCAGTTGACGGACTTTGAGCGAGGGCGTATAGTGGGCATGCGGGAGGCCGGGTGAACGTACCGCCGAATTGCTCAACACGTGGGGCGTGAGGTCTCCACAGTACATCGATGTTGTCGCCAGTGGTCGGCGGAAGGTGCACGTGCCCGTCGACCTGGGACCGGACCCCAGCGACGCACGGATGCACGCCAAGACCGTAGGATCCTACGCAGTGCCGTAGGGGACCGCACCGTCACTTCCCAGCAAATTAGGGACACTGTTGCTCCTGGGGTATCGGCGAGGACCATTCGCAACCGTCTCCATGAAGCTGGGCTACGGTCCCGCACACCGTTAGGCTGTCTTCCGCTCACGCCCCAACATCGTGCAGCCCGCCGCCAGTGGTGTCGCGACAGGCGTGAATGGAGGGACGAATGGAGACGTGTCGTCTTCAGCGATGAGAGTCGCTTCTGCCTTGGTGCCAATGATGGTCGTATGCGTGTTTGGCGCCGTGCAGGTGAGCGCCACAATCAGGACTGCATACGACCGAGGCACACAGGGCCAACACCCGGCATCATGGTGTGGGGAGCGATCTCCTACACTGGCCGTACACCACTGGTGATCGTCGAGGGGACACTGAATAGTGCACGGTACATCCAAACCGTCATCGAACCCATCGTTCTACCATTCCTAGACCGGCAAGGGAACTTGCTGTTCCAACAGGACAATGCACGTCCGCATGTATCCCGTGCCACCCAACGTGCTCTAGAAGGTGTAAGTCAACTACCCTGGCCAGCAAGATCTCCGGATCTGTCCCCCATTGAGCATGTTTGGGACTGGATGAAGCGTCGTCTCACGCGGTCTGCACGTCCAGCACGAACGCTGGTCCAACTGAGGCGCCAGGTGGAAATGGCATGGCAAGCCGTTCCACAGGACTACATCCAGCATCTCTACGATCGTCTCCATGGGAGAATAGCAGCCTGCATTGCTGCGAAAGGTGGATATACACTGTACTAGTGCCGACATTGTGCATGCTCTGTTGCCTGTGCCTATGTGCCTGTGGTTCTGTCAGTGTGATCATGTGATGTATCTGACCCCAGGAATGTGTCAATAAAGTTTCCCCTTCCTGGGACAATGAATTCACGGTGTTCTTATTTCAATTTCCAGGAGTGTATGTTCATTTTCCCTACTAATCTTAGCTCTACCAGTGGGTGCGCTCCCTCCGTAATGCCTTCATCGTCGACGAGACTTAAAAAGCCTAATTTTCCATCGTTATCTCTGACAGCGCTATTTCTACGAAGTCACACGCGGTTGCAACAACCATACTCTGACTGTAAGACCTCATGCGCTGTGTTGATTCTTTCTAATGCTTTTTATTGAATCTGAAAAGGATGAAATAAAGTCTGTAAGACCTATTGCTTCACTTTCTCTGCTACATTTCTAACCCTTAGGATTTATGTTTGTCAGAGCCTTAAGAAAGTCAAGAATCTCTCTTTAAGTGTAAAAATGTTTTCTTATCTGCCAGCGCAAAGCGTTGGATTTGGCGTCTTTATCGTTATCTTGGAAGTACTCACGGAACAAGCTTTTAAATCCTACCACCGTAGCATGCTGTGACCCAAAAATTTGCCCATATCCTCAAACCTTTCTAAATACAGGCCTGTTTCTTGATTACAGTCTTACCGCCTGGAGCATCTTCAAAGGCGAAATTTAAATTGCAAGTTAATTCTTTTGTGCACACCATTTTGTACACCACTCATGAAGGATGCTCCGTTATAACCGAGACAGAAACATTTGCTCACACGTAGTTCCGTTCGTTCTATAAATTCAATTAACTAGCCTTCGTTATTTTAGCATACCGGTCTCGGAAACTGACATACGACCGGGAGAGCGGTGTGCTGACCATATGCCTCTCCATATCCGCATCCAGTGACGCCTGTGGTGGTCCGAGGGTGACACGGCGGTCGGTCGGTACCGTTGGGCCTTCATGGCTTGTTCGGGAGGAGTTTATAGTTTTTTTTTTTTTTTTTTTTTTTTTTTTTTAGCATAGCGGAAGACTTATCTTAACTGATTCATTGTACTAATTTTTCCTTTTTTCCTTCTCAAGTTAAATTTTCCTCATTTTCCTATTTTTTTTCTATCCAGAGGTACCTAATCCTCAACGCATTGCTCCAGCCGTCCCTGGCCAGTTACGCCCCTGTCATTATCGCCGGATAGGTTCCTTAATTGTGCGGTGATTATTTTCCGCATATCCTCTTATAGTAAACAACATTTCACGACGTGACGCAGTTCTCAACAATACAGCGATCCATGCAGCGGCCCGTGCCGTCGCTTAGTAACAATTTGCAATGAGACTGCTGGCGGACAATGTGAACGTGTTCGTCCCCGGTCAGCGGAATCTCACGAAACCGTGGAAAGCAGCGAGAGCGTGGAGCAATGAGAGCAGTCAAAAGGTAAGCCACGATCAAACATCGCAGTTCTGCCAACCTGTCGTACCCAAAACGCAGGCGTCAGATCTATTGATCTGTCTGTGGGCGCAAAACATAAATTGTCACAGGGATGTATATTTAACTCTTTCGTGGTTGGCGGGACACGTATGTCCCACTAAAGCCGTCGGCACACGGACCGTGCATACAAACGATGAGCGTGCCGAGTTTCTGACGTCATAGCGTGGAACAGCACGTTCAGGAGTCTTTCCGATCGTGCAGAGCAATATCTGGCATGTCAGATATTCTGAGCGTGCGTCTGAGCGCAATGAGATGGCACAACGCCACCTACGTCACACGCACGCCGTCTCCCTTCAGTACAGAGCTGTGAGGCGCCATATTGGCATTCATTTCAAGCCTATATGTATATTTGCCGTTTCTAAGCATCAGCAAATTGAGAATCACTGGAAAACCCGTTGTTAACTGTGGGATTCGTTCCAATAAAATAATGAGAAACAACATATTCGTGACAAAAGAATTATTGTAACTTGCGTATTATGGGAGTAGGCTATTTGAAGGCAGCGACACACTGAAATCCACAGGCATTGTTCTTGGTACAATTTGTTATAATTAAATTTCAAGTAGTATCATAATTATCTACCATTAACGTTTTCAGCAAGGTGTAATATAATGTGATTAGCTACGTTGACCATGCATGTTGATGGTTTAGCGTAATTAGTAGTGTCACTGTCCAGTATTAAGTAGTTGTTGGGGCGGTGGTTTGCATCTTAATACTTCCAAATTTTTTTCCTAACATTCGCGTTTTTATTAGGTTCTGATACTTTATTACTACTTTAATATAAGTATATGCTATAATATTTGATGTTATGTAAATATAAGCTCACCTTTTTTTGAGGGGTGACTTTGTTCGATTGGCTTAATCTACAGGACAGCCTGCGCTACTTGTATAAAGATATTTTGTTCCTTTTTCTTTTACGCTTCGTAATTGACTTGTTGCAAAGATTCTGCTACTGGGTAGGAACAGTGATCAAGTAAGACTGACCTTGGGGTTTTACTAAAATGTGGGAATGATGAAATAATGTTTATCTTATGAGGAGAAGTATTCCAAATTTGTACCGCACTGTTTGTAATGGAACTTTTATATGCCTGTGTCCTTATTGATTGGACATGGTATTTTCCTTCTCGTGGGCGATGGAGGAAATGTGCGTTTTAATAGAGCTAACGTGGGAATTTTACGCGCGCCCGTTGAGTAAACAGTGTGATTTACGAACTAGAAACATCCCTCAAATGCCGCTGGAGTGCGTTGGGGCCCACGTACCGTATCCACAAGTCGCATCGTTCCTGAGCATTCAGCAGCACGTTCAACTTGGCACGCTCAACGTTAACGTTCGGCAGCACGGCCCGTGTGCCGACGGCTTAAAGTGATATGCAGATTTGAGTGTGGGATGACTATGTGTCATATCTGCATGTAAAGAGATGGTTTCGGAACTGGGAGAAAAATGCTACGGACCACGGGATAGAATACAGGGTGTTTGGAAATTCCCGTTACAAACATCTAGTACTTCCATAGGGAAGTGAGTACACAATATTTTGAACAGGAACCCATGTCCGGAAACGCACCGTTTCCGTGCTACAGCCGTTTGAAAATATTTTTACTAGGCAGGTATCCAACAGGGTAGTCATGGAGGGTGGTTACGTCACATCGACTGATTACATTTGACGTCTTTCCTACCTCTCTGACCTGTTTCGAGCCCCATTCACGTGTCTTTAGAGCAACATTGTTGAGTGCCCGTTTGCAGACTACACCGACATGATCCTTCTGTACGGCGAAACTCACCGTAATGGAACAGCTGCTCGTCGCCTTTATCAAGATCGTCATCCACAACGTCCGACTAGATCGCATAACCTTTTCGCTACAATTACGCAACGGTTTCGAGAAAGGGCACCTTCACCGCTAGCAGGCGTGACTGCGGTGCTCCAAAGAGACGCCGCACACCCGAATTAGAAGAGACTGCCTATTCAGCACGCTTCCCAGCCAACCCGCATTCTCACCTAGCGCCACTTATTCCCAATCCCCATTTATGTCCTCCATGCTCGCTACTTTGAGATTCTTCAAAATGCTTCAAATGGCTCTGAGCACTATGGGACTTATTATCTGAGGTCATCAGGCCCGTAGAACTTAGAACTACTTAAACCTAACTAACCTAAGGACATCACACACATCCACGCCCGAGACAGGATTCGAACCTGCGACCGTAGCGGTCGCGCGGTTCCAGACTGTAGCGTCTAGAACCGCTCGGCCACTCCGGCCGGCAGATGGGTTAATTGAGGGGAGAATGTGTATAGCTTCCACCCCAATGAATGCTTTGCCAGACAAGCACCATCTCTTTTTCTGATTTACGTTTGTCATTTTTTTTTTGTAAGATTTATCAGCTCGATTGTAGTTATAAAAGGATGAATAAAAACCTGACATTAGTTTTGTAAACTTAAATTCGCCACTGTTCTCACCTATACTGCTCCAACCAATCATTGTTTTTATTTTATTGTGCTAATACAGGGATACACAAGCAATTCAAAATTCAATCGTATTAAATTAGTTAATTTGATGAGTGATTTGAGTTCTGAAAGGCATAGGCAACAAAATGTGCAAAATTCACTAATTTCATATATAAAAGTTAAGAGGGTAGCTCACTATTTGAAGATTATTGAGAAGATAATGTTGTTTGTGTAAAGATAATAACATTTAGTGTCACTTAGACAAACACTACTGGCCATTAAAATTGCTACACCAAGAAGAAATGCAGATGATAAACGGGTATTCATTGGACAAATACATTATACTAGAACTGACATGTGATTACATTTCCAGGCAATTTGGGTGCATAGATCCTGAGAAATCAGTACCCAGAACAACCACCTCTGGCCGTAATAACGGCCTTGATACGCCTGGGCATTGAGTCAAACAAGAGGTGACCGAGACGTGTAACCAATGGCACCCCATACCATCACGCCGGGTGATACGCCAGTATGGCGATGACGAATACACGCTTCCAATGTGCGTTCACCGCGATGTCGCCATACACGGATGCGACCATCATGATGCTGTAAACAGAACCTGGATTCATCCGAAAAAATGACGTTTTGCCGTTCGTGCACCCAGGTTCGTCGTTGAGTACACCATCGCAGGTGCTCCTGTCTGTGATGTAGCGCCAAGGGTAACCGCAGCCACGGTCTCCGAGCTGACAGTCGATCCTGCTGCAAACGTCGTCGAACTGTTCGTGCAGATGGTTGTTGTCTTGGTAACGTCCCCATCTGTTGACTCAGGGATCGAGACGTGGCTACACGATCCGTTACAGCCATGCTGATAAGATGCCGGTCATCTCGACTAGGCCGTCGGGATCCAGCACGGCGTTCTGTATTACCCTCCTGAACCGTCCGATTCCATATTCTGCTAACAATCATTGGATCTCGATCAACTCGAGCAGCAATGTTGCGATACGATAAACCGCAATCGCGATAGGCTATAATCCGATCTTTATCAAAGTCGGAAACGTGATGGTACGCATTGCTCCTCCTCACACGAGGCATCATAACAACGTTTCACCAGGCATGGCTGGTCAACTGCTGTTTGTGTATGAGAAATCTGTTAGAAACTTTCCTCATGTCAGCACGTTGTAGGTGTCGCCACCGGCGCAACCTTGTGTGAAAGCTCTGAAAAGCTGATCATTTGTATATCACAGCATCTTCTTCCTGTAGGTTAAATTTCGCGTCTGCAGCAAGTCATCTTCGTGGTGTAGCAATTTTAATGGCCATTAGTGTATATTTACGATTGAAGCAAGCGAGAGCTTGCAGGCTTTCGTATCTATGATATTTCCTGAATAGAGACTATCTGGCTTGGAGGTGGTAATTCTGTTGGAGATACCGCCAGTAAGGCAGGGCTCAGAAGGTATCTGGCAGCAGGCAGACTTGGCGCACGCGGCCGGCAAATCGGGCTGTTTCCTTGGAAGCGGCGCCTCCTGAGGCCCTAGCTGACAGCCCGGGCTGCTATGCGGCGGCGCGGCGCTTCCCAGAAGAGGAGAGGGCCGCTCTGGCTCTCTGAGGAATGCCGCCGCCCTCTACTCTTCTAACATCTCTTCTGTTCTGCCGCCCAGAGTCCGAGAAGAGGCAGCGGAGCAGAGGAACGGCGGCGGGAAGACACACACGCTTCCACTGTGCGTCCAAGAGCGGAAGTGTCCACATGCAAGAGAACGCGCGAGGGGCTGACGTCCTCTTCTCGGTAGCGAATCACAGCTGTCCCCACCCCTCACACGACATCCTGGGAACCGTGGACGCCCGGCAACGGGCACATTCTCTAAGTCCGTAGGCGTCCACAGCCAGTGTGAGCTCGAGTAAAATTTGTATTATCTGCGGGTAGTTATAATCAAAGTACAGTGACTCACAGTGGTCTAATGAGGGCTGCAATTGTCGTATGCTGCGAAACATGTTACATGAGCCAATGCGTTAATCTGCATTTACGTCTACATCGACACACCGCAAGCCACCATGCGGTGCGTGGCGGAGGGTACCCTGCACCACTACTAGTCACTTCCTTTCCTGTTCACTCGCAAATGCCCGCATCTCGTGGTCGTGCGGTAGCGTTCTCGCTTCCCACGCCTGGGTTCCCGGGTTCGATTCCCGGCGGGGTCAGGGATTTTCTCTGCCTCGTGATGGCTGGGTGTTGTGTGCTGTCCTTAGGTTAGTTAGGTTTAAGTAGTTCTAAGTTCTAGGGGACTTATGACCATAGCAGTTGAGTCCCATAGTGCTCAGAGCCATTTTTTTCACTCGCAAATAGAGCGATCGAAAACCGACTGTCTACATGTCTCCGTATTTGCCCTAATTTCTCGTATCTTACCTTGTAGTCCTTACGTGCAATGTACCGGGTGATCAAAAAAACAGTATAAATTTGAAAACTGAATAAATCACGGAATAATGTAGATAGATAGGTACAAATTGAAACACATGCTTGGAATGACATGGGGTTTTATTTGAACCAAAGAAGTACAAAAGTTAAAAACATGTCCAACAGATGGCACTTCATCTGATCAGAATAGCAATAATTAGCATAACAAAGTAAGACAATGCAAAGATGATGTTCTTTACAGGAAATGCTCATTATGTCCACCATCATTCCTCAACAATAGCTGTAATCGTGGGATAATGTTATGAACAGCACTGTAAAGCATGTCCGGAGCTATTGTGAGGCATTGGCGTCGGATGTTGTCTTTCAGCTTCCCTTAGAGATGTCGGTGCCGGCCGCGGTGGCCGTGCGGTTCTGGCGCTGCAGTCCGGAACCGCGGGACTGCTGCGGTCGCAGGTTCGAATCGTGCCTCGGGCATGGGTGTGTGTGTTGTCCTTAGGTTAGTTAGGTTTAAGTAGTTCTAAGTTCTAGGGGACTTATGACCTAAGATGTTGAGTCCTATAGTTCTCAGAGCCATTTGAACCATTTGGAGATGTCGGTCGATCACGATACGCTTGCGACTTCAGGTAACCCTAAAGCCAATACTCGCACGGACTGAGGTCTGCGGACCTGGGAGGCCAAGCATGACGAAAGTGGCGGCTGAGCACACGATCATCACCAAACGACGCGCGCAAGAGATCTTTCACGCGTCTAGCAATACGGGGTGGAGCGCCATGCTGCATAAACATTGTACGTTCCAGCAGATGTTTATCAGCCAGCCTGGGGAAGAGGCGATTCTGTAACATATCGGCGTACCTCTCACCCGTCACGGTAGCAGTTACAAAACATGAATCGCGCATTTCCGCGAAGAAAAAAGGCACGATAACGGTAGATGTGGTAATTCCAACCCATACCGTGAGTTTCTCGTCGTGCAATGGAGTTTCCACGACAGTTCTAGGGGTTTCGGTAGCCCAAATTCTGCAGTTGCGGCGTTGACAGACCCTCGGAGCGTGAAATGACCTTCATCGGTCCACAACACGTTACTCAACCAATCGTCATCTTCCGCCATCTTTTGAAACGCCCACACCGCAAATGCCCTCCGCTTCACTAAATCGCCAGGTAACAGTTCATGATGCCGATGGATTTTGTACGGATAGCATCGGAGGGTACGCCTAAGTGCCAACCAAACAGTAGTGTATGGAATGCCGGTGCGACGTGCGGCTGCACGAGCGCTGACTTCCCCGAGCATAGACGAACCCGCTACAGTCTCCATTTCTTCCTGAACTGTCTCAGCAGCATTACGCCTTGTGCTCGGTCGGCCACTACGGGGTCTATCGTCTAAACAACCCGTGGCTTCGAACTTCGAAATGATTCTCGCCACAGCTGCATTTGCCAACGGACCTTTACCCGTTCGAATCCCCTTCCTATGGCGATAGGATCGTAATGCTGAACTAGCACATTCCCCATTCTGATAATACAGCTTCACTAAAAGCGCCTTTTCAGATAACGACAGTCCGAAGCTCGTGGTCGAGCGGTAGCGTTCTCGCCTCCCACGCACGGGTTCCCGGGTTCGATTCCCGGCGGGGTCAGGGATTTTCCCTGCCTCGTGATGACTGGGTGTTGTGTGCTGTCCTTAGGTTAGTTAGGTTTAAGTAGTTCTAAGTTCTAGGGGACTGATGACCATAGATGTTAAGTCCCATAGTGCTCAGAGCCATTCGAACCATTTCAGGTAACGACAACATGCTGTGACTGCTGGCGCATCTGATTCTCTCTCTCATTACAGCTCCTTTTATACACGATTGTCATGCGCAGTCACTGACGTTTTGCTGTCCAGCGTCACCTGTCGGACATTTTGTGAACTTTTTTTTTTTTGTTCTAATAAAACTCCATGTCATTCGAAGCATCTTTGTCAATTTTTACCTCTCTATCTACATTATTCCGTGGTTTATTAAGTTTTCAAATTTATACTGACTTTTTGATCACCCGGTATGTTGGCGTTAGTGGAATCTATCTGCAGTCAGCTTCAAAATGCCGGACTTTTAAATTTTCTGAATAGTGTTCCTCGAAAAGAGCGTCGTCTTCCCACCAGGGATTTCCATTTGAGTTCTCGAAGCATCTCCGTAACACTTACATCCTGCTCGAACCTACCGGTAACAAATCTAGCAGCCCGCCTCTGAACTGCTTCAATGTCTTCCTTCTATCCGACGTGGCGCGGATCCCAAGCACTCGAGCAGTACCCAAGAACTGGTTGCACCAGCGTCCTATGTGCGGTCTCCTTTACAGGTGAACCACTCTTTCCCAAAATTATCCCAATTAACAAAAGTCGACTATTCGCATTCCCAACCACAGTCGTCACATGCTCGTTCCACCTCATATCGCTTTGCAACGCTATGTCCAGTTACTTAAACACCTTGACTGTGTCAAGCAGGACACTAGTAATACGGTATCCGAACATTACAGGTTTGTTCTTCCTACTCATCCACATTAACTTACATTTTTCAAAATTTAGGGCTAGCTGCCATTCGTCAGACCAACTGGAAATGTGGTCTTATGTCTTACTACAATTAATCAACTCAGATTGCTGCCCACCCTGTCCGTGAAATCTATATACAGAACAACGGCGGTCCCATCACAGTTCCCTGGGGCACTCCTCACGGTACCCTTGTCTCTGATGAACACTCGCCGTCGAGGACAACATACTGGGTTCTATTACTTTTTAGCGACGAAGCCCACTTTTATTTGGATGGGTTCGTCAATAAGCAAAATTGCCGCATCTGGGGGACTGAGAATCCGCATTTCGCGATCGAGAAGTGCCTTCACCCTCAATGGGTGACAGCGTGGTGTGCAACGTCCAGTCACGGAATAATCGGTGCGATATTCCTTGATGCCACGGTACGTGAAGGTTCTGGAAGATGATTTCATTCCCATTATCCAAAGTGACCCCGATTTGCACAAGATGTGCTTCATGCAAGACGGAGCTGACCCCGATCTACATCTACATCAATATTCCACAAGCCACCTGACGGTGTGTGGCGGAGGGTACCTTGAGTACCTCTATCGGTTCTCCCTTGTATTCCAGTTTCGTATTGTTCGTGGAAAAAAAGATTGTCGGCATGCCTCTGTGTGGGCTCTAATCTCTCTGATTTTATCCTCATGGTCTATTCACGAGATATACGTAGAAGGAAGCAATATACTGCTTGACTCCTCGGTGAACGTATGTTCTCGAAACTTCAACAAAAGCCCGTACCGAGCTACTGAGCGTCTCTCTTGCAGAGTCTTCCACTGGCGTTGATCTATCATCTCTGTAACGTTTTCGCGATTACTAAATGATCCTGTAACGAAGCGCGCTGCTCTCCATTGGATCTTCCCTATATCTTCTATCAACCCTATCTGGTACAGATCCCACACCGGTGAGCAGTATTCAAGCAGCGGGAGAACAAGTGTACTGTAATCTACTTCCTTTGTTTTCGGACTGCATTTCCTTAGGATTCTTCCAATGAATATCAGCCTGGCATCTGCTTTACCGGCGATTAATTTAATATGGTCATTCCATTTTAAATCACTCCTAATGCCTACTCCCAGATAACTTATGGAATTTACTGCTTCCTGCTGACCTGCTATATTGTAGCTAAATGATAAAGGATCTTTCTTTCTGTGTATTCGCAGCACATTACACTTGTTTACATTGAGATTCAGTTGCCATTCCCTGCACCATGCGTCAATTAGTTGCAGATCCTCCTACACTTCAGTACAGCTTTCCATTGTTACAACCTCTCGATATACTACAGCTTCATCCGCAAAAAGCCTCAGTCAATTTCCGATGTTATCCACAAGGTCATTTATATATAATGTGAATAGCAACGGTCCTATGACACTCCCTGCGGCACACCTGAAATCACTCTTACTTCGGAAGACTTCTCTCCATTGAAAATGACATGCTGCGGTCTGTTATCTAGGAACTCTTCAATCCAATCACACAATTGATCTGACAGTCCATATGCTCTTACTTTGTTTATTAAACGACTGTGGGGAACTGTATCGAACGCCTTACGGAAGTCAAGAAACACGGCATCTACCTGGTAACCCGTGTCTATTGCCCTCTGAGTCTCGTGGACGAATAGCGCGAGCTGGGTTTCACACGATCGTCTTTTTCGAAACCTGTGCTGATTCCTACAGAGTAGATTTCTAGTCTCCAGAAAAGTCATTATACTCGAACGTAATACGTGTTCCAAAATTCTACAACTGATCGACGTTAGAAATACAGGTCTGTAGTTCTGCACACCCCTTCTTGCACGTCCCTTCTTGAAAACGGGGATGACCTGTGCCCTTTTCCAATCTTTTGGAACGCTACGGTCTTCTAGAGACCTACGATACATCACTGAAAGAAGGGGGGGGGGGAGGCAAGTTCCTTCGCGTACTCTGTGTAAAATCGAATTGGTAACGCATCAGGTCCAATGGCCTTTCCTCTTTTGAGCGATTTTAATTATTTCTCTATCCCTCTGTCATCTATTTCGATATCTCGTTGATGGTGCAACGATCAACTCTGAAATGTGCTGTGCTACCCTCAGGAAATTGAAGAAACGACTTCAACGTGCTTGTCGTCGCCATTAAAATGAGAACTATCTTCTCCTTCTCCATGACGATAGAAGAAACACGTAATGGTTTAGGAATTGGACATACATAGAAAAGTCCAAACAAGTGAGAAAAGCGTAATGCTGATTTTATTATTAACCTTCTCTGCAGAATTTGTTCAATATGAGCACCGCATGCGTCGACGAGATGCTGCATCAGTAAGACGAGGTGATCAACAGTTGCTCGCAGCAGCACTGGTGGAATCTGCACAACTTGTTCATTTATACTGATCCTTAGATCAGGTAGAGACCGAACGCGTCCCAGGTGAACGTGTTATTTTAGATATCCCCAGAGGCAGAAGTCACATGGATTCAGATCAGATGATCTTGCAGGCGATGCGTCTGGAAACACTCTGGAGATAACACATTTGTGGAAGCTTGCATTAAGCAGATCTTTCACCAGGTGAGCGACATGATATGTTTCCCCATCTTGCATGAAAACAGTGGTTTTCGCACAGTTGCGGTCTTGCAAAGCAGGGATCGCGTGCTATACAGGGAGGTCTCGATAACGTGCAGACGTCACCGTACACCTGACAGCCCCTCTCGGTGTATTCTCTCGAAAGAAGAACGGGCCGGGAATAAAGGTCCTTGTGAATCACCACAGAGCCACATGCTACAAATGCAATGCATCTCTGTGCACAACACGCTGTTTAACAGTATCCCAAATCCGGTAGTTCTGCGCAATCATTGCTCCCTGTAGTGTAAAATGTGCTTCGTCACTCCATGGAACAACTTCCGTCCGAGCCAGAAACCGAAGAGATAATTCCGAATATTGTTGCGGATCATGACGTATCAGTCGCAACGCCGTCTGAATCTTGTACATATCCCTAGCAGTGTTCTGCCAATGTCAATTATGTTCCACTGTCACTGTGTCCCTCTTTTTCCCTCACGCTGTCATTGCCTCCTCCGTTCTTTCTGTCACCAGCCGCTGTCTGCTGTCTTCCAGTATTAATTACTTTTCCGTCTCTTTGTCACTGCCACTGTCTTCTTCTATCTCAGCAAAGAAAGCACGAATATTTCCGCGTGCCAAAATTTTTGAGAAAGATTTTAAAGATCCTGAGGAATGTACCCTACTGGCCATTAAAATTGCTACACCAGGAAGAAATGCAGATGACAAACGGGTATTCATTGGACAAATATATTATACTAGAACTGACATGTGATTACATTTTCACGCAATTTGGGTGCATAGATCCTGAGAAATCAGTACACAGAACAACCACCTCTGGCCGTAATAACGGCCTTGATACGCCTGGGCATTGAGTCAAACAGCTTGGATGGCGTGTACAGGTACAGCTGCCCATGCACCTTCAACACCATACCACAGTTCATCAAGAGTAGTGACTGGCGTATTGTGACGACCCAGTTGCTCGGTCACCATTGACCAGACGTTTTCAGTTGGTGAGAGATCTGGAGAATGCGCTGGCCAGGGCAGCAGTCGAACATTTTCTGCATCCAGAAAGGTCCGTACAGGACCTGCAACATGCGGTCGTGCATTATCCTGCTGAAATGTAGGGTTTCGCAGGGACAGAATGAAGGGTAGAGCCACGGGTCGTAACACATCTGAAATGTAACGTCCACTGTTCAAAGTGCCGTCAATGTGAACAAGAGGTGACCGAGACGTGTAACCAATGACACCCCATACCATCACGCCGGGTGATACGCCAGTATGGCGATGACGAATACACGCTTCCAATGTGCGTTCACCGCGATGTCGCCATGCACGGATGCGACCATCATGATGCTGTAAACAGAACCTGGATTAAGCCGAAAAAATGACGTTTTGCCGTTCGTGCACCCAGGTTCGTCGCTGAGTACAAATCGCAAGCGCTCCTGTCTGTGATGCAGCGTCTAGGGTAACCACAGCTATGGTCTCCGATCTGATAGTCCATGCTGCTGTAAACGTCGTCGAACTGTTCGTGCAGATGATTGTTGTCTTGCAAACGTCCCCATCTGTTGACTCAGAGATCGAGACGTGGCTGCACGATCCGTTATAGCCATGCGGATAAGATGCCTGTCATCTTGACTGCTAGTGATACGAGGCCGTTGGGATCCAGCACGGCGTTCCGTATTACCCTCCTGAACCCACCGATTCCATATTTTGCTAATAGTCATTGGATCTCGACCAACGCGAGCAGCAGTGTCGCGTTACCATAAACCGCAATCGCGATAGGCTACAATCCGACCTTTAAGAAAGTCGGAAACGTGATGGTACGCATTTCTCCTCCTTACACGAGGCATCAGAACAACGTTTCACCAGGCAACGCCAGTCAACTGCTGTTTGTGCATGATTAATCGGCTGTTGGTGTTGTAGGTGTCACCACTGCCGTCAACCTTGTGTGAATGCTCTGAAAAGCTAATGATTTGCATATCACAACATCGTCTTCCTGTCGGTTAAATTTCGCTTCTGTAGCACGTCATCTTCGTGGTTAAGCAATTTTAATGGCGAGTAGTGTAGAATGAGCCAGCTAGTACCCCAATTTCCAGATCAAAATCTTTTAAATATGCGGGAACGTGTTTGCACTTTTATACTCGGATAGTTTTTTTTCCGCTGGTTCCCTTCTTCTCCCTATTACAGCAGGGGATGCTACTCATATGAAAAGAAATTATTGGTCTCTAAAATTTAGACCGTTTACTTATGTGAAAATGAAATATCACAGAAAACTCAAACCGGACTTTAGGTGCAAAAATATGTTACATGTGCTTCAGGTCTACAACATGGGATTCCTTCATGATGATGGAGACAGCGCACAGCATGTTTGTCCATGCTCCGTCATTTTACAAACTACTATTTCGCCTCACACCGTATTTTACGTGCGTATTTTACGTATAAAATTAGGGTGTATTTGGTCTTCTGTATCCTGGAAACGAATAAAGATACGAAGAAAATTCTCAAAAGTGTCTGAGATCGGAATCTTAGGAACACATGGTAAAAACTACAGCCATTTGCTGTGTGTAGCCGCCTCGAAGTCCACGGCTGGGTTTTGGTGCGCAAAAAACAAGTTTTGGGGATTTTTTTCGATAGCGGATAAAGACTTTTGAAAACGGGGAGATGATTGTACTAGATTCGCCTAGAGAACATACTGTTAAAATTTGAGCAATTTTGTGGTGTTATTTATTATTTACATTTGGGATCATTCCAAATTTTACGTCCAGCAGTCAGGTAACTTTGAATTTCATTATGTTGGAAACAGGTAAAGATACCAAGAAAATTTTCAAGGTTTTTCGAGATTGCGATCTTAGGAATATATCGTAAAAATTTCTGGCCTTTGCCGTACGTAGCCGTCTTGGAATCTTCGGCTGGGTTCTGGTTCGCTGGTGATACCGAAAATAGAGTTAAAAAAGGTTTTTTTTATGGTGTTTTCAGAGGAACAGTGCATGAGTTAATGGTGCCTCCGAAAGTCCCAGCAAAGCCGTCGTAGACCACAGCAAATGCAAACAGAACCAACCGATTTTCTCCATTTTCCTAAGCACGAGAAAGTTTGTGATATTCCTACTGTGACCTTGAACTGTAGGTTAGTGATACTAAGACGATACTTCTGTTGGGTACACAAACAGTTCGTAGCCCAGGCGCTATCCAAAACACTTGACCCTACCTTATCACCAACAGAATGGTTCAAATGGCTCTGAGCACTACGGGACTTAACAGCTATGGTCATCAGTCCCCTAGAACTTAGAACTACTTAA
This sequence comes from Schistocerca nitens, assembly GCF_023898315.1. Classification (NCBI taxonomy): domain Eukaryota; kingdom Metazoa; phylum Arthropoda; class Insecta; order Orthoptera; family Acrididae; genus Schistocerca; species Schistocerca nitens. Next base: position 871,445,026 of record NC_064617.1, read on the forward strand.
ACCTAACAAACCTAAGGACATCACACAACACCCAGTCATCACGAGGCTGAGAAAATCCCTGACCCCGCCGGGAATCGAACCCGGGAACCCGGGCGCGGGAAGCGAGAACGCTACCGCACGACCACGAGCTGCGGACTCACCAACAGAACCAAAGGTATCAGCACCTGAAAATCCCGTTTTTTTACGTGGCTTTTTGGAACATACTAGGTACACATGCCGTCGCCTGTGTGCCGATTACATGGTTTAACGATCGCGACCATCAGTCGTCGGTTAGGTAGACGCAGGATTAGACATCGCTCGCTCTACCTGAGTGATACTTTACGCCACGCGGTACTACCAACAAGCCAAAGAAAACTAGTTTCTCGTCATATGACGTGTCACTCGTATTGAAAAATGTTCGCGAACCGGCCCTGACTCTAGTGTTGTTCTCATTATTAGGAGAAACCAGGGTGTGGCCTCAGAATTGACTCCAGATAATGGCGCCCGCCTCGGGTGTGCTGGCTGGCGGTGGACAGCGCCGAGTCGATACCCAGACGTGCACAGTAATATTGTCCGCGCATCAGCGGCGACGGAGAGCCAGGCGCGGCGGCTGGGTTTCACGTTACTGCACACTGCAGGCGGCTGGCTGGCTTTGCTACATCAGGCCGTTTAGCCTCAGCTGCTGCCGCTGCGAACGGCCTTCGTGGCGACCTTCGCAAAGGAAGGAGGCGAGACTCGCTTAGTGGACAGCGACGAAGAGGATGGTGTCCTCTTCTCTCCGTGTCTGGGGAGGTGACCGACTCCACCGCGTAGGGAGGGGGAAACAGACTCACAGCAAGGCATACGTTTAAGCACTAGCTATCTCAAATAGGCTGAGGAACCGCAAACACGACGGTAACTCAGAAAATTGTGGTATCCGAAGGACAAAACCACTTTGTCCACCATTGGTTGTTAATACCGTAGACGTGAGTGAAAGTAGCAGAGGCGTGCGACCATTAAAACCACAATGACGAAATTGGCTTTAAAGTCGCAAAATAGTAAGTCACAGGATGTGTCAACACGCATTCTGGACTCTGCCCATCATAGATGACTTGGTGACAAATTAATAACATATTTTTTTTGTAGTCTTATAAGATAGAAGCCAACCTAGGGGAAGATCAGTTTGGATTCCGTAGAAATGTTGTAACACGTGAGGCAATACTGACCCCTAAGACTTATCTTAGAAGATAGATTAACGAAAGGCAAACCTACGTTTCTAGCATCTGTAGACTTAGATTTAGCTTTTGACAATGTTGACTGGAATACTCTCCTTCAAATTATGAAGGTGGCAGGGGTAAAATACAGGGAGCGAAAGGCTATTTGCAATTAGTACAGAAACCAGATGGCCGGCCGGAGTGGCCGAGCGGTTCTAGGCGAACAGTCTGGAACTGCGCGACTGCTACGGTCGCAGGTTCGAATCCTGCCTCGGACATGGATGTGTGTGATGTCCTTAGATTAGTTAGGTTTAATTACTTCTAAGTTCTAGGGGACTGATGACCTCAGCAGTTAAGTCCCATAGTGCTCAGAGCCATTTGAACCAGAAACCAGATGGCAGTTATAATAGTCGAGGGGCATGAAAGGGAAGCAGCGGTTGGAAAGGGAGTGAGACAGGGTTGTAGCCTATCCCCGATGCTATTCTATCTGTATATTGAGCAAGCAGTAAAGAAAACAAAAGAAAAATTTGGATAGGAATTAAAATCCATGGAGAAGAAATAAAAACTTTGAGGTTCGCCGATGACATTGTAATTCTGTCAGAGACATCAAAGGACCTGGAAGAGCAGTTGAATGGAATGGACAGTGTCTTGAAACGAGGATATAAGATGAACATCAACAAAAGCAAAACGAGGATAATGAAATGTAGTCGAGATAACTCGGGTAATGCTGAGGGAATTAGGTTAGGAAATGAGACACTTAAAGTAGTAAAGGAGTTTTGCTATTTGGGGAGCAAGATAACTAATGATGGTCGAAGTAGAGAGGATATAAAATGAAGACTGGCAATGGCAAGGAAAGCGTTTCTGAAAAAGAGAAATTTGTTAACATCGAGTATAGATTTAACTGTCAGGAAGTCATTTCTGAAAGTATTTGTATAAAGTATTGCCATGTATGGAAGTGAAACACGGACTATAAATAGTTTGGACAAGAAGAGAACAGAAGCTTTCGAAATGTGATGCTACAGAAGAATGCTGAAGATTAGATGGGTAGATCACATAACTAATGAGGAGGTATTGAATAGAATTGGGGAGAAGAGAAATTTGTGGCACAACTTGACTAGAAGAAGGGACTGGTTGGTAGGACATGTTCCGAGGCATCAAGGAATCACAAATTTAGCATTGGAGGGCAGCGTGGAGGGTAAAAATCGTAGAGGGAGACCAAGAGATGAATACACTAAGCAGATTCAGAAGGATGTAGGTTGCAGTATGTACTGGGAGATGAAGAAGCTTGCGCAGGATAGAGTAGCATGGAGAGCTGCATCAAACCAGTCTCTGGACTGAAGACCACAACAACAACATAAGATTATACAAATTTCTTAAAAGAGGAAATATGCTATAACATAATTCAACATCAAAGATATTGTCATCATCATCATCTTCCTTTCAAGGATTAGGATGTTGCCTGTTTCGAACTCACAAACAAAATCAGTCCCATCTTTTTCGAGGTCGTTCAGTATCTCTTTTCGCGTTCGACTTGTAGTTCAGGATCTTCTGAAGAATTCTGTGACCTGGCTTTCTCATGTTGTGTTACCTCCAATCTTCACGATATTTTGAATTTTTTGGTTGATTCATGCATTCATTCATTCATGCATGATTCGTTTCTAATCGTATCTCTTATTGTGCAGCCTTTCTTAGGAACCTCATCTCTGTTGTTTGAATTTATTTTCCGGGTTTCTTTTTCAGAATTTCATGATTGTTTATTTTCGTGCTTTATTGCCCAATGTTCTGGTAATGGCGCCACAGATAGCTTGGAATTTCTAGGCGATACTCCACACTCTTGTCTAACACCTTGGATAACAGTTATTTCTTCTAGTCAATTCCTACCTGTGTTTATTACAATGCGTGTAGTTTTGTAAAGACTCTTGCCGGCCGGTGTGGCCAAGCGGTTCTAGGCGCTTCAGTTTGGAACCGCGCGACCGCTACGGTCGCAGGTTCGAATCCTGCCTCGGGCATGGATGTGTGTGATGTCCTTAGGTTAGTTAGGTTTAAGTAGTTCTAAGTTCAGTCTGCCGCCGGCAGTGCTGCGAGGCGGTCACGCGCCAGAGCGCTGCGGGCAAGGCGCGCACGGTGTGTTTGTGTTTACTTCGGCCGCTGTAAGTGCCGTTTTCCCTTCTAGACCACCATGGCGCACAACTATCGGAAGAAGACATTACGTTTCAACTTTTGTTCCGACATCGCCCGACCCAAGGCCCTGGAGGTAGAACGATTTATACGCGATGAAGTTAAGATACCACCAACGGATCTCATTGGTATCCACTTGTCCATAGTTAGCAGTACCGTCTACGTCAAAATGATCAACGATGCGGCGTGCGACAAGGTGCTTCAAGAGGCAAAACGTGGACTGCGCTTCTGTCATTCCGACGGCAACGTCGGACCCGTTACCGTCGATCACGCAGGTCTCGGCACACGGACGATAAGGATCTTCGAACTGCCGTTCGAACTACCTGCAGACGTCGTCATCGGGGCGCTCCGTCCCTATGGCAACGTTCTGGAACATGTTGCCGAACGATGGGTACAATTTCAAACCTATCCCGTTTTAAACGGTGTTAGACAGGTCCGCATCGAGTTGCAGAAACACGTGCCTTCCTATCTACGTATCGGAGGCTGCCGTGCCATTATAATGTACGACGGCCAACCTCGGACCTGTTCCGGTTGCGGGAAAGAAGGTCACCTACTGTCTGACTGCATTCAACGACGTGTCGCGCAGCTCCCGTTGTCGGAAGCGTCCGTCACACCCACGATGACCGCCCTACCGGTCACTTACGCAGCGGCTCTTGCCACGTCTACAGTTTCGTCCAGTCCGTCGCCCGGTCCTTCCGATCGGCACGTCCCACCGTCCCAGTCACCTATGGACGGTGCGGACTTCCCACCTGACAACCTTGCCGCCGAACAGGCTCCCGCACCGGAAGCTGAGGAGAACAGTACTTCTTCACAACACCTGTTTGACAATTTCATTGTACCCACCGACGCCTTCGAACCAGGTCGACGCTCCTCCTTGCCGTCGTCCGACACTGAGGAACACGTGCGCAAACAACGCTCGCCACGTAGGCGCAAACGCCGTCGCCGTTCACCCACGGGCTCTCAAAGCATCGCCACCCGCGACGACGACGACGACACCCAGCCAGCCGACATTTCCACACAAAGGTCGGCGGACAACTTTCAAGATGAACAAGACGTTTCGCAGGACGGGACCACCATGGAGGTCGCCACGCACAATGTAACGATCGGTGCGCAGGTTGAGACGCCTGTCTCCCCGCCGACAACTCCAGATCTCTCTCACCACGACGCCATTCCCATGGACATTGGACAGACCCACGGCACAGGAACATGGGCCGACGACGTTGAGGAAGATACGCCCCCTCCTCCGGATGAGTTGCCTCCGCCGGACAAGGCTGCCTGTTAACATCAAAAGCGAGGCATTGCAGCTGATGGGACGGGACTTCCTGTCGGTGCCCTCCCCTTGGTGATGGTAGATGCGCGTCCACCACCACTGAAACAAACGTACCGTTTTGCCACACTGAACATCAACATGATCGGCACTGCACCCAAGCTGCAACTCCTATGTGACATGCTTCGGGCCTCTGACGTCGACGTCGCCCTTCTTCAGGAAGTACGCGTTGCCACCCTACCACCAGTCTACGGCTACGACTCATACACTTCCACATGTGATCAATCAGGGCGTGGAGTGGCTTTCTACATACGCGAAGGAATCCCACTCAAGGACACGACAATCCTTCCCTGTGGAAGAGGCATGGCTGTTACCATCTTCGACACGCGCGTCATCAATATCTACTCTCCGTCTGGCTCCACGAACCGTCGGCAGCGGTCCACTTTCTTCGGACATGACGTGGCGCCCCTGTTTTCTGGACGCTATGATCGCCTTATCATGGGAGGCGATTTTAACTGTGTCCTCCATCCGCAGGACCAAGTGCCTGGTTATTCGCCATGCCCGGCGCTGCTCACCTTAATCGAAGATTTTCATCTAGTGGACGTTTGGGAAAAAATTCATGGCAATACCCCCGGTTTTACGCATTATACAGCACATTCTGCGAGCAGACTGGACCGGTTTTATGTCTCTGCCCACCTTGGCAATGAAGTCGCCCAAGCTGAACGTTGGCCCCTTGCATTTTCGGACCACTGCGCCGTCATTTGCTCCCTGGCTCATCCACCTCAGTCAGTGTGGCGCGGCAGAGGTTACTGGAAGCTTAATACCTCCCTCCTTAATGATCCACACTGCCGACAATGTATTGCCACTACATGGGCGTCTTGCGAAAGACGCCTTCCGCAGTACACATCCACGTTCCATTGGTGGCTCAAATGTGCCAAACCTGCGATCAGAAAGGCCTTCATACAATGTGGCAAGGAAGCAGCAGCATGGCATCGAGACACCACAAATTTTCACTACGCCGTCCTCCGTGAGCTCGATGCGCTCCCTCCATCACCTGACACCCATAGGGTGCACGAATGCATGGTGTCGTGGTGCGTTCCCGACGACAAGACCTCCTCCACGACGAAACCCCATCCACAATCCATGCCGCATCCGACCATAGTCGTCGACGTCGACTTTTTGTCCCCAACATCACGACCTCCGATGGTGTTCACCACACAACACAGGCGGCAGTGGTGTCTGCCTTTGCTGAACATTATCGCCAATTTTATGATGATGAACCGATGGCGACGCCCATTCCTGATGATCTCCGTCCTTCCCCTGATCGGACCCTCACCGTAGCGGAGTCAACGTCCATGATGTCTGCAATCACCGCAGAAGAGGTGGTAGATGCGATCATCAAAGGGGCCAAGAACAAATCACCCGGACCAGATGGTCTCCCAGTGGAGATTTACCGGGCGTTCACCACGTTAATGCTTCCTCGCTGGACGGAAATGATTCAGAAACTCTTTACCCCGTCCTTCCCAATTCCACCTGATTTCGTCACTGGCATTCTTCTACCTGTGCCTAAACCGAAGGGAGGGTCTCATGTCTCTGCATATCGCCCCCTTACACTACTGAATGCAGACTATAAAATCTATGCACGGCTCTTAACAGCGCGCTTACGCACCGTCTTACCTACGGTCCTTTCACCTGAGCAGACTGCACGTGGTTGTGGGGCCACCTTACAAACAGCCCTAGGAGAATGCCGTGACCTCATTGCACTGGCGTCGGTTTGTCGCCTTCGTGCAGCACTGGTATCCGTCGATTTCACGAGTGCCTTTGATCGCGTTCGACACCCATTCCTCCTCATGGTGGCGACACGTATGGGGTTCCCATTGCTTTTTGTCGATGCCATTCGCCGGTTACTACTTCCCGCAGTCTCGATGGTACAAGTCAATGGGAGGCTTGTAGGACCGATCCCTATACGCCGCTCTGTGCGTCAAGGATGCCCTATGTCTACTTTATTATATGCCATTGCACTTGAGCCCCTCATCACTGGACTTACCTCTAGACTGCAGGGCCTCACTTTGCGTGACTACACCTTTCGCTGTAGGGCTTATGCGGACGATCTCCTCTTTCTCACCCGCTCCTCCACGGAACTCAATGACGCCATCCAATGGATCCACCAGTATGGACGCCTTTCTGGTAGCATTCTTAACGTCCGTAAATCGACTATGATGCACATTGGGCGCGGCCTCCCGGCTATGGTGCCGACCCCACTCCCAGTCAGTGCCACCCTTCGTTACTTGGGTATCGAATTTACGAGCTCCACACACCGCACAGTGGCCCTGGCTTACCGGCGGCTTTTGCAGTCGATTCGGCACCATGTCCGCGGTCAAGTGCACCGTAACTTAAACCAACTCCAACGTGTGTCCTATGTCAACATGTATGTCGCCCCTAAACTGGTACACGTCGCCCAGATCCTCCCAATGCCGTTACTCCTTGGCCGCCGCATCCAATCAGCCTTTGGATATTTCGTGTCAGCATGGGCACTTTTCAAAGTCCGCTACAATACCCTAACACTGCCTCCTGCAAAAGGTGGCCTCGGACTCGTCAACGTACGGGCACGATCTTCTGCACTCTTTGTCCACACTCTGCTGCGGCACTGGCAGGGGCCGGTCCCGTCCTTAACACGCAGTCTCTTAGATATCCTCCGACCAGCTTCCCTCGATCCACCGATCAATGTGGCACCTATTTCTCCATTATTGTACCACGTCGCCAATTGTTTCATAGAACTCAGCTACGTTCGGGCCGATCTTCCAGTCACCCGTCCTCACCGTACAAAAGATTATTATCGTTTGTTTATGCTGTCCAACCCTTGCGACCCCATGGTGCTACAGCATCCTGACATTAACTGGCGCACGGTTTGGGGGTGTGTGCATGCACCCTTTTTACCGTCGTCTGTGTCTGCACTCTGGTATGTTTTAGTCTATGGAAAATTCCCGACTAATAGTCGACTTTATCGCATAGGACTGGCCACCTCCCCACTCTGCCCTGACTGTCAGCTCGAAGACACCGACGAGCACCGTCTTACGTGCCCCCTGAAACAAAACGTATGGCTCCTCATCCAACGAATCGTGGGCTTTTACCTCCGTGCCCCGCCAACGACGGTAACTCCGGATTTCCTGTTGTTGCCCCAGACATTTCACTATCCTCTTGCTAAGCACCATACCCTAATCTGGTTTCGAGGACAGGCTTTAGAATACCTCTTTCAGAGTGGTCCGCATACAGTCCTTGACTTCTGGTACAAAGTTGTGACCGCGCATAGCACCCTCACCCGAAAACCATCTTACCGACAAACTTTTGCCAGTTTTCTCCGCAGCGTCTTCCTTGACCCCCCTCAAAGTTGGGGTGTGCCATGCCTACCTGTCACATGATGCAACACCCTTATCCACGTTCTTGTGCATCGACCAAAAACAAAAACAAACTTAAAAAAATGGAAGAAGACAGAATATGTTATATTTTGTTGTATTTAATGTTTTTCATTTTAATATTTTTTTGTTTAACTAACAGTCATTTGTATATGTTTCAATGGTACCTTCAAGAACTCTTGCATAGTGAATATATATGTACTTTTAGTTTGTTCACTAAAAAAAAAAAGCGGTTCTAGGCGCTTCAGTTTGGAACCGCGCGACCGCTACGGTCGCAGGTTCGAATCCTGCCTCGGGCATGGATGTGTGTGATGTCCTTAGGTTAGTTAGGTTTAAGTAGTTCTAAGTTCTAGGGGACTGATGACCGCAGATATTAAGCTCCATACTGCTCAGAGCCATTTGAACCATTTATAAATAAAGACTCTTCACTAGCGCTGTTTGACGATAGGGATATCCACGTTTAGATTTAGTATTCCATAGGCTGTCACGACTCACACGGCCAAAAGCCTGGCCATATGGGATTCTATATTAAGTTCTCTGTGTTTTTCTACAATATTTTTAATTACAGACACATTGTCTGTGCATGAACGACCTGATCTAAATCCACTTTGTTCTTCAGAAATAACAGTTTCTGTGACGTTCTTCATGCAGTTATTGATTATCTTTGAGTACAATTTGCAGCCAGTGTTTGGGAGACTGAAGCCACGATAGTTTTTACAGCCATTACGTTTTCTTATTTTGAAAAGAGAGATTACTTCTGCTGCATACCAAGGGTCTGGGATTTTATAGATTGTCCAACATTCGTTTATTAATTGTAGTGATAACCCTCTATATTTAATTAGCTCTGCATATATTTCATCTATTCTAGTAGCTTTTCTGTCCTTCATGCTTTCTAGGCCTCTTGAAGTTCGTCCATAGTAACTGGATCTATTGTTTCGTTGTACATACTTTGTCCAGTGTCATCTTCGGCCTTCTATTTACGTCCCAAGACTGCATAGTGATTTATCCATTGTTCACTGGGTATAATGTTCAGTGAGGCACTGTCTTTTTCTTCCTTGTTGACGGCTTTCATGACATTTAAAACGAACACGTTTAAAACAAAATACATATTATTTAGTACAAAATGAATATACAACTTTGGGAAGAATGTCAATTAAAGCCATTTTTATCGTTGGCTGTTAAATTAATTGGAATAAGTCGAACTTTTACTTATAAATCTGCATAAATACTCCGCAAGCCACAGTAAGGCGCATGGCGGAGGTTACCTTGTACCACTGCTGACCACTCTCTTTTCCTGGTGCACTCGCAAATGGAGCGTGAGAAAAAATAACTGTGCCTACGCTTCCCTACGGGCCTTAATTTCTCTTACCTTGTCTTCGCGGTCCTTACTCGAATTGTGTGTTGGCGGCGGCAGAACCGTTATGCAGTCAGCTGCAAAATCTGGTTTCCTAAATTTTCTCAAGAGTGTTTCCCTCCAGGGATTCCCGTTGCAGTCCAAGAAGCATCTCGGTAAGACTCGTGTCTTGGTAGAATGTACCGGTAACAAACCTAGCAGCTTGCTTCTGAATTGCTTCGACGTCTTCCTTTAATCTGACATGGTCGCAGTCAGAGACACTCGAGCAGTACACAAGAAAGCTATTGTGAAAAATGCACTAATGTTAACTCGGTACTGTTTCAACTACTGGTGGGCGTTTGGTGTTCATCTTTTAGTGTTTTTATTTTGCATTAAGAACTTACGTTTATAGACCGAACTCTTTTTATTGTTCTACTTTGGAAATTGCAATTACGTTAATACGGCACTTTTGTACCTTCTTTTGTCTCCCGAAAGCCAAAAGTAAATACATAAATAAAAGGTACTGAAGAATGGCTGGCACTTGTGTTCTCTACGCGGTGTGCTTTACAGGTGAGCTACATTTTCATAGAATTCTCTCAATAGATCAAACTCGACCCATCGCTTTTCGTATCATCTTTATGTGCTCGCTCCGTATCATATTGCTTTGCAGCGTTACGCCTAGATATTCAATCGACTTGACTGTGTCAAGGAGTACACTACTAATGCTGTATCAGAACATTTCTTTAATATTTATTTTGCGTTACTACTCGGTTTTGGCTCGTAGCTATTCGAAAACGCAGCTGTAATATCCAATGTCAACGAACTAATTAAACTATTAATATTTACAGCCGTTCTTCCTCAGATTCCACTTCAAGTAAGTTTATCATGTAAATAAGGACAAATACGTCTTTCGCAAGGAACGTTTATTTTGTTTTTAACGAAACATCTTTCATCTATAATAGACATAATCACTGGTCCATAGTATGAAGAACGTTATTTAACTGAACACATCTTGTTAGGAAATCTCTGCTGTTTCCTGGCAGTACATTTAAATTATTTAACTACTAGCTGACAAACCCTGCATTACGCGGGTATTCTGTTTGCCAATTTTATATTAGACATGAAACAAAAATGAACTGTATTTATAGTGTCTTTAAGAAAAAAAATTCATTTCAGTGTATTTGTGAAAACACCTTTCAAATTATAAAAGAGCTGTACAAAGAAATTTGCATAACTTGCAGAGGTGTAATTACAGTATACTGGGCAGTTCTGTGAGCTATAAGCAGGTGCATAGCGTGTCTACAACGCGATTTTGTAAACGAATCTATGGCAACGCCTCTTCATGACTCTGTATACAGCTATTGTTTTCGCCTCCAGCCGTTTGCGTTTCACAGCATCAAAATCACCGCCAGGTATCAGGGATTTCCTTTAGTTTACTCGACTGTAGGAGTCTCTTTTAGTAGTAAAGAAATGGTTCAAATGGCTCTGAGCACTATGGGACTTAACAGCTATGGTCATTAGTCCCCTAGAACTTAGAACTACTTAAATCTAACTAACCTAAGGACATCACACAACACCCAGTCATCACGAGGCAGAGAAAATCCCTGACCCCGCCGGGAATCGAACCCGGGAGTAGTAAAGAATAAATGTATTGAAATTTTATGCATATGCGGCATATTTTGACGCATCTCGTTGTTTATGACGTCATGTCACTTGCACTATGTGTCGTACTTAGTAGCATACGTGGATACTGTCTGCGAAGTATATTGCGAATACATCAATAGCAGACAAGTAATAAATTTAAATGTCATGCATGATGCGGCAGATTTTCACGCATCTCATTCTTTATGACGCCGTATCTGGTGAACAATGATATGTACTTGATTCTTACCTCAACAGCGATTGTTGCCTGACACTATGGGATACGTGCACTAAATTTGGTTGAAATTTGTCTAGTAACCTAGGAGGAAATGTGGACCACACACACACACACAGATCCATTTTTTTAATGTATATAGATTAACAACTATAGGTATGTCACTTCCATTTTTCTGTTATTTTTATGTGTCCACTCGTTCTTCTGGTGTTGAGACTTACCCACTTGTTGCCCAATGATGGACTTAGTGATGTTTGGAGTTAGTAAGTAATTTGGGCGGCTGGCCACATTTTCACAGCACTTGCCACACTGAGTGACACACTGCAGCGAGTGACTGGGACAGTCGGATTTTAATAGTCAGTTCCGTTAATAATAAAAATTCTTATCGTTTTCGTTGCTTTTTTTGTATTTTGATGACACGTTGTTTTCTTACTTTCTGTGGTTCATCTTTCAATAATTGTCTGTAGGATGATCGGGTTATCGCTTCAACAATCATATCAAATCTGGTGGTCTTTCTACAGAATTACACATATATTTTCAGTCATTTCATTTCACTTCCGAGTCATACAACCAACTGCCCAAAAGAACATAGATTCTCTTCTAAAAACATGTAGCAAAGAAATTACTATCATATATCGATCTATTTATGCGAAATATTCTTTGGAACGTACTTTTCGTAGGTAAAATACAGTTAATTGTCTACCTATTTTGAGCATTCCGCAATCATCATTGTAATTATATTAAATATTTATGAATATTGACATTTAAACATTTTCGTATAGCATTGTAGTAGAGTTTTGGTTTTTACGTCTTCGCGGCGGTAGTTCACTTCATATGATCTATGATCTGGCAGTTCCTTTATCTCACTATACTCAATTTTATTACAGTGTCTACAGTAAAACCAAAATATTTTTTTGGAGTAATCACTTTTGTGACTGGTTCGATGCGGCCCGTCTTGAATTATTCACTTGCGCGTAGCTCTTCATATCATTGTAGCACTTGCACTCTTCGAATTCAATTATTTGTTGTATATATTCCAATCTCTGTCTTCCCCTACAGTTTTACCCTCTGCATCTCCCTCTAGTATTATGCTATTTATTTCGATATGTCTAAATACATACCCTATCATCCTGTCCCTTCTTCTTGTCAGAGCTTTTCTGTTGCCCCGTATCTTCGACGATTCTGAGGAGAATCTCCTCATTTCTTACCTTATCAGTGTACCTAATTTGGGACATCCTCTGTAGCACCATATCTCAAGCTCTTCGAGCTTCTTCTTTTCCGTTTTTTTCAAACTCCCTGATTCAGCAATACACAATGTTGGGCTCCAAACGCACGTCCTCAGAAATTTCTTCGTACGATTAAGGTCGGTGTTTGGTATTGGCAGACTTTTCTTGGCCAGGAGCGCCCACTTTGGCTGTTCTAATCTGCTTTTTATATCCTGCTTGCTTCGTCCGTCATTTGTTATTTTGCTTCCAGTATAGCAGAATCGCTTAATTTTGTTTACTTCGAGCTCCCCAATTTTGATGCTTAGCTGATTGCTAATCTCTTTTCTCCTCACTACTTTGGTCTTTCTTCAGTTTACTCTCCAACCGCATCCTGTAATCACTGGACTGCTCATTCCATTCAACAAGTCCTGCAGTTATTCCTCGCTTTCACTTAGGATAGCAATATCAGCGTGTCTTACCATTTACATCATTTCACCCTGAATTTAATCTCACTCTTGAACTTTTTTTTGTTTCCATCACTGTCTCTTCCGTCTCTAGCTTGAACAGTAGTAGAGAAAGACAACATCCCCCGTCTTACACCATTTTTTATCCGAGAACTGCGTTCTTTATCTTCCATTCTTACTGTTTCTTCTTGATTTTTGTACACCCTGCATATTACCAATCATCCCCTAAATCTAACTCCTATTTTTCTCAAAATTTCGAAAATCTTGTTCCATAATATAAAAACTGTAGCAAGTGACAAATCACAACCATAAAACTGTAATTAATTAGATACATTAAAAGACCTGCCACGAAACACTATCTAACAACCTACGTATAACTAAAAAAAAAAATTACGTCATATACTACTGTTGATGCTTATTATGAATAGGCAAGCATATTTGGTTAAAAACAAAATAAATGCCGATTTGCAACATGCGGATTTGTTCTTATCTACATGCTGTTGTTGTTGTGGTCTTCAGTCCCGAGACTGGTTTGATGCAGCTCTCCATGCTACTCTATCCTGTGTAAGCTTCTTTATCTCCCAGTACCTACTGCAACCTACATCCTTTTGAATCTGCTTAGTGTATTCATCTCTTGGCCCCCCTCTACGATTTTTACCCTCCACGTTGCCCTCAAATACTAAATTGGTGATCCCTTGATGCCTTAGAATAAATCCTACCAACCGATCCCTTCTTCTAGTCAAGTTGTGCCACAAACTTCTCTTCTCCCCAATCCTATTCAATACCTCCTCATTAGTTATGTGATCTACCAATCTAATCTTCAGCATTCTTCTGTAGCACCACATTTCGAAAGCTTCTATTCTCTTCATGTCCAAACTATTTATCGTCCATGTTTCACTATCATACATGGCTACACTCCATACATATATTTTCAGAAACGACTTCCTGACACTTAAATCTACACTCGATGTTAACAAATTTCTCTTCTTCAGAAACGCTTTCCTTGCCATTGCCAGTCTACATTTTATATCCTCTCTACTTCGACCATCATCAGTTATTTTACTCCCTAAATAGCAAAACTCCTTTACTACTTTAAGTGTCTCATTTCCTAATCTAATTCCCTCAGCATCACCCGACTTAATTCGACTATATTCCATTATCCTCGTTTTGCTTTTGTTGATGTTCATCTTATATCCTCCTTTCAAGACACTATCCATTCCGTTCAACTGCTCTTCCAAGTCCTTTGCTGTCTCTGATAGAATTACAATGTCATCGGCAAACCTGAAAGCTTTTTTTTTCTTCTCCATGGATTTTAATACTTACTCCGAACTTTTCTTTTGTTTCCTTTACTGCTTGCTCAATATACAGATTGAATAACATCGGGGATAGGCTACAACCCTGTCTCACTCTCTTTCCAACCACTGTTTCCCTTTCATGTCCCTCAACTCTTATAAATGCCATTTGGTTTCTGTACAAATTGTAAATAGCCTTTCGCTCCCTGTATTTTACTCCTGCCACCTTCAGAATTTGAAAGTGAGTATTCCAGTCAAAATTGTCAAAAGCCTTCTCAAAGTCTAAAATGCTAGACACGTAGGTTTGCTTTTCCTTAATGTAGCTTCTAAGATAAGCCGTAGGGTCAGTATTGCCTCACGTGTTCTTATCTACATGATGAACATAAACTAATGAACGTTTTAAAAAATCACACCACTAGATATGATTTAATATTATTGTAACTACTTACATAAAGGCAATTTATAACATAAGTACAGTCATTCTTGAGTATTGCCCGAGTGTTTGGAATCCCCACCAGGTCGAATTAAAGGAAGAAATGGAAGAAAAATGAAGTGATAATCGTTCCGGTTGTTGTCGTATTTGGATGCAAGGAGCTTTAAGCTGTGTATTGTTATTCTATGACCTGCAGGTACACAGAAACGCTAAACATATGGAACAAGTCAGTGACAGTACCCAGTAGAAACACAGACATTCATATACACTAGGCTTTCGTACAGTCCCAGAACTAAATTGAAAATTTCCACGCCACCCCTCCCCCCTCCCCCACCCACAAACACACACACGCAAAGTTTTGGTATAGGTTTCAGAGAGGTTTGCTTGGTTGTAAAGTTGTAAGGTGGCTATAATTTCACACCTTACAAGCACTCATCCACATACTTTGCCGTGAACTGCAACCACAATTAGATGTCATTTGATAGGTTGTACATTGTATATATGTATATTTAAAGGAGACTGACATTGTCACGTACGCCTTGTAAGTAATTGTTACCGCTTATTGCCTGAAAGGTGACGGAGTGTCTTTATTATAAAAACGGCGTAATGAATGATTGCCTATACTAGTAGAGGTTGGAACGTCAGTGGAGATGAAACGGCAGGCAGAACTCAAGCAGGTGTTGGTCCTGCTTAAACACAGGAAGTAGCTAGACGGACGTCGTGGCACCTGAGCTCTGGAGCACAATACGGTGATGGCCGGCCGCTAATGTTGTAGGGCCGGAAGGATAACTGGATAATATTTCCAAAATCTACAAATTTTGGACGCAGGTGAGAAGAACGAAGAAGCGGCACCTCAGAAACCACGCAGGCTGGGTTATTTCCAAGGATTTTTACTCAGTAGTGTACCATTGTACCAGTATAGGTTTTTCCTCGCAGACATTCCGCGCTGGACGACAAAAGACTAAAATATGGTTGGTCGGTGTTCGGAAGAGTCTGTAGAAAGGGAGAATATTCCGTGGTTTCGGGAATATGATTCGTTTTCGGAATTACGATGGTGGGGAGCCAAGCCTTGTTGGGAGGCCAGCGGTGGAGAGACGAGGTCTTCCTTTGTGAGCGCCCGTGTGTGACAGTCGCACGATATCATCTTTGTTGGGACAGATGGATTTGCTGTCTTTGCTCTCAGGAGAGTTTATAGTTAGAACGGTTAGGCACTGTACTGTTGTGAACTTATACGATTCTGGACTTCACCTCCGGGTTGGAAGTCGTCGTTGAGTATGCAGCGTTCAGTAACTGAGAGCACTTCCTCTGCCTATACTTACGTTGAGACGTTATCTGAACTCCGTCCTTGTGGCTGGGAGTTCGCGTTTCTCGTCTGTAGAGCACAGAGAGGACAAGACAGTATTAGAGTATATTAGTCAGAGGACCGCCTCCTGCCGTCCTACTGTTTGAAAGTGTTTATCTGTGGCTGGAGTTCTTCCATCGTCGCAGACGTGTACGAGAACGAGCACGGGCGACGCACCAGACGCAGTACATACGGTGATATTGCAAATTGGCAAATTGCTTCGGCTTATTAGGGCTATAAAGCTAAACAGCTGTGATCACGTTAGTGTATTTCCACTGAGGTTCCACACCACCGTAGATCATCTTTGAAAGTAATGTCTTCTAGTGTCTGGTACTTAGATGGTGTCTGTCATTTCGCGTTATTGATATTAGATCGCGCAGTCATAATAAGGGGCAGAGTTGGGCAGTTTATTAGTAATTTTACTTAGGAAATGTAAACTTTGTAATATAAAATGTTTTTTAATCTACAATAAATATATAAGCAGGAACAACGTTTATCATTTAGTAGTATTAGTTGCCTTAATCATCCATTTATGTTTAGGTTATAATTTATATGTTAAAGTCCATTAAGAGATCCTAAGATCTGCTTCAAGGGGTAGTCAGACAGGGCCAACTCTTCATTTTAGCGTTTATTATTTTCCGTTGCGCACATTCTTTTTTACACCCGCCTGGAGTAGCATCTTGGAAAGCTAATACCCAAGTTGTCCCAAATATTCCCAATCAAGGCTTCCCTTGCTCCACAGTCGGACCACGTGCTACACGGCTGGAAAGACGCAGACTCAGATAACAATCAGAATGATTTTAATGTGATGATACACAGATAGTTACGCTAGATATTACAGTAATACTTGAAAATAGACACAGGCTGCAAGTGGCTAGTAACGTAAAATAATTGTTGAAGTAAAGGTTCCAATTTTGACCCTTGCGTATTCCACAGCCGATTGTGCTTTAAATGATTTTGACCGTCAGAAAATGCTTTGACGCTGTGGATCTGTATGTGAAAAAAAATTATTTCATTCATTCATTCTGTTCTGTAGTTAGTTAATGTCATGTAAAGCAAATGATATGCATTATTTCTATCGAAAGATAGATGGACGAGTTTGTGTGCCTGGGAGCATGCTGTCTATTTACAGGTTATGAAACATCTTATTCGGTTAAATTTAATAACAATGGGTACTTCAACCTCTGACACTGGTCATGTCACAAATGAAATACACTTAAATTTAACATTAAGGCAAACATTTTAGCCTTGTATAAATTACACACACTACTAGTTGTTACTTGAAGAATTCGTCTAAGAATAGAAACATTTCTCCAGAGCAAACAGTTCTGGATTGTGTGTCAAAATTGATTTGTATGTATGCAGTAATTTTATCTTAATGACGCATCTATTCGATGACTGGGTGTTGAACACCAGATATTTTTGCGTAATTGAAGACATGATGTCTGAGGAAAACTACGATCACACTTGGTACTGCGAAGGAAAACATCGTCAGGATCATATACAGGGTGTCCCAACAGGAAGGATCAATATTCAGGGAATGACAAGAAAGATCATTCGAAGAGGAAATTTCTAGTAAATATGCACTCTAAATTGCACCCCTTTACACCTATGAACACTTTGTCTTCGATACTGTGAAACCAATCTCTTCTACTGCAAGCTCTCTGCCTTCCATGTTTTGAGAGCTGTCAGTATGGACTAAAACAAGAAAAGAAGGGTCAAGTAAACATGGACTCCAAAGTGCATACCTTAAGACCTGTGAACACTTGTTCACCTTCACTGCTGTGAAACACATGTCTGCTACTGATCACGTGCTTATAGTGGGGAAGTAATAAATAGGGTGGAAACTTCAAAATTCTTAGGTGTCCATATTGACGAGAATTTAAATTTGGAAAAGCACATTTTGGAACTTTTCAAACACCTTAGTTCAACCACATTTGCAATTGCAATTATCGCAAATTTTGGGGAGATAAAAATCGACAAGTTTCCATATTTTGCATATTTTCATTCAGTAATGTCATATGGAATAATGCTATGGCGGAACTGATCCTTAAGAAAGAAAGTCTTCGTTGCTCAGAACCGTGCTGTGAGAATAATATGCGGTGCTCACCTTGTGGACAGCTGTACAAGAAGTTGGGCATTCGGACTACTGCTTCACAGTATGTTCATTCCCTCATGAAGTTTCTTGTAAATAATCCACTACTGTTCAAAAGAATTTTAGCTGTTAGACATTAATGAGTAGAAATATGTAAACTGGGTTAAGATAAAATGAGCTTATTTGTTGCAAATATTATCTATAAAGATAATACCGTATCGTGTTCATTAGTTTATTCTGTGCGATTTGCAGCCATTAATCAACTGGGCACGAGACTGTTATATCTGTAAAACGTGATAATTCTGGTTGTTAAGATTTGTATCTAAAAAGTATTGCAATGCTTTGCTAAACTGGCAGTGTGTGGCACTGAGCTCCATTTGCAAACCATGAAGATTTGACATGCGTTTTACAACGACTGAAATACGCAGTGTTAACAGACACAGGAACTCGCGTATCATTCCTTAACGATCGTTCAGCATGGCTTCCGTGAATACTGCTGTTCTGGGAAAACATGTGAAGTAAACAGCAAATATCGCCCTGCTGATGTTTTCTGAGAGCCGTATGAGCCTTCTTGGTGCGCTGATCGCAAAATTTTATCACGTTATCTGTTAAGTGCTGCGGTGCTAACGTCCTCCACTATCTGAGCCCTGTCATTGCTGGATGCTTATCTCCTCGACAGAAAACAGTCAGTCATTTTAACAGGCCGCACCGCAGGAATAAAACCGACGGGGCGTGCCGTGCGGTGCCACGAGGTGGTACAGAGTGCTTGCTGCCCACTGGGTCTGAAGATGAACAGTGACGGTCGAAACTACTCGCCTGTGACAAGGTGTAAGTGGCTTTGTCTGACATTAAAGTTGTGAAAGCAATGTAGCATTAAGCCCGCCCGGTTAGGCGAGCAGTCTAACGCACGGCCTTCCGGAGCGGGAAGGAGCGCCTGGTCCCCGGCACGATTCCGTCCAGCGGACTTGTGTCGAGGTCCGGTGAGCCGGCCAGTCTGTGGATGGCTTTTAGGCGGTTTTCCATTTGCCTCGGCGAATGCGGGCTGGTTCCCCTTATTCCGCCTCAGCTACACTACGTCGGCGACTGCAGCGCAAACAAGTTCTACACGTACGCGTACACCACCATTTCTGTTTGCTGATGACAGTGGTAGTAAAGGATGTTGTGTGCAACATTGACTCGGTTTCAAGTAGTGCAGTACATGACCTCAGTTCATGGCTTGTAGAAAATAAACTAACGTTAAATCACAGTAAGACTCAGTTTTTACAGTTTCTAACACACAATTCAACAAAACCTGACGTTTTAATCTCACAGAACGGGCATATGATTAGTGAAACTGAAGAGTTCAAATTTCAAGGTGTTCAGATAGATAGTAAGCTGTCGTGGAAAGCCCACGTTCAGGATCTTGTTCAAAGAGTTAATATAGCCATTTTCACTATTCGAACGGTATCAAAAGTGAGTGATACTTCGACACGTAAATTAGTCTACTTTGCTCATTTTCATTCACTTATGTTGTATGGTATTATGTTTTGGGGTAACTCTTCCCATTCTAGAAGGATATTTTTGGTTCAGAAACGGGCGGTTCGGGCAATAAGTGGTGTGACTTCACGAACCTCTTGTCGACCTCTGTTCACGAGTCTGGGTATTTTGACATTGGCCTCTCAATATGTATATTCCTTATTGTCGTTTCTTGTTACCAATATTAGATTATTTCCAAGAATAAGCAGCTTTCACTCGGTTAATACTCGGCAGAAATCAAACCTCCATTTGGATCGGACTTCCTTAACTCTTGTGCAAAAAGGTGTGCAGTATATTGCTGCATCCATTTTCAATACGCTGCCACTCGAATTCAAAAATCTTAGCAGTAATCCACGCGCTTTCAAATCGAAACTGAAGAGTTTCCTCATGGGCCACTCCTTCTATTCTGTCGAGGAATTCCTTGAAAAATTAAGCTGATTCTCATTGTATAGATGATAGCGTTTGCTTAAACTTATCGACTGATTTTCTTGCAGGTTCATGAACATTTATTTTTATCTGTTATTACTTTTATGTTGTAAGTACATGTACTGACACGTTCCATGACCTTGGAGATTTTCTCCTCAATTTGGTCCTACGGAACTTGACGTGTAAATAAAATAAAATAAAACGTAAACATACGAGTTACACTCGTCTAGTAGTGCGACGTTCCCTGCGGGGGGAGGGGGGGAGGGGGGGAAGGGGGTAGGGGGGTAGGGGGGGAGGGGGGGGAGGGGGAGATCCGCCGGGTGCCGAACTGCGCAATAATCCTGGGTTCGGTGTGGGGTTGCGGAGGGGTGAAGTGGACTGCGGTAGTCGTTGTGGGATTGTGGACCACTGCAGCTGCGGCGGGGACGGAGCCTCTCCGTCGTTTCTAGGTCCCCGGTTACCTTCTTAATGTGTCGTTTTTTTTAAAAAAGAATTAGTGTGCCTCACTTCACAATCCACATACACCAGAGACGGTGTAGGGCAGATGCATTGCAAATCTTTCTTGAAGCTGCAGCAATTGAAGATCAAGCTAAGTACGCTGTGATCTCTGCAAACCAATAAAACGTGAACTCCGGCCGAACAGGCCGGACGGCCCAACGGCACCGACCGGCCGCCGTGTCATCCTCAGCCCACAGGCGCCACTGAATGCGGATATGGAGGGTCATGTGATTAACATACCGCTCTCCGTACATATATCAGTTTACGAGACAGGAGCTGCTTATTAATCAAGTAGCTCCTCAGTTTGCATCACAAGGGCTGAGTGCACCCTTCTTGCGAACAGCGCTCAGCAGACCGGATGGTTACCCATCCAAGTTCTAGCCCCACCCGACAGCGCTTAACTACGATGACCTGACGGAAACCGGTGTTACCACTGCGGCAAGGCCGTTGCTGCAAGCCAGTTTAACTGGACTAATTTGAGTTTCTCTTTAACTTCTACCACCGTGAGTGTCTACATGATTAACATTGTTGCTTTGATAATTTTCCCAAACTGACGGATTGTTCGAATAATTGTTGTGTAAGCTACCTCTTTCCTGCGTAAATTACATTTCGTTAGCCTCCTTCCAGTAACTCTGACAAGGGAAATATCTCGATTCGACAGGCTCAAAACGAAGAAAAATGATTTTAAAATACGAAAATGCGTGTATTGTGCCACTCTTGAATTTAATTTGCTGATAGTAATCTGCGTTTGCGTACTATTAATGTGCCGTGTCGTCCGAACAAGACACAGCCAGGGCAAAAGCACCACAGGCGCAAAGATGCGAGCTGGTGCCAGTGCCGTAGAGACTCGACACTGGCGCGAGTTCCACCAGCGCCACGGTTGTGATCATGAAGATATCCACTTCGCCTCGGCCAATTGCCGGCCGAGTACAATCCACCAATGACCGGACGACCACGGACGGAAGACTACTCGGAAGACAGAAGAGCAGCTCTCGCACATTTGGTCGTAGATCATCATCCATGGCTAACTTAGACATGGAGCGTCGTTTAGTGAACTCTTAGAAGTGGACAGTTGTTGTAAATTGCGTTTTCTATGTACTGTGAAGTTTACCTTCGATTATTTGCACTTAACCATTGATGGCCTTTTTGTGTTATATTACATGCACTGTTGCAGATTTCATATTTCGACTAGTAACGAAGATAAGTAAACCTTTTCAGCTCATTTGTGTGACTTCGTTACTAATTTGTTGGAGTGTTGTAGAACGTTCGTTCTCCTATCCTGTTACCTGACCCTGGGGCACAGCTGTGTCATAATGGCAGGGAGAAATTGTCTTAGCAGTGTACTGGACCAGAAGCCGTTTCACGAACCCACAAGCTCGGACTACCGTAACAACAGTGGCAACTCCACATGAGATGTTTCACCGTCATCAAGTTTAAGGACTAGAGAAAGATACACAACTGGCCATTAAAATTGCTACACCAAGAAGAAATGCAGATGATAAACGGGTATTCATTGGACAAATATACTATACTAGAACTGACATGTGATTACATTTTCACGCAATTTGGGTGCATAGATCCTGAGAAATCAGTACCCAGAACAACCACCTCTGGTCGTAATAACGGCCTTGATACGCCTGGGCATTGAGTCAAACAGAGCTTGGATAACGTGTACAGGTACAGCTGCCCATGCAGCTTCAACACGATGACACAGTCCATCAAGAGTAGTGACTGGCGTATTGTGACGAGCCAGTTGCTCGGCCACCATTGACCAGACGTTTTCGGTTGGTGAGAGATCTAGAGACTGTTCTGGCCAGGGCAGCAGTCCAACATTTTCTGTGTCCAGAAAGGCCCGTACAGGACCTGCAACATGCGGTCGTGCATTATCCTGCTGAAATGTAGGGTTGCGCAGGGATCGAATGAAGGGTAGAGCCACGGGTCGTAACGCATCTGAAATGTAACGTCCACTGTTCAAAGTGCCGTCAATGCGAACAAGAGGTGACCGAGACACGTAACCAGTGGCAACCCACACCATCACGCCGGGTTATACGCCAGTATGGCGATGACGAATACACGCTTCCGACGAGCGTTCACCGCGATGTCGCCAAACACGGATGCGACCATCATGATGCTGTAAACAGAACCTGGATTCATCCGAAAAAATGACGTTTTGCCATTTGTGCAGCCAGGTTCGTCGTCGAGTACACCTTCGCTGGCGCTCCTGTCTGTGATGCAGTGTCAAGGGTAACCGCAGCCATGGTCTCCGAGCTGATAGTCCATGCTGGTGCAAACTGTTCGTACAGACGGTTGTTGTCTTGCAAACGTCCCCATCTGTTGATTCAGGGATCGAGACGTGGCTGCACGATCCGTTACAGCCATACGGATAAGATGCCTGTCACCTCGACTACTAGTGATACGAGGCCGTTGGGATCCAGCACGGCGTTCCGTATTACCCTCCTGAACCCAGCGATTCCATACTCTGCTAACAGTCATTTGATCTCGACCAACGCGAGCAGCAATGTCGCGAACGAAAAACCGCAATCGCGATAGGCTACAATCCGACCTTTATCAAAGTCGGAAACATAATGGTACGCATTTCTCCTCCTTACACGAGGCATCACAACAACATTTCACCAGGCAACGCCGGTCAACTGCTGTTTGTGTATGAGAAATCGGTTGCAAACTTTCGTCATGTCAGCACGTTGTAGGTGTCGCCACCGGCGCCAACCTTGTGTGAATGCTCTGAAAAGCTAATCGTTTGCATATCATAGCATCTTCTTCCTGTCGGTTAAATTTCGCGTCTGTAGCACATCATCTTCGTGATGTAGCAATTTTAATGGCCAGTAGTGTATGTCGTGTGACAGATAGTGTTACCAAAAGCCGCTTCACGAAACTCAAGAATGAGGTATTATTTGGCAAAAAGCTAAACATTTACTTGAAACAATGTGTTCTGTCCAGACACATTAATCCGACCTGAATAAGCACCGTTTCCAGTGCCGTTCGCTGCGAGACGTGTTGGAAAAGTGTAATTGGGGTTCTGGAAGGTAGTGACAGGGGTGTGGAGCCATGCAGACTCCAGCGCCGTGGCCAGCTGCTCTATGTTCCTTGGTTGAGGATCCATGGCGCGTAAAGTGCACTCTACGCTCATACTCATAAATTAAGGATAATGCTGGTACATGGTGAAACACCGCTCTGGTGGGCGGTTTGCGGGTTTAAATCACCTCGGGGTATGACCATGCGGTGTATTTGTGTGCAGACGCTTTCAGACGAGCCTAATGGCGACTGTGTGTTGAAAATGGCTCAAAGAACACATATTGATGACGTTATGAGGGGTAGAATACTAGAGCGACTGGAGGCTGGGAATACTAGGGCGACTGGAGGCTGGTCAAACACAGCAGGTCGTAGCACGGGCCCTCCGTGTGCCACGAAGTCTGATCTCAAGATTATGTAAACGATTCCAGCAGACTGGAAACGTGTCCAGGCGCTACCGTACGGAACGTCCCCAGTGTATACAATACCACAAGAAGACCGATATCTCACTATCAGTGCTCGCAGACGGCCACGGAGTACTGCAGGTAGCCTTGCTCGGGACCTTACCGCAGCCACTGGAACAGTTGTCTCCAGACACACAGACTACAGACGACTGAACAGACATGGTTTATTCGCCTGGAGACCTGCAAGGTACATTCCACTGACCTCTGGTCATAGGAGAGCACGTAAAGCTTGGTGTCAAGAACACAGAACATGGTCATTGGAAGAGTGGTTCAAATGGTTCAAATGGCTCTGAGCACTATGGGACTCAACATCTGAGGTCATCAGTCCCCTAGAACTCAGAACTACTTAAACCTAACTAACCTAAAGAAATCACACACATCCATGCCCGAGGCAGGATTCGAACCTGCGACCGTAGTGGTCGTGTGGTTCCAGACTGAAGCGCCTGGAATCGCTCGGCCACTCCGGCCGGCCGGAACAGTGGTCCCAGGTTATGTTTACGGACGAGTCCTGGTATAGTCTGAACAGTGATTCTCGCCGGGTTTTCATCTGGCGTGAACCAGGAACCAGATACCAAGTCCTTGATTTCCTTGAAAGGGACCTGTATGGAGGTCGTGGTTTGATGGTGTGGGGTGGGATTATGATGGGTGAACGTACATCCCTGCATGTCTTTGACAGAGGAACTGTAACAGGTCAGGTGTATTGTGACGTCATTTTGCTCCAGTATGTCCGCCTTTTCAGGGGTACAGTGGGTGCACCTTCCTCCTGATGGAAGATAACGCACGGCCCCACCGAGCTGCGATGTTGGAGGAGTACCTTGAAACAGAAGGTATCGGGCGAATGGAGTGGCCTGCCTGTTCTCCAGGCATAAACCGCATTGAGCACGTCTGGGATGCTCTCGTTCGACGTATCGCCGCACCTCTTCAAACCCCTACGACACTTCAGGAGCTCCGAGGCTATACCCCAGCAGCTACTCGATCACCTGATCCAAAGTATGCCAACTCGTTGTGCGGCCTATGTACGTGTGCATGGTGATCATATCCCATATTGATGTCGGGGTACAGTGGAGTTTTGTAGCACATGTGTTTCGGGACGGTTTTCTCAACTTATCACCAATACCGTGGACTTACAGATCTGTGTCGTGTGTGTTCCCTATGTGCCTATGCTATTAGCGGCAGTTTTGTGTAGTGCCCCGTTGTGTGGCACCACATTCTGCAATATTATGAGCATGAGTGTAGGTGGTCCCACAGATTCGCAATTGGGTTTAAATCCGGGGAGTCTGGTGGCCAGGGGAGTACGGTAAACTCATCCTGGTGCTCTCCGAACCATATACTATGCTGCGAGCTGTGACTCGATGCATTGTCCTGCTTGTAGATGCCATCGTGCCGAGGTAAAAACGAACGTCATGTAGGGGAGAACATGGTTTCCCAAGGATAGATGCATACTTGTGTTGACCCACTGTCCCTTCTAGAACAACGAGATGTCCAAAGGAATGCCCTCCGGCCTGGACCCTTCTGACGACTGTTTTAGGTCAATTGCTTTCAGGCGTTTCACGCCGTAAACGCCAATGGACATCTGTGTGATAGAGAATATAACATGATACATATGAAAAGGCCACCTACCGCCATTCACTGGACGTCCATCTGCCGTATTGGCGCGAAATTTCCACTCCTCGTCCTCGATGAACAGCAGTCACCGTGAGTACTTGAACCAGGCACCTGCTGCGGGGGCTGATACACAGCAACGTTGACGAAACTTTCGTTGAGGAGACACTGTTGGTAGCTCCTATGCTCCTTTTGACGGTCAGCTGCTCAACAGTTGCACGTCTATTTGGCCGTACACACCCCCGCAGCCGCCTTTCACCCCTGTCATCTAGCCGGCCGGGGTGGCCGAGCGGTTCTAGGCGCTTCAGTCTGGAACCGCGCGTCCGCTACGGTCGCAGGTTCGAATCCTGCCTCGGGCATGGATGTGTGTGTCGTCCTTAGGTTAGTTAGGTTTAAGTAGTTCTAAGTTCTAGGGGATTGATGACCTCAGATGTTAAGTCCCATAGTGCTCAGAGCCCTGTCAACTATGGCCCAAGGTGCACCACAGGTGCCTCGGAGACGGTTTGTATAGCGCCATTTTGCGTGCACGATAGATTTAAAACACGGCGGCACGTAAACAGTTTACTAACTTAGCCGTTTCGGAAATGCTTTCACCTTGACCCGAGAGCCCTTTGGACGTCAAATTTGCTCCGTTTCCGCAATACGACAACGACTGCATTGTTTCTCGCATCCCCCCCCCCCCCCCCCTCCGACACGCTTTATATACCCTTCACTGATATGGCTGCCACCTGCCGTCTGTACGTTGTTATTTCACGTTGATGTCGTACATAGACGGCGGTCACGTTAATGTGACTGGACCATGTACGTTAACAGATGCTGTACTTATAAAGTCATATTCCCCGAAACAGAAGCTGCTATGATATACATCTACATGGTTACTCTGCAGTTGACACATAAGTGCCTGGCAGAGGGTTCATCGAACCATTTTCATACTACTACTCTACCATTCCACTCTCGAAAGGCGCGTGGGAAAATGGAACACCTAAATCTTTCCATTCGAGCTCTGATTTCTCTTATTTTGTTATGATGATCATTTCTCCCTACGTAGGTGGGTATCAACAAAATACAGGGTGAGTAAAAAGTCAGTATAAATTTGAAAACTGAATAAATCACGGAATAATGTAGATAGAGAGGTACAAATTGACACACATGCTTGGAATGACATGGGGTTTTACTAGAACCAAAAAAAAAATACAAAAGTTCAAAAACTGTCCTACAGATGGCGCTTCATCTGATCAGAATAGCAATAATTAGCATAACAAAGTAAGACAAAGCAAAGATAATGTTCCTTACAGGAACAGAACCAGAATCACGCATCTTCTCGAAGAAAAAAGGCCCGATAACGGTAGATGTGGTAAATCCAACCACCACAGTGTGTGTGTGTGTGTGTGTGTGTGTGTGTGTGTGTACATTAACAATATTTAGTGTGATGTACCGTGATCAGCCAAAGGGAGCGAAAGTACCTAATCGCTAAATTATGGACTAATAACAATTTCGTGTGGCTCAGTGCCCTGGTGCAAGTCTTTCTATTGGACGCCATTTCTCGTCCTGCAATGGAGTTTCCACGACAGTTCTAGGATTTTCGGTAGCCCAAATTCTGCAGTTGTGGGCGCTGACAGACCCTCGGAGCGTGAAATGAGCTTCGTCGGCCCACAACACGTTACTCAACCAATCGTCATCTTCCGCCATCTTTTGAAACGCCCACACCGCAAATGCCCTCCGCTTCACTAAATCGCCAGGTAACAGTTCATGATGCCGATGGATTTTGTACGGATAGCATCGGAGGGTACGCCTAAGTGCCAGCCAAACAATAATGTATGGAATGCTGGTGCGACATGCGACTGTACGAGCGCTGACTTCCCCGTGCATAGACGAATCCGCTACAGTCTCCATTTGTTCCTGAACTGTCTCAGCAGCATTACGCCTTGTGCTCGGTCGGCTACTACGGGGTCTATCGTCTAAACAACCCGTGGCTTCGAAATTCGAAATCATTCTCGCCACAGCTGCATTTGTCAATGGACCATTACCCGTTCGAATCCCCTTCCTGTGGCGATAGAATCGTAACGCTGAACTAGCACATTCCCCATTCTGATAATACATCTTCACTAAAAGCGCCTTTTCATGTAACGTCAAATGCTGCGACTGCTGGCGCATCTGATTCTCTCTCTCATTACAGCTCCTTTTATACACGATTGTCATGCGCAGTCACTGACGTTTTGCTATCCAGCGCCATCTGTCGGACATTTTGTGAACTTTGTTTTTTTTTGTTCTAATAAAACCCCATGTCATTCGAAGCATCTTTGTCAATTTTTACCTCCCTATCTACATTATTCCGTGGTTTATTAAGTTTTCAAATTTATACTGACTTTTTTATCACCCGAAATTTTCGCATTCGGAAGAGAAAGTTGGTGATTGAAATTTCGTAAATAGATCTTGTCGCAAAGAAAACCGTCTTTGTTTCAGTGACTGCCACCCCAACTCGCGTATCATATCAGTGACACTCTTACCCTTACTGCGCTATAACACGAAACGGGCTGCCCTTCTTTGTACTTTTTCGATGTCCTCCGTCAATCCTACCCGGTAAGGATACCACACCGCGCAGGAATATTCCAGCAGGGGACGGACAACTGTAATGTAGGCTGTCTCTTCAGTGGGTTTGTCGCATCTTCTAAGTGTTCTGCCAGCGAAGCGAAGTCTTTGTTTAGCGTTCTCCACAATATTATCTATGTCGTACATTCTTCCGTTATTCCTCCTTGTATTGAAAATGACCACAACAGAATGGAACACCATCTGGCAGAGATTTGGATAATGTCATTAGTGACTTTTGATGACCGATTACTGGATTGTTGATACACTGAAAATCATGCCGTATGTTCACATGTTTCCCTCGTCAAGTGTACGTACTGCTCCACTCCACTATGTTATATTATCACTGAACCACCACATTTGGACTTCGCTGACGAATAAGGAAAGGTCTTACAACAATAACGCATGAACTTCTACTGGCTAGGAAAAATAGAACTGTCCCGGAACGTATTTCATGAACCTTAAGATAGTCAAACAAGCGTACATTATTCGTCCCGCATGCGAAGGCGTAAGGTGGGTTGCCCATATAAACGTACATGAAATACTTCCCTGGACAGTTTTATTATGCGCAACCTGTATTTTGGGAAATATGACGTTGTTCTTACAGGATCTGTTAGCATATACCGCTAAAAACACATGTTTAGCTTTCATCATCACCTTCAGCATGTATGACACTTCGCCAGCTATGCCTTCTTACAGTGGCTAGTCCACGTCCTCCCATCTGCTTGCGGATCTCCTTGTGTTTGTTCTCTCTGATAATTTTTACTGGTCCGTCATCCTCCATACTAGTGTTGCGCTCTCTTCCTATCCTTCTGCGTTCTATATAGTGATGTTAATCCTAAGTCTGTTCTTATTCTGTATCTCGCTTGCGATCTTCTCCTGTGTATTCTGCTACATGTCCGAGAAATTCCATTTCCGTACTCTTCGCTATTAGGGTAACTTTTTTAATTTTTTTATTCAGTTTTCGCTTCCATACCGTACTACCGGGACTGATAGTGTTTCGTAACATTTGAAAAGTGTCTTTTTGGTTTGTAAAGTTCGCCTAATAGTACCATTCATTAATTTAAATTTCTCTATCTGCTTGCCATATAGTACCTCATTAATGATCCCTCTGAGTCTGCTAGTTTCTTACAGGGTGTTGTTTGCTCAGGGACCCATGATTCTGTAATTTTTAGCTTCGTTAATCTTGAATCATCCATTTACTCAAACGCAAAGTTTTACAGATAAATGATCTTGATGGATGGAAAACGATTATCTCTGTAGTTCATAATGACCTTTTTCGTTCTCAGCCATTCGAGATGAGATACTTCTCTCATTAGTCTTGTATCTGCTTTCCCAGTAGCTAGATTTATGGCGGGTTTGCACCTTAAATCACTCCGTTCAGTAAATCCCACACACTTAAGGTTGTTACTGATCCCAAATACTGACCCTAGTTGAGTCATTAAAAGATATTGAATCCTCTCGTCTGCTGGTGCGTATTACAATACCTTCACTACATTTATGTTTACAGTTAGCTGCCAATGTTTACACCGGGCTTTGATAATCTGAAATTTTGTCTGCATTTCATGATAAGTTTTCTACGGTCTCTCCTCCGAGTACATAACTGCAGCGTTGAAACTTACTCCGACGTTTTCCTGCCGTCCAAACATCTGCAACGAACAGAGCGGTCGGTTTCACACGATCTGTCTTGATTCCTAGATGGGAAGTGTTTGCTCCCCATAAAAGTGATCATACCCGGACACTTTATATGTCCCTCAATTCTACAAGAAAGGGACACGACCATGTGATCCCTTACTAGGGGCACCATCACACATTTTCTCCTCCACATCGATGTGTCATACACTATGTGATCAAAAGTATCCGGACATCCCCAAAAACATAAGTTTTTCATATTAGGTGCATAGTGCTGCCACCTACTACCAGATACTCCATATCAGCGACCTCAGTTGTCATCAGGCATCCTGAGAGAGTAGAATGAGGCGCTTCGCGGAACTCACGGACTTCGAAGTCAGGTGATTGGGTGCCACATGTGTCATACGTCTGTACGCCAGATTTCCACATTCCTAAACATCCCTAGGTCCACTGTTTCCGATGTGATAGTGAAATGGAAACGTGAAGGGACACGTACCTCGTCTGTTGACTGACAGAGACTGCCGACAGTTGAAGAGGGTCGTAATGTGTAATAGGCAGACATCTATCCAGACCATCACACAGGAATTCCAAACTGGATCGGGGATACACTGCAAGTAGTATGACATTTAGGCGGGAGGTGAGAAAACTTGGATTTCATGGTCGAGCGGCTGCTCATAAACCAGACATCACACCGAAAAATGCCAAACGACGCCTCGCTTGGTGTAAGGAGCGTAAACATTGGACGATTGAACAATGGAAAAACATCTGTAGAATGACAAAGAACGGTACACAATGTGGCGATCCAATGGCAGGGTGTGGGTATCGTGAATGCCTGGTGAACGTCATCTGCCAGCGTGTGTAGTGTCAACTGTAAAATTCGGAGGCAGTGGTGTTATGCTGTGGTCGTGTTTTTCATGGACAGGGCTTGGACCCTTTGTTATTTTGCTTGCCACTATCACAGGACAGGCCTACATTGATGTTTCAAGCATCTTCTTGCCTCCCACTGTTGAAGAGTGATTCGGGGATGGTGATTGCACAGAGTCCTGACCTGAATCCAATAGAATACCTTTGGGATGTTTTTGAACGCTGACTTCGTGTCAGGCCTCACCGACTGACATCGATGCCTCTCCTCAGTGCAGCACTCCGTTAAGAATGGGCTGCCATTACCCAAGAAACCTTCCAGCGCCTGACTGAATGTATGCCTGCGAGAGTGGAAGCTGTCATCGAGGCTAAGGGTGGGCCAACACCATAGTGAATTCCAGCATTATCGATGGAGGGTGCCACGAACATGTAAGTCACTTTCAGCCAGGTGTGCGTGCGTGTGTGTGTGTGTGTGTGTGTGTGTGTACATTAACAATATTTAGTGTGATGTACCGTGATCAGCCAAAGGGAGCGAAAGTACTTAATCGCTAAATTATGGACTAATAACAATTTCGTGTGGCTCAGTGCCCTAGTGCAAGTCTTTCTATTGGACGCCATTTCTGTCACTTGCGTGTTCCTAAGTACCACAGTTATCGAAGCGGACAAAGGAGACCAACAATTCAACGAACTAGGTGTCGTTTCAGGCGAATCTTCACTTCATTGAGAAATTAATTCTATACTAATAGCAGACTGAAAGATATCCATGGTCCGACCGGGAATCGAACCCCTGCCCAGGCACGTACTTCACTGCCAGAGCACCAGGCTCGACTTTATTGTGAAACAAATTGTTTATTTGATAAAACATCATCCTACCCGGGGAATGGACTTTCCTCAATAAATTCACAGCCGCTGCGGAGTAGCGCATATACACTGAGGTGACAAGAATCATGGGACACCTCCTAATATCGTGTGGGGCATCTTTTGGTCCGGCGTAGTGCAGTAACTCGACGGGGCATGGACTTAACAAGTCGTTGGAAGTCCCCTGCAGAAATATTGAGCCATGCTGCCTCTACAACTGTCCGTAATTGTGGAAGTGTTGCCGGTGCAGGATTGTGTGCACGAACTGACCTCTCTATTACATCCCACAAATCTTCGATGGGATTCATGTCGGGAGAGCTGGGTGGCCAAATCACTCGCTCGAATCGTCCAGAATATTCGTCAAACCAACTGCGAACTATTGTGGCCTGGTGCCATAGCGCATTGTCATCCATAAAAATTCGATTGTTGTTCGGTAGCGTGGAGTCCATGAATGGCTGCAAATGGTCTCCACCGAGCGAGATGGAGCAGTGGTTAGCATACTGGACTGGCATTCGGGAGGACGGCGATTCAACCCCGAGTCCGGCCATTGTGATTTAGGTTTTCCGCGATATCCCTAAATCGCTTCAGGTAAATGTCGGGATGGTTCCTGTGAAGGAGCATGGCCGACTTGCTTCCCCATCCTTCCGTTATCCGATGGGACGAATGACCTCACTGTTTTGTGCCCTCCCTCGAATCAACCAACCAAGCAACCAAACGGTCTCTAGGTAGCTGAACGTAACCGTTTCCAGTCAATGATGGGTTCAATTGGATCAAAGGGCCTAGTCCATTCCATGTAAACACTACCCGCACCATTGTGGAGCTACCACCAGCTTGGACAGTGGCTCATTGACAACTTGGGCCCATGACTTCGTGGGATCTGCGCCACACTCGAACCCTACCATCACCTATTACCAACTGAAATCGGGACTTACCTGACCAGACCACGGTTTTCCAGTCGTTCAGAGTCCAATCTATAGGGTCGCGAGCCCAGGAGAGGTGATGCAGGCGATGTCGTGCTGATAGCAAAGGCACTCGCGTCGGTCGCCTGTTGCCATATCCCATTAACGCCAAGTTTCGCCTTCGGTCCTAACGGATAGGTTCGTCGTACGTCCCAATTTGATTTCTGCGGTTATTTTATGCAGTGTTGCTTGTCTGTTAGCACTGACAACTCCACGCAAACGCAGCTGCTCTCGGTCGTTAAGTGAAGACCGTCGGCCACTGCATTGTCCGTGATGAGAGATAATGCCTCGGCAAACTCTTGACACTGTGGATCTCGGAATATTGAAGTTCGTAACAATTTCTGAAATGGAATCTCCCATGCGTCTAGCGCCGACTACCATTCCGCATTCACAGTCTGTTACTTCCCGCCGTGTGGCCATATTCGCGTCGGTAACCTTTTCACGTGAATCACCTGCGTACAAATGACGGTTTCGCCAAAGCACTGCCCTTTTACATCTTGTGTACACGCTACTACCGCCATCTGTATATGTGCGTGACACTATCCCGTGACTTTTCTCACTTTAGTGTATATTATAGCTATTTTTCTTGCTTTAGCAGCGGCGAACTCCAAACATTGAGCCGTTACTTGTCAGTCGATACCCTTGTTGCCAGCCCACACTACGGTGCATGGCCCATTGTTGACATCAGGTACTTTTTAATCGCTTTAAGCTTCGAAAAGCTTCTTTCTCGAGTTGTCACCGTCAACGGTTGTGTTAACAAAATTCGTAGAGCTACACTCTCGTTGGGCGCAATTCCACACTTTTGTGAGAGTTTCAAAAATGTTCAAATGTGTGTGAAATCTTATGGTACTTAACTGCTAAGGTGTGAAATCTTATGGTACTTAACTGCTAAGGTCATCAGTCCCTAAGCTTACACACTACTTAACCTAAATTATCCTAAGGACAAACACACACACCCATGCCCGAGGAGGACTCGAACCTCCGCCGGGACCAGCCGCACAGTCCGTGACTGCAGCGCCTGAGACCGCTCGGCTAATACCGCGCGGCTGTGAGAGTTTTAGTTGGTGTGACACCAGGCTTTACTAGCTTTGAGACCAATTTAAGTTCGCCTTTGAAGTCGACAAGATTGGTGTCCTTAGCCTGTCCATGACTAAGACTATTGCACCGTTTGGGACACTTGTCACCTAGAACGTCAGGTGACATGTCTTTAATTTTATTAATGTCGCACAAAAAAGCAAAAAAGATCAACCAGGGTGTTATAGGTTTATAAGGTTGCTGTACAGGAACTGTTAGGCCATCAAATGCTGACATTTATGTTTATTTCTTTACTAGCTGCAGTGCACTGCGTTGCGCGGGGTGATACTCATAGAGAATTCAAGCCGCGATCGCTTTAAACCAGAGGGAGCATTAGAATTACTGGGTGTCAGTGGAATGCTACGAATGAATATGTCTTCACTTGTATGAAAAGATGATTAGTTGCGTCATCTGTTGTTACATTTAGCGCAGACAATATTTCAGGTAGGGCTGTGTTTGAGCACGACTCGAACTGTTCGAACAGTTTACGTCACACTTCGGAAAATCTAGGGTTCTGTTCGACGTTTTGATCGGCCCGCGATCTAGTGACTTTTGTTGGTACTATAAGCACGACCAGCCTCGGCGCTTCTGAGTCATAGTCGACTTTAATAATAACTGTGAGACACGAAGTAAAATGTCCTCCATAGTATATGTCAAATTTAGCAACTGCAACTAATCAATAAATAACAGCTTGCAATCATGTTTCCTTGAAATTCTCGAGCTTTCGCTGGACCCGCGATCTAGTAACGTCTGATGGTACTATCTCCAATACGGCTATTGCCGTTGTGATTTATTCTTGCGATGGCAGTTACAGTCAACCACGATGTACTTAATTTGTTAAGCATTTAATCTTTCATCAGTTTTCTTCACTGTTTTATCTGAATGTAGGTATTTGCAGCAAATCAGTCAAGTACTTTTAGAGATGTTTGGTAACAGCGTTTCTCCTTTATGTATAGACTACTATACAG
Organism: Schistocerca nitens; assembly: GCF_023898315.1. NCBI lineage: Eukaryota > Metazoa > Arthropoda > Insecta > Orthoptera > Acrididae > Schistocerca > Schistocerca nitens. Next base: position 871,479,569 of record NC_064617.1, read on the forward strand.
GGTGAAGCGAAATTCGCGCACTCTGGTTTCGCAGCGCGACTCCTCACATGCAAGCGATAAAAAAATGTCTGTCACAAAATTTCCTCTGACGAGTACATGCGGCAGAAAAAGGACGTTTAAGAGTGGCAATCTGGCAACACTGTAACCACATGTATAGTAGCTACCTTTGTCAGCACAAAGAAGTTGTGATGTACAGTTGGTACAATGGATGCAGCTTTGGGTTAGCCTGCAGGAAGTTGAGGATTCGATCCTGGGTTCAAGCACATATTTTTTTAATTTGGTAAATGTAGTCCAAGTGGTACGGTATCAAATGGTTCAAATGGCTCTGAGCACTATGGGACTTAACTGCTGCGGTCATCAGTCCCCTAGAACTTAGACCTACTTAAACCTAACTAACCTAAGGACATCACACTCATCCATGCCCGAGGCAGGATTCGATCCTGCGACCGTAGCGGTCGCGCTGTTCCAGACTGCAGCGCCTAGAACCGCTCGGCCATTCTGGCCGGCGCATCTTAATGATCGACAGCGATTGCAGCAGGTCCTCTGGAAAACATTTTTACTTACATACGACAATCGTAGAAATGGAAAATTGGTCTGCTTTGAAAGATGCTCTATCCACACCGTGGGCTCGAGTTTATTAGCACCACTTCCTCTACTAGAAGCGAAACCAGTTTTCTTTGTACCCTCCTCTAATGGCCACATAGATTAGTACCAATTATTATTCTTGCCTCGTTCAGGTCCAATACATTTCGTTAGGGCCTTACGTTACCACTAGGACTAGCAACGTGCTTTGCGAATAATGTCCAAACTCACTTACTATTTGTATGTGTTATCACCTTAGATCCATTAATTGTTTCAACTGTCTATTTCTTATTTGTCTAACCATGTATTTGTTGTGCTCAGCGTTGCAAAATGTTGTAAATTTAGGATACATGTGACATTAGAAACCGTGTATATTACAATATGAAACGTCAGAATGAAATTAGCAAATAAAAAAAAATGTACCCCAACCCAGCATTGAACTATCAATCACCTGCATGCTACCTCAAAACTCTATCTACTGTGTGTACAGCACGATAGTTGCTGTCAAAGATAGTTAGCATAAGTGTTGTTACAGTGTTACCAAATTGCCACTCTTTAACGTCCTTTTTCTGCCGGATGTACTCGCCAGACGGAATTTTGTGACAGACATATTTTTTATCGCTGGCATGTGAGGAGTTGTGCTGCGAAGTCCGAGTGCACGAATTTCGCTTCACCTGTATATATTTATTGTGTATATTAAAAATATGTGGCCTATGTCCGTCCAAATGTCCATTACGTGATCGTGTAGAAATTTGACGAAAATCGGCCAAGAACTTTTAGAGATTTTTGGTAACAATCTTCCCCTTTATATATTAATACACACGCACGTGCGTATGTCAAAACAGACACTCTCCTTTATACATATGGATATAAATTTTTCAAGATGAGGTAGGACCATTTCAAATGTTGTGTAGACTAATAGTAAAAACTTAGTTGACTACACTGCCACTAGCAAGCTTTACTATTTTGAAAAACGCACACGAGGTGACCAGCTCCAGCGCTTCATTTATCATCTCTTTCGCAATACCGTAGATAATTTTCAGTGAGACACTAGATTTTATAAAGGATTTGTAGTTATGCATCTCCATTTATGCAAAACGTTTATAGTCTTCTTTAAGATTTCGCTGCTCTCAAAAACTTGCCGCCTTGTTGCCCCCCCCCCTCCCTCCCTCTCCTTCCGCCATGATTACGATGTGATGTGACGCGTCTTTGATTTTTTTATGTTGGAAACGTATGGCAATGAATGTAAAGCTTGACTCTTTCCCAGTACAAGAAATAGTAAGTTTGCTAGTCACATGTTCCATTGACCATTTGAACTTGTTTTATCGAAATGATGTGGAAACAGTCGGTTTGCAGGATATGTATACATGCTTAGAATGTTAGCATTAATCAACACATTATGATTTTATTCCTACTCTTGCCACTGTACTTAAAAACAAGTTTTTTTAATACTGGCTACCAGTTTTTAAGTAGAAATTCATCAGTGGAATAGAAGGACATTTTATGTTATTGGACAAATGATCAAAAATTTTTTTGCTGCATATTGAACTCCTATCTAAACCACTGACAACTTTAACAATGGGTAACAAAGGCATTTTTTCCTTCTAGTGTTGTAGATATGTACATCACTGTCCTCAAATTGTGATGGATTATTTACAGCGAATGTCATTAACGAAAATATGTATTGCGACAGCGCAGTAAAAATGTCTAGCTCCTTGAAAAAATACCTACATGACGTCAGTGGGTGAACACCACATATAATTTTTACTACTCGCTTTTGTGCAATCAATACTTTCTTTTTATATGACCAGTTACGCCAGAAAAGTATTCTGTATAACATTATTGTATGAAAATATGCAAACTATGTCAGGAGGCTGATATATTACTTTCCAAGTTTAGCAGTTATACGAAGAGAAGCTCAGCAATATGCTTCTTCCAGCTCAGGTTTCCACCGGTACGTACACCCAAAAATTTGGAGCGTTCTACCCTACTTGCTTACTCCTGCTCATGGGATACGTCAGCTGTTGGTATGACTATTTGTTGAACAGAACTGAATGCTGCGTGTTTTTTGTCAAAATTTACGGAGAGTCCATTTTCAGAGAACCAGTTGATAATTCTTTCGAAAATATCGTCTGGTAACTCTGCTGTTCCTTTCTCTCTAATGAGATTTATTATAATACCAGTGTCGTCTGCAAAAAGTATCAGTTCGGCTTGTTGAATGTCAACTGGATGGTCATTCATATACTTCAGGAACAGGAGTAGACCCAAAATCGAATCCTGTGCGACTCCCTTTGTGAGCCGGCCGCTGTGGCCCAGCGCTTCTAGGCGCTACTGTCTCGAACCGCGCGACCGCTACGATCGCAGATTCGAATCCTGCCTTGGGCATGGAGGTACGTGATGTCCTTAGGTTAGTTAGGCTTAAGTAGTTCTAAGTTCTAGGGGACTGATGTTCTCAGAAGTTAGGTCCCATATTGCTAAGAGCCATTTGAACCATCCCTTTGTGATTTTACCCCAGTGACTAAATTTTCTATCTTTCTAACATTGAATTATTCAGCATAACCTTTCGTATTCTGTTTGTCAAGAACGATTCAAACCAGCTATGTGAAAAGCTATCGAAAATATAAATTGCGGCGAAGGATTTGGTGTTCTCTTTTAATAAGTTTACGATTGCCGCAACGCAAAGATGAAGCCGGCGGTTCAAGCTTGGGCCGTGGCTGTCTCCTGCCAGTGTAGACAGACAGGGAGAGAGAGAGACGCTGATCTGGCGTGCGCTTGATTTAAGAAGGCCAGCTCAGCGTACCGCCCGCCTGCTTTGCCCGCATGAGAAGGCGGCGAAACGTCCCCCGACAACGTCAGCAACACACACGCACTCACACACTGGTTACAACCGGTCTCACCCCGTGCCGCCTTCATCTGCCGCCATACGCTCTGCGCCATGTTTCTGCCATTACAGTTAGTTCAAATGACTCTGAGCACTATGGGACTTAACTTCTAAGGTCATCAGTCCCCTAGAACTTAGAACTACTTAAACCTAACTAACCTAAGGACATCACACACATCCATGCCGAGGCAGGATTCAAACCTGCGACCGTAGCGGTCGCGCGGTTCCAGACTTTAGCGCCTAGAACCGCTCGGCTACCACGGCCGGCTTACAGTTAGTACCTGCAGTAATTGTCGCCACATATAGAGAGAGAGAGAGTTTCGTATTATACAATATAAAAAACACAGATGATGTGACTTACCGAACGAAAGTGCTGGCAGGTCGATAGACACACAAACAAACACAAACATACACACGAAATTCAAGCTTTCGCAACAAACTGTTGCCTCATCAGGAAAGAGGGAAGGAGAGGGAAAGACGAAAGGATGTGGGTTTTAAGGGAGAGGGTAAGGAGTCATCCCAATCCCGGGAGCGGAAAGACTTACCTTAGGGGGAAAAAGGACAGGTATACACTCGCACACACACACATATCCATCCGCACATACACAGACACAGACATATGAAATGTCTGCTTGTGTCTGTCTCTGTGTTTTTCTTGGAGGGGGATTGCATCCCTGGTTATTTTGCTTGGCACTATCAGAGCACTGGCCTACACTGATGTATTTAAGAACATTCTTGCTTCCCACCGTTGAAGAACAATTCGGGAATGGCGATTGCATCTTTCAATACGATGAGCACCTGTTCATAATGCACGGCCTGTGGCGGAGTGGTTGCCGGGCGGTCTAAGGCGCTGCAGTCATGGACTGTGCGGCTGGTCCCGGCGGAGTTTCGAGTCCTCTCTCGGGCATGGGTGTGCGTGTTTGTCTTTAGGATAATTTAGGTTAAGTAGTGTGTAAGCTTCGGGACTGATGACCTTAGCAGTTAAGTCCCATAAGATTTCACACACATTTGAACATTTTGTGGAGTGGTTACACGACAATAACATCCCTGTAATTGATTAGCGTGCACAGAGTCCTGACCTAAATCCCATAGAATACCTTTGGGATGTTTTGGAACGCCGACTTCGTGCCAGGCCTCACCGACCGATATCGATACCTTTCCTCAGTGCAGCACTCCGTGAAGAATGGGGCTGCCATTCCCCGAGAAACCTTCGAGCACCTGATTGAACGTATGTCTGCGAGAGTGGAAGCTGGCATCAAGGCTAAGGGTTGGCCAACACCATATTGAATTCCAGAATTACCGATGGAGGGCGCCACGAACTTGTAAGTCATTTTCAGCCAGGTGTCCGGATACTTTTGATCACATAGTGTAACTTCACTTATACGGGATGATATTTTCTACAGTGTAAAAACTGTAGGGATTGACCGATGAGAGGATACGGCGCCAAAAAGGTGAAACGAATTTATGTGGGGAAATGCACGGGTTCCATGCTAGAAACCATTTATTCAGTCATACTTTGTTACAGAAGTGCAGTCTCAAATTCAAATGGCTCTGAGCACTATGGGACTTAACATCTGAGGTCATCAGTCCCCTAGAACTTAGAACTACTTAAACGTAACTGACCTAAGTACATCACACACATCCATGCGCGAGGCCGGATTCGAACCTGCGTCCGTAGCGATCGCGCGGTTCCAGACTGAAGCCCCTAGAACCGGTCGGTGACTCGGGCCGGCGAAGTGCAGTTTAATACGCACTGTAGCATGCAGCCACAGAGACAGCATGCATGGTTTCCTCTTAGAGGATGGTACTGTTCCTCACACATCATTCCCTAGCGCCCTCTCTTACCATAGTCATTGCTAATGTTGCGTCCGGTTCACTTCTCTTGCTGACTCATGTTTTAGTAGATGTGATACAGCATTGTACACTATCGTTCCGTATTCGAATCGAGAGCTTCCCGACATGGTGTTTACTTATGGAAAGGCAAGTGACAACGGACTGTTGACAGCAAGGTTGCATCAGGAGACCTATCCCCGACGACTACAACCACAGCATTCAACGTCTGCAACAGTGTTTCGCCGTTTGTCTGAGACAGGGTAGTTTCAGGAAGCAGGAAATCGTGAAGGATGTGCCCGAAATGTTCGGACACCGTACTTTGATGGAAATGTGATTAACATTGAGGAAGGTGACCGCCGTGTCAGCTCCAGGCAGTTGGCCCGCCAGTACTGAGAAAACCAGAAGGCGTGCGGAACATTATCCGTGACAATTGTTACTACTCTTATCGCTTACAGCGTGTGCAGGGCCTACCGGCGACAGACTATCCACATCGGGAGCAATTTTGTCGCTGTTTTTTTTCATCAGGCAACCACGATTCCGAGATTTGTGTCATGGATGCGAGATACCCTCGATGACTCTGAAGGTCGTTGTATTTGTCGAACCGGACCGAAGGCATGGCTGCCCCGTTTGCGAGACTGGGCTACCCTCAGTATTTTTTTTTTTTTTTCAGTAAAGACCGACTGTATCTCCCATCGTTACAAGTGGATCTCCAAGAGCTAAGTGGTCGAATTATTGCCGCAGCTGCAACCAAAGCACTGTACTGAAAGAAAATTGTAGGGCCACTAAGTTACAAAAAACAACACGCATGTTTCACGAAATACAGATACGCAACCAGTAAAACGTTTTCGATCACTTGCCACAGCTATGGATTTGTGGCTAAAACACGGATTTCGTTTTGAATATTCTGTAATGTCATATTCCCGACCTAATGTTAAAAGAAGTATAAAAATGTAAGGAATAAGCACCTGTGTTGTGTATTTGACTTCTTGTTGGCATAGTGGGGCGTAAAAAAACTGACGTGCCTTTATGCAAGACTGTTTCATTCGAATAGGCCTAATTTCTTCAGCTGTCTGTCTACCAATCAGTTCGCATTAGCTTACAGTACAATGCGTGGATCTAGTAGTGTGTCTACCTGGTCAGGTTCATACCGTATTACTGCTAATGGAACGGAAGCATACACTGGAATTGAAAAAACATGCTGTCATTGTAGCTGTGCATCAGAAAAACTATTGTAGCAGGACAGTAGCAACAAAAGCCGGCGCAGCTCAGTCTGCAGTGGTGTATACATTGCAGTGGATCAAGCAAACAAGTGTTTCATGAGTTAGAAGACCCCGAGTAACATCAAAGAGGGGAAATCAGTTGTTAAAATGGTTCAAATGGCTCTGAGCACTATGGGACTTAACATCTGAGGGCATCAGTCCCCTAGAACTAGATCTACTTAAACCTAACTAACCTAAGGACAGTAGACACATCCATGCCCGAGGCAGGATTCGAACCGGCGATCGTAGCGGCCGCGAAATCAGTTGTCAGAGGACACGTACTGCACCTGAAATTCGCTACGAAGTAAACAGTATGCGAGCTGTTCCAATTTCTGTCCAGACAGTGTAACGCCGTCTTCGTGGACATTGTTTTTGTGGGGTGAACAGCGGCCAAAAATCTTTTATTACGCAAACATAATAAGGTGAAACGATCGCAATGTGTACAACAACAGAAGAACTGGAGCGTACAGCAATAGTCGAAGGTGTTACTCACGGACGAATTTAAGTGTGAAGTATTTGGAAGCTATCACCGAATGTATGTTCGTCGATTTTGTGGGGAATGTAGGAAGAGCAAGTGTGACACCAACGGTGAAGCATGGTGAAGGGTTGGTCATGGGGTGGCTATTCTTTACAGGTGATAAAGTCGGTGATTTATGAAGGATTAATGGAACATAAGAGAAGGAAGGGTATCACAGGATACTGATCAACAATGCAAATCTCTTTGACAAGATTGTTGTGGGTTTGTTCTGCAGCAAGTAAATTGTCCCAGACATGCTTCTAAATTGAGCAGAGGATGTGCCAGCAGAAAAGAGAAAGGCGGGGAACTGAAGAATATGATTTGGCCAAGTCTGTCACCTGACTTAAAATCCCATTGAATTCTTAAGGGATAAACTTGACAGGGAGGTCAGAAATCTGAAGTCATTTAATGTTAAAGATGTATGGAATGACTTACATATGTACGTGTTTGACTGCATATCTCGGAAACACTGCAAAATCTTATCTCCAGAATACGAAGAGTTTCTGCAGTTTTTGCTTACTGATAGAGAGCGAAAATACTAATTTTTTTTGGTCTATTTCGTTTGCACGATGCGTTCATACATTAGAATAAAGTATATCCTTTTTATCAGTGGTGATTGAAATTCTTGATCAGTAGTGTACGTAATACGAACACACATAGGTTTTAGCCTGAGATGAACTTGCTACAGACTTCGTTTCGTTGCTACGATACTGGAAAAGTGTGATCAGTCTACATAGGAAATTACTTGCAAAATAAGTGCACAATCATTACTACAATATTGCTCTAGTTTGGGGGACCCACACGAAATAGTGATAACAGGAATTATTGAACTTACACGAAGAAGAGCAGCGCAAGCAGTCAAGTCTTGGAAGATATACCGGAAATGACAGTGAGTGTTACAATGCTGTTTTATTGTTTAATTTTTCAAAACAATCTCACACGATTTAAAAAAAAATGCGATTCCCGCTTTCACTGGCCCATAGTGCACTATGTATCCAGAAAGGCCCGTACAGGACCTGAAACATGCGGTCGTGCATTATCCTGCTGAAATGTAGGGTTTCGCAGGGCTCGAATGAATGGTAGAGCCACGGGTCGTAACACATCTGAAATGTAACGTCCACTGTTCAAAGTGCCGTCAATGCGAACAAGAGATGACAGAGACGTGTAACCAATGGCACCCCATACCGTCACGCCGGGTGATACGCCAGTACAGCGATGACGAATACACGCTTCCAATGTGCGTTCACCGCGATGTCGCCAAACACGGATGCGACCATCATGATGCTAATCATTTGCATATCACAGTATCTCCTTCCTGTCGGTTAAATTTCGCGTTTGTAGCACATCATCTTCGTGGTGTAGCAAAAATTGGCCAGTAGTGTAGTAGGCAGTGGTGTATAGATCGACGACTCTGTGGAATGGCATTAGCATTTTTGGGCGAATCCAGGTTCTGTTTGTTTGAAAATGATGGCCGCGTTTTGGTTCGCCGCAGATACAGGGGGAGCGGCCTCACAGAGACTGCACTGGCATAAGACATACAGCGCCAACTCGAGGCATCTTGGCAGCGGACGGGAAGTAATTTTAGATGGGGTCCGGATACTTTCGAAAACTTTTATCGGGGTCCATAAACAAAGCCTCACATTCCTTCCTAATTTTTTGTTTTAATTTTCACTCTCAAACTAGTATGAAATACAGTAACAGAAAAACTTATATTCCTCACTACTTTTTTATTTTTATTTTCACTCACAAAAAGTACGAAGTACAATAAATAGATAAGCACATTAGTATTGCAAAATGCAGAAAAAACGTATATTCAGTACTATTTTTTTATTTTCTTTTTCACTCACAAAATATGAAATGTAATAGATAGACATATTTGTATTAAAAGTCAATAGGAGGAATTACATTTGCGGTCTTGAGGCAGTTTTATCAAGTTAGGTTCACGTAGGGAGCAGCTTATGCGCATAGTGTCTTCAAGGTGGGCGACCTTTACTTGTTCTCCAGAAAATTCATCTTTGAAATCGTAGTTTCACAAATATACGTGGTGCCATGTATAGTAGCCAGATATGTGGATAAGCTTCTGCAATTTCCATGTTTTTCTTGGACATGTTTACTCCAAAATTCTTCAGCGGATGCAATTTTATACGTTTACAAGGAAATGTCTTCCTTCAAGTCTATTATCTCCATTTGGAGTAAACGCTTTGAAAATCAGAACAACTTCGCATCCACATCTGTCCATTCAGTCGCTTGAGAACTTGAAAAGGCGATTTTAACAATCGTGACAGTTTCTCTACCTCTTAAAAGCCTTCTTAAGATCTGACCTAAAATTTTGGAATACTGAAATGTCTGTTTAAGAATTATTTTTATACTCAAAAATTGTTGAAAAGTGAAAAAATCCTTGACTTCTAATGTCTTTATCAAAGACCTCCAACTTGCGACAGACAGAAGAGACACTTTGTTTCAGACCACATATTAATTTCCCATTTCCTTGTAGCTTTATACTGAGCTCATTTAAGCGTTTCAGAACGTCTTTCAACAAAGCCACAGCTAGTGTACTCCGTTCGTCTGCTAGGAACTTCAAATGCTTCTTGCTTCTTGTGAATCGAAGTTCTCTAAGAAGGATGTTACTTCTTCTTTTATCTGCCAAAAACATTCAATCACTTGGTCTTTACTTAGCCAACGAACATCGTTCTACCGCAGTAAGTTGGAATTCGCCGAATCACACTCAGAAATAAGCTCTTGGGACTGTCTGTGCTGAAGAGCAGAACGAGACCTGATTAAGTTAATCATCATGATCAACCCGTCCATTACTTCTTTCAGAATCACACAAAGTTTTTCACAAAGGGCTGCCTGGTGAATTATGCTCTAATACGGTGGCAGGGGTAAAATACAGGAAGCGAAACGCTATTTACAATTTTTACAGAAACCAGATGGCAATTATAAGAGTCGAGGGGCATAAAAGGGAAGAAGCGGTTGGGAAGGGAGTGAGACAGGGTTGTAGCCTCTCCCCGATGTTATTCAGTCTGTATATTGAGCAAGCAGTAAAGGAAACAAAATAAAAATTCGGAGTAGGCATTAAAATCCAGGGAGAAGAAAAAAAAAGCTTTCAGGTTTGCCGATGACATTGTAATTCTATCAGAGACAGCAAAGGACTTGGAAGAGCAGTATCTTGAAAGGAGGATATAAGATGAACATCAACAAAAGCAAAACGAGGATAATGGAATGTAGTCGAATTAAGTGTGGTGATGCTGAGGGAATTAGATTAGGAAATGAGACACTTCAAGTAGTAAAGGAGTTTAGCTATTTGGGGAGCAAAATAAGTGATGATGGTCCAAGTAGAGAGGATATAAAATGGAGACTGGCAATGGCAAGGAAAGCGCTTCTGAAGAAGAGAAATTTGTTAACATCGAGTATAGATTTAAGTTTCAGGAAGTCGTTTCTGAAAGTATTTGTATGGAGTGTAGCCATGTATGGAAGTGAAACATGGACGATAAATAGTTTGGACAAGAAGAGAATAGAAGCTTTCGAAATGTGGTGTTACAGAAGAATGCTGAAGATTAGATGGATAGATCACATAACTAATGAGGATGTATTGAACGAAGTTGGGGAGAAGGGAAATTTGTGGCACAACGTGACTAGAAGAAGGGATCGGTTGGTAGGACGCGTTCTGAGGCATCAAGGGATCACCAGTTTAGTATTGGAGGGCAGCGTGGAGGGTAAAAACCGTAGAGGGAGACCAAGAGATAAATACACTAAGCAGATTCAGAATTATGTAGGGTGCAGTAGGTACTGGGAGATGAAGAAGCTTGCTCAGGATCGAGTAGCATGGAGAGCTGCATCAAACCAGTCTCAGGACTGAAGACCACAACAACAAAGATAGTAGCCCAGCATTCTTATCTTAGATGCTCTTTACCAATCCTTTTTCTTTTTCGACTATCGCTGGGGCCCCGTAAGATGAAAGAAACACCATTTTATCATAACTAATGTTTGATTTCGTCATGTAGTCATCAAAAGTGTTGAATAAATCTTCTCCACGAGTCTTGCCTTTCAGCAGCAACATTGTTAGCAATTCTTTCGTGAATTCTCTACTTTCAATATTGAAAAATCGCAAGAAAATAGACATTTGTTCTTCATCCACAATGTCGCTTGATTCATCTTGGCCGGCCGTTGTGGCCGAGCGGCTCTAGGAGCTTCAGTCTGTAACCGCGCGACCGCTACGGTCGCAGGTTCGAATCCTGCCTCGGGCATGGATGTGTGTGATGTCCTTAGGTTAGTTAGGTTTAATTAGTTCTAAGTTCTAGGGGACTGATTACCTCAGATGTTAAGTCCCATTGTGCTCAGCGCCATTTGAACCATTTTAACAACTGATTTCCCCTCTTTCATGTTACTCGGGGTCTTCTAACTCATGAAACACTTGTTTGCTTGATCCACTGCAATGTATACACCACTGCAGACAGCTGCGCCGGCTTTTGTTGCTACTGTCCTGCTACAATAATCCCATAGTGCTCAGAGCCATTTGAACCATTTGATTCATCTTGTGCATAAGTTCGAGCAAACTACTTTTTTTTTGTCAGCAACCAAAATTTCGGTTCTTCTTGTATTACGTCTTGCCGACAACGGAATATCTTGAACTGCTGCAGCAACATCCTTTTTCTCTTCAAAAAGTGCCGCGACCACTTTCAACATACTTTTTTTTTACTATCTCAGAATCTGAAAATAGCTTCTGGTGTTTATTAAGCGTCCAACACACACGCACCGCTACTTCTGCAAATTTTTCTTGCACTCTCGTAGAGCGAATTAGGAAGACCGAGGTTGTTTTTTTTTTTTTTTTTAAAAAAAAAAAAGGAATTAGATATGCCCGGAGTTCTTCTTGACGAGCCTCACTAGCCAGAGAAAAATTTTTATGGGACTGCCGATGAACTATTTTATTTCATAGTGTCGCTTTAAACTGGCACTTTCAACAAGAGCGACAGTTTTGGTTGAATACGAGGCAAACTGGAGAAGCTCCAGGCCTGTCAGGTAGGGTAAAACAACATTGTTCAGTACACTCAAATCGAGAACTTCCCATGTTCACTATCGACTTTACTCTTTTTAGGATCCATATCGATGCAAAAGAAAGCATCGATAATAACGAAGCGCTCGGTACGAGATCGGAACAATTATACTCTGTTCATCTTAAGAAACATGATGTAAACATTACACCATGTATTCTTCCGCCTTTGCTCGAATCTCATTGGATTTCGTTTAACGATGAGCAGAAGTCAAGCTATGACTGGTACAGTAAAGCACGATTATGAGAATACGTTTTATGCTGTTAGATGCAGGTAGACGAGCGATAATGTACGGGACAGCAGCTTTACCGGCGCATTAAACTTGGACAGCACTGGCCAACCAGCGGTCCAGTAAGCCTGCAATGATGTGAGCAGTTGCAGTTCAGACGTAAAAAGAGACGGGCAAAGAACCAATATAGCTTCGAATGTCATTTAATTTTTAAAGAGAATGAAGCAATATTCGTCAAAGCTCCATGACTACCGCGCGCTTCTTAGATGACCAGACGGAATGCATAAAATGCTCTCGTTCTTACTTGACAGAGTATTATAACCACAAACAAGAGTGATGAAAATTCCCAACTTAAACACAGCGTAATTTTTCTGAGCGAACTAAGTGTGATGCAAAAGCACAGTGTACGGATTTCACCGTACTATTGAATACTGAAGCCACTGAAGGTATTAATTACAGTCAGTCGTCTGGTATTCTCTTAGCTCTTTTCTTATCCGAATCTGAGAAATACATTTCAGTTCTGGAACTGTCATCTGCCACGTTGATAACGAGTCGATCAACGACAGACTGCACGATGCCAGCCAGGCGCCGCATTTTCTCCTCTTCTTTTATGACGTGCAGTTCTGTATCCCGCCAGCGGTCGGCAGTGACGTGTGAAAAAGCTGCGCACGTTAGTTCTAGTATGTCTGGCAGGTTAACTGTCTTATTATTTCTCACACCAAATCCCTTAACTTGGCTCCAGCTCAGTTCCTTTAGGTTCATATTGTAATGGTGTAGGGCAAATATATTCGCAGCACACGCACGGGCCGGACGATCTATTTGTTGTGGGTACCTTCCCACTTTGGTATCCTCTATAATGAAGAAGTTGATGCATTACCCAAACAAGCGGCAACCTTAGGCACCTTCCTTATACAGACTACTTACGTGAAGTCAAGGATCACGAAAGACAACAATGGCAGGGAATGTGGAACGTTTCTCAACAGACCAAAGGCGGTTATTACGCAGTGCTACAACCTCGGATTCCTTGACAGCCGTGGTTCATGAGGACACATCTGGACCGATCCACGATTTCTACCATCATAAGACTCCGCTTCAATCATGCCTCTTTCCCACAACATCTACATCGGATTAAAGTTTACAGTTTACCAGCATGTGAGTGTGATCCTGAGTCGGAAGCTGATGTCAACAACATCTTATTTATGTGCCCCAAATTTGACCGTGAACGGTTGGTCTTTCTGAAGACATTGCTGAGTATGGGCTACCATCTTCCTCAATCAGCTTCTTCTCTTTTGTGTACTAAAGACGTTCGTCTATATAAAGTGATAGTTAACTTCATCAAGAGTACTGGTCAAAATCTGTAGGTTTTAATGGTGTAAATAAATTATAAATATGTCTCTCTGATGAAGATATTTCAGAATTGGTGTGAATTGTAAGCCAAGGCACTTTTAATTGTTTTCCAATTCAATTCAATTCAATTTTTAAAACATTATGTACAAACCTGTAACAGTTAAGCTTTTTATTCTTGTAAATATGCATTTCTGAATTTGTTTATTCAATTATATGTACATTGTCACTATGTGTTGCCGATGGCTAAATTGAGTACACACTCAAAGGCCAAATAAAAAAATAAAAATAAATAAAATAAAATAAAGAAAAGTCTAAAAGTACAGCATTTGTATGGTGTGCTCGATGCTGTGATAATGATTGTTTTTCATGTTTCTACGACACATATCTATATCTGTGGTATAAAGCAATGGACATAGTCCAAATAAGGAATATATGGTTTTTCATTTTTGCCTTAAAAATTAAATTGTTATGTTTCCCTAATTTAAGCAACCTTTGTTAACAGTCTTTCATAAAATATCGACAATTGAGAATTTATATTTGAACTGAAAACAGGAATTTCGCGTGCAATATGTAATTAAAAACAATAAGACGTGCATTATTTATAAAAATTACGAGATGTAGGTATTTCAAATTGATCGAGAAAAAAATTTGACAAATTCGAGGCTTGAACCAATGAACCATAAAATGCAATAAGTTTCAAAGTTACTGTGTTACTAATTCCGCTCTAAATCGGATGTGCAGCTGAGAAGAACTGTATCCAATACAGGCCTTCGGAAAACGTCAAAGCCGATTATCTCTGTAAATTTATGACAAACATTTCTCGGCACTTTTTAACCCTGGAAACACGCGTGATCTACTACGGAACAGTAAGCAGCCTGGGCCATTTTCACACTGTCGCATCAACAGTGCGACACTCAGAGCGCAACAGTGAAGAGGCTGTAACTGCACACGATTTTTGGAAATAAAAACTACACAACTACAGCGGCATTAAGAAAAACGTCGATGGCTGTAAATACATTTGAATATGTTAAACTTTTATTTAACGTAACTTAGTAATAATATATCTAATACAAAAGAAGGATCTACTTCCTTGAGCGTAACAAACACCAGTGTACGCGTGCTATGGCTTCTGACCGATCATCGCGTTTGTGTGCATCAGGTTCATTCTTATGATGAACGGAGTATAGTGACGAAGTGACTATAGAATTTGTGTACTGTATTTAGATTTGTTCTTTGTTGTTGTTGTTGTGGTCTTCAGTCCTGAGACTGGTTTGATGCAGCTCTCTACGCTACTCTATCCTGTGCAAGCTTCTTCATCTCCCAGTACCTACTGCAACCTACATCCTTCTGAATCTGCTTAGTGTATTCATCTCTTGGTCTCCCTCTACGATTTTTACCCTCCACGCTGCCCTCCAATGCTAAATTTGTGATTCCTTGATGCCTCAAAACATGTCCTACCAACCGATCCCTTCTTCTAGTCAAGTTGTGCCACAAACTTCTCTTCTCCCCAATCCTATTCAATACCTCCTCATTAGTTACGTGATCTACCCACCTTATCTTCAGCATTCTTCTGTAGCACCACATTTCGAAACTTCTATTCTCTTCTTGTCCAAACTGGTTATCGTCCATGTTTCACTTCCATACATGGCTACACTCCATACAAATACTTTCAGAAACGACTTCCTCACACTTAAATCTATACTCGATGTTAACAAATTTCTCTTCTTCAGAAACCATTTCCTTGCCATTGCCAATCTACATTTTATATCCTCTCTACTTCGACCATCATCAGTTATTTTAGTCCGTAAATAGCAAAACTCCTTTACTGCTTTAAGTGTCTCATTTCCTAATCTAATCCCCTCAGCATCACCCGATTTAATTTGACTACATTCCATTATCCTCGTTTTGCTTTTGTTGATGTTCATCATATATCCGCCCTTCAAGACACTGTCCATTCCGTTCAACTGCTCTTCCAAGTCCTTTGCTGTCTCTGACAGAATTACAATGTCATCGGCGAACCTCAAAGTTTTTACTTCTTCTCCATGAATTTTAATACCTACTCCGAATTTTTCTTTTGTTTCCTTTACTGCTTGCTCAATATACAGATTGAATAACATCGGGGAGAGGTTCTTTATAAAAAAAAAAAGAAAAAATACCGTCGCCCGGCACACAGCACCTGCCGACGCACGCCAAAGGAGCTACTGTACTTCTGCGTCAAAGTGTATGCTGCCGCACACCGAAGTAGCCGCACCGCAAAGAAGGTACTTCTTTGTCAAAGATCGCCGTCGCCAAGTGAACTCGCCTGAAATTTCATAAAGTAACTTGAAACTATCGTTCGAGTTACGAGCACAACAAATGATGTTTCAATTAATATGCCTTCTCCGATTTAACAGAGGTTTCAGAGGTTGCCAGACTCCGAAATCGATTTGTAAAATTGTCCTGTTAATTAAATAAAATTCTTGTGTTGCATTCGTGTGTTCAGACCTTTTACGTGGATCGACGTAACATACTGCACCAGTTGACCATCTTGCTGCCTACCATCCCCCGCCCTTCAGGGCATTCTCCCGTACAGCACAGCCATTGTGCATTTAATTACCTATAACTAACAGTGAACAATTCTAATTATTCAGCAGTTAATTGCACACTACTGGAAAAAATTATAAGTATGGCACCCAAACGAATTGTTATCTTCAGAAAAATATTTCTTTTATTGATTTGAGTACGTAATTTATACTTTTAAAATATTCTTGGCGGGCCAGTTTTCGACCTTCCTCGGTCCGGACCTGGAACGTCGGTCGGCCAGTTGCCAACCGTTGCCTTATGGTGTGGGGTGCTATTTAGTACGACCACGAATCACAGTTGGTGCATGTCGAGGGCACAGTCACCAGTGTGGCCTACGTGAATGACATCCTGCGACTCTCAGCCGCACCCTTTCTGCACAACATTCCAGACGCCATTTTTCAGCAAGACAATACACTACCACATGTCGCTGCACGAACACGTACCTTCTTGGTATCACAGGCTGTCAGCCTTTTTGCATGCCAGCCTTTTGCCTTAGACCACCAGATCACCACACTAGCCGCCAATCGAAAATGTGTGTGGGATGTGGTGAAATGACGGGTAAATGGAAATGAACGTTTGGCGTCACTGCGCGGGAGGCCCCTTACGAGGCAGGTCCGGCCTCCTTGATGCAGGTCTTATTACATTCGACGCCACATTGGGCAACCTGCGCGCCGGATGAGCGTGAAATGATGATGAAGACAACACAACACCCAATCCCTGAGTGGAGAAAATCCCCAACCCAGGAGGGAATCGATCCCGGGCCCGTAGGAAGGCAATCCGTTATGCTGACCACTCAGCTATCGGGGCGGACAAATGACGGGTGCAGTGCTGTGACTCAGGGCCAACCACCACAGATGAACTTTGGAAGTTTCGAACCAGGTGAATGCGGCGTGGATGGCTGTACCACAGGACGCAATTCGCGTCTTATACGCGTCGGTACCAGCACGCATGGAACAAGTTCTCAGGTCCCATGGCGGACCCTGCGCCTACTGGGCAATAGGACACATGCTCGACCGAGGTGACTGAAATGATAATGATTTCTGCAGAACATACTAATGAACATGTCCATTGGAAATGAACGTCCTGTCTCTAGTCATTCAGGTGTTCTGTTTTCTCTTAACATGAGTTTATTAAGGCAGTATGTTACAGCTAAATACGTCAATTTTCATAACGAATTTTAAACTATGCATGTAAAGATCTGTGTGTGTGTGTGTGCGCGCGCGCGCGAACGCGCGCGCGCGCGGCTGAGTTGCTGGCATGTCTCACAGTCGGAACATCAGAGTCATCATCAACATCATGTTCGTCATCTGCTTGTGAAAAACATTAGGTAACCAGTAACACTCACCCAGGAGAAGAGACTGTTTTACCAGAGAATAAGATTGATTTATGTGTGTGCTCCCTTTCCACTCGGCACCTGGATGGAGGGCAGTGAATTATAATCTTCTTCTATAACGTTAAGTAACAATGGAGACACGCACATTCACTTTAGGAGCGGTTGGGGCTACTGTTTGTTGTTAGCTGCGACATGGAACGACGCATTTCATCCCAGGTGTTACGTAAGGTGCCCTATTTTGAGCCCAATCACCCACGTGTTTACCGCCTGCAGATATCGATAAAGATGAGAACAAGAGATACGAGTGTATGTCAACTGCTGATCAACTTTAAGTGGACATTGTCAAAACAACGTCGCGTGTAAAATAAATCAAGTACTCATTTTTTTAAAGAAAATAAACTGACTATGAGGTCGCTGTTTTGGTGTGATGAGGTTCTCCATATCTGTCGCTTGCCATCTGCCTTCTCCAATTCAGCACAGAGCGTCATCACGATATGCCTTCTGCACTCATACCTATGTGTACCCTGAGATTCTCTTCTCCACTATCCCTACAGCTAAGTTTGCGATTGCGTGGCAGTATAAAGAACCGCAGGTACACAGATTACATATCGAAAATTACACCCTACTCTGTTCCTAACATTCAGCGTACTCAAATAGACTCTATGAGAGAGAACGAGACAGATAATCACACGGCTGATGCGCTGGCAGTATCAAAATAGTAATGATGTGTCGGGAAAAATTGTAAGACAAGCAAGTAAACTTTAAAACTGTATGTCGCAATTTCTAAGGCAATCATCAACGGAAAGGGAAATTCTGTGTCATACTTCCAGGATGAATTTTCATTCTGCAGCAGAGAGTCAAAGCCTCCTACTCCTTTCTACATTTAATCTGAGAACATAACTGATATGACCAGTGTTAACATCTTCAAAATATTCCCCTTTGCATACAAAAAATTCACCCATGAATGAATGACAACACAACCTGTGGTATTCTGGAGTAGGCAGAAGAGGAAGGAGAACGAGAAATACAGGGGATCTTGAACTTGTGTTCCAGTAATGCATAATTACCATCAATATGTCCAAACCTGCAAACACAGTACGAAAGTATACTGCTTTCTCTCTTGTAGAGAAAATGCGTGCAGTGGAGACGCACACTCCACGTTATATATTCTAACACCTGATCCCAAAGAGCATTAATCACAATATCACTCTTAACATATTGAGGATCAACACATTTCTAGAAGTTCTCAGCAACTCAGACCTACATTATACTTGGTGTAATACGCATGCAAAGAAGTACACATGCTACCTGCCGATGATGGGTTCTCTGTATGATGATCCTGAAGAATGTATTCAGTGAAATGTGCTCTCTTCAACTACAGACTTAAGAATAAGTGAGCTAAGTAAGCACATGGGAATTGTCCATGATAAAAGTAATAAATTATAAGGGGCTCTAGGGTGAAAAATAATTAAAGAGAATATAAAATAATTTTTCAGTACCACAAATCATCAGAAACAGAACATAAGGAACACCGTATGACAGTAATAGAGCAAGGAGAGTTCTCGTACATTTTGTTTGTGTGGATTGCATACATTCAGGGGCAAGTGTACATTCAAGGGCAAACCTATTGCTGTGATAACCCAGGGCTCCCTTAACCTATTCTACTAAGTGATTTACGACCCCTACATATAATCCAGCATTCTGAGAAGCTCCCCACCCCACCCCATCCCCCTCCCCCTCCCCATCACACTGGAAAATCCCTCCCCCCACCAATATACACATTCGATATAAAATTAATTGACTAATTAATTAAATTGATCAATTAATTAGCCGCCCTCAGAAAAATCCCTCCTCTCCCCTCCCACATCTGGAAACTGGTGGGTAAAGGACTCAATCTGTGTTGGAGAGTAAGGGTCTCATAACACAAAAATCAAATCAATGTCAATAATAATAATATCATTATGCTTATTCTTTATTTAACCAGTTTGCAGAGACAGCGCTTCCCCACTTGGATAGAGCTCATAACTGCCCAGTCTTCCTATTATGTAATAACTGTAAACACCGAGGAATGTAATGAACTGTGGTATATTAGAAGCCATTCTGTGTCACCTGGTTCCATGTATGCCATCCGGGAGCCGCCATGGAGGTCAAAAACTGCCTACTGTCATCATAATTATAAATTGCAAATTAAGTAACAGTGAGCATGACCAGGTGTTGGCATCCTTTGTTTTCAGAGCCCTGAACAAAGCATAAGGTGGTGGCACTTTGTTGATAGGAAATTCCAAACTCGCTTCCTCTCTCTGCCTCTCGCAAGTGACTACTTCCTGTTTGTGTGTGAACTAACATCTCCAAACACGCAGATGGAGATTTTCATTCCTCCTCAGAATACTGTGTTCCTATTTGCAAATGCTGCGGACAAAAGGAGACCTGGCGGAATTATTATATCAAAAATGGCGGGAAATAGTCCATTTGCACCATACTATCAAATCAATTGTTTAAGAATTTACTGGAGTCAAACAAATCTCTTATAACACTCACCACCACCTTATGATGATTATTCTTTGTAATTAATATATTTTCTACGTTTAGAATCACACACAGGCATATTGCAAATCAAGTAATTAAATGGATCGTAGTACTAAATATATCTGAAATCTTGTACGCACTGATGTTTGAGAACACAAGCACTCTCGTCCACCACCACAACCCACATCCAGCGAGAAAACCTTCCAATCACATCTTCGCATTGACCACAGAGAAGACACACTGGGTCAAGAAAGAGACCCACATACAAGGCTGGCTTATGTGGCATGTGGACTGGAAGTTGTGCTAATTTCCGAATAAAGTGTTTGGTTGTGCCGACAGGTAAGAGGTGGTAGTAAGCATAGCTTTCACTGCAAAAAAACATCAGATGTGATGTCCTGGTCTGATTACAGTGCAACAGATTAGCGCCGTGAATAACATATCATAAAAAAACATTGCACAAAGATCGCAAAAACCCCTACCAACACATATACCACAAATAGATTCTACAAAACATGAACCCACTAACAGCTCTGAGGAGATGTAAGGTGCTAAAAAAATAAGTCCTTACTGCACTTTACTGGGACAACTTTTTTGCTTCTCGTGGCATCCAGAAGCTTTGTGCCCAGGCACTTGGACAACTAGCGAGCGACCTGTGTCCCCAGTGACATTGGGGGAAACTACTGACTGGTGATCACATCACAAAGAGTGACGTGGTCCATCCCCATGTTCAAAAATATTCGGCATATGTTGGGGATCTTGTACACAGAGATGTTTGAGACCATAAGCACCCTCCTGCACATCTTGCCTGTAACTCACACGATCATGAAGTCATCCAAATGCATAGTGAGCAGTAATTTGCTATTCACTTACGCAGAAGATGCCTCGAGCATGCCATCTGGACAGTCCAGCAAATGGGGAGCAGAAGTCGGTGTTCCTTGACATCTGATTCCTGGGAAACCACCTCACTCTCTCTCAAGTGGCTACTAAGCCAAAGATTCCATTTGGCCGCTGGCTACAGACACTGTGAGGCAAGCAGTTGCAGCTTGGATCTAAAGTTCTAATTGCAAATCCACCCCGACGTAGACTCTCCAAAGTTCACAAAAATGCACTTTCATCAATCTGAGACAAGCCGTAAGTGAGGTCATGACCACATGAGCAGAACAGACATAAAATCAGTAAAATTACGAAAATGGATGGAAAATATGTATAAATTGAGGAAAAATACGGCAAAATGTGGGAAAATGGCTGGCTCTGAGCACTATGGGACTTAACATCTATGGTCATCAGTCCCCTAGAACTTAGAACTACTTAAACATAACTAACCTATGGACATCACACAACACCCAGTCATCACGAGGCAGAGAAAATCCCTGATCCCGCCGGGAATCGAACCCGGGAACCCGGGCGTGGGAAGCGAGAACGCTACCGCACGACCACGAGCTGCGGACAAAATGTGGGAAATTTGAGGGAGAATGGGAGAGTACTTACATGTCTACTTGGTTCAGGAAAGTTCTTGTGCAAGTAAACGAGTGTGTCACAGCAAGAAGAATATGAGAAAAAGTCAACATGGAGGCACTGAGAACCAGGGAAACAGTAATGTTTCGTGGACAGCAATAAGACAGCTGGAATAAATTGTTTAACGTGGATGGTCACCAAATGTAGACTACTAAATTTATGTACGTCTGATCACAAGCCCAGGTGTGTCCCTAAAGTTATTGGCACATACATAATAGGTTTTTATAAAGTGGTCATACATGTGCTTCTGATAAACTTTACACCTTCCTTACCTAAAGAGCTTTATATTACCAGCTTGCGGCTGCAATAAACAGTTGCCAAATCGATCGCGCATTTGACCATGTGGAAGACTGTTTAAGTGTGTTAAACTCTGTAATATTTACAGTGTGCTTCTCTGTACTCTCTACCAAGCACTACCATGCGGTATCAGCTAACAAGTACTTTTCAGAATAGTTGATGTATGGTTTTTAACAACATTCTGCTGTATGTCTACTGAGGTAATAGGAATAGATGCAAGTTGACTGCTGTCTTGGATGGTTTCCTAGAAAAGAGCACCACCTGCCTCTAAATTGACACAGACCTGCAACAAAGAATGATTGAAAATAGATGGAGCAATCAGTTGACAGAGATTGTAACGAGGTAGGATTTGATTGCAGACAGGCGATGCACTTGAGAGAGAGGGAGATGCTGTGATAGTTCATTTTTCACACATTTAAACATTTTTCCATTGTGGTCTCGAGCTGTATCAGTTGTGTGGTATATTCGACTCATGTACATCTGTGTGTGACTTACATCCTCTTCTAGATGAACGAAGATGTATGCAAAGACTTCATTTCATTGCCACATTTTGGACATAAATCGAGTCTTCAGTATGATAACTGCAGTGATTTTAAGTCAGTGATAGGAGTTTGTAAGATACTGCAAATCCCTGTGCATACATTTGCTTGACAGGTGTGTACAGAAAAGACTGTGTTCTGTTCACGGAGTTAATTCAGCATGGCATGTATTTTCACACATAAAACACTTCTGCTGTGCATTTGTCTATTTCCTCACAATATATGTCGTTGTTTCATGTATTTTTCTCTTGCTGGCGATCATTTTATAGGACCGATGTGAGCATAGCTCAATTTCCAAATCATAATTGGATGCGGACAGTAGGCCATATACACCTCTGGATAGCAGTACTGTTTTTTCCTTTGACACACAAGATGGTAGTATTGTCATCTCAAAGTTTCTCGCCACTGTGAGTGGGATAGGAAACTTGCAGCTTGAATGTATTTCAGATGTTAGAAGTATATTTCCTGCACTGAGGTATTAACAGCATCACATTCCACACGATTAATAAGTCGGAAATCATACTGCTTTAACATCATAGCACGTGTAATTGCAGAACTGTGTGGCCTTAGGAGTATGTTTTTATGTTTATGACTATTTGTCTCTTTCTAGTACCTTCTTGGTATGGAATCCAAACACTAAACAATGCTACAGAATTGTTAGCACAAATTGTTTATGTAAAATGCTTCAAATTCCTTCTGTCTGGAGCTCTATCATGCATAAACCATACGTTTCTTCTTCTTCTTAATCGTTGGTTACATTATCACAATACTCTCAAATGTATCAGGCTCATATCTACTTTGCACCAATAAGGAAAGCTAGCCTCCTCAGCATGCATGCCTCTAGAGATATCGTGTGTAATTGGATGGGTAACATGAGTAAGGTTGGTACAGAATAGTCTTCGCTGAACAGCAGTTACAGGATTTGAATGAGATTACTGGTCTATATCACTAGCATCAGTCGGTTGTACCAGTCTGGAATATGTGTTATGCTCTTCCAAAAGGAAAATATCGAAGTGTATTGATTATGTGGAGCTCAGCTCGTTCTGTTTCTTCATGAGATGTCGAATGTAGCGTGTATAATGGCACTCCTACTTCTGGTCAGCTCCAGAATAATCGGAGACAATGTTGCAGGGAGCGTTGTGTAAAGATAGAGGAGCAGTTACAAGATGCATAGAGAGATCATCTAGAGTTTTACTGTTTTACTGAGGATCCGTGCCGGCCGCGGTGGCCGAGCGGTTCTAGGCGCTTCAGTCAGAACCGCGTGACTGCTATGGTCGCAGGTTCGAATCCTACCTCGGGCATGGATGTGTGTATGTCCTTCGGTTCGTTAGGTTTAAGTAGTTTTAAGTTCTAGGGGACTAATGACCTCAGATGTTAAGTCCCATAGTGCTCAGAGCCATTTGAACCATTTGAGGATCCGTGAATGCAAGAATAGGGAGAGAAGAGTAATTGTAATAAAATCTTACCAAATTCATAATGCGGAATGATGTGGTTTAGATGTTATACATGAACTGAAAATCATGCTGCAGTGTCGTTGGCTGATATCATGATATCGATGCTATGAGATGTTTTGTGGTTTGGAACTCGAGTAATTGGGTAAAATGCGTTGAAATTATGGAAAACCTGGTAAAATTACGGAAATTGTAGGAAAATACGTAAAATTGAGGTAAATAGGACGAAAATGTGGATGAATGAGGCTACTTACATGCGCGCCTTGGTGTATGAAAATCATTCCATTCCTTCACCAGTCACAATCTGGAACCGCGCTACCGCTACGGTCGCAGGTTCGAATCCTGCCTCGGGCATGGATGTGTGTGATGTCCTTAGCTTAGTTAGGTTTAAGTAGTTCTAAGTTCTAGGGGACTGATGACCTCAGAAGTTAAGTCCCATAGTGCTCAGAACCATTTGAACTTTCACAAGTATGACTGAGCATTGGTTGTGCATGCTCTATAGGTTTAAGTCCTGTGAAATGTCACTTTGTTCCACATGCACTTTTGCATTGTAAACCATTAAAATGAAACATGCAGTGTCCAAGGATTTGGTCATGATTACCACCACCTAGGACACTGAAACAGTGATAATATTCCTGGATGCAATATGCATTGCCTATATGAGGACTCAATGCTCTTGGTCTGCTGTAAAATGAGACACTAAGACATCTGCTTCCTCATCACTGTGGAACATAAGTTTAGAGGTCATCACCTTTGGAGAGTCCACAATGCGGCAAACTCTTCCAGTTTCCATATGTTGCAATATCTTCCACATTTTTGTCAGTAAGAAACACTGCCTCTGACTTTTATTTGACCATCTTGTGTGTTGTGGGAGCAGCTTACCATACACCATATCATGTCCAACTATATGTTAGAGCCTATGTATCGAGATATGTTAATGTCAGGTTAGCACCTGACACAGACCTCAACATCACTGTAGAAAAACGAAAGGTACGGCAGTGTTCAGAGCTGTAGCCATAAACTGATTGGATGTGTTACAGAAAAAAAAACGCTCTCTCGTGATTAATAGTCTGTGGAATATGGTCCTCCTACAATACAGGGGAGAAAACATCACACAGGCCTGCGGAAGTGGCTTCGATCACTGGCCATCCATTCTAATAGACCAATACATGTATGTTTTATGGGTTCTCCGCGTATGACCGATGTCAACGTGCAGATAGTATTTTTTTTTAGATATATTAGAAGAGAGAGGCGTGGTAAAATTTTATCAAGTACTCTACCAAATGACGTTAGCAAAGTTTTTATAGTTCATAGTTTTACTCCTTAGGAAGTTATAAAAATAATGAGAGAGACACTGTCCTGTCAACAAAGACTCTGAAGCCTTTATATTGTCATGTTTCTAACGTAGTAATCATAGGAAAATGATAATGGAGATTAGGACATATGCAGGGGGATATTTATAGACAGTCATTTGATATCGATGAATAGTAGGTGTTTTGCTTCTGAATTTCTTAGTGCAGTCTGCCTACACTCTGCATGGTTGGCATGGTTGTGAATTTCCTCCTGTACGATAGTGTGCTATTATTCTCATTCTGATCGCTCTCTATCTGTTACAGGTGGATGACTTAACAGCGTTGTAACTAAAGGAGCAGTGCTGTTGGAACTTGATGGGATTTCGAGAGAATTAGCAGTCGTCTGTGGCTTACGGAGGAGATCTCTCACTCGTCGAAATTACCTGGATTCGTATACTATATATCGATGTCTGGAAGATTTCTGAGAATACTGCAGACAGACGATACTCTGACGAGAAATGAGTTCAGAGGTCAGCTCTATACTGTTTCTTCTAAGTATTGTGAACAAACATATTACTACCTCCTTCATATGTCTCGTGAAGTGACTGCAGTGATAAATTTAGGGGCTAATAAGAAGATTTTTACCAATTTTACCAAGAGTCAATCAGCAGCAGAAGTTCTGTCTTTTGTTTTCCCGATAAATAAGAGGCTACGTACAATTTTGTGTGCCTATAAATGGATGAAGTGACATCTTAATAGGCAGGCTAAATCTGCATTTACATCATACTTTGCAAGCCAGTCCTGTAACACTACTAGTCATTTCCTTTCCTATTCCACTCGCAAATAGAGTGAGGGATAAAGATTGTCTACGTGCCTCTGTATGAGCGCTAATTTCACCTATCTTGTCTTCGTGGTCCTCATGCGGAATGTATGTTGGCGGCAGCAGAAACCTACTGCAGTCAGCTTCAAACGTCAGTTCTCAGTAGTGTCCTGAAAAAGAACATCACCTTCCCTCCAGAGCTATCTGGCAAGTGTAATCCAACTACAGAAAAAAAAAAAACATATTACTCACCATGCAAAGTGACTCTCATGATTAATTTAATTAATTACTCAATCAATTTGTATCAGGATGTGGGTGGAAGTGAGAGCGAGAGTACCACATATATGATTCATGAGTTGGAGCGCTAAAAAGGAGTTCTTTTTGTTGTGGAGAGATCTTTTAATAACATTTCAATCTCCCACCTACACAGGAAGACATGACCATCCAAATAAACTAAGCTATATTACCGAATTTATAAAGTGATATGTACTGTAGTATAAATCTGATATTTACCACTTCACTTGCTGTTACTGCAGGAGACTTTGTGTGTTACTTAGCATTTGGTTATATTAAGAGAGATGGAAAGTGATTAGGCATCCTGTGACAGAGACAGAGCATACTCTTAGCACTCAAGCGTGATGAAAAAATAAGTTCAATAGTGTAGTCTTGTATGCGGAACGTATCAGATATTAAGATGGTAAGAACATGTTTTTTTATCTGATGAGAGAATACTTGGAGGAAATAAACACTTTGCCATACAGCTGTACTGGATTTTCACAAGTAATGGTACTTTAGTGATGTGAAGATGCGTGTATGCTACAATTCCTTCTGTCTTCAAAATAACTCTTGTAAAAGGAAGGAATCTTCATTTCGTGTGAGAAATTCTAGGTGTATGGACAACAACATTCATGTCTCGGATTGTGTAAAGTGGATTTTTTAAACGGGAGAGTTGGGGGTGGAAAAGAATTCAAAGGCATCGTTCAATATGCCCTAGACAAGTATGTTCCGAGTAAGGTTTTAAGGGATGGGAAATATTCACCATGGTTTAATAGCCGTGTTAGATAAGCGCTACGTAAACAAAGAGCACTTCATCTCAGATTCAAGAGAAGTAAAAACCCAGCTGACAAACAAAAGCTGAACGAAGCGAAAAAGAGCATAAGGAGAGCAATGAGAGAAGCGTTCAGTAATTTTGAAAGTAAGACGTTGTCAACTGACCTGAATAAAAACTGCAAGAGATTTTGGTAGTATGTAAAATCAGTAAGTGGGTCAAAATCATCTATTCAGCCTCTCAGCGACCACACCGGCACCGAAACGGAAGATAACACAGAGAAGTCCGAAATACTGAATTCGGTCTTCCGAAGTTGTTTCACTGCAGAGGATCGTAACACTGTCCCTCCTTTCAATCATCGTACGAACGTCGAAATGTCAGATATTGAGATAACCGATCGCGGAACTGAAAAGCAGCTACAATCGCTTAGTAGTGGAAAGGCTTCAGGACCAGGTGTGATATCTATAAGGTTCTATAAAGATTATGCGAAAGAACTTGCTCCCCCTTCTAGCAGTAATTTATCGTAAATCGCTTGAGCAACGAAAGGAACCTAAAGACAGGAAAAAAAAGCGCAGGTCATTCCCGTTTTTAAGAAAGGCACCCAGACAGACCCACACAATTAAAGACCTATATCATTGACGTCAGTCTGTTGTAGAATTATGCTCTTGAACTACGACGTTTTTGGAAAATGAACATCTCCTACACAAAAATCAACATCGATTTCGAAAATAGAGATGCTGCGAAACTCAGCTCGCTCTGTTCCTCCATGAGATCCACAGCGCAGTGGACAACGGCGCTCAGGTTGATGCCGTGTTCCTCGATTTCAGTGAGGCGTTTGACACCGTCCCGCAGTGCCGTTTGAGGAAAAAAATACGAGCTTACGGAGTATCGGAGCAGACCTGCAACTGGATTCAAGACTTTCTTGCAGATAGAACTCAACACGTCGCACTTAACGGAACTAAATCGACATATGTAAAAGTAATATTCGAAATACCACAGGGAAGTGTGATAGGACCGTTGTTTTTACAATATATATATATATATGATCTAGTAGAAAGGGTCGGATGCTCTTTAACGCTATTCGCAAATAATTCAATTGTCTATACCAAAGTAGCAACGCCAGAAGAGAGTAAGAATTTGTAGAACGACCTGCAGAAAACTGATGAATGGTACAGGCTCTGGCAGTTGACCCTGAACGTAAATAAATGTAACACATTGCGCATACACAGGGAAAGAAATCCACTACTGTACAGCTACACTATTGATGACAAACAGCTGGAAACAGCGTCCACATAAAACAGATAGTGGGAAGAGTAGATACCAGACACGGATTCATCGGAAGAATCTTAAGGAAATGTAACTCATCCGCGAAAGGAGTGGCATATAACGTGCTTGTTGGCCCGATTCTTGAGTACTGTTCATCTGTCTGGGATCCCTGTCAGGTAGGACTGATAGAGAAGGTAGAGAAGATCCCACGAAGAGCGGCGCGTTTTGTCACGGGATCGTTTAGCTGGCGAGAGAGCGTTACGGAGATGCTCAACGAGCTTCACTGCCAGACGCTACAAGAGAGGCGTTGTGCATCACGGAGAGAGTTACTATTGAAATTTCGGGACAGCACTTTTCAGGAGGAGTCGGACAACATATTACTTACCCCCCCCTCCCCTCCCCCCCCCCACCCTCATACGTGTTGCTTATTGACCACGAGGAGAAAATTTGAGAAATTAGAGCCAATTCAGAGGCTTACCGACAATAATTCTTCCCACGCACTATACATGAGTGGTACAGGGTTGAAGAGATCACATAGTGGTACCGAAAGTACCCTCCATCACAAACCATTATGTGGCTTCTGGAGTATGGTTTGATGTAGATGAATTGAAGTTAGTACTATACATCCAAGCTGCACCTCCTTGTCTCACAGTGTCTGTGGCCAACAGCCAACCGGAAGTTGCAGGTTAGTAGTCACTTGAGAGAGAGCGAGGTGGTTTGCCAGACATCAAATATCAAAGCAAGCCAACTTCCGCCCAGCAGTCGCTGGACTGTCTACATGGCAACGCTCGAGGCATCCTCTGGTTGGGTGATTAGTGAACTACTGCTGACAAGGGAACCTCCCCATCGCACCCCCCTCAGATTTAGTTATAAGTTGGCACAGTGGATAGGCCTTGAAAAACTGAACACAGATCAATCGAGAAAGCAGGAAGAAGTTGTGTGGAACTATGAAAAAAATAAGCAAAATATACAAACTGAGTAGTCCATGCGCAAGATATGCAACATCACTGACATATTAAAGAGTAACACGGTGTAGTGGCATAAATGTAAATGGAGATACAAGTACATGTTTAACAGTCGTGTCCAACAGGCTGTGTAAAATGGTACATGTCAGCGTAACAGAGTTAATTGTTCTTGCACCTCAAATTTAAGAAACAAAACGAAAAGAATAGGAACAATAGAAAGAAAAATGTTCATTGCTTAAATTGAAATATAGACACATATGAAATATTAACGTGATGTGTTATTACTACAAAGGTATCTTGGCAGCTTCTTAAAATTTAAAAAGCTCTTTAGAACATGCACGATTTACTCAAATAAAATAATAGAATTGCGGCACTGGTAGTAAACTCTACTTTAAGACGATGTAAATGTTGCAAAAACGATTATTTGGCCTCTACCATACTGCAGATGCAAAGAGGATGTGACTGATCTCACTTTTTGTATTGTTACAGACACATAACAGAGCTGGAGTAATTATAGTGACGCGAAGGTGCATCGGAAAACTTTTGTGATTGAATCTGGTTCGGCAGTCAGTGGATTTCAGCCATCTGGATAGACGAACATCGCAAAACCAGGATCTACGTCAGGACCGGCCACGGCGTGCCAAACTTCACGTGTGCAGCGTGTGTGGGCTGTAGCTGAACCAACGTCCGACCTGTTACTCTGCTTTGATCGGTCCTTCTCGGAAGTAGCTGGAACAGTGCGACGTTTCATTTATAGCATTGCGGTGCGGTGTTTTTCGGTCTGCAAAACTATCTGAATTCGCCAGAATCGCGCTGTCAGTGCTGTTTAACCTTCACTGTTTGTTCAAGTAGTGAAGGACGTTCATAGGTCCAGTGGCTGTTTACGCAAAAGATGCATGCAACCCACACAATCTATCTTCACAGTACTTTAAAATGAATGGGAATGGCAAAAGAGAGGGATGAGAATACTCAATTCGCATAGGCGACATGTACGACATATTTGCTATGAACCGACATTACAATACCATGCAGAAAGAATTTAACGATTTAGTTGGCAGTCAAAGAGCGAAAAATTACAACGATCGATAGACAGGATTCATAGTTCTCTACATCAAAGGCACTTTGTACTACGTTTGCAGACCTGGAGCACACTGAAGTCGTACGCATTATTCCGTTGTCAGCTGGAACAGCTTTTAGTGGAGCTGAACGGAGAGTACCGATACTTCGTGTATTACTGCTAAGTATGCTGGTTAAACCAAGCGGCATGCATGGAACGATTCTCCGATTTAAAGCTCGCTATTGTTGAATTTATGAGGGATAAATGATAGCAAAAACTAAAATCAGAACACCTGAAATGGAGTGTAGACTTCGTATTTTAATTGGACTTGATTACACAGTGCTCATAGTAAGACATTGCAAGCCAACTTTTTTCTGATTTGATGACGATACATCTAAAAAGGAATTCGTGTTATAGAAGTGACACATCTGACAAAGACAGTCCCGTTCCTTAAAATCATTGGCATTAAAGAAAACACGAGGTTTGAAGAATTCATTGTGATCTTGAAAGAAGTACAATGATAATTTTATAAAAAATTTTGAAGACACTATCAATCTTAGATCTATTTCTGAGATGTTTTCGAGACAGTGTGCCGTTTCAGTTGAAAGCGGCACTGAGCATTTGCGGATGTAACTGACTGACCTGCAAGGTTGTTCCAGTTTCAATGACAAACCATATTACGTTCAAATTGTCCATGAAATCCACATTGCTTTACTCAGGTAGAGTTTTAAGTCTCCATAATAAGTTTGCGAAAGCGTTACAATTTTTCGATCGACATATGTGTGTGGAGGACCTTTTTCCGATTATGAAACGATTATGTGGCAACCTGAGAGCGAAATTCTGTGAAATTGTCTGTGTCTGGCTGTATGCCGACTGTTTATACCAGATAAAAATTATATTATGTCCTCAGAGCCTCGAAAAATAATTAAATAATACTATAAATTTGTTTTGTTTGTGACTTATATTGTTGAGAAATAGGAAATATAGAACCAAGTCGTATGTAGTGCGACTGTACTGCCATTTAAATGCAGCGTTTTTGCGGTTTTTCCGTCTTCCCCCTCCTCGCGCTCAGACAGCGTGGTGTGGTGGTGGGGGAAATGTGAAATGAGGATGAGTGCTTTGGCACTGTGGCCGAAACCTTGGCTGCTCCTGGTGTGTGCGGACTAACAGGCCGACCACAGGCATAATATCTTTCCACGAAGCAAAAGTGGAACAATCCACTCCTGTACTGATTTGGTCAGAAAGGTTTTGGCTAAAAGCATATCGTACAGAAATGCTCACTGTACAGCCAAAGCTCAGGTTTCCCTAGCAGACAACACCAATGCACTTCGCCGCTGCTTACAACCCATGTAATACAGTCTGGAATCGCGCGACCGCTATGGTCGCAGGTTCGAATACTGCCTCGGGCATGGGTGTGTGTCATTTCCTTAAGTTAGTTAGGTTTAAGTAGTTCTAAGTTCTAGGGGACTGATGACCTCCGAAGTTAAGTCCCATAGTGCTCAGAGCCATTTGAACAACCCATGTAAAGGTAAATAAAAAAAAATGGCTCTGAGCACTATGGGACTCAACTGCTGAGGTCATTAGTCCCCTAGAACTTAGAACTACTTAAACCTAACTAACCTAAGGACATCACAAACATCCATGCCCGAGGCAGGATTCGAACCTGCGACCGTAGCGGTCCTGCGGTTCCAGACTGCAGCGCCTTTAACCGCACGGCCACTTCGGCCGGCAAAGGTAAATCATATCAAAGACGTTTGGACTCAGACCATTGATTCCTCATCTCACGGTTCTTAGTTCAGGATCCTCTTCTGTATTGTTTTGATTTTTAAGCTATCGGCCACCCTGTATAACAGCTGACTGGTTCAAAATGGCTCTGAGCACTATGGGACTTAACTTCTGAGGTCATCAGTCCCCTAGAACTTAGAACTACTTAAACCTAACTAACCTAAGGACATCACACACATCCATGCCCGAGGCAGGATTCGAACCTGCGACCGTAGCGGTCGCGTGGTTCCAGACTGTAGCGCCTAGAACCGCTCGGCCACTCTGGCCGGCTAACAGCTGACTCGCTCTGATTTACTGTACAGTAATTCACATAAACTTTGATACTGTCTTGTAACAGTAAAGTCACTCACGGTCGATTACTCGCTTAGGAGACCGGTAAGTCGGGACCGATACAGCTACTGAAATATTTTGTGTGAGTATTCGACTGTAACTTTCCTGTCAAAATAAACGTGCTGACCGATAGCCTCTGCCAGTAACATGCCGAGTACGAATAATAATCTTCCGTTCGACTGATTAAGTATTCCATTTGTAAGTTCTGCGACCATCCAGACTTGTCAGGTCGTGATTCCATGAGAACGTCTTGATCGTTAGACACTTTACTTATGACGCGTTTCGAGTAATCGTCATCAGGTAAGATATACTTAGGAAAGCTCAGGCAGGTGAGCAATGGAAGTAAAACGTACACTCATGTGTAATTGCCTTTGCGCGTATTTGTGTAGGGTGTTATTTTGAGACGTCTAATAAGTCTGCCACGCGACGTTTCAAAACATCATCTTTCGTAAATACGCCCAACGGCAATTGCACATGAGGTTGTACGAGACTTGCTCAGAAAGTAATACACCGCATTTTTTTCTCAGCGGAAAACAATGCTACGAATGAGAAACGTTATGTATGTATTATTTGAAGTCTCCTGAGTGAGAGCGTCAAGTTTCCGTCACTTCCGACAGATAGCGTAGCTGCAGGGCAGTTCCAAAATGGCGTCTGTAGTTGATGTAAGTTACAAGCAACGTGCCGTCATTGAATTTCTCACTGCAAAGAAAGAAACTGTGGGGAATATGCACAAAGGCTTGTGCAAAGTCTATGGAGTATCTGTTAGTCGCTGGGCACAAAGGGTGAGGTCATCAGAAGACGATTCGGCACAGCTCCACAATTTGTAGCTGTCGGGGAGATCATCCATGGCTATCACACCCAACATGTTGCAGCGAGCTCATATTGTCATTCGTGAGGGCAGGACGCGTTACGACTCGGCAGTTGGCGCTGCATCTGTCAATCAGCAAAGGAAGTTCACACAGCGAAGCACTGGCTTCGCCACCAGGACGAAGATTCGTACCGAAAGGGCATATACGCCCTTGTTTTGCGCTGGAGGAAGGCCATACAGTGGGATGGAGATTATGTGGAAAAATAGGTGGTTTGGATAAAACACCGTTCTTTCGTGTGTGTAATTCTCATTATGTTCAATAAAGAATTGCTGGGCAACCCTCGTACGTTTTACTTGCATTGCTCACCAGCATGGGCTTTCCTAAGCATATTTAATCTGATGAAGATTACTCGAAATGCGTCATAGCTAACGTTTTTAGCGATCAAGACATTTTCATGGAATTACTACATGTAATGTTGTACACAGGATGCGGTGTAGCATTGATAAGTGAGCGCTTCAAGATGTAATAACCTGATGGGGAAACAAAATCGGAACACAAAAAAATACATAATGTAGAGTAATGAAATTTCGGGAATACATTTGTCTCGGTAACATACTGAAGTAATTAACATTACGACGTCACAGGTTAATGTATGCGCGAGATAAGTCATTGCAAATGTGAAATGCTGCTACGTTAATAACCGGTGTAGCCGCCAAAATGTTGAATGTGCATGCATTGATGTCAATTTGTGGGATGGATTTCCATGCCAGTCGCACTTGGTCCGTCAGTACATGGACAGTCAATGCTGTTCGTTGATGATGCTGTAGTTTTCATCCGATGATGTCGCACATGTTTTCGATTGGAGACAGATCTGGTCATTGAGCAAGGGAAGGAACCACGTCTACACTCTGTAGAGCATTTTGGGTTAAGGCAGCGGTATGTGGTCGAGCGTTATCCTGCTGGAAAACAATAACTAGCGTGCTGTGTATGACTGGCAGCACTTGAGGCCGAATCTCCAGATAAAGTGGCAACGTGATGGAAGAAGAAATGAATGACTATTTGGAGGAAGCCGCATATCCAGTACTTGTCGGACTTTGCCAAAACTTTATACCTACGACCAAAGGAGTCAGAAGTGATAAATAACGTTGATGTAGTATTTTTGAAATTATTGGGAGAAGTGATAACCGAAGAATTATTTAAGTTAGGTGTAGAATCCTTGAGACTGGAAATATACCATCGGACTTTCAAGTCAATATCATCGATAGAATCCACAAATAGCAAGGACAGGTAATTGTGAGAATTACCGCACAATCAGTTTGACAGCTCTTGCATCCAGGTTGCTGACCGAAATAATATACAAAAGGCTGGATAAGAAGATTGAGGACCAGTTAGATAGTGATCAATTTGCCCTTAGGAGTGCCAAATGTACCAGTGAGGCACTTTTTCAGATCATGCTCGTTAATGGAAACAAGGATTACTTAAAACTAAGATAGTTTCATAAGATGTCACGACTTAGAAACGTGTTCAACAGTTTACAGTGATACAAGGTAAAAATCTCAAAAAATAAGTATAAGCTGTAGGGAAAGACGGCTAATATGCAATATGCACAAGAATCAAAAGTGGAAAGATGTAAAAAAAAAAAAAGAGCAATAGACAAGTACCTGAATTATAAAGGGCGCAAACATGGGACTCATTCTTTCTCCTCTACAGTTTAGCCGGTATACCGAAGATACAACGAAGGAAATAAAAGAAAGGTTTAAAAATCGGATTAAAATTCAGGGGGAGATACCATCAATGATAAAATTCGCTGATGACAATGCTATTCTCTCTGAACGTGAAGGAAGAATTACAGGACCTGTTGAATGAAATCAATACTGCACAGAACACAGAAAACGGTTTAACAGTAAACCAAAGAAAGATGAGAGCATCTAGGACAAGCAGAAATGAGATTAACGGCAAACGCATCAAAATTGGGATTTATTTAGTAAATTAAGTGAAGCAATTCCACTGACTGGAAGACAAAATAACGCATGACGGACGTAACAAGGAACACACAAAAAGGTAGCTAATGGAGGATCACACATGGTTTCTCCCAAGAAGAAGTTGGCTGCTGCGAAACATACGTCTTTAATTGCAAAAACAGTTTCTGAGAATGTACGTCTGGAGCACAGCATTATATGAATGTGAATCAGAGTCTCTGGAGAAACTATGAAAGATTGTCAGCAAAGAGTTTGAAACGCAGTGTTACAGAAAGGTTACTCAAAATTAGGTGGACGTATTAAATGAAAAACGAGGAGGTCCTCCGCAGGTCCCGCCAATAGAGAATTATGGAAAACATTGTCCACAGGAAAAGAGAGAACCGTAGAGCGTATTTTAAGAAACAAAACAATAACTCCAACTGTACTAGAGGAAACTGTAGAGGTCAAAAATTCTGCAGGGTGACAGATGTCGGAATATACACCGAAGCGTCAAAGAAGCTGGTATAGGCATGCGTATTCAAATACAGAGAAATGTAAACAGTCAGAGAACGGCGCTGCGGTCGGCAACGCCTATATAAGACAACAAGTGTCTGGCGCAGTTGGTAGATCGGTTACTGCTGCCACAATGGCGGCTTTTCAAGATTTAAGTGAGTTTGAAGTGTTACAGTCGGCGCACGAGCGATGGGACACGGCAACTCCGAGGTAGCGATGAAGTGGGGATTTTCCCGTACGACCATTCCTGAATATCAGGAAACCGGTAAAACATCAAATCTCTGACCTCGCTGCGGCCGGAAAAAGATACTGCAAGAACGGGACCAACGACCGCTGAAGAGAATTGTTCAACGTGACAGAAGTGCAACCCTTCCGCAAATTGCTGCAGATTTCAATACTGGGCCATCAACAAGTGTCAGCGTGCAGAACGTTCAACGAAACATCATCGATATGGGCTTCCGGAGCTGAAGGCCCACTCGCGTACCCTTGATGGCTGCGCGACACAAAGCTTTACGCCTCGCCTGGGCCCGTCAACACCGAGATTGCACTGTTGATGATGGATACATGTTGCCTGGTCGGACGAGTCTCGATTCAAATTGTATCGAGTGGATGGACGTGTACGGGTATGGAGACAACCTCATGAATCCGTGGACCCTGCATCTCAACAGGGGACTGTTCAAGCTGGTGGAGGCTCTGTAATGGTGTGGGCGTGTGCAGTTGGTGTGATATGGGACCCCTGATACGTCTAGATACGACTCTGACAAGTGACACGTACGTAAGCATCCTGTCCGATTACGTGCATCTGCTCATGTCTATTGGTCATTCCGACGGACTTGGGCGATTCCAACAGGACAACGCGACACCCCACACGTCCAGAATTGCTACAGAGTGGCTCCAGGAGCACTCTTCTGGATTTAAACATTTCCGCTGGCCAAGAAACTCACCAGACATGAACGTTATTGAGCATATCTGGGAGGCCTTGGAACATGCTGTTCAGAAGAGATCTCCACCCCCTCGTACTCTTACAGATTTATGGACAGCCGCGCAAGATTCATGGTGTCGATTCCCTCCAGCACTACTTCAGACATTAGTCGAGTCCATGCCACGTCGTGCTGAGATACGTCGGCGTGCTCGCGAGGGCCCTATACGATATTACGCAGGTGTACCAGTTTCTTTGGCTCTACAGTGTATATCACAAGGGCAATGAGTGTTGCTCACGCTCTAAGGTGAAGAGACTGCTCACACGAGAACAAACAGTTCCACGTTGCATCAAACTAGTCACAAGACTAACGAGAAAAAGGAAAAAGAGCGAAATCTTTGAGAGATTGCTCGTGAAGTGTGATATGACGAAATAGAAGAAAAACTGAATGGAAATGGAAAACGAAGTTTCAAAGTGCGGGTAGTAGCAGGTGGACACACGTCAGTGTCGACAATCGGATCGCCGAATTATCATGAGGAAAAGTTTCAACTATAAATGAAGTTCTCTGCAAAGCTGCTCTGAAACAGAATCAGTCTTCTCCTTCACATTTATAAAACAAGCGACTATTAACGGTTTTACAGGAGGTTTCTGAAATGTTTTAAGGAGAGCGACCTTCATGCTACTCGAAATTATTATACATTCGCATTAGTGCTGGTATTCTCCTCGTGCAGTGGTATCAGGTCAAATCGTATCGCTAGATAACGTTAATACCTTGAGTAGCGATTAACTAATCAGGTAAATGCTTATCGAGTTCTGAAACCTCTGACTGCGCACGGCGCAGTCTGTCCAGAATGCACGAGGCCCCTGCACACGGCGTCAACAAAAGTCTTATGAGATGTTTTCATAAACTCTGGTGAGGCCTTGAAAGAAGCTAATTAAACCGAAAAAAGCAATCGATCATGAATCATTGCACCGCCATAGTCATCAGCCGTTTGACACGACACTGCCGTGTACTGGTCTCACTCAGAGCATGGATCCTTTAATGTTATGTACTCAACTTCCATTTTTTCGAATAATATTTATTAATGGTTATCGTACAATCTTTCAACATAATACAGGTATACA
The DNA here is from genome assembly GCF_023898315.1 of Schistocerca nitens. Lineage (NCBI taxonomy): Eukaryota > Metazoa > Arthropoda > Insecta > Orthoptera > Acrididae > Schistocerca > Schistocerca nitens. The sequence continues at coordinate 871,517,378 of NC_064617.1, forward strand.
TACATCAAATAGCACACAGAAATATCTTCTGCTATTAACATATTCACGTTTTTTTATCATAATAATTAGGATTTTTTTTCTTTTGGAGGCCAGAGCCGGCAGTTTCATTGTCATCATCATCATCATCATCATCATGTAACGTCTCTTAGCAAAAGACATATTATGAAATAAAGAGAAAACATTGTGTGTCATGTTTTTTTCTTGTATCAAATTATGTACTGTTTTTTTTATTTATTTTAGATAATATCTGTGTCGGCGAGTACTGAAACCGCCACAGACGATACTTATTAAATATCAAAGATGAGAATGTGTGACTAGTATAAATAATACAGAACGAACATTAATTTCTCTGTCGTCTTCTTGGAGTTACGTGACTAGGATAGCCTGTGACGTGATAGCGTACGCTAGCGTAGCATTCTTTTGTCAAGATTGAGACACGTACGCCATTACGTACTCATTGTAAAGGTGTGTAATAATTAATATATTTAAATGTTTTGAATAGAGTTACTTAGTGAAACCTTGCATTATGATTTGTAATAAGCTTGCCTGGTATATTATCCCATCCCTTTAAGACATTTTCAGTTATTTAAATATTATTCGTGGTGCAGAGCTGCGCTACGAACGAACGAGCCGCTGCCGCGGCGCATTCAAACTGCATTAAATGAAATCTATCATACCGCAAAGAAGCGGGAAGGTAATAGTGAAATAAAATTATTTCTTTCAGCTTTCGGACTTGCAGAGCAGAGCAGCAGATTTTATGATGTGTTTTGCAGGTTGACGCGGGCTGCTGATAATGTATTACGAACAGTACAAAAAAAAAGATAATTTACCTTCATAACATAAAAGAAATCTTGCTGTGCTTAGTTCTGGTCTGGCAAACCTTATAGTAAAAACGTCTTTTTCTCCGATAATAGGCTCATGTTCTTGTGCTAGTCGTGGTACTTATTGGTGTTTTACTGTTAACAAAAATCCACTGCAAAATTTTGATGTTGAACAATCATTGCGAACTGTAACATCAGTATTCATAACAAAGTAATTTTCATTAACCTTTTCAATAACTATAAAGTAAGGAAAATATGTTGAACTTTATGGCGAGTTACAGTAACGAAAAAATGTTCCTTTAATAGAAAGCCATATCCAGAACAATAAGAACATAATATAGTTTGTTTTGTTGAAAATTAATGATCCAAAGAAAGGCGTAGCACAGCATCACTAAAAGGTATTTCGGGTCTCTTTTCGTAGTAACATATTTCATTTAATATATGAGTTGTTACGCGAGTAATAGTAAAACCAAACAAATAATAAAAGAGACTAAAGCGAAAATGAGCAGCAGCAGCTTCTTCTTCTACGTATTACTATTGTTATTATTATTATCTTGTATGCTTCACTGACCTCCTGAGTGTATGTAAAGGAATAAGGTTACTTCTTGTGCTGAAAACCACAGATATTATCGTCCATTCTTAGTCAAATCAAACCCAATCTTCATATAGTTAAGGCTAACCGGTCATTGACCTTCTTCTTCTGTGCTGGATGCAGACGCATTGCCCGAACTCTTAAGGGACTCGGTAAGATTGTCTGCCGCGAATAATGAGTGTAATGAGCAGGGGTACTACGAATGGAATGTGTGGACATTAAGTTGGGAATGTGGGTCTCACGTGGAGCGTGTAAGGGATACGTCCCTGCAGTAGCACTATCCTGTGTGCCGTCGGTGGCTCAGATGGCTAGAGCATCTGGTATATAAGCAGGCGATCCCGGGTTCGAGTCCCGGTCCGGTCACACATTTTCAACTGTCCCTATTGATGTATATCAACGCCTGTCGGCAGCTTAGGGTCTTGATTTAATTATCATTTCAATGCTCAGTATGTCAAGCAAAATAAATCTTCTTCAGTCACAGGAGATTAAAATACACTGACGGCAAAAAGATTGCAGCACCAAGGAGGAGTTGTGCTACGTGAACGAAAGTTGATAGGCGTATTTCTACATCTACAGATTTCGTTTCAGTCACGTAAGAGTGGCGCTAGTAGTCCGACTATGAGGATGCAAACCAGGTTTGCTTTAAATGCACGCTGTTACGGACGTGAACACTACTTACTTTTGAGATTGGACGTGGTGACTGATGGTAGTCAAGAATGCTTGTAAGGCGACAAAGGCGCCATTATCAACACCTCAGTGAACGGGGTCATGTAACAGGGCTAAGAGAAGCTGGATGTTCCTTCTGTGATATTGCAGAAAGACTCTTCAGGAATGTAGCCACTGTACTTGCTGTCAGCCGTAGTCACGAGAATGTATGGTCCCAAGAGGACCGGGCTCTGGACGGCCACGTGGCACAACCGAGAGGGAAGGTTCAAAATGGCTGAAATGGCTCTGAGCACTATGCGACTTAACTTCTGAGGTCATCAGTCGCCTGGAACTTAGAACTAATTAAACCTAACTAACCTAAGGACATCACACACATCCATGCCCGAGGCAGGTTTCGAACCCGAGAGGGAAGACCATCACCTTCGGCGTATGGCTCTGGAGTATCGTACATCATCTGCAGCAGCCACTTAAGCGGCAGTTGGCGCCACCGTGATATAACGAACAATTACAAATCGGTTACTTCAAGGACAGCTGCGAGCCACAAGCCCTGTAGCGTACATTCCACTGTCCCGAAACCACCGTCATTTGCGACATCAGGGGTGTCAAGCGAGAGCTCGTTGGAGAGCAGGGTGGAGGCCTGTTGCGTTTTCTGATGAAAGCTGATTCTGCCTCGGTGCCAGTGATGCGTGCTAGATGCACTGGACCTAACCTAGAGCCGTGGTCTGGAATGCGATCTCGTATGACAGCAGGAGCTTTCTCGTGGCTATCCCACGCACGCGTACTGCAAATTCGTGCGTCAGTCTGGTGAGTGGACTTGTTGCGCTGCCATTACAGCGGGTGTTTTCCAACAGGATAACCCTCGCCAACATACCGCTGTTGTAACCCAACATGCTCTAGAGTGTCGACCTGTTGCCTTGGTCAGCTCGATCACCAGATGTGTCTCCAACTGAGCACATATGGGACATCATCCGACAACGACTCGAATGTCATCAAGGAACACCATTAACCGTCCCATCACTGACCGACCAAGTGCAACAGGCATGGAACTTAATCCCACATACTGACCCACGGCACCTGTACAGCACAATGCGTGCATGTCTGCATGCTTACGTTCAACATTCTGGCTGTTATACCGGTTATTATTGTACCAGCATTTCACATTTGCAATGGCTTATCTCACGCTCACATTAAGCTACGGCGTTGCAATGTTACTCACTTAAACATGTTACCCAGACAAATGCATTCCCGAAATTTCGTTACTCTACCTTAATTAATTGTTGTTGTTGCGGTTTCTTTTCCGTCAGTGTATTACTCGTGTAAAGAAAAGTATATGCTTGGTCTCTAGTTTCCTGCAGGTATTCGCGGAATTTCTAGTTATCCCTTGGAATCCAGCAGACAACCCCCTTTATTCGTCAACCTTGCTACATGTCCCGATGGCTTCCATTTCATTTTCGTTGCGATCTTAATTACGTCTTCCGCTCCACTCTATTCCTTGATCCACTATTTTGTATTCCTATATCTAAAGTAATTAACAATATGCACGTCACTATTGTTCAATGAGGAAACCTACGTTATTGAAGGGCTTTTTGAGCCCTTGCTGTTCATGTTTTATCTTAGTGACCCTGCAGGTGGTATTAAAAATAAGATTAGACTTCTCGCAGATGATGCAGTTATCTGCTGCAGCTATCCGATAAAATGCTGCACGTATATCCAGTGAGATCTTGAAAAGATTTCAAAGTAGTGCCGACATCCTTTAAATGTTCCAAATTGTAAAACTGCGCATTACAAAACGCAGAAACGAAGTATCCTATAACTGCAGTGTCAGTCAGCCAGAATTTAAATCAGTCAGCTCATGCAAATACCTGGCTGTAACAATCTGCGGGCAAATGAAGTGAAGTGATGAGACATTCTCGGTGGTAGGTAAAGCAGATGGCACATTCCGATTCACTGGTAGAACGTGTGAAGATGCAACCAGTGTAGAGAGGGGACAGCTTACATAACCCGCATGGGACCCATTATGGATGAAGATGATGATGATGTTTGGTTTGTGGGGCGCTCAACTGCGCGGTCATCAGCGTCCGTACAAAGTCCCAATTTTTTCACAGTCCAATCTAGCCACTGTCACGAACGATGAGGATGATGATGAAGTGACGAGGACAACACAAACACGCAGTCCCCTGGCAGAGAAAATCCCCAACCCGGTCGGGAATCGAACCCTGGACCCCATGATCTAGAGGTAGCAACGGTATCCACTAGACCACGAGCTGCGGACCCGATTCTGGAATATTGCTCAAGTGTGAAGAACGTGGTCCCGCCCAACATCAATCCCTTGAACGGATTTCAACTCGACGATCAAGAAAGCTCCTTAAGATAACTGGAATTCTCAGTGGCACGTATCCGAGCAACCACCTGGCGTCCGTACAACAGAACGTCGCTTCACGGCCATGGTTCACCTCGACGAAGCTTAGGAGACGTCATGTGACCTCTCCATCCGCATGGTGTTACCCTCCCAGCTCTACCGGCTGATGTCACCGCTTCTGGACACTGTGACCGGGACACAATGACGGCGGAGGATCTGAACCGTCATACTGTCGTGTACCAAGTCCTCCGTCGTACCTGGGGTGCTGTACAAGCAATTTGTTGTGAAAGGCGAGCCCCTACCTACAACTGTAAGTGCTTCACTTCACTGGTTCGACATATATAGGTATTATTCGCTCGCGAACTGTTTAACAGTCGCCGAATTCCAGCTTTGATGTAAAAGTTGTGCGGATCTTGTCCTCCCATGGAACCACCACGGCCGGCCACTGTGGCCGAGCGCTTCTAGGCGCTTCAGTCCGGAACCATGTGGCTGCTGCGGTCGCAGGTTCGAATCCTGCCTCGGCATGGATGTGTGTGATGTCCTTGGGTTAGTTAGGTTTACGTAGTTCTAAGTCTAGGGGACTGATGACCTCAAATGTTAAGTCCCATAGTGCTTAGAGCCGCTTGAACCATTTTTTGAACCACCTCGCTTCGAAAACTGGGACGCCTGTTGTGTTTTTTCTTTCTATTAAGAACTTACGAAGGTGGTTCGAAAAGTTCTCGGAATGGAGTAGAAAAAAAAGTGCTTACAGCACTCAAACTTTTTTTTATTTTTCAATGTAGTCTCCTTGTAGATTATTGCACTTGGTTCAACGATGTTCCAGTGCCTTGATCCCATCCCGAAAATGAGTTTCTTCCAGGCCTGCAAAATAGTTGTCAACTCCGGCTATCAATTCTTCGTTTGAAGTGAATCTTCTTCCACAAAGAAAAATTTTCAGTTTTGGGAAGAGATGAAGAGATGGAAGTCTGACAGAGCCATATCAAGTGAATAAGGCGGATGTGGCAACAATTCGTACCTTAGTTCGTGTAATTTTGCCATGGCGACAGCACATGCGTGCGGGCATGCATTGTCTTGATGGAAGATGACTTTCTCCCTTGCTAAACCTTCCCTTTTTTCGAGTATCTTTTGTTGCCATTTGTCCAGGAGGTTAGCATAGTATTCTCCAGTAATTCTTTGCCCACTGGGAAGATAATCTACAAACAGAATCCCCTTTGCATCCCAGAACACTTGTGGTCATGACCTTTTCTGCCGAAGGAATTGTCTTTGCTTTTTTTGGTGGCGGAGAATCAGCATGTTTCCACTGCTTTGACTTTTGTTTCATCTATCGTCACAAACCGGCGAAAAAAATATTGTTCGTTTCACCTAAAACGGGACAAACGTTGTTCCGATATGTCCATCCTCATGCGTTTTTGATCCAGCGTCAACAGTCGCGGCACCCAGATAATTTTTTTCATTTTTAATTCTTCAGTTAAAATGTGATATACCCTATCAGATGACACCTGGCAAGCGTGAGCAATTTCATGCACTTTCAGTCGGCGATCCCCCATGACCATTTTGTGCACTTTTGTAATGATTTCTGTAATAGTGACACATCTTTGCCAACCACTGCGCGGATCATCATCTAAGCCCTCCTGACCTAATTTAAATTCATTTGCCCACTTGGCAGCAGTTTTATATGATGAATGCAGCATATCATTCTCAATGGAGAGAAGTCTTCCGAAGTAAGAGTGATTTCAGGTGTGCCGCAGGGGAGTGTCGTTGGACCGTTGCTGTTCACAATATACAGGGTGTTACAAAAAGGTACGGCCAAACTTTCAGGAAATGTTCATCACACACAAAGAAAGAAAATATGTTATGTGGACATGTGTCCGAAAACGCTTATTGCCGGCCGAAGTGGCCGCGCGGTTCTGGCGCTGCAGTCTGGAACCGCGAGACCGCTACGGTCGCAGGTTCGAATCCTGCTGTAACATTACGAGTAAAGACAGCTATAACGGAACTTGAATAGCGTAAAGTTATCGTTAAAAAGCACGCCGCGCGATTTGTTACGATTTGGTCGGTCATAATAGTAGTAACATGCTTTTGAATACAATTAAAATATAACGGCGATATCTGTTTAGCGTTATTGGAAATAATATGTAATAAATTCATGGGTAAGGTAGCCGATCCTATAAGAAGAGGTAAAATTGGGCATATTAAGGTGTTTTGCTTTATATCGACTAAGCCGATGATACGGCGTCTTTTTTTCCGTTTACTCTTAGAAGAAAAAAAAAAAAAAAGAAAACAAGTAACGATGTGCTAATTGTGCGTTGTGGAAAATATAGGGGCGAATTTTAAATAGCTACAGTGTATAATCAGACTAAAAAATGGACATTCAGTTACGTAAAATAGCGGACAGTGAAATGTGGTCATTAAATTGAGTACACCTACAGGGCGGTAAATTCCGGAATAAGTATATTCGCATCTCACGAGGGACGCGATATTGAGACCGGTTTTTTTTATTATATCACGGAGAACGGGCTTCAATTTATAAAAAAACGAGAAAAGCTGTATCATTATCATTGACTGTTGGTGTCAAGTAACCAAAACTGTTCATCAAAGGGTTTCGGTGAATGAGTGGTGAATGTGAAATGAAACTGTGAACAAAGTTATGTTAAATAAAGCAGAAGAGACAAGACAGTTTGGTAGTACCTGTTATTATTCCATAAACTGTAACATTTCTTCTCGTTGTACGAAGCCTTTATAGACGATCGTTATGACAATTTGCTTTGAAGAGATCTCGTTACGAGTTAAGTTTTGGGGACCTGGTCAACAGGGAATAGTTCGTAGATCTTAACTACTGCAGCTATTCTGGAATCAGGTGCTACCGTGGCCGTTGTGTGTTGTCAATGGCTTAAGGTCATCATATCTCATGCTCTAAGAACGACGCGCCTTTCCTCTTGGTATAACGGTGTCTCACGGTAACCACGACAACGCCGACGGCGAAGGAAGATACGGTAGAAGTGGCGCCACAACGTGCGGCTCGATCGAGGAGGATTGATGCATCGAGTCGAGTGTCATCCGGATTCACGAACCCTACAGTTGGAAAATATTTTAGCAGCCAGTGAGTCTGTCCAATGAAAGAGGTATTCTTCAATAATCGCTAAAAGTGAGCGATACTACCAGGTATGATTAAAATAACTGTATAATTATAAAAAAAAAGGAAGTTGAGACTTGTGATTTCGGTAGATAAATATATATAAATACATAGTGAAAATAAGTGTATGTCTTGGTAGTGAATAATCATGTCAAAACGAACGAAAAGAATACATGATAATGTGCAGCTGAGTAGAGTAATGAGTAGAGAGAGAGAGGAAAGTGAAGAGGATAGGGATGATGCATCCCATGAGCTCAATGTGGGACAGGAGACATGTACAGATAATAATACAGTTATTGATTTAGAGCCGTTAGGAGATTCAAATACAATGATAAGTAAGGTAAGCAGCGTGGGAGAACATAAAGATCTTGAGGTTTCGGAAGTAGATCAGCAAGTTGATCCTCAAAATGGAAATATTAATCAAAAAATATTTGATATGCTGGTATCAATAAATACTCAAATGGGTGTAATGAATGGAAGATTTGGTTCACTAGAAAAAGATAATAAGCAATTAAAAGAGGACAATCAAAAGTTAAATGAAAAATTTGAGGCCAAATTTGGTTCATTAGAAGTTAAAATGGATTCTTTGGAAAGCAAGCTGAACACCTTTGATTATAAACTAGAAAATACTAAGAAAGAATTAAAGACGGACTGGGAGACTCAATTAAATGCGAAATTTGGAGAACTAGATGTAGAGTTTTCTAACACCTTAGAAAGGCAATATAATAATTTAATGGGAAAACTTCATGACGTAGAAAAGAAATATGAGGTAGTTTCGAAGAGTTATGATGGCCTGTCCAATAGGATGGTTAAGTGTGAAAGCAGCTGTTTCAATGCTAGCGCACAGATAGAAGAGCTTTCTAAACAAATAGTCGAGTTTGAGTCCGATGCTCGTAAGGGGATTGACAAGTATTTAGTAGATCAAACTAAAAGACTTGACGAAGATCTATCTGAATGGATAGAAATAAAAGGAAATGAAATTGTAGACAAGGTTAAGACTACTATTGGATCCCAGCCAAATGAAAATATCAATGATCACCTAAGTAGAAATGATGAATTAATTAAGCTCTTCACTAGCGAATTTCAGAAAATAAAAGACAAAATAGTTGATGAGTTACCTAAATGGCAAAAGGAAACCAATCATAAATTGGCGGAGTTAGAACGAAAGTCATCACAAAATTTGTTGACAGAGGACGAACGTTCGGAGAATAGGTCGAAAAACAACCGAACATGTGATAATACGAAGTACAATTGTGGTGCAAATTTGCATTGGGAAGTTGATGATTTGGTTGGTAAAGATGATGATTCTTTTGGTCAGCGAGGATATTTGTCTTCTTTAAAGGTGGAGAACAGCATTTTTAAAAGTAGACAATTCCCAACATTCTCCACTGAAAAGAACAACCTGCATCCGAAAATCTTTATCAATAATTTCAAAAGAATATTTCCACGTAGCTGGTCAGAACACGACCGACTTCAATTTATAGTATCCAAAATTACCGGAGAAGCCGCATTATGGGCCGCCGAAGTAAGTGAAAGTTGCCATACTTGCGCTGAGTTTGAACAACTTTTTTTGGCTAAATACTGGTCGTCGAGTAAACAAGAGAAATTAAGAAAAGAGGTTTACCAACCTGAGTATTTTAACAGTAAAAGGAGTACTTTAAGGCAATATTTTGAAAAGTACATAAATAAGACACGTTATTGGAGTGATCCAATTTCTCACAAGGAAGTGATCAGAATTTTGAAGGGAAGGTTGCCCATAAATATACGTGAAAAGTTAATAAATGTTCCTGACCACGATGTAGAACAATTCTTGTCGGTGATTGACTCTATAGATATGATTATGGAAGACGCAAGACAAATGAGTAGTAATCAAATGTCGACTCACACTCATAGTAATACGAGTAATTATAATAATAATAATTTAACTTATGATAATAATAATACCGAAAACCAGGTCAAACCTGCATCACAGGAGCGTGGACAATCTTCATCCTATGGTTGCAATAAAAACAATGATTATAATAAATATAGAAGAGATACTTACTGTGCTAGAGGTAAACCTCGATATGGTGACGCGAATGTGCATAGTAGTGATATTAATAAGAGTAACAGGTACCCAAGTGATGAACCCAATAGCATTCGACCTTGGGAAGATAATTCGAAGCATAATGTTTATCGGCAGGATGGAACAAATGCCTCGAGTCCTCATCCAGCACAAGGAGTTATACCAATGGGCGAAGGAGTCTCCAATGTGCGACGGGGTGAATACCATAACTCGGATCATACTGTACGGATTGTGGAAGTTCATGAACCCCCACCGATGACTCAACGAGATAGATTAAACTAATACCAGTCACCAAATGCCTTCCTAGGATGACTGGAAAGGAGAAGGAAGGCAGGCATCAATTTGAAGTGAGAGTATTAAGGTACAATAATGATCAGGATATAAGGAATGAGTTAATTGAAGAAAAACCTGAAGTTTCTAATAAATGCGGACAAATTTTACAGGCAATAATTCCAACAAGTATAAATAATGTTGATGTTGAAATATTAATTGATACTGGAGCAACTATTAGTGTCATGACGTTGGACTGTTTAAAACAGATAAGCCGAGGGGTAAAAATGCCCACTTTTCCTATCACAGGATGTACCGTGTCTGGCGCGTTCAGCGCAAAAATGCAAAAAGTTGTGAAACAGGTACGTGTTGACGTTACAATACAGGGGGCTCAAATTGAAAGTACATTCCTGGTTGTTCCTAAAATGACAGTACCATGTATCTGGGGTTTGGATTTTTTATGTGAGACCGGTGCAATCATTAATTTAGAGAAAGGTGAATGTATATTTAATTCCAATGGTAATGTTTTGACAACCACCCTGAGAAAGGGCCGAGTAATTCCAAATCAATTGTGTATGAATCTAATGGTAAAATATGTCAGTATTGATGATGAAAATGTGTATAATATATGCCTTATTGAATGTTCTGAAGAAATGATGGATAAAATATCATTGCAGGAAAAGGTGTTAGAATCAGAATATTTATCTGTTATCCAAAGGGATGAACTGTACTACTTGTTGGAAGCATATCAGTCAATTTTTAGTAAACGTCCGGGTATAATAAAAGACTTTGAATACCATATAAAGACGTATGCACATAAACCCTTTTGTCGTACTTCCTATTCTATCCCATGGGCAAAGAAAGAAGTAGTCAGAAAGGAAATCAATAAAATGTTAGAATGGGGTATTATTGAGCCCTCAGATTCTGAATATTGTAACCCTCTTGTGGCGGTAATTAAACCCAATGGTGACATCAGATTGGTGTTGGATGCCAGAGAGATCAATAAGATCATTATACCTGTACAAACGCGACCGGAGAACCTAGAAGAGTTAGTACAAAAGTTTTATGGTGCCCGCTTCTTAACTTCTTTGGATATGCGTAGTTCATATTGGCAAACTAGAATATCGAAAGAATCTAGAAAATATACTGCATTCGTTTTTCTGGGCCGAAGTTACCAGTTTACTGTCATGCCATTTGGGTTGAAAATAAGCGGTGGTGTTTTCATATCGGCCTTAGATACCGTACTGGGCAGAGACCTTTTGAATGAAGTTACTTTATATGTGGATGATTTGCTAATTGCTTCTGAAACTTGGGAGGAACATTTGGACTTATTAAGAAGAGTTTTTGCGAAATTTTTGGAATACGGAGTTACTGTAAATTTGAGAAAATCCAAGTTTGCTCATCACCAATTGAAATTTCTTGGACATATAATCACTCCTGAAGGGATAAAACCAAATCCTAAAAAGATGGATGCGATTAACAGATGTGCTTATCCAAAGAATAGAACGGAATTAAAGTCATTTATCGGCTTAGTTTCATTTTTTCGACGATTTTTACCCAATCAGTTAGGAAGCCAAGACTGTTTGTTACGGCTGTTAAGAAAAAATGTCATGTGGGAGTGGAATTCCGAATGCACGCAAGCTTTTGATAACATCCGCAATGCTTTGACTAATGCTCCACTGCTACATCATCCGAGACTTGATCAAGATTTTTATATTGCTGCGGATGCTTCTGAAACAGGATTGGGTGCCACTCTTTTCCAGATGGACAATCTAGAAGATATCAGTACCATCAAAATAATTGGGTTTGCCAGCAGAACACTCTCTAGCTGTGAACGTGCATATTGTACTACTGAATTGGAAGTACTGGCCGTGGTCTGGTCCCTTAGGAAGTTTCGCTATTTTGTATATGGAAAGAAGATCATTGTATTCTGCGACCACAAAGCTTTATCTTTTATTTTAACAGGAAGGATGTTCCATTCACGTTTAACCCGGTGGGCCTTGCTACTGCAAGAATATGATATTACGCTCAAATACATCAGAGGGAAAGACAACATCATAGCTGATGCTCTTTCAAGACTACCGAAAAGAAAGAATAACAACGAGTGTGAAGAACGGACTATTGACTTTAAAGTCATGAATTTATCAAGGCAATATTGTGAGAGGCAGATTTCACAGCTATCTCGAAGTCTTCCACAACTGCAAGAAGATGATAAGTTGTGGAAAGCCATTAGGCATGCTGTTGAAAGCAAAACGCTAAGTCACTCTCAAGAACAGTATCAATTAAAATCCGGAATATTGTATCGGAGGAAGGATGAAGAAGATGTTTGGAAACTTTGTGTTCCAAATAAATATTTAGAATCACTAGTATGGTACACTCACTTGAATTGGGGTCATTTTGGTTCCGCTAAATGTACAGCCAAAATAGCACAATACTGCTATCATCCAAATTTGGGACGTATAGCTACAAATATTATTAAGAAGTGCAAAATATGTCAGAAGGCGAAACCCATAAACTATTGTCGGAAGATAGAATTACATCCTATCATCCCACAACAACCTTTAATGTTGGTGTCATGTGATGTCTGTGGGCCATGTCCCGTGACACGTGGACGGTTCAAATATGTATTGGCTTTCTATGATCTCTTTTCAAAATATGTGAAATTATATCCTTTGAAAAATCTCCACGTTCGACCCATGTTACGCAAATTTATCAACAACTATATAACTGAGCTTGGCAAACCTATAATGATCTTGACAGACAATGCTGCTTATTATACAAGTAAAGTATGGAGAGACACTATGAAAGAACAAGGAATCCAGCACATTTACATCTCAAGATTTTACCCTTGTGGAAATCCGGTTGAAAGAATCTTCCGAGAGTTGAACCGATTTTTACGGACGTATATACCCAAACAACATTATAAATGGATAGATTGGATTTATGAATTTGAGAAAGTGTATAATGACTTACCACACTTATCGACAGGTTATTCACCTAACCAAATAGTATTTGGTGAAAGTATTGTGCCAGAATGGATGAAGAAATTACCTGCGATAGAACAAAAGATTACCAAGAAAGAAGATATGGTGAAGAAGGTCTACGAAAACCTGAAGCATCAAGCACAATTGAGAAAAACCCGTTTTGATAAAAATGTGAAGAAAGTAGTCACATATGATGTAGGGGAAGAAATTTTATTGAGAAATCACCCAAAAGCATCAACCAGGAAAAGACTGAATAAGAAATGGCAATATTTATATACAGGTCCATACAAAATAATGAAAATACCTCATGAAGGGAGCTACCTCCTGGCAGATTGTGATACTGATGTAATTAAAGGCTTGTTCCCTCACATAGACCTGAAGAAGTATTATCAATAATGAGCAAAATATAGATTCAAGAAACACTGAATGATACCAAGACTACACTCAGTGGACTAAATAAAAGCGCCAGTGGATAAATACATACTTATACTAACTTACAAAGAAAATTAAAGAATGTACCGACGATTTCCATGAGATACCTTCTTGGTATCAGCAACAATGTCGACGCTGAAATACGATTTATCCTCTCACCGAACAGCGAGGATGGATGATTTAAAAGTGGAATTAAGAAGAAAAGAAAAGGACCAAATCCTCTCTGGTTAAACAAGTGGCCTAATAAGGGTTTTGGCCTAGGATGCCAATCGTCGAACCCGGCTGTGATCCCTGCCTTGCACAGTCGGTTGAAGAACTGAGGGCTTCATCCAAGAAAAAAAATGTGGTGTGAATATGAAGTGATTAGTGCGAAGTGTTTCTAAGACAACCTATAAACAAATGTGGAATTTAGTTAAGGGCATTTTGTCTAGGCCCATTAACTCAACTTAAATATTGTAGAATGTATGTACTGACTTGTTGAGTGAATCTGAGAGTGAGTGTATTCGCCGAAACAAATACCCTCTCCTGTCACAGTACACAAAAAAAAAAAAAAAAAAAAAGCCTGTTCTGTCTGGAACCCTCTTCAAGACATCACAGTCTGGGGGGCCGTGTAACATTACGAGTAAAGACAGCTATAACGGAACTTGAATAGCGTAAAGTTATCGTTAAAAACGCACGCCGCGCGATTTGTTACGATTTGGTCGGTCATAATAGTAGTAACATGCTTTTGAATACAATTAAAATATAACGGCGATATCTGTTTAGCGTTATTGGAAATAATATGTAATAAATTCATGGGTAAGGTAGCCGATCCTATAAGAAGAGGTAAAATTGGGCATATTAAGGTGTTTTGCTTTATATCGACTAAGCCGATGATACGGCGTCTTTTTTTTCCGTTTACTCTTAGAAGAAAAAAAAAAAAAAAGAAAACAAGTAACGATGTGCTAATTGTGCGTTGTGGAAAATATAGGGGCGAATTTTAAATAGCTACAGTGTATAATCAGACTAAAAAATGGACATTCAGTTACGTAAAATAGCGGACAGTGAAGTGTGGTCATTAAATTGAGTACACCTACAGGGCGGTAAATTCCGGAATAAGTATATTCGCATCTCACGAGGGACGCGATATTGAGACCGGTTTTTTTTATTATATCACGGAGAACGGGCTTCAATTTATAAAAAAACGAGAAAAGCTGTATCATTATCATTGACTGTTGGTGTCAAGTAACCAAAACTGTTCATCAAAGGGTTTCGGTGAATGAGTGGTGAATGTGAAATGAAACTGTGAACAAAGTTATGTTAAATAAAGCAGAAGAGACAAGACAGTTTGGTAGTACCTGTTATTATTCCATAAACTGTAACATTTCTTCTCGTTGTACGAAGCCTTTATAGACGATCGTTATGACAATTTGCTTTGAAGAGATCTCGTTACGAGTTAAGTTTTGGGGACCTGGTCAACAGGGAATAGTTCGTAGATCTTAACTACTGCAGCTATTCTGGAATCAGGTGCTACCGTGGCCGTTGTGTGTTGTCAATGGCTTAAGGTCATCATATCTCATGCTCTAAGAACGACGCGCCTTTCCTCTTGGTATAACGGTGTCTCACGGTAACCACGACAACGCCGACGGCGAAGGAAGATACGGTAGACTGCCTCGGGCATGGATGTGTGTGATGTCCTTAGGTTAGTTAGGTTTAACTAGTTCTAAGTTCTAGGGGACTAATGACCTCAGCAGTTGAGTCCCATAGTGCTCAGAGCCATTTGAACCATTTGAAAACGCTTATTTTCCATGTTAGAGCTCATTTTATTACTTCTCTTCAAATCACATTAATCATAGAATGGAAACACACAGCAACAGAACGTACCAGCGTGACTTCAAACACTTTGATACATGAAATGTTCAAAATGTCCTCCGTTAGCGAGGATACATGCATCCACCCTCCGTCGCATGGAATCCATGACGAGCTGATGCAACCCTGGAGAATGGCGTATTGTATCAAAGACGTCCACAATACGAGCACGAAGAGTCTCTACATTTGGTAACGGGGTTGCGTAGACAAGAGCTTTCAAATGCTCCCATAAATGAAAGTCAAGAGGGTTGAGGTCAGGAGAGCGTGGAGGCCATGGAATTGGTCCGCCTCTACCAATCCATCGGTCACCGAATCTGTTGTTGAGAAGCGTACGAACACTACGACTGAAATGTGCAGGAGCTCCATCGTGCATGAACCACATGTTGTGTCGCACTTGTAAAGGCACATATTCTAGCAGCACAGGTAGAGTATCCCGTATGAAATGATGATAACGTGCTCCATTGAAAATGGTTCAAATGGCTCTGAGCACTATGGGACTTAACATCTGTGGTCATCAGTCCCCTAGAACTTAGAACTACTTAAACCTAACTAACCTAAGGACATCACACACATCCATGCCCGAGGCAGGATTCGAACCTGCGACCGTAGCAGTCACGCGGTTCCGTGCTCCATTGAGCGTAAGTGGAAGAACATGGGGCCCAATCAAGAGATCACCAACAATGCCTGCCAAAACGTTCACAGAAAATCTGTGTTGATGACGTGATTCAACAATTGCGTGCGAATTCTCGTCAGCCCACTCATGTTGATTGTGAAAATTTACAATTTGATCACGCTGGAATGAAGCCTCATCCGTAAAGAGAACATTTGCACTGAAATGAGGATTGACACATTGTTGGATGAACCATTCGCAGAAGTGTACCCGTGGAGGCCAATCAGCTGCTGATAGTGCCTGCACACGCTGTACATGGTACGGAAACAACTGGTTCTCCCGTAGCACTCTCCATACAGTGACGTAGTCAACGTTACCTTGTACAGCAGCAACTTCTCTGACGCTGACATTAGGGTTATCGTCAACTGCACGAAGAATTGCCTCGTCCATTGCAGGTGTCCTCGTCGTTCTAGGTCTTCCCCCGTCGCGAGTCATAGGCTGGAATGTTCCGTGCTCCCTAAGACGCCGATCAATTGCTTCGAACGTCTTCCTGTCGGGACACCTTCGTTCTGGAAATCTGTCTCGATACAAACGTACCGCGCCACGGCTATTGCCCCGAGATAATCCATACATCAAATGGTCATCTGCCAACTCCGCATTTGTAAACATTGCACTGACTGCAAAACCACATTCGTGATTAACACTAACCTGTTGATGCTACGTACTGATGTGCTTGATGCTAGTACTGTAGTGCAATGAGTCGCATGTCAACACAAGCACCGAAGTCAACATTACCTTCCTTCAATTGGGCCAACTGGCGGTGAATAGAGGAAGTACAGTACATACTGACGAAACTAAAATGAGCTCTAACATGGAAATTAAGCGTTTCCGGACAGATGTCCAAATAACATCTTTTCTTTATTTGTGTGTGAGGAATGTTTCCTGAAAGTTTGGCCGTACCTTTTTGTAACACCCTGTATATACATGACCTTTTGGATAACGTCGGAACTTCACTGAGGCTTTTTGCGGATGATGCTGTAGTATATCGAGAGGTTGTAACAATGGAAAATTGTACTGAAATGCAGGAGGATCTGCAACGAATTGATGCATGGTGTAGGGAATGGCAATTGAATCTTAATGTAATGTGCAGCGAATACATAGAAAGAAAGATACTTTATCATTTAGCTATGATGTAGCAGGTCAGCAACTGGAAGCAGTTAATTCCATAAATTATCTGGGAGTAGGCATTAGGAGTTATTTAAAATGGAATGACCATACAAAACTAATCGTCGGTATAGCAGATGCCAGACTGAGATTCATTGGAAGAACCCTAAGGAAATGCAATGCGAAAACAAAGGAAGTAGGTTACGGTACACTTGTTCGCCCACTGCTTGAATACTGGTCACTGGTGTAGGGTTCGTACCAGATAGGGTTGATAGAAGAGATAGAGAAGATCCAACGGAGAGCAGCGCTCTTCGTTACGAGATCATTTAGTAATCGCGAAAGCGTTACGGAGATGATAGATAAACTCCAGCGGAAGACTCTGCAAGAGAGACGCTCAGTAGCTCGGTAAGGGCTTTTGTTGAAGTTTCGAGAACATACCTTCACCGATGAGTCAAGCAGTACATTGCTCCCTCCTACGTATATCTCTTTCACAGTCTGTCATACACACACATCAAAAAAAGTTTTGCATCGTCCCGGTTCCCAAAACTCCTGAAGACTGACGTTGACTGTATATACTGTATCACAGACGCAGTTCCTTTGACTGTTGAGAGATGACACTAAACCCGCCCAAAGATGTAAACAACAATGCATGAGCTGTGCCTATTGGACGGAGGGGGTCCGACAGCCGATCAGTTCCACTCATTCCACCAGGAAGGAGGTACACGGCTCGTGCTGTCAGTAGTCCAACCAAGCCTAGGCGGTCAATACCGAGGTTCGATCAAGTCCGCATTGTTAGTTTGTGCCAGGAAGGGCTCTCAACTAGGGATGTGTCCAGGCGTTTCGGAGTGAACCAAAGTGATGCTTTTCGGACATTGAGGAGATACAGAGAGACAGGAACTGTCGATGACATGCCTCGCTCAGGCCGCCCAAGGGCAACTACTGCAGTCGATGACCGCTACCTGCGGATTATGGCTCGGGGGAACCCTGACAGCAACGCCACCATGTTGAATAATGCTTTTCGTGCAGCCACAGGACGTCATGATACGACCCAAGCTGTGCGCAATACGCTGCATGATGCTCAACTTCACTCCCGACGTCCATGGCGAGGTCCATCTTTGTAACCACAACATCAGCGCGGTACGGATGGGCCCAGCAACATGCCGAATGGACCGCTCAGGATTGGCATCGCGCTCTCTTCATCGACGAGTGTTGCATATGCCTTCAACCAGACAATCGTCGGAGATGTATTTGGAGGCAATCTACTCAGGCTGAACGCCTTAGACACACTGTGCAGCGAGTGCAACAAGGTAGAGTTCTCTGCTGTTTACCGGTGGCGTTATGTGTGACCGACGTATGCTGGTGGTGGTCATGGAAGGCGCCGTAACGGCTGTACGATACGTGAATGCCATCCTCCGAGCAATAGTGCAACCATATCGGCAGCATATTGACGAGGCATTCGTCTTCATGAACGACAGTTCGCGCCCCCATCGTGCTCTTGTGAATGACTTCCTTCTGGATAACGACATCGTTCGACTAGAGTGGTCAGTATGTTCCCCAGGCACGAACCCTATCACACATGCATGGGATAGATTGAAAAGGGTTTATGTACGATATGACCCACCAACCACTCTGAGTAACCTACGCCGAATCGCCGTTGAGGAGAGGGACAATCTGGACCAACAGTGCCTTGATGAACTTGTGGATAGTATGCCACGACGAATACAGGCATGCATCAGTGCAAGAATACGTGCTACATGGTATTTGAGGTACCGGTGTGCTAGCAATATGGTCTCACTGTATGGTGGTAGAACGTGCAATGTGTGGTTTTCGTGAGCAATAAAAATGGCAGAAATGATGTTTATGTTGCTCTCTATTCCAGTTTTCTGTACAGGTTCCGAAACTCTCGGAACCGAGGTGATGCAAAACTTTTTTTGATGTGTGTAGATATTAATACAGAAAAGTAAGCAAACACGGACAGAAGAGCTTCAACCTCAAAATGATTAGTTACGTAATGTGTGAACAGTTAAGGCCTACTTGTTCAGTTGTGAGCCATCTTTTGCCTTGAAGCAGAAAAATGTCTTCTACCGTGGAGCACGGAATATTTGCAAATTAATACATTTTTATTTAACGTATTAATAATATTCCTTGTCCTAAAAATTGTAATTTATGTTAGTTGCAAACTGACAAACTTTTTTCGACTGCAACACTTTAAAATCTGAATACTTCTTCCTAGGTAGATGTCGGTAGTGTATCTTGGAACAGGTTTTTACTTTTAGGGAAATCTTACTTTTTCGGAGCAAATTTAGTAGTTTCAGAGAAAGACTACAACACACATAAAGTTAACGCTGTCATTTCAAAATCCTCTAAGAATAGTTGCATAACATAGTCTAATCTGGACATCTCTCTTCAAACAATTCTTCATACTGAAAACCACAACAACAACTACACGTCATCACTGAAATGTAGCTGGACCACCTGTTAATCTGCTTCATCGACGCAACACTTTCTTATGGCAGCATGAGTCATAATGAAAACTTTTGTTTCCGTTAATGATAAGTATAAAGTAATATTCAAATCGAAACGAAGCACTATTATCAACTTTTGCAACTATAAAAAATTATGAAAAGTAAAGATCGTAGTTTAAGAAAGATGTTGATTAAATATTGGTCATTTTTCATTCACGAACAGATGAACTTTTTCTTTACCTGTAAGATGTTAAAGGGCCATAGTCGTAGGTGGTCGGAGAAACGTCGTCTGTAGACTGATAAGTGAGGTTTCAAAATAATTCTTCGTAACATCTACGCTATCCGCTGACATATTATTTTGGAGTTATTATCGATAAAATACGGACGGTCCATAAGGACTGATGTAAACGTATGCGGATAAGCCGGTAGCAACTGACTTCTGATGAATTTAAATCATTTTCAGAGCAGTTTCAAATGTAAAATTCAATTATAATGCGGACTGAAGGGATTGTAAAGCGCTGTTGGTGACTTTTGACACATGAAGCTTATTTTATAGCCTATTATGTTTAATTCCGTTCTCATTATTATACGGAGCTAGAAATCAACTGGTACTTGGCAAATTTTGCTGCAAATACTGATTGACATCATAATGTTCCCTGTTTCGTTTGACACTGATTCACAATTCCTTTTATAGAACAGGTATTCGTGGCAAAAATAACGCATTTTCGTAGCTTTGAATTGTATCTTGCGATATTTGATTGCTAATATGTGTCGAATTATAAGCGTTCTTGAGTTCATAGCTATTATTAATAAAGATTTCGGGAAGTTTCTAGTGCAACCTGTTACAATGAGATGTCCCTTATGTTAAAATACACTCCTGGAAATTGAAATAAGAACACCGTGAATTCATTGTCCCAGGAAGGGGAAACTTTATTGACACATTCCTGGGGTCAGATACATCACATGATCACACTGACAGAACCACAGGCACATAGACACAGGCAACAGAGCATGCACAATGTCGGCACTAGTACAGTGTATATCCACCTTTCGCAGCAATGCAAGCTGCTATTCTCCCATGGAGACGATCGTAGAGATGCTGGATGTAGTCCTGTGGAACGGCTTGCCATGCCATTTCCACCTGGCGCCTCAGTTGGACCAGCGTTCGTGCTGGACGTGCAGACCGCGTGAGACGACGCTTCATCCAGTCCCAAACATGCTCAATGGGGGACAGATCCGGAGATCTTGCTGGCCAGGGTAGTTGACTTACACCTTCTAGAGCACGTTGGGTGGCACGGGATACATGCGGACGTGCATTGTCCTGTTGGAACAGCAAGTTCCCTTGCCGATCTAGGAATGGTAGAACGATGGGTTCGATGACGGTTTGGATGTACCGTGCACTATTCAGTGTCCCCTCGACGATCACCAGTGGTGTACGGCCAGTGTAGGAGATCGCTCCCCACACCATGATGCCGGGTGTTGGCCCTGTGTGCCTCGGTCGTATGCAGTCCTGATTGTGGCGCTCACCTGCACGGCGCCAAACACGCATACGACCATCATTGGCACCAAGGCAGAAGCGACTCTCATCGCTGAAGACGACACGTCTCCATTCGTCCCTCCATTCACGCCTGTCGCGACACCACTGGAGGCGGGCTGCACGTTGTTGGGGCGTGAGCGGAAGACGGCCTAACGGTGTGCGGGACCGTAGCCCAGCTTCATGGAGACGGTTGCGAATGGTCCTCGCCGATACCCCAGGAGCAACAGTGTCCCTAATTTGCTGGGAAGTGGCGGTGCGGTCCCCTACGGCACTGCGTAGGATCCTACGGTCTTGGCGTGCATCCGTGCGTCGCTGCGGTCCGGTCCCAGGTCGACGGGCACGTGCACCTTCCGCCGACCACTGGCGACAACATCGATGTACTGTGGAGACCTCACGCCCCACGTGTTGAGCAATTCGGCGGTACGTCCACCCGGCCTCCCGCATGCCCACTATACGCCCTCGCTCAAAGTCCGTCAACTGCACATACGGTTCACGTCCACGCTGTCGCGGCATGCTACCAGTGTTAAAGACTGCGATGGAGCTCCGTATGCCACGGCAAACTGGCTGACACTGACGGCGGCGGTGCACAAATGCTGCGCAGCTAGCGCCATTCGACGGCCAACACCGCGGTTCCTGGTGTGTCCGCTGTGCCGTGCGTGTGATCATTGCTTGTACAGCCTTCTCGCAGTGTCCGGAGCAAGTATGGTGGGTCTGACACACCGGTGTCAATGTGTTCTTTTTTCCATTTCCAGGAGTGTATAATACTGACATATTAGTTTAAAACTTAGATGACAAGTGCATAAATGTTGTAAAATAAATACTTTTTATGGATGAATACTGACTGTCAGTTGAAGTGGAAGATAAATATGCTAGCAAAGAGCAGGTTATCGGCGTGTTACGCCCTTACAGACCATTCATTAGTGTGTATCAGCAAGGGCATGATTGTTACGTACTGTTACTATGTGCAGTCACTTCTTTGCTGTGAGATCACTTTTTGGGGATCAGATACACCAAATATAGACAACATATTTAAACTATAGGAAAGATCTACAAGAGTAATACCTAAAAACAGAAGTCGGGCTCATTATAAAAATCTTTTTTAAACTGTTGGTGATACTAATGGCCCGAAATAAGTTCATTTACCAAAGAAACAATGGTAATTATAACACTAACACTTCTCTATATGATCGTGCGTCAAGAAGAAACTTAAAAAACACATACCGAGAAAAATTAAAAAAAAAGACTGAAAACATTTTCTGCTTGGGAATCAGACTATACAATGAACTGCCTGAGATGAAAGAGGTACTGGTAGCTATAAAGAACGTCTTTAAAAACGCTAATAGGGCAAACCACTTAAGTAATGTATACTATACAGTAAAATTTAGGAAGAATGTAAGTATGAAATTATAACGAAATGAATACCCTTAGCTGCATACAGGCGTTAATATAAGTCAGCGGGGACAGTTGAAAATATGTGCCCGACTGGGACTCGCACCCAGGAGCTCCTGCTTACATGGCAGACGCTCTATCCATCTGTGCCACCGAGGACACAGATAATAGTGCGACTGCAGGGACTTATCTCTGGCACGCCTCCCGTGAGACCCACGTTCCCAACTTATTGTCCCGCACTATATTCATAGTTCCCCTGCCCATTAGAGTCATTACTCGCGGCTTTTTGCCGATTCCCGTAAGAGTTCGGGCACTGTTTGTGCTCCGCACAGAAGAACATGGTCAAATGGCCGGTGAGCCTTAACTATGCATAGATAGATAGAGCGTCTGCCATGTAAGCAGGAGATCCTGGGTTCGAGTCCCGGTCGGGGCAAACATTTTCAACTGTCCCCGTTTACTGATATCAACGCCTGTATGCAGCTAGAGGTATTCATTTCATTGTAATTTCATTCTAACGAGCTGCGTGGTCACCGATGGTATCTGTTCTTTCGGAAATATCAGAATAATCCGATTTTCAAACAAAAAGGCAGTTTCTACAGCAGGTCATTTGAATATAGGAAGAATTTAATCCAAATGGATTATAAAGTATCAGTGACATTCTAGAGTACACCATCACTGTATAACGTATATTACTGGAACACAGCACGCCAAAGAACTTTGATGAAAAACCTCGCTTCATCTGTCTAATATCAAAATTTATTTAATTATGGAGGGATGCTTATTCAGTTTTTGAAACAGACAAATGAGGATGCACAAAGAAAATAATGCAGAAGCAGGGGATGTCATCATTGGTTTGTGATATCAAACAGACGAATGTGTGTGAAATGTGTGGACTACGTAAGGTGACTCGAAATGAGATATGAAAAAAAAAAAAAAATAGCCGGCCGCTTCAGTCTGGTTCTAGGCACTTCAGTCTGGAACCGCGTGACCGCTACGGTCGCAGGTTCGAATCCTGCCTCGGGCATGGATATGTGTGATGTCCTTAGGTTAGTTAGGTTTAAGTAGTTCTAAGTTCTAGGGGACTGATGACCACAGATGTTAAGTCCCATAGTGCTCAGAGCCATTTGAACCATTTTTTTTTGAAAAAAATAGGTTGCCATTAGTTTCGAAATTAACTAGGCCTTTAACTAATTTTTGCCTGAATGTTTTTAAATTTTAATTTATTTTACTGTAGTATTAAGGTGAGATTAGCTTTTGTGACCTAGACCGCTAATGCACGCCCCACGGTGGCGCTCGATTCGAAGGTAGTGAATTCGAATCCCATTGATAGAAGAAATTCTACCCACTATTATTTGGCCGATGAGGGGAAGGAAACTGGCGGCGTTAAGTTTCTGGCCTCTAGGTTTCCTGTCAGTGTCGTGTGGGATGGGGACTTAAATCACGGCGGTCCCCTTGGTGCTACTCGATGGGAGTTGTCTTTGCAGAGGCAGCGGGTTTCACCTTCTCTCTTCCCTTCGCCCGTAACAACACAAACACAGTGCTAGACTGCACAAGCGCCCATCACAGTCACCCAAACGACTCAAATACACGTACCTGACATTTCGTAACAAGTCAGGCGAAGCCGACGGCAAACCACTTCCAGTTAGGAAGGAAGAAAGATTAGAGTTTTAATGTCCCGTCCACAATACGGCCACCAGAGAACACAAGCTCAGATTACACAAGGATGGGGAAGAAAACGGGTCGTGCCTTTTTCAAAGGAACCATCCCGGCATTTGCCTGAAGCGACTTAAGGAAATACTTCCACTGGTACTGTAGCGTCGCAGCTATTACGCGACTGCAGATTTTTGCAGTAAGTTTTGTTACGTTGTGGCAAGCTGTTTTGGAAGCCTGCAGTATACATTTGGCGGCGGCCGGCTTGTGGCCTGCCGTATGCATCATAGCCACACCTGTCGCTAAAGCGGACCGTGAGAATGCTCACTGTGGCGTGTACTAAAATCACTTATTCACCTCTCCTAAGGAACTAAATAACTACGTTAAATATCATCTGTTTTATTCCAAATTTGGTACATGAACTTTTGTTATTCAGACGAACTTCGTGTCAAAATTTGATACCGCTGTCTATAATAGTTTCGCAGATATAAAAAAGCCATTAAAAAGTACTTAAACGACACTTAAGAAAGTAAATTCAGATAGAAACAATAACAGTTTATATTTCTTTTGTTATCTGAAAACAGTAATAGCACTCAAAGTGTGCCGATTTATTTTATAAAGATTTTCAATTCTAGATTTTCGATAATTTTTCTTTCGTAATGAAAATAACAGTTTAAAAGTTTATATTTTTATTTTGTGTTTGGGAAAGAGTAAATGAGAGTGAATGTGAGTGTGTATGTGGGACATACATCAATTTTTAATTCCATATTGTATTACACCTTTCGTAACTAGCAAGTGTTACGCCACCAGGGTGGGTTGGGTTGTTTCGGGGAAGGAGACCAGACAGCGAGGTCATCGGTCTCATCGGATTAGGGAAGGACGGGGAAGGAAGTCGGCAGTGCCCTTTTGAGAGGAACCATCCCGGCATTTGCCTGGAGCGATTTAGCGAAATCACGGAAAACCTAAATCAGGATGGCCGGACGCGGGACTGAACCGTCGTCCTCCCGAATGCGAGTCCAGTGTGCTAACCACTGCGCCACCTCGCTCGGTGTGGGAGCATATCTCGCAGGAAAATTAATGTTAACTTCACAGTGGAATACATTTGTAATTAAGTGAAATTGTTCGTCGACTTGCCAATACAGTGCAACCACATTTTACGCATCTTCTCATTCTCTGGAACGCTCAAAAACAACTTTTCAGGAGTTTTTCAAATGGCTCAAATGGCTCTGAGCACTATGGGACTTAACATCTGAGGTCAGCAGCCCCCTAGAACTTGATACTACTTAAACCTAACTAACCTAAGGACATCACACATATCCATGCCCGAGGCAGGATTCGAACCTGCGACCGTAGCGGTCGCACGGTTACAGACTGAAGCCCCTAGAACCGCTCGTCCACACTGGCCGGCCCAGGAGTTTTTATAGGTGTATTTGTACAGTATAGTACTGACACACCATTTATAACCCATTTTCTGAAACGTAAATTCGAAAACAAGGCGTCACTGTGAATTAGCATCATGACAGCAGTAGCAGAGAGCTAGCCAGTGACGTCACAGACATCACATGGCTCAAATTGAGCGTTTTAGCGGCCTTTCAAATTATATGAATTTCATTTCCGTTTTTGTAAAATAATACTGAAATTCAAGGGGGAAAAAGCCTGTTGGGGTCATAAAATGAGATAATTAATCATTTAAGACAGTTTCCAGAAAACAGTCAAATACCCTACTACTGTCGGGTTTGAAACGGATTGTATTTGCAAGGTGCCCCTGTCTCTCCACCTGCCTTTACAACACTGTTTAATCATTATCTTTTCTTGATCCTTGCCGATCCAGCGTTTCCTCATTTTATTGATTCCCAAAATGTCCAAATCTGAATCGCTAGCCTTTCTCTTCCTACTCACACTTTGAGACTTGCCTGACTCCTCACATCCTGACCATCCTTAAGTGGTTTGGCTTGGTTCCCCTAAATCGCTATGCCCAAATATTGGTACAATTCCTCTAAGAATACTACGATATATTCCCTTGACAGCTATGGACTACGCGGACATTATTGCGGGCTCCCTGCATGCTTTCATGCTCGATATCTTCCCCGTCTGTGATGGCACTTTCCAGCGGTGTAATGTCCATGTCACATGGCCAAATTCGTGGTACAGCAGTTTGAGGAGTACGATAGTGAAGTTACGTACATGTTGTGGCCAGCAGATTCGCGTGATCTGACCTGAATCGAGTACAGACTAAGACAAAAAGAAACGACGCGCCAGGAAGGAAATACGCGAATGCGACGGAAATTGGTAGACGTGATTTACATGTGCAGCAAAGTAATGATTACAATTTCAGAAAAATTGGATGATTTATTCAGGAGAAAAAGCTTCACAAATTGAGCAAGTTAAAAATGCGTTGGTCCACCCTTGGCCCTTATGGAAGCACTTATTCGGTTTGACACATTGAAACAGTTGTTGGATATCGTCCTGAGGGATATCGTGCCAGATTCTGTCCAATTGGCGAGGTAGTTCGTCAAAATCCCGAGCTGCTTGAGGGGCCCTGTCCACAATGCGGCATATGTTCTCAACTGTGGAGCGATTCGGCGACCTTGCTGGTCAAGGTATGGTTTGGCAACTACGAGACAAGCAGTAGAAACTCTCTTTGCGTCCGGACGGGCATTATCTTGCTGAAATATACGCCCAGGATGTCTTGTAGTGAAGGGCAACAAAGCGTGGCGTAGAATGTAGACGGCGTACCGTTATGCTGTAAGCCTGCCGCGGATGACAACCAAAGGGGTCCCGCTATGAAAAAAAATGGCACCGCAAACCCTTCACTCCTGGTTGTCGTGCCATATTGTGGGCACCGTGTCCCACCGCTGTCCGGCTTCGACCTGAAGCCTCGTTGACTGGAATAGAACTACCTCCAGTGATGAGTGGCGCTTCGAACTGAGCCCCGATGACCACCGAAGACGTGTCTGGAGACCCCTGAACAGATGTGGGAAACCAGCATGGCTGCCGCCCGCCTTACACCCCGACAACCGGGTGTGATGGTCTATGGTGTCAATTCATTTCGTAGCAGGACCCTTTTGGTTGTCATCTGCAGCTCCCTTACAGCACCTCCACGATATTCTACGCCCCGATTTGTTGCCCTTCAAGGCAAGCCGTGCTGGATTTGAATTTCAGCAAGATAACACCCGTTCGCATACGGCGAGAGCTTGCACTGTTCGTTCAAATGGCTCTGAGCACTATGGGACTTAAACGCTGAGGTCATCAGTCCCCTAGAACTTAGAACTACTTAAACCTAACTAACCTAAGGACATTACATACAGCCATGCCCGAGGCAGGATTCGAACCTGCGACCGTAGCGGTCACGCGGCTCCAGACTGTAGCGCCTAGAACCGCTCGGCCACTCCGGCCGGCTGCACTGTTGGTCTTCGTGCTTGTTATCCCCTACCTTGGCCAGAAAGGTCGCCGGGTCTCTCCCCAATTGAGAACATTTGTAGCATTTTGGGCACGGCCTTCTGGATTCTGACGATCTAACGCGCAAATTGCAACACAATTTGAAACTATATCCCTCAGGAGGAGATCCAACAAGTCTGTCAATGAGTGCGAAACCGAATAGCTGCTTGCATACGGGCCAGAAGTGTACCAACGCAGTATTGACTTGCTGAATTTGCGAAGTTCTTTCCCCTGAATAAATCATCCAGTTTTTCTGAAATTGTAATCATTTGTTTGTCTGTACATGTGCAACACATCTACCGATTTTTGTCCCATTCGGATAATTCCTTTGCGTGCGTCTTTTTTTTCCTTAGAATGTCCATCTGGGACGCTATCGGGCGTTAATTCCACGCCCACAAATCACAGCGCCGTAATACTTGTTTCGTAAGTAAAACCGCCTCTTCTTGCTGCAACTTAATTTATTTTTCCCAGACGCATTTCGCCTATTTCTTGGTCTAAGGCATCTTCAGTGGGATGTAGAACGACACAGTTTTGTTTGTTTTAGATTATCAAACAGTTCATATCATGTTTTTTTATCCAATTTAGTAATTACAATTTGCTGTGTTATGTGTTTCCTCTCATCTGGTCTGGAGGTCGCACTATCACTTTATTTTGTATTCCGAAATCTTTCACGCTGTTCACCATGTTTCTCCTTCTTTTTTGTGATGTACCGTACTATTATTCTTTTGCCAGTAGATATAGCCATTTGTTCGAACACTGTACTCTTAACAACGTAAATATTGTAAGTTCACTATGTGTTTGCTTCTCTTTCATTTGCTTACCTACATGTTGCCAACCTAACGACGTAGATGTTCAAAATGAACTTCT
The DNA here is from genome assembly GCF_023898315.1 of Schistocerca nitens. Classification (NCBI taxonomy): domain Eukaryota; kingdom Metazoa; phylum Arthropoda; class Insecta; order Orthoptera; family Acrididae; genus Schistocerca; species Schistocerca nitens. Next base: position 871,545,668 of record NC_064617.1, read on the forward strand.
GTTAATGATGTTTATCTCTCTCTGTCTCTCTCTCTCTCTGTGTGTGCGTGTGTGAGTCTAAGAGAGAGAGACAGAAGAGAGAGAGAGAGAGAGAGAGAGAGAGAGAGAGAGAGAGAGAGACTGAGCTGAAGAGTGTGTATATGGTTCTTTTTTTTTAATAGTGTGTGTGTGTGGGGGGGGGGGGGGAAGTGTTGTGGCGGACTGGGGTTGTAGAATGTTGAATATGAATGTAATCGCTGTTAGAGAGTGGTTGAAACTTTTGGTGACAGCTGCTTTGACTTTTGGTTTCAATGCTCTGTGGAGGGGTTCACGTATAAGTGAGTGAAAAGATGTTGGGTGGTATTATTATAATATTGGGTGGTACTATTATTATATTAATGCTCTTTGGGACCGTCATTCCATTATTTTATCTATTAGTGTGAACAATGAATTGTTTGGCATGTGTACTTGATCATTCAACAGGGTTTTCCTTCCTGCTTTGGTTTTTTGTGTGTGGTAATTCTCTTGCAGGCTTAGGAGGTGTTTGTTATTGTTGATTCTAATTATTTTCATGTCTTCTTCTCTAGTGGTTGGTTTGTGGTTATGTTGCCTTAGGTGTTTTGCAGATGTGCATTGGTTTGTCCCATACTTCCAGTTACATCAAATGTTGCTATTATACAAAACAAAAAAACAAAAAACCGCGACGTGAGCTGATTGATAATCTGAAAATAACAAAACTGTATCGTTCTAGATCCCACTGAAGACTCCTTAGAGCAATAAAAAAGGCGAAACACGTCTGAGAAAAATAAATTAAGTTGCAGCAAAAGAAGGCGGTTTTATTTACGAAACAAGTATTTCTGTGCTTGCTGTGGAGGATGGCCACGCAGACCAACTTGTGACACAGCTCCGTTATTTACGGAAATAGCGCGACCTGTGTGTAGAGTTCTAGTGCCACGTACCTCCGATCGAGTCGGCTTTATGTGCGAAATATCGGCTATCGTTCACTCAGCGTGTCGTTTGCCTTCTTTCGTAGACGGAGAAGCCTTTAACGCAGTGCTGCGTGCTATCAGAAGCTGGCAGCGACACGCAGTACAGAGGCGGAGTGACTCGCTTCGTCGCTCCCTCGGCCGCTGTCCGCTGGGGTAGGGCGCCACCGCCCACCCCACCTGTCGCACGCGCACACGCACGCAGCCCAGCCAGAGATGCCCGCGCCCGCAGTCGCCACTCACTCACCTGTACAGCGACCGCCGCCGCCGCCGCCATGCTGCCTCGCGCCGGACTGAGCTTATCTGCGCTCGCTCGCCTCCCGACTTATCTCTGATTGCTGATTAGCTCTATCTGTCAGGCCGCACCTCGCGCCGCGCCGCGCCTCACCTCGCGTCGCCACGAATCCAGGGAAACGGGCGGGGCCGGGATCGCACCCCGCGCAGTGCACCCGCGGGCGAGTACCAGCTTCCGGTTTGCTCCCGGCACAATCCTTCCGGCGGCCCGGCCCCGCTGGGGGACATCGACGCCGCCCGCCGCTGGGTAAGCGCGTCTGCGCGCACAAAAGGCGCTGAGCCAGCAACACGCGCCCCACCTCACGCGCTCTTCGCATTGTCTCTCGAACCTCGGGCGCATTCTTCAGAGCTAGCGACGCTGCCCTGTGCTCTTCCCAGATTTCCGAATGGGGTTCCAAATTTTGCATAGTGACCAACTCTCCCGTATTTCCCGATACCTCACGTATTGTACACTACTGGCCATTAAAATTGCTACACCACGAAGATGACGCGCCACAGACGCCAAATTTAACCGACAGGAAGAAGATGCTGTGATATGCAAATGATTAGCTTTTCACAGCATTCACACAAGGTTGGCGCCGGTGGCGACACCAACAACGTGTGACATGAAGAAAGTTTTCAACCGATTTCTCATACACAAACAGCAGGTGACCGGCGTTGCCTGGTGAAACGTTGTTGTGATGCCTCGTGTAAGAAGAAGAAATGCGTACCATCACGTTTCCGACTTTGATAAAGGTCGGATTGTAGCCTATCGCGATTGCGGTTTATCGTATCGCGACATTGCTGTTCACGTTGGTCGAGATCCAATAACTGTTAGCAGAATATGGAATCGGTGCGTTCAGGAGGGTAATACGGAACGCCGTGCTGGATCCCAACGGCCTCGTATCACTAGCAGTCGAGATGACAGGCATCCTATCCCCATGGCTGTAACGGATCGTGCAGCTACGTCTCGATCCCTGAGTCAGCAGATGGGGACGTTTGCAAGACAACAACTATCTATACGAAGAGTTCGACGACGTTTGCAGCAGCACGGACTATCAGCTCGGAGACCATGGCTGCGGTTACCCTTGCCACTGCATCACAGACAGAAGTGCCTGCGATGGTGTAGTCAACGACGAACCTGGGTGCACGAATGGCAAAACGTCATTTTTTCGGATGAATCCAGGTTCTGTTTACAGCATCATGATGCCCGCATCCGTGTTTGGCGCCATCGCCGTGAACTCACATTGGAAGCGTGTATTCGTCATCGCCATACTGGCGTATCACCCGGCGTGATGGTATGGGGTGCCACTGGTTACACGTCTCGGTCACCTCTTGTTCACATTGACGGCACTTTGAACAGTGGACGTTACATTTGAGATGTGTTACGACCCGTGGCTCTACCCTTCATTCGATCCCTGCGAAACCCTACATTTCAGCAGGATAATGCACGACCGCATGTTGCAGGTCCTCACGGATCTTACCGGATACAGAAAATGTTCGACTGTTGCCCTGGCCAGCACATTCTCCAGATCTCTCACCAATTGAAAACGTCTGGTCAGTGGTGGCCGAGCAACTGGCTCGTCACAATACGCCAGTCACTACTCTTGATGAACTGTGGTATCGTGTTGAAGCTGCATGGGCAGCTGTGCCTGCACAAGCCCTCCAAGCTCTGTTTGACTCAATGCCCAGGCGTATCAAAGGCATTATTACGGCCAGAGGTTCCTGTTTGGGTAGTGATTTCTCAGGATCTATGCACCCAAATTGCGTGAAAATTTAATCACATGTTAGTTCTGGTATAATATATTTGTCCAATGAATACCCGTTTATCATCTGCATTTCTTCTTGGTGTAGCAATTTTAATGGCCAGTAGTGTATTTTTTTTACTCCTCCCGGCTCCCATATGGACCGCCTAATTCTACATTTCGGCAGCGGTCGCTGTTTTAAATATTAATCCCGCGAAGAACTATCTATAGTTCAAATAGCCCGACCCACAGTACTTGAAAAGTTTTCGTATAATAATCAGTACTTTACTCGACGCACACTGAAGTGACAAAAGTCAATGGATAGCTGTATGCACATATACAGATCGAGGCCACGAGAAAGATAGGCCGCGCTGGATTAGCCGAGCGGTCTCAGGCGCTGCAGTCATGGCCTCTGCGGCTGGTCGCGGAGGAGGTTCGAGTCCTCCCTCGGGCATGGGTGTGTGTGTTTGTCCTTAGGATAATTTAGGGTAAGTAGTGTGTAAGCTTAGGGACTGATGACCTTAGCAGTTAAGTCCCATAAGATTTGACACACATTTGAACATTTGAGAAAGACAGGCCGCGGCGCGTACGTCACGAAGGTAGTCCTGAACTCGCTCGGTCGCTCAGCTCAGCAGACAAAATGCGTTTCTAAAGCTGTTAATTCGCAGCTGGGCGTGTAAGTACTATCGAGAATTGCATCTTCCGCTGGAATCTGCTATTATGAAGTCTTTAACAGTACTACAGCAAAATTGAATTTAAGATCAGTACTCGATATAAATGGTATAACGGCTTGTTTGTAGCATTCAGTCTTTTCTGATCAGCAGTACTCATTACATGCTGGAAGTGGTGCGTTACGCAACTGATAATCATTTTAGTATGATTTTAGGTTATTGTACGCCAGTACAGTCGTAACAAATTATAAGTAGGCCCATGGACTTCTCATCATTATAGGACTAATAACAGTAAGATTCCATAATAGCGGATTCCAGCAGAAAATTCAGTTTTCGTTTGTACGGTCACGCCTAGTTACGAGTTAACAGGTGTAGAAACGTAGTTTGTCTGCTGACTCGAGCGAGCGAGCAAGCGCAGGACTAGCTTCGTGACGTACGCGCCGCGGCCTGCCTTTCTCGTAGGCCTCGATACAGATGGCGGTAGTTTAGCGTACAGAGGGTACAAGAGGGCAGTACATTGGCGGAGAAGTCATTTGCACTCAGGTGATTCAGGTGAAAGAGTTTCCGACGTGGTTATCGCCGCACGTCGGGAACTGACAGACTTTGAGCGCGGAAATTGTATTCGGAGCTAGATGCATGAGATATTCCATTTCGAAAATCGTTAGGGACTTCAATATTCCGCTATCCACAGTGTCAAGAGTGTGTCGGGAATACCAAGTTTCAGGCATTACCTCTCACCACGGACAAGGAAGTGGCCGGTGGCCTTCACTTAACGATCAAGAGCAGTTGCGTTTGCCTAGAGTTGCCAGTGCTCACAGACAAGCTACACTGCGTGAAATAGCCACAGAATTCAATGTGTAACCTTCGACGAATGTATTCGTTCGGACACTGCGGCGAAATTCGACATTAATAGGCTATGGCAGCAGACGACCAATGGTAATGATTTTTTGCTAACAACGCGACACCGGCTGTGGCGCCTCTCCTGGGCTTGTGACCCTAGAGGACTGGAAAACCTTAACCTGGTCTGTTGAGTCCTGATTTCAGTTGGTAACATTTGACGGTAGGTTTACAGTGTGCAACCAAGTTTTGAACAAAGCTCCATAAAGGTGTGGGCGGTGTTTACATGGAATGGACTGGCTCCTCTGGTCCAACTGAACCGATCAGTGCCTGGAAAGGTTATAAAATGGCTCTGAGCACTATGGGACTCAACTGCTGTGGTCATAAGTCCCCTAGAACTGAGAACTACTTAAACCTAACTAACATCACACACATCCATGCCCGAGGCAGGATGCGAACCTGCGACCGTAGCAGTCGCACGGTTCCGGATTGCGCGCCTAGAACCGCGAGACCACCGTGGCCGGCCGGAAAGGTTATATTCGGCTACTTGTAGACGATTTGCAGCCATTCAATTACTTCATTTTCCCAAACAACATTGAAATTTTTATGGATGACGATGCTCCACGTCCCAAGTCACAGTTATTCGCGGCTGGTATGAAGAACATACTGGATAATTCGAGCGAACGATTTGGCCACCCAGCTCGCCCGACATGAATCCCGTCAAAACATTTATGGGACATAATCGAGAAAAACAATTTGTGCACAAAATTCTGCACCGGCAGCACTTTCGCAGTTGTGGGCGGCTGCAGAGGCAGCACGACTCAGTATTTCTTCAGGGGACTTCCAGCGACTTCTTGAGTCCATGCCCCGACGATTTGCTGCACTGTGCCGGCCAAAAAGAGGTCCCACACGATATTAGAAGGTGTCCCACGACTTTTGTGACATCATTATATAACTGTTCTTCTCGTCGTGCAATGGAAAGAAGACGATTTGGCTCAAGGAAATGTATGGAGCGCAGAAATAATGATATGGCCTACGCGTCCAGAGGCATTATAAGAGTTGAAATGTTTACCTGTTTCCCGGTCAGTACTGGCAACCCACCGATGCGCTTGCTTCGTATCGATCGACAACTATGGTATAAATGAAACACGTCCTAACAAGGACTCGAGAAAGCAGATTATAGAAACTTTTAAGAACGCTCGTTACATTATTTGTTCCTCAGTCGGCTACAGAACACAACAGCATTTCGTATTGCTTCAAAATCTCTTAAGTTGGCAGCAATCGAAAACAGAGGACAGTCAACACGTAAAGTTCCGCAATTGTACTTACTATACTGTGTCTTACTACACGCTTTTGTACTCTAAGAAATACATCATCTCAGTTTGTGGAATTACCCCAAAATACGATACCATATGACGTAATAGAGTAAAAGTACGGCATTTTTTTTTATTTACAACTTCATTGTCACCCGTTTCAGGAAAATACGATGTAGTTGTGCAATTGAAATTTATTGCGACAAAATCTACATCTACATATACACACATCAAAAAAGCTTTGCTATCACCTCGGTGTAGAGAGTACCCGAACCTGTACAAAAATTGGAATAGAGATAAAATTAAACATCATTTCCACCCTTTTTATTGCTCATGAAAACTACACATTGCATTTTGTACCACCATACAGCGACACTTTCAAAGGTGGTGGTCCAGATTGCTGTACACACCAGTAGGTGTGTCGCTACTCTCCTTACGCTTCGTCATCCAGGTACATCCTTACGTATGTCGCATGTTATTCCATCGATAATCGGACATTATCTTGCCAGCTCAGTCAATGGGTATCTTCTCCTACCTGTTGATGATCCAGCTACGTAGAGGTTCGCGTAGGGTACTCCCTAAGTATTTAGAAAAATATTGTCCGTATTTTGGGTTCTGTACGATCTAACAATGAGGTTCTTGTAGGTAATTCCAAAAGTCTAATACATCTTTAGGTCCATCGTGAAATAAGTATTGTACTGCATGCCCAATAGTAGAAGCCGAAGTGTGATGTGTTCCGGAGTCAGTCGTAGAAAATACGACAAAATTTGTCGCAAGCCATACGTCTTCTGCCGCGCCACATGTGAGACGGTGCTCGTCCGTTTCCGGTATTCCGCAATCTACACATAGAGGCGATTCCTGTGTAACCGCGTGTATCGTCCGCCACACCACCTTCCAATTAACCTGAGGGTTTTTGGCCTGCACGATGTTTGGCGGGCGCCTCTGCTGTAGGGCATCTCCTTCCAGGTCCTCGATGTTCTACTGACAATTCAACTGTGTTTGGAAAGTGCCCTTCTCGAAGATGCAATGGATTTGCCTCGTCTGATCTACGACCTCTTCGTGCTTTTCATTCTTGCCGGTATGTCTCTAAAATGTCACGAACGACGCTGAGAAGAAATTCGGTGACTGGAGTGTTTTTTGCGGTATGAATCTTGTGTAAGTCCGATCAAAAAGTTTCGTTCGAAGGCCGTACAGTCCAGAATCAGCATGCCAATCAGACAAAATCGCTGTGAGCATCGAGTCAGTTGTCCCGCCATATTGAAGACACCCGTTTGGTAAAACACGATTCCTGCTGCTGTAAGTGCCTGCTGCACATCCTCTTCTGACAGGCGTGATAATTGCGTGGGTACCGTTCTCCAGTGTTAGAGACACCATGTTCCTAGAAATGACTAAGCTGTGGTCCACGATAATCAAAGAACAGGGAGAGGATCACCTCTCCAGCAGAATTCCTTAAGACGACGGGACGATGGATGCCGACACTGCCCGAAACATGTTCTTCATTCTCAGATGGTTGGTTGTCTGCTGGTGTACTTCCTTCGGTAGCCAGGAAAACAGTAACAGCACGCTGGTCCTGTTTGGACGTCGCCATAGTTCATGTTTCCACGTTTACCTCACTCACGTCGTTAAGTCACGAATGCCACTCTCATGCCTACATGTCGGTGCTTATATACCTGTATGTGAGTCGCCCTATGTTACACAAACGCAGCAGGAACGCTCTCAAACGGAAAACGCCTCTAATAAATGACGTGGGCATTTTGCACACACGTGTCTGAGGAGTGAAAAAAGAGTTTTTTGGTACGATTACAGTATTTAGCGCACACATTGCGTTGGCCCCCTGTACCCAAACACTCGTTGTGATCCAACACCACATTTTGGTTTAAATTTTTGGATCTTATTTTGGTAGTCCGTTTTCACACCTGATTTCATTCCTGCTGTATGGCATGTCGTCAACATACGTACGCCTCTTCTGTTATGCTGCTTCGAGGCCATCATAGCATCTGTTGACATACATTCCGACCCATCTCTTTGTAGTTGCGCTTCAAGTATTCACCTTGACGCCTAACAGTAACTACTGCATTTGTTGTTCTTTCATGCAAGCGGTGGAAGAGAGACGGATTTGTGCACCCATTGTCAACATACAGGGGGCATTTACTAAGGAAACCACGAAACGTACATTACTGGCCATTAAAATACTACACCTCGAAGATGACGTGCTACCGACGCGAAATTTAACCGACAGGAAGAAGATGATGCGATATGCAAATGATTAGCTTTTCAGAGCATTCACACAAGGTTGGCGCCGGTGGCGACACCTACAACGTGCTGACATGAGGAAAGTTTCCAACCGATTTCTCATACACAAACAGCAGGTGACCGGCGTTGCCTGGTGAAACGTTGTTGTGATGCCTCGGGTAAGGAGGAGAAATGGGTACCATCACGTTTCCGACTGTGATAAAGGTCGGATTGTAGCCCATCGCGGTTGCGCTTTATCGTATCGGGACATGGCTGCTCGCGTTGGTCGAAATCCAATGACTGTTAGCAGAATATGGAATCGGTGGTTTCAGGAGGGTAATACGGAACGCCGTGCTGGATCCCAACGACCTCCTATCACTAGCAATCGAGATGACAGGCTTCCTATCCGCATGGCTGTAACGGATCGTGCAGCCACGTCTCGATCTCTGAGTCAACAGATGGGGACGTTTGCATGACAACAACCATCTGCACGAACAGTTCGACGACGTTTGCAGCAGCGTGGACTATCAGCTCGGAGACCATGGCTGCGGTTACCCTTGACGCTGCATCACAGACAGGAGCGCCTACGATGGTGTACCCAACGACGAACCTGGGTGCACGAATGGCAAAACGTCATTTTTTCGGATGAATCCAGGTTCTGTTTACAGCATCATGATGGTCGCATCCGTGTTTGGAGACATCGCGGTGAACGCACATTGGAAGCGTGAATTCGTCATCGTCATACTGGCGTATCACCCGGCGTGATGGTATGGTGTGCCATTGGTTACACGTCTCGGTCACCTCTTGTTCGCATTGACGGTACTTTGAACAGTGGACGTTACATTTCAGATGTGTTATGACCCGCGGCTCTACCCTTCATTCGATCCCTGCGAAACCCTACATTTCAGCAGGATAATGCACGACCGCATGTTTCAGATCCTGTACGGGACTTTCTGGATACATAAAATGTTCGACTGCTGCCCTGGCCAGCACGTTCTCCAGATCTCTTACAAATTGAAAACGTCTGGTCAATGGTGGCCGAGCAACTGGCTCGTCACAATACGCCAGTCACTACTCTTGATGAACTGTGGTATCGTGTTGAAGCTGCATGGGCAGCTGTACCTGTACACGCCCTCCAAGCTCTGTTTGACTCAATGCCCAGGCGTATCAAGGCCGTTATTACGGCCAGAGGAGGTTGTTCTGGGTACTGATTTCTCAGGATCTATGCACCCAAATTGCGTGAAAATGTAATCACATGTCAGTTCTAGTATAATATATCTGTCCGATGAATAGCCGTTTATCATCTGCATTTCTTGTTGGTGTAGCAATTTTAATGGCCAGTAGTGTATATATCCGACGTTGGCTCTCTTGCTGCGCTCATCTTATGTCGCAGTATACACTATGTGATCAAAAGTATCCAGACATATGGCTGAAAATGACTTATAAGTTCGTGGCGCCCTTCATCGGTAATGCTGGAATCCAATATGTGTTAGCCCATCCTTAGCCTTGATGACAGCTTCCGCTCTCGCAGGCATACGTTCTATCAGGTGGTGGAAGATTTATTGGGGAGTGGCAACCCATTTTTCACGGAGTGCTGCACTGAGGCCTGATACGAAGTCGACGTTCCAAAACATCCCAAAGGTGTTCTATTGGATTCAGGTCAGGACTATGGGCAGGTGAGTCCATTACAGGGATGTTATTGTCATGTAACCATTCCGTCACAGGCCGTGCGTTATGAACAGGTGCTCGATCCTGTTGAAGATGAAATCGCCATCCCCGAATTGCTGCTCAACAATGGGAAGTAAGAACGTGCTTAAAACATCAGTGTAGGGCTGTGCTGTGATAGTGCCACGCAAAACAACAAGGGGTGCAAGCCCCCGCCATGAAAAACACGACCATAGCATAACAGCACCGCCTCGGAATTTTACTGTTGGGCACTACACAACCTGGCAGACGACGTTCACCGGGCATTCGCTTTACCCACACCCTGCTATCGGATCGCTACATTGTGTACCGTGATTCGTCACTCCACACAATGTTTTTCCACTGTTCAATCGTCCAATATTTACGCTCCTTACACCATGGAAGGCGTCGTTTGGCATATACTGGCGTGATGTGTGGCTTGTGAGCATCCGCTGGACCATGAAATCCTAGTTTTCTCACCTCCCGCCTAACTGTCATAGAACTTGCAATGGATCCTGGTGCAGTTTGGAATTCCTGTGTGATGGACTGGATAGACGTCTACCTACTACACATTACGACCCTCTTCCACTGTCAACAGACGAGGTCTGCCTGTACGCATTTGTGCTGTCGTGTCCCTTCACGTTTCCACTTCAGTATCACATCAGAAACAGTGGACCTAGAGACGTTTAGGAGTGTGCAAATCTCGCGTACAGAAGTATGACACAAGTGATACCCAATCACCTGACCACGTTCGAAGTCCGTGAGTTCCGCGGAGCGCCGCAATCTGCTCTCTCACGATGTCTAATGACTACTGAGGTCTCTAATTTGGAGTACCTGGCAGTAGGTGGCAGCACAATGCACCTAATAGGAAAAACATGCTTCTGGGGGTGTCCGGATACTTTTGATCACATAGTGTACATCGTTAGCACTGGAGGCACAACGATTGTGCACGGACATATATGCCAAATTTTGAGACAAGGTGCATGACTGATATTCTCAACAATAGGTCCGGAAACATTTGTGGGCTTGATGTGGCCATTAAAAAAAAGAAAAAAGAAAAAAATTCGAAATTTTTGTATTCGGTTTTTGAATGGAGTTTCATACGCTAAAGAGTCAGTGTCCGAAACTTGATTCGGCTATTCCCTAATGCTTTAGAAATAGATTTTCGTCTTCGAACGTTAATTCCTTTCTAATTGTATTAATAGACTACATTTTACTCGTGCGCGAGACCCAATTTTGTATGCAACAAATGCGTCTTCGGTTCTCCTTGCTCAGTTCTGATACCAGAATTTGCGCTACTGTATTAACACCTTCCCGAATCATTGTTAACACCATACTAAAATTGTGAAACTGCGTTCAGTGCGTAGCAACATGTGTGAACGGTAGCTGCCTCACGATATCGCTGCAGAATGCCACAAAATGTGGCATGTCCTCAGTTTACTTGCGGACTCGGCTTTAGCACCGCCAGTGTCTCATCTCTTACCTTCCAAACTCTACAGAACTTCTCCTGCATACCTAGAGTGACCAACACTTCTGGAAGAAAGTTCAAAGCCGGCCGCGGTGGCCGTGCGGTTCTAGGCGCTCCAGTCCGGAGCCGCGCTGCTGCTACGGTCGCAGGTTCGAATCCTGCCTCGGGCATGGATGTGTGTGATGTCCTTAGGTTAGCTAGGTTTAAGTAGTTCTAAGTTCTAAGGAACTGATGACCACAGCAGTTAAGTTCCATAGTGCTCAGAGCCATTTGAACCATTTGAAAGTTCAAAATGGTTCTAAGCACTGTGGGACTTAACATCTGAGGTCATCAGTCCCCTAGACTTGGAACTACTTAAACCTAAGGACATCCCACACATCCATGCCCGAGGCAGGAATCGAACCTGCGACCGTAGCAACAGCGCGGTTCCGGACTGAAGCGCCTAGAACCGCTCTGTCACAGCGGCCGGCTCTGGAAGAATGGATATAGCAGGGAAACTGGCTCTGCCACAACCTAGGAGGTTATTTACAGAATGAATTTTGAATCAGGCGGAGTGTGAACCGATTGGAAACTTCCTGGGACACTAAAATTGTGCGCTGGGCCGGACCCGAACGTGTGCCACAGGGAGGGATATGGGGGCGGGGTTAGTGCACGTACCTGCAAAAGCCAAAGTACCCAGATTCCAGTCCTGGTCAGGCACATCATTTTAATCTCTCAGCAATTTAAAATCCAGCGCGTGCTCCGCTGCTGAGTGAATACTGATACTGAAACTGTCTGCTGACAGTTGTGGCACGTGTTGGAGTCAACGCGCCCGCGGCCCCGTATCTGGCGGTTCGGTAAGTCACTGCAGTGTTCCCGGTAACGGGTTGACTGTTCGCAGGATAGTGACTGAGTTTGCTCTGTAAACATGGTCACTTCGCTGATAAGATCTGTAATAAAAAAAGCTATCAGTTACAAAACAAAATGCAGTGTGTTTCAAAAAGAATGACATAACTTTGGGCGAGTTAATTACGAAGTATGGGACGTGCTGGTGAGGAAAAGTGTGTTGTCTGAATGGGTGTGGCATAGAGTTTCAGGAAATCGCCTTCAGATGTCAGTCGATGCGTCTTCTCAGTTTGCAGTCAGTCAGAAGTAAGATGCCGTCCGCTCAACGGTAGGCGTTTTGTGTGCTTCGGTTCGTAAAGAGTGATTCAGTGATTTCGGTCCAGAGTGTCTTTCGTCGGTGTTTGGCGTGGATCCGTCTGCACCCATAAACATTCGTCGTTTGTATTGTCAATCTGAAGAGACAGGATGCTTGTACAAAGGTTAGAGTCCAGGTCGACCTCGAACTTCTGACGACACGGTGGAAGGAATTCGCCAAAAGTTTGAGTGGTGTCCACTCGCCGCGCAAGCAGGGAACTGGCAATGCCTCATAAGACTGTCTGCCGAGTGTTTAGGTGTCGATTGGTCAATAAACTATACAGATTACAATTGACGTAAGCTCTTCGGGTTGGTGATAAAAGGAATTGTGTTGACTTCAGCAATGCTATGCTGGAGGACATAAAATATTGTTAATTTGCAGTGATGAAACAACATTTCATGTTGGTGGTAAAATAAACTGACACACCTTCCACATATGGGGACTCCAGAAGCCTCGTGACATTACTGAGCACGAAAGAGACTCGTCGAAACTGAGCGTTTTTTGTGCCATTTCTAGTGAAAAAGCGTACAGTCCATTCTTTTCTGAGGAAAACACATCGACTGGAATCAGATATCTTCAAATGCTCCAGAGCTAGCTTTTTGCACAACTTCACGAGAACTCCACTGACTTCAATTTGCAACACATGGACCTCCACCAGACTGGTACGACAACGTACGTCAGATTCTCAATGATATTCTGCCTCAACGCTGGATAGGGATCACGAGACACCGAGACATTGTCGTGCATTGTTGGCCTCCAGGATAGCCACACATGACCCCACGAAATTTTGTCTTATTGGGATACGTGAAGGAAAGCGTGTTCATCTCCCTTTCACGTCGTCGCTTAGAAGTAGGAAGAACAGAAAAACAGCCGCCATAAATTCCGCAAAAGCAGACACTTTGAGTAAAGTTTATGAGCAATTTAGCTATCGTCTAGCTGCTGTTCGTACTGTTGCTAGTAGACACATAGAACACTAGTAATAGCATAGCTAAAACTTTAAGATTTTATGAGTATTTTGCAATTCATCCCATATTGGTAGTATGTTTTCAGCAAAAATATGGGGTTTTGAAATCCAGTCATCCTTTAAGAAACACCCTGTATGTGTTCGCGTTGATTGATTTACCCAGTGCAACAAATATTTCATCCGTGCTGATGAAATACTTTAAAATTAACAAATGGTAGAAAAACCCACTATATTCCACTTTTTTATAATACATAATTAAATTCACTTATAAAATATTATATAATCTGCCGTGCACTGAGCAGCAATTTTAGACAATAAATGAAACCATCATTGTTTTAAGGGCGTTAATCGAGATAATAAAGTTTTCTAATGGCTGTGTTTGTATATCTTATAGGGGGGAGGGGGGGGGTGAGATATGGATGATGGGTAACAGTCTGCACAAGACTGCATGAGTAAGTGAGTTCTATTTTTTTAAGTGCCAGTTCTATTCCACAGAACTAGCGATTTAAATCGCAGTGACTTCAGCATGATTACTTAAATATAGGCGTAATAACAGCCGTCGTTATTTTAGAGAAGCATGTCATATATCCTTGAACACACAAGTTTTCCTTGTAGGCCTACTATCCTAGACATCTTCAAAGTAGTCTGGTAGGCAATTAAAATTTCCTGTGTATCGACTCCTTTCAGCAATATCACTGCGACTAGTTCAGTAGTCAACAACTAGAAACTGTAGGCATGTTAACTCGTAGCATTAAGCTTAAAGTGTGTCACTGCTCTGCAGAAACGTTTAATTTCGATTCACAAGTTCCAACACCGGCTGCCCATATTACAGTCTCGCATAATAATTTTACGATAGGTATTTCCTTACGTGGTCTGTACTTATTCCACAGTTGGATGGCACGTTCGGATACATTTAATCCGTAAAAATCCATTCGGTAACATTATGTGGATTCTCGAAATCGGATCGGTTTGTAGTATTTTTAATGGGCACATAATTTCCTTATTTGTAGATGAAGGAATAGGTAAGTTAACATATCTTCATAAAATAATGTCTTGCGCTGCATTATTTCTGTTTAATATTACTTAAATGCAATACGAACTGAGTTCTCAAACAAATAAACTTGTTCGTTGAATTCAATCGGGCATATCTTGTTGATAGATGCTTAACCAGTTTGGAATACTTACAATGAATTAGCGTAAATGTATCGTTTTATGGGTGTTCTTATCAGCTGCTCGGTGGCCCGCTGTAATGTTAAGCTCTCTCTATACAGCTCAAGCGTTTTCGTGGACTTACTTGTTGAAGAATGTTGGTTTTGCTTTCTTGCAGCGCCGATGTCTTCTGCTAGCACCGGACGCGTCTCCGAAGATTTCACTGCTAGGAAGGGGAAATTTTCACTTTCTCGCTCTCTCTTTTCTTATTTAAAAAATACGCTACTCTTGGAAATCATTCAATGCACCAGAACATATTTATTTCCACTTTGGACAAAAAAACAACTAAACTTTATGACGTAAGCCCACACATTACCGGGCACCCAGAATCAATTAATACACAAGCTTTTATCGTGGCTGACTATCCACGTCCAGTCCACGTACTCTCAACAGCAGTTCAACGTCTAATAAACAGTCACTATTTCTAGTAGTCTTCCATTTGTTTTTTAACAATATAATGCTACATTACTCTTTGCAGCCGACCACGGAGCTTCCGGACCGTATTTGCTTATTCTTGGCAGGTCGCACTGAACACTTGCCAGCGCCGACGAATTATCTCCCTTCCAGTTTCGCCTGCACAAACAATAAATGGGTGCAGTATCCCATGCTCATCCTTACGCCCTGCTTTAAAATAACGCGTGTTCGAAACGGCTGGAACACAAGTGTCTCCAGACTTTCGTAAAATTCTGTGGGCACTACAGCTGCCTACAATAATTCTATAGGAACAACGGCACTAAACATAGCTTTCACACATAAAATAGTGACCACACAGCTGTATGACTGTTTAGTAACCTGTCCTGAGACAAAAAATATTTGACAAATAACGCGTGTGTATGAACCAGCTAAATGTGTTTCTTCTTGAAAACTTCTAGTGTGCTGCTAATGATTTCCTGAGTAGAGTAAATAATTATATAAATGTAAATAACCAAAGTGTAACCATGCATAAGGTCTACTACATAATGTGAACGACCATAGTTTCTCAAAAACCTCAAGGAGTTCATCATGTGGTAGCACACAAAAGGCTTTTATTTTGCAAACTTGCCGATATTTCAAACTTTTTGTCCATGAAGATATCAAAGCAACTATGTTTCCATAGGACAGATTTAATTATTTAAATTCATTCAATAGCTCTTCATAAAAGGTGTGTACAACGACACATCGCATGTTAATATTTATATATTCCCTAGAATAACTTAACAGTATGTCGTTGTACCTCCCGTGTCATTAAGTGACATTGCGTGACTTTCAAAAAACATTACTGTAATGAAAACATAAGACATTCAGTGTCTCAATATATATAAAAACTATATAATAAAAAAAGTCATAACAAAATACTCGTCATAATGGCATTTCATTAGAGTTCGCAGTCTCATTGGATGTTTTAGGCGACAACATGTTCACCATTGTCTGTGTATATTTATTGTACATCTCGTGTTCTCAAGTGGTTCAGTTGCAACCAAAAAATTTTTTGGAAAAAAGACTAGTCAGATATTTTGTGAAATTATTTGTCCGAAAGTAAGAAACAAAATTAGAGGACCATTTGACTTTTCTTTGAATGATCATTCGAAACCATGTACAGGAAATGAGGTGCATCGAATCTTTCTCTAATCTATTTCATTTCTTACTTTCAGACAAATAGTTTCACAAAATATTTGACCGATTTTTTTCAAAAACTTTTTTATTGACAGTTAAATACCACACCAATGCAGTCTTTCCCGGCGTAATAAGTCTTGAAAGTCTCTTCGTGTTTGCTGCTGGATCCTAAAATCAACTCCATTCAATATTTCGGCGACCCAACTGCTCGCCATCTTTGGAGAATGCTGCTTCTGCTGATGAGTTCCTCTGCCCACCAATGTAACTTTTTATGTCCAACAGAATTCGTTCTTGAAGAGGTGAAATTCTTCACTCTTAATTTTCGTAGCTAGCAGGAGCCGTTCGTGAAATATTTCATTTTTCCCTCAGGTGACAAATTTTTTTCTTAATTACCCTGATTACTTTCAAGGAAACAAACTCCAGTTTGCAAAACTAGACTTCATGCTGGTCAATTTGATACTTCATTTGTCTGTTTCCTATTCTTCATCTGGTTACGAAAATTCGGACAGAAACCGATTGTTTAATTTATATAAGGACGTTTACTTTTCCACCGCTCAAATGTCTGAATATTAAGATAGACATTCTGCAAGAAACATTCTACAGGGCTTACATGAAACACTCAGAACTGATAACTGACAAAAATTACTCAGTTGGTCAGTTAGTTGCATGTTCCATAGATCATTTGAGCGATTCTTTTATCGAAATGATGCGAAACGAGTTAGTTTACAGCATATGTACACAACACTATTGTTAATATTAATGAACACATTGTTTTTCACTCCTGCTTATGCAACTACACTTTTGTTCCCCACAACAACTGTCAACATGAGTAAAAGAAATGAAACCTCTTGGCAGGGGTTATTCTTTCTTTTCCCCTGAAGGAAGAGCGTGCTATTCGAGTAACGATCTAGCCCAGCGTAGCGTCAGAGTGTCAAGGACTTTTCAGCCAAGCACCGTGCGGGCTAATAAAGGGACATGGACAGTCCTTTAGTTATTCACATCATCTGTATACAGGATCAAAATACGACACCTTATGGTAACAACATTTCATAAAACTGGCAGGGAACATGTAACTCGCCCCGTAAACTGTTTTTTCCACTTTAGACCGTGCGCCCTGTCCACACCACATACCTGATAATGCCGCGGCGGTCGTACTGTTCTGCTCCACACTGTTGCTGGCGTGCCTGAAATTATCTATCGAAATATGCAGGGGGGTTTAGGGGAGCCACTCAACGTCAAGCACAACACTGTCCTACGTCTGGTATGAACATCTGTACTCTGAGACGATAAGAAATCACAGGTTTACACTCTAAGTCGTAAATGTTTATCCAGTTAACAATCTTGATGGTTATCTGTCCACAATATCACTTGGACGAGCGTACACAAACCGAACACGGCGCGGATGATTGTTGATGATGCGAAAGCGGAATAATCGAACGAAAGTTCTTACGCTCGCCACGCATACACTGATTTCTTTTGGTACCAGTCCTCCTTGATATAACCCTGTCCGTAAAGTTAATTTTTCAGTTCTCACTTGTACGAGCGTGCGCGTAACCGTCGCGGCGCGGCTGATTGTTGGTAATGCGGAAACGCGATGGTCGAACGCAAGTTCTCACGCTCGCTACAAGACACTGGCACTTGACTGCACTCTTTTATGGTAACTAATTTCTACTGGTTCACATCAGTTCATTCTGGAATAGCGAACACAGCGCGGATTATTGATGCTGTGCGACACGCAACGACAGGTTGCACAAATACGTTTCGGCGGCACTGCTCATTTTTAATTACATGTTGACGCACTTTCCTCTGAATCACTTCCATATTTCGTCATTTCACTGTAATAGCACTCATAGCAACACTTCAACTTCCCTACTAACAATGCTTCTCACATGCAGAGCTACCCACAACACAACATTTCCGTGTCCCGCGCTCGACTCTGCAGACGCGGCTGCCCGCAAAGATACTCCACAACTAAGCCAGCGCTATGACAATACGCTTACAAACAGAAGGACCCCTTGCTAAGTTTACTGGTAAGTAACAGGTGAAAATGATTCTGGAGTAACTGACTTCGAGGTGCGTCTACACATAACGATATCGTGCGCTATTCTGTTCAAAAACAGCAGGGAGCATCGGCTTATTTACAGCAAGGGCAAAGAGTATACTGGAGCCGCACGCAGGCGCCATGCGACAAAAACCTTTTGTAGTTTAAACAAATTTATGTACTCTTTTGAGTGAAGCTAGAAGTTACGGGGAAAATGGGGTCAATGACGAAAATGTTGTCTTACATAATACTTCAACTGTTAGAAGTGTTTTTTTAACTAAAAACATCGTCTATAAATTTTACTGAAGTATAACAGTTGCACTTATGATACATTTTGCTTAACAAGGTTTATTATGTTGACAAGCTATGGAGTATGTAACCACGTAACCAGGTCATAAACAGTATACATAAATACAATGAAACATATATGTACACGGTAAAAGTAATTTAAATCCAAATACAACAAGCTTGAATCAGAGAACTACAACTTGAATTTTTTTTGTCTCATCCAGGCTGTCAAAACAAAGTCCAGTATTGCATTAATGTAGACAAGTATAAAATTTTTACATTTCAGAACAATGCTGTTTTAGTACCGTTCGTAAGGCCAAGTAAATATGTGTGCCATTCACAAGCAGTTAGAAATGAAATAATGCCTCTCCACATGAATGTGTCCCGGCTGGCTTGCGTCTTCCTGCTGGTGGTTTCCCACCTGGAGAAGTCGCCCTCAGCTGGCGCCACTCTGGGAGTACTCTGGGGACGACAAACCGCTGGAGACGTCCTCTGGGTGTCTGGCAACACCTGCAGCAGCATTTGGGCTCACACAGGGTTTTCGTTACTATGTGCTCTTGCAAGCTAACACAGCACTCACTGACTGAACGTGTTGTGTTTCTTATATGGTTCAAATGGCTCTGAGCACTATGGGACTCAACATCTGAGGTCATCAGTCCCCTAGAACTTAGAACTACTTAAACCTAACTAACCTAAGGACATCACACACATCCATGCCCGAGTGTGTTTCTTATATAATCGCAACTTTTTACAGGGTGACAATTATTGAAATAAAATCGTCGTAACTTCTGAACGGTTTGAGTTAAGATGTTCAAACTGCACTGTTGGCCGCGGGGCGCGATGGGAATTAGTATGCGCAGTATGGTTTGGTTTGGCGAAGAAACTCACTTTAATTTGGATGGGTTCGTCAATAAGCAAAACTGCCGCATCTCGGGGACTGGGAATCCACATTTCGCGATCGAGAAGTCTCTTCATCCTCAAAAGGTAACTCACGGAATAATCGGTTCGATATTCCTTGATGGCATGGTGACTACCCAACATTACCTGAAGGTTTTGGAAGATGATTTCATCCCCATTATCCAAAGGAACCCAGATTGTGACAAGTTGTGGTTCATGCAAGATGGAGCTCGGCCCCATCCAAGCAGGAGAGTATTTGATGTCCTGGAGGAGCACTTTGGGGACCGCATTCTGGCGTATCCAGAGTCCACTAGCATGGGCTTCGATTGGCCGCCATATTATCCAGAGCTGAACACATGCGACTCCTTTTTGTGGGGCTATATCAAAGACAAGGGGTACAGCAACAACCCCAAAACCATTGCTGAGCTGCAAACAGCCATTCAGGTGGTCATTGACATCATCGATGTTCCGACACTCCAGCGGGTCATGCAGAATTTCGCTATCCGTCTGCGCCACATCAACCAATGATGGCAGGCATAGCGAACATGTCATAACGTAAATCCGAATACCTGTAGTGACGTTTACATGTCGAATAAAGTGTGTGGACGCCGTAGTTTATAACTGTTTTTTTATATAGTTCAATAATTGCCACCCTGTATATTAGACACGTGCAAGTGCATTGTTAAAACAATGACTTGAGATGTAAAGGAGCTCAATTTCTGTTGATTGTTTTGAGAAAAATCACTTTATCACCAGTTTTTTTGGTAAAAATTTCATGAAAACCTAATTTTTAAACCGTGGGTAGCGATTACTAACTGGACATGGGTGTTAAAATATCAGCTGACAGCCGAAAATTTATGGTATACTGAAATGTAATGAATGGGGACTTATGTTGTTTTGCAACTCATTTCAAGCAGGGTGAGCTTGTTGAAGAACATATATCCTTCACCTTTTCTGTACTTATTCCCACCTCTATTGGTCGTAACACGTGAACTTTCGATTCTAAGGAGAAAGATGAGCACCAGACAGCCCCAGCGGCACTTTAGCGATCGAACTGCGGTATTGACCGTCTAGGCATGGTTGAACTACACAAAACATGTGGCGTGTACCTCCTTCCTTGTGCAATGACTGTCAGCGATCGTTTGTCGGACTCCCTCCGTCTGATAGGCACTGCTCATGCATAGTTGTTTGCACCTTTGGGCGGGTTTAGTGACATCTCTGAACAGTCAAAGGGACTGTGTCTATCTTCAGGAGTTCTGGGAACCGGGGTGATGGAAAACCTTTTTCGATGTGTGTATATTGCGACTTTGGTTCGCACTAAACGCAAAATATTACAATATATATTCTGTTGTATACATCTCACATCGTCTGTTCATAGTTTATTCGTGACCTGCAGATATTATTTGTCATTTATTCACTGTCTGCGTAGCACAGTCCGCTATCGCTTTCAAAACTAAACCATAAAATATTTCGATGCACGTCAAGTGTATTCGTATACTCCTTTTTAGTGAGTATGCTGAGTATGTATTTGGTTATACCGGTATATCTTACCTATGGGACTTCCGATAACATTTCATAGGACGGGCCTTACATGGGCGATACTTAGGGGAGTTCGCTGCTTCTCAAGCGGAGTGTAGTACTGCAGAAACTTTGCTGCTGGCCCTTGTTGATGCTGTCACAGTGGTACCTGTTGGTTCCTTTACCTTATACGATGTTAGGTCCATTTTTGCTTTTTCTCCTGGCGGCAACCCACAATCCGCCGGCGGTCCATTATTTTGCTATGTCTTGAAATCCTCAGTCTTGGGCTGATTTACGTCGATGACTGTAGTACTCTCAGAATTACCAGATTTAAGTGCCTCAGTCTATTATTCTGCGCTGCAGGCTGTGGCCCGTTAAGTTTTCCGTCATGGCAAGTGGCCGAACTGTCTATCACCTGATGACTCACGCTTCAAAATCACTGGTTAGCTAAACAACCTGGACTCTTGTTGTTTCATAATTACTACAATTTTGTTTGTTCGATTACACGGACTTCATAACGGAACGCTGTGTTCTCTTATACCTTATTTGGTGTAAGACTATTAAACGAGCTAGACGCCAGTCTGATTTAGCCAAATAAAGATTTTGTGCAGTTTCGCGTCACGGGGTTTCAATTTTATCACTACATGCAAACTGGTACCGTAACTTGCTTTTCAACATAATTTCTACCAATATTAAGACGATTCTCGCAATGAACGGCAAATTACTGATTCCCGTTCTCAGAAAAATGTGTAGATTGGTTTGTCAGACATTGTTATGACGCCATTGTCTAATAAGAAGCATCAACGTTTCGTCTCCAGTGACGATTCGGTATAAATTTTTAAACTGTCGGTAATTCATCGCTCCAGCATTTTCAAAACACTGGCCACTCGAATGGTTTTGTGGTCCCCAGTCAGCGTTTTTGCCACTTACTTACTGTGACCACTACCGCCGTCTTTCACTTCTCGAAACGCGAGGAAACTTATTAGATTTGGGCGAAATTGTAAGGTGTCTGTTTTCTCGACCTACGGCAACTGTCTATATCTAATGTCCAGTGACGACGAACGATCGCGCACATCTCAGTTCATCATGAACACTGCTATTGTTATCATACTAACATTCCATAGCTGATTGTGTTTTCTCCATAAACTTCGCTTACGGACCGATTTAACGTCTTTCGCACGCAAGAAATGAATACTGTACTGTGGTATTCTCGAAATTACCTACACAGCTGTCAATTTCGTCCCATTAATAATGACGTGTTGCAGTCTATCTGCTAAGGAATGGTGAATCCAATCACAAATCTAGTCCAATAATCACATCAGTAACCTCGTATTTTGCTCACTGCCGCAACACAGCTATATTTGCAACGAGTAAACAGCTGCGCTTGATATGCAGCTCAACCCTATGACTACATCGAGCAATTCTTTAATTCTTTTCGAACAGAGCCCTGCATATCCCGGTTACCTAAGGTGATAGCAACATCAGGTGAACTGGCAACTCTTTTTTTTATTTAGTGGGATGCTGTTTCGAGAGGAGTTACTTAGCAGAAAACCTGAGGCATCATTGCATGATGCAGTTATTGGAAGACGTCCCACCAGACATGGGCAATCAGTGCGGTACAAACACGACGGATGTTCCTCCCACTGTACAAAAGTATTTCTTAATTTCCGAAAATCATTTGACTCTGCACGTACAATTATTGTCAAAAGTACGATCATACCAGGTGTCAAGCGAAATTTGTGACTGGATTGAGAACTTTTTGGTAGGGAGTAAGCAGCGTGTTATCTTGGATGGAGAGTCATCGTCACATGTAGAAGCAACATCGGGTATGCCCCATGGAAGTACTTTGGCACCCTTTCTGTTCATGTTGTATATTAATGACCTTGCAGGCAATATTAATAGTAAAATCAGGTTTTTTACAGATGCTGCAGGTATCTATTACGAAGTACTATCTGGAAAAAGATGCATAAATATTCAGTCAGATACTGATAAGATTTCAAAGTGGTGCAGAGATTAGCAACTTGCTCTAAATGTTCAGAAATCAAAAATTGTGCACTTCACAAAGCGAAAAAAACGTAGTATCCGATGACTATAATATCAATAAGTCACTGTTGGAATCGGCCAACTTATACAAATACCTGGGTGAAACACTTCACAGGGATATGAGATGGAACGACCACATAGACTCAGATGTGGGTGAAGCAGGTGGTAGACTTCGTTTTATTACTGGGGAAGTGCAATCAATCTACAAAAGAGATTGCTTAGAAATCATTTGTGTGACTCATTCTAGAATATTGCTCAAATGCGTAGGACCCATACAGGGGATATTGAAGGTATACAGAGAAGGGCAGCCCGAATGGTCACAGGCTTGCTTGATCCGTGGGAAACTGTTACAGAGATGCGGGAGAAACTGAACTGGCAGATTCTTGAAACTAGAGATAAATTATCCCAAGAACGTCTACTAATAAAATTTCAAGAACCAGCTTTAAGTGATGATTCTACGAATACTCTACAACCCCCTACGTATCGCTCACATAGGGGTCCCGAGCACACGATTAGAATAATTACAGTATGCACAGAGGCATTGAAAGAATCATTCTTGCCTCGCTCCATACTTGAATGGAACGGGAAGACACCCTCATAACTGGTACAACGGGAGGTACCCTCTGCAATTCACGGTCGTTTGAAATGTGTAGATGTACTCGTAGATATAGATGTAATGACAGACCCTCTCAAGAGGATACATGGAGAACATTAGCATGGTCGTTCAGGAAACGAAAATGTTCTGCACACTCATCAAACTTGACAGTTCCCTACTTTTATCTGTGGCGAAAAGTAGGAGGAGAGGTCTGTTAGGAGATACCGACGATCTCCGAAGGCATGAAATTCATTATGAGCCGTGTCTGTGCTGCCGTTACTCCAGATCAAATTCAACGTGCATCATTGTTGCTACAGTTTATAAACATACGACCTGTACCTGAGTTACGTGCTTTGCTTGCTCACATTTGGCACAGTAGGGCAAACGTATGCGGAACCTCTTCTCCTGGCACCGGAGCAGAGATTTTCGGCGCTGTTATCTTGACGCTTGATCAAGTCCCACACATATGAAGGGCTTATTGCAATAGTGGTACAAGTCCATTACCTCCACTTTTCTGCTTATAATTCTTCTGCAATTAATGATCCAAACAAACAGAAAGAAAAGTTCACATCTAGCAAGAAGCCATATGCCTGGATATTTCTGGTATCTCACTGCAGAATTTTCGGCGCTCATTTAACTTTAGAACTCTGCATCTCACAATGAACAAAAATGGACTTGTACCACTATTGAAATAAGCCCTTCATATGTTGATGAAGTTTTCTGAGAAGATTCTTTCGAATTCCGCAGAAAAAAATATAAACCTCCATTAAAAAAAACAACAACAACAATCAAAGCCGATGTCGTAAAACGGCGACTGTAAATAATAAAAAATTACTGCGAACGTCAGGAAATTCGCCATATTCCCAGCTCAAACTTCATGAAAACCGGACATCGATATATTTATATAATTTATAATTTATATATATGTTGCCTCACGCTGTGAAACGGTAAGAAAGAGTTTTCGAAACCAAATTTTTAAACTTTAAGACGTTTACAGGACAGCTGTGATCTCTCATCATTATTTATTAGCTATTAACTGTAGATTGAAACGAAGAAATTGAAGAAAGGTAAGAAATAAAGGAGATGTTTTTGAGGATTCCAGAGGTGTAATTATCCACAGTTGGTCTGATTCGGGGGAAAGGAGAACAGCAGAAGACGTACAGGTAGCTTTGACAGATGAAACAGTGAAGACAGTAGACGATCACATTGATAAAAAGTGCAGGCCTAATATAAATCTCTGCATATCATATAAAATACTGCAACTAATTGATAAAAGGCGAAAATATAAAAATGCAGCAAATGAAACACGCAGAAAGTAACACAGACGTCTAAAAAATAAATGTGATAGAAAACGCAAAATAGCTAAGGAAGAAAGGCTACATGACAAATGAAAAGCTGCAGAATCATGCGTAACTAGTGGAAAGATAGATGGTACCTATGTTGTTGTTCATGTCTTCAGTCCAAAGGCTGGTTTGATGCAGTTCCCCATGATACTCTATCCTCTGCGATCCTCTTCATCTCCGAGTAACAATTGCAACCTAGATCCTTCTGAATCTCCTTACTGTACTAATCTCTTGTTCCCCATGTACTATTTTTAGTTCCGCACTTCCCTCCACACTAAACTGATGATTTCGTGATGCCTCTGAACGTGTCCCATCAACAGAACCCTTCTTGTAGTGCCGGCCGGGGTGGCCGAGCGGTTCTAGGCGCTACAGTCTGGTACCGCGTGACCGCTACGGTCGCAGGTTCGAATCCTGCCTCGGGCATGGATGTGTGTGATGTCCTTAGGTTAGTTACGTTTAAGTAGTTCTAAGTTCTAGGGGACTGATGACCTCAAAAGTTAAGTCCCATAGTGCTCAGAGCCTGCCCGCATCTCGTGGTCGTGCGGTAGCGTTCTCGCTTCCCACGCCCGGGTTCCCGGGTTCGATTCCCGGCGGGGTCAGGGATTTTCTCTGCCTCGTGATGGCTGGGTGTTGTGTGCTGTCCTTAGGTTAGTTAGGTTTAAGTAGTTCTAAGTTCTAGGGGACTTATGACCACAGCAGTTGAGTCCCATAGTGCTCAGAGCCATTTGAACCATTTTGCTCAGAGCCATTTGAACCATTTGAACCCTTCTTATAGTCAAGTGATACCAAAAATTTCTTTTCTCCCCAAATTCTATTCAGTACTTCCTCATTAGTTACGTGATATACCCATCTAATCTTCAGCATTTTCTGTAGCACCACCATGGCGCCTATAGGTAAATTACGAGGCTTTTGGAGAACACAGATGCAGCTGTATGAATATCAAGAGCTCAGGTGGCAAGCCAGTACTAAGAAAAGAAGAGGAAGGTGTAACGAAGATACAGAGGGTGTATATAAGGGAAAAAAACTTAAGACAGTCTTATAGAAAGAGAAGAGAGAATAGGTGAAGAAGAGATGGGAGAGATTATACTGCGAGAAGAATTTGACAGAGCAGTGAAAAACCTAACTCGAAACAAGGTGCCCGGCGCCGATACGGAGTAGGCGACATGCCCTCGGAATTATTGAGATCCTCGAGAAACTCAGTCACGACAAAACTGTTCCATTTGGTATGCTGCAAAATGCACGAGACAGGCGAAATACCCTCCGACTTCAAGACGAATGTACTAATTCGAATTTCAAAGAAGTGAGGTACCAACAGACGTGAAACTACCGAACCATCGGTTTCATAAGTGGTGGTTACAAAATACTAACAAGAATTATTCATAGAAGAATAGAAAATTTGGTAAAGTTTAGCAACATGCTTGGCAATACTAACGCAACGACTTATTTTAGACTACGTGCTGAAGGAAGGCAACCCTATGTTTACAGCATTTGTAAATTTAGGAAAAAACTTCTGATAATGTTGAGTGATCTTAGAAATTCTGAAAGTAGTAAAAGGTTATTTGCAACTAGTACAGACACCAGACGGCAGTTATAAGAGTCAAAGGACACGAAACGAAAGCAGTAGTTGAGAAGGAAGTGAGACAAGATATTCAGTATGCACATTAAGCAAGCAATAAAGGAAACGAAAGAAAATTTTGGAGTAAGAATGAAAGTTTAGGAAGAAGAAATAAAAGCGTTGATGTTTGCCGCTTACATTGTAGTTCTGTCAGAGACAGCAAACGACTACGAAGGGCAGTTGAACGGAATGGACAGTGACTTGAAAAGAGTATATAAGATGAACATCAACAAACGCGAAACAAGAATAATGAAATGTAGTCGAATTAAATTAAGTGATGTTGAGGGAATTAGATTAGGAAAGTAGACCCTGAAAGTAGTAGATGAATTTCCCTATTTGGGCAGCAAAATATCTGATGGTGGCTGAAGTAGAGAGGATGTACAGTGGAGAGAGGCTATAGCAAGAAAAGCACTTGCGAAGTAGAAGAATTTTAACAGCTTAAGCCACTTTACGTAAGTGTTGTAAAGTCTTTTCTAAAGGTATTTATCTGGAGTTTAGCCTTCCGTGGAAGTGAAACAAAGAGGATAAACGATTCCGACAAGAAGAGAATATAGATAGATAGATAGATATTCAGCGATCACAGGCCCTGCAGACCACGCGCTGCTTCCACAAACTGCCTCCATTCCTTCCTGTTTTGTGCCCGGATCCTCCAGGTGTCTTCAATTCCCAGGGCTGCTAGGTCCTTCGCCAGGTCGTCCATCCAGCGCTGCCTTGGTCGTCCAATGGGGCGTTTGGTTTTTGGTTTCCCCGCTAGTGCCATCTTCGCCTCTCTTCCATCTGGCATACGGGCTACATGGCCCACCCATTGTATTCTTTTGCTCTTTATCTTCTGTAGCATAGTTGGTTGTCGCATCAGAAGGTAGATTTCCTCGTTTTTCCTCCTCCTCCATTCTCCGTTATCTAAAACTGGTCCCCATATCTTCCTCATTACTCTTCTTTCAAATATTAATAGTTTTTCCCTTTCTCGCTTAGTCATGTTCCATGTTTCCGAACCGTACATTACTGCTGGGCATATCACTGTGTTGTAGATTTCCATCTTCGTGTTCACTGAGATCGATTTAGAGCCGAGCGTCTCTCTCTGAGGTTATGCATGCATTTCATTCCCACTGCTATTCTTTCCTTGATGTCCATTTTTATGTTGTTGTCTGTAGTAAACCAAGATCCCAAGTATTTGAACTGGCCTACTCTCTCGAACCTCTTGCCATCTGTCTCAAGAAATTCTACCTGATCTTGTCTTCTTCCTAATTGCATGAACTCTGTTTTGTGTCGATTCACTTTGAGCCCTACCTTCTGTGCATTATTGTCCATTTTCTGGTACATTTCTTACAACTCGTGCTTTGATTCACTTAATGGTACTATGTCATCTGCATATATGAGACAATTGAAGTTAGCGTCCATCTCTACTCCAGCCCACTCCTGTTGCCTACACTCTTCTATTATTTTCTCTAAGGTGACATTGAACAGAACACATGAGAGAACATCCCCTTGTCTGAGACTATCTCAATCTCGAATGTTTCTGATGTGGCTCCTCAGAAACGTACTGCTGCCTTTGACCCTGCCATACAAGCTTGCACCATTCTCACTAGCTTCTCAGGGATTCTGAAGTCCCGCATTGCATTGTATAGGCTATTCCTGTGGATGCTGTCGTAAGCACGTTGAAAATTGACGAACAGGCTGTAGATATCTGTATCATATTCCCCATGTTTTTCAAACAATTGTGTTAGTGTGAAAATGTGATCTATTGTCGATCGCTTTGGTCGAAAGCCAGCTTGGTACTCCTGTATGTTGTTCTCTATGAATGGTTGCAATTTTCTGAGGATAATGGTGGACAGCACCTTATACGTTCCATTCAACAAGCTGATTCCTCTGTAGTTACCGCATTCTATTTTGCTTCCCTTCTTGTATATTGGGCATATTATAGCCAATTTCCATTCTTCTGGCAGTGTCTCCTTCTCCCATATCAACTGGATCAGTTTATATATCTCTAAGTGTAAGCTCTCACCTCCCTCCTTGATTAATTCTGATATTATTCCGTCCTCCCCTGGGGCTTTGTTGTTTCTGAGTCCTTTGATTGCGATTTCCACGTGTTCTTCACTAACTTCCCATTCTTCTTCATCTTTCCTTTCGTCCGCAGTGTTTGCAGGTAATATCCCATCTTGGTCTGGGCTATTCAACAGTTCTGAGAAGTATGCTTTCCATCTTTCTACAATTCTTTCCTTGTCATTTATCAAGTTGCCGTTCTTATCTCTAATGAAAAAAGTTGGGCCCTGAAATCCACGTTTCTGATTTTTTATGTACTGGAAGAATTGCCTTGAGTTCTTGTTTTGGCTCTGTGCCTCAACTTGTTCTAGCAAACTGGTTAGATATATTCTCTTGTCTGTTCTTAGGATTCGCTTTGTCTTCCTTCTGATGTTGATAAAATGTTCCCTTTTCTGCTCATTCTCCCTGTCAGCTAGCCACTTCTCTCTCATCTCCCTTCTCTTTTCTGTAGCCGAAGAGAATATAGACTTTTGAAATAATTTGCTATAGTAGAATCGCGTAGGGGAAAAAAGGAATTACTGCATAAGTTGACTAAAAGAATAGAATCGTTGGTAGGATGCTTGCTGAAGTAACAAGGTATTGTCAATTTTTAATGGAAGGAGGGGTGCAGAGTAAAAAGTGTAGAGGTAGACAAATGCTTGACTGGAGAAGGAAGGTTGAAATAGAAGTGGCTTCATTCATAATGCAAAGATGAAGAGATTTGGAAAGTATAGACTATTACGGAGAACTGAGATCAAACCAGTCTTCGGACTGAAGACGACAACAACACATAACCACTTGACATAGCTGGCAGCCTAAGGAGTTTTTAGAGAGTCATATCGCAGCGAGTGCGTCCTTTATATGGAGTCAGACTGGTTTTGTGGCTTGCTAGGGTTCTGTGGTGGATATGTTGGTTTAGTGTCATGTGAAGTTCCTGACAATAGCCTCCAATTAAAAGTTCCGACCTCGCCAGCTCATTCCAGATCGTCAGCTAGTTACCTTCTTCGAGGCGCGTCGATCTCGCTTCGCGTCCGCTGTCACTCGCGTCGATGTCGTCATCGTAGTCGCCGCTGCCGCCAGCAGGGGAGGAGAAGAGTCCCGGGACCTGCAGCTTCACCTCCACCTGGCCAGTCGCCGGGTTGCGCCGTACCAGCACCCAGTTGAAGACGCGCACCGACCAGTTCTTGCCCCCCTGCACGTCTATGTCACCTGCGCAAGGAAGATGCAAGCGTGTACACTAGAGGCACCGGCTGTCTTATTTTGGGAAGCTGGTGGTTCCTACGTGAATAGGTCAGTAGCTTGAAAGCAGAGCCATTACTGAGTTGCACTTCACCCTAAGAGAAATGGACTTTCTACACTGAAGCGCCAAAGTAACTCGTATAGGCATGCGTATCCAAATACAGAGATATGTAAACAGGTAGAATACTGTGCTGAGGTCGGCAACGCCTATATAAAACAACAAGTGTCTGGTGCAGTTGTTACATCGGTTACTGTTGATTCAATGGCAGGTTATCAAGATCTAACTGAGTTTGAACGTGGTATTATAGTCGGTGCACGAGCGATGGGACACAGCATCTCCGAGGTTGCTATGAAGTGGGGTTTTCCCGTACGACCACGAGTGCACCGTGAATATCAGGAGTCTGGTAAAAGATCAAATCTCCGGCATTGCTACGGCTGGGAAAAGATCCTACAAGAACGGGACCAACGACGACTGAATAGACTCGTTCAACATGACAGAAGTGCAACCATTACGCAAATTACTGCAAATTTCAATACTGGGGCTGAAGAATACTCAGTATTGTAGAACACTCAGTACTATGTCGTTTATTGAAACCGAACTACACTTCTCGAACAATCACTATATACACAAAAACAAATAACTTGTAGACAACCATTCATCGAGAGCGTCGGTGAGATCTGTCGGAGCTCGTCCTAGCTCGGCGATGAACTGGCTGTACTGCTGCTGCACTGGCCTTATAAAGCCCGCGGAGGCCGGCGGAGTACTCCAACTTTCCCTGTATCTGTGAGGCGACCTCTGCAGAAAAAGGTTCGCATTAGTCTCTAGCAAGTTCTGTTTGTTTTGAAGAATTGTTTTCCTCTTGGTTCCGCCTGCAAGTGCTTGTGTATGTTATATTGTACACAGGGGTGTCTTGAGTGTAGTCTGCCTGGCAGGGGCAGTCTGTGGCAGACGTAACAGGGGCGCAAAAATGTGTCAGCGTGCGAAGCATTCAACGAAACATCATCGATACGGGCTTTCAGATGGTTCAAATGACTCTAAGCACTATGGGACTTAACATCTGAGGTCATTTCTTTGGCTCTTCAGTGTACATTATATATTACATAGCATTAGTTTCTTCTAAGTTACAAGAGATTGTCAAAGTGAGTCGCAATGCAAGCATTCACAAGTCGCATCATGGATTGCCTCACTCTTTGGGACGCTCCGGGTTGCAGCCAGTTAGCAGCACAGACAACAATAAGAACACACAGTTCTAGTACTTTCACATCAGAACTGGTTCAGCACACACAACACTGATTGCATCCCTCACATGTAAAAATCGAGGGGGTGTAAGTCCAGTGACCAAGGGGCCATGAACAAGGAACTCTTCCTGGGGAAGATGTTGCTGAGGGGTTGATGAAGGATGTGGGCTTGTGGTGTATTGTGCATCAGCAACGTTACCTGTGAATTCCTAAAGGTACATTCTCCAGCAAAGGAGGCAGAGTGTTCAGGAGGAATACCATATACACCTGCCCTTTATGGCATTGTGTCAGTGTGACTACTGATCATGTGCTAATGTGCTACAGCACACTGTAAATATAGCACTTAAATTATGTTATTTATTTCCGAATGCGAGCTAGAAAATGCACTGTAATTACGCCATTTCTCTTTGAATGCTTGCTGGTATGCAAACAAAATGGACGAAAGCATGTTTTATAGCGCTGTCTCCACTATAACTGAAAACTGCTATGTCGAGAGCTGAAATGATTTTAGCCACACCATGGTCCACAATCTGTATATTGAGTAAGCAGTAAAGGAAACAAAAGAAAAATTCGGAGTAGGTTTTAAAATCCATGGAGAAGAAATAAAAACTTTGAGGTTCGGCGAGGACATTGTAATTCTGTCACAGACAGTAAAGGACTTGGAACAGCAGTTGAACGCAATGGACAGTGTCTTGAAAGGAGGATATAAGATGAACATCAACAAAAGCAAAACGAGGATAATGGAATATAGCCGACTTAACTCGGGTGATGCTGAGGGAATTAGATTAGGAAATGAGACACTTAAAGTAGTATAGGAGTTTTGTTATTTGGGGAGCAAAATAACTGATGATGGTCGAAGTAGAGAGGATATAAAATGTAGACTGGCAAAGGCAAGGAAAACGTTTCTGAAGAAGAGAAATTTGTTAATATCGAGTATGGATTTAAGTGTCAGGAAGTCGTTTCTGAAACTATTTGTATGGAGTGTAGCCATGTATGGAAGTGAAACATGGACGATAAATAGTTTAGACAAGAAGAGAATAGAAGCTTTCGAAATGTGGTGCTACAGAAGAATGCTGAAGATTAGATGGGTAGGTCACATAACTAATGAGGAGATATTGAATAGAATTGGGGAGAAGAGGAGTTTGTGGCACAACTTGACCAGAAGAAGGGATCGGTTGGTAGGACATGTTCTGAGGCATCAAGGAATCACCAATTTAGTACTGGAGGGCAGCGTGGAGGGTAAAAATCGTAGAGGGAGACCAAGAGATGAATACACTAAGCAGATTCAGAAGGATGTAGGCTGCAAGTACATACTGGGAGATGAAGAAGCTTGCACAGGATAGAGTAGCATGGAGAGCTGCAACAAACCAATCTCAGGACTGAAGACCACAACAACAACAACATGGTCCACTCAAGGAAGAGTAGCTGTCTGCGTGCAACTGTGCATGCACTGATGTGACATCATTTCTGCAGGCAGTAACTGTGCTATAATCCTCGCAGCAGCACAGAAATAACTTGAGGTCTGGCAATATCCCAACCATACCGTACGAGCTCCTACCAAGCGACCAATGGAAAGTCAGAACTGAAAGGCCAATCGAAAAGCGCCGTATCCGACCCATGTGCAGATTTATATTACGAATGCCGTTTTTGGCGCATTGAAGACTTATCGCAAACACGTCTTCTTTGGAATCATTTCCTATGATTAAATGACGGTTAATGATGCGTCATCAGTAAAAACCTTCAGGATCTCCAAACATAAATAATAATATTGTGAGATGTTGTGTGTTTTCGGCATAGCCATGTGGTTAGAGACGTCGACTTACGGGATTGAAGTAAGTATTTGGATCTTGTTGTATGCAAATACTTTTTTCATTCACCACGTTTGTATTAGATTCCATGATCAAGAATGACTTTCGTATTTTTCCTTGTCATAAATATTTCACCGCTGTATCCAAATCGTGAATTCCGAGGGTGTGGTTATGCATGAGAACTGAGAAGAATCTGCTAACCAACGTTGATCATTTCAACTCCAGAGTTATAGATAAATTGTGCAGTAGAAAACCGCTACATATGGACCCTTTTTCGTCGTTGGGGGAGTCTAACTTAATATATTTTTTGTGAATTTGTTTTGTGTTTATTTTTGCAATATTGTAGCACATTACTAAAATTTTCAACGAGCCGCCACTGCACTGTGACAAAAAAAAATAAAAAATACGATGGTCCAATCCATGTAGGTGGTCACCACTGATTACCATCAGACGCAGTTGCCACACCGTTGCTGATACGACGATTCAACCGTTCATAAATAACCATTATGTAGGTTTATGACGATGTCTTTACCAAACATCGCTCCACCATTGAAAATTATTAACGACAGAAATCCCATATTGCAGGTGTTCTTTGGAAGAAACTCCGCTGCCAGTAATCGCTGAAAACGTTGTAGGCCATAGAAATAGCATCAGTCTCCATGCAGAACATACGACACTTATTTTTCGGCTTACTCTGTACTAGCGAGCCATGTGCCTGGAGTTTATGATGACATAGGTGTCAGTGCAGTGTAGAAACGGGATTGGATAACGGATCACTGTCCTTTAGGTTGGCTGAAACCACAGCATCTGTAAATTTTGTAAATTTGTGGTAAGCTCTTATGGGAGCAAACTGCTTAGGTCATCGGTCCCTAAGCTTACACACCACTTAATCTACAGGGCTATTACAAATGATTGAAGCGATTTCATAACTTCACTGTAGCTCCATTCATTGACATATGGTCACGACACGCTACAGATACGTAGAAAAACTCATAAAGTTTTGTTCGGCTGAAGCCGCACTTCAGGTTTCTGCCGCCAGAGCGCTCGAGAGCGCAGTGAGACAAAATGGCGACAGGAGCCGAGAAAGCGTATGTCGTGCTTGAAATGCACTCACATCAGTCAGTCATAACAGTGCAACGACACTTCAGGACGAAGTTCAACAAAGATCCACCAACTGCTAACTCCATTCGGCGATGGTATGCGCAGTTTAAAGCTTCTGGATGCCTCTGTAAGGGGAAATCAACGGGTCAGCCTGCAGTGAGCGCCGAGTGTGGGAGGAACTTGATTATCGGCTTGATATCTGCCGAATCACTAAAGGGGCACATATCGAACATTTGTGAATGCCTAAAAAAACTTTTTGAGTTTTTGTATGTGTGTGCAAAGCATTGTGAAAATGTCTCAAATAATAAAGTTATTGTAGACCTGTGAAATCGCTTCAATCATTTGTAATAACCCTGTAATTTAAAACAACTTACGCTACGGACAACACACACACCCATGCCCGAGGGAGGATTCGAACGTCCGACGAAGGGAGCCCCGCGGACCGTGACAAGACGCCCTAGACCATGCAGCTACCCCGCGCGGCACGCCACCTGAGATGTAGTCAGATGTACAGGGTATTTTAACATTACAGCTACAAACGGAAGTGTTGATAGGGGATAATGATATAAGGAAACAATCCTTGCAAACATCAGTCCAAAAACAAATGGTTTTCCCGATAGCTACTTCATTGTACTTCGTGTTGCCTTTAATTGCACGCTTTATGGTTTATACTCACATGATCTCCGTGACGTCTCACGTAACCAGTAATCGTTACAGCACGGAAATGCTGTAAAGAATATACATATTTTGAGGAGGCCGCGCTCGGAATCGCGGTTTGGTGGTGGGAGAAGGGGGAGGAGGGGGGGGGGGGGAAATGGGAGGTAGGTCTTGCTGTCAGATTCCTATTTAAGCTAGGAACATGGGGTTAAAAAGTTTTTGGTTTAGCTCGGACAAGCAACCATATGTAGGGCCTTTCGAACATCTGTCCCACGGTAGCTAAGTTACAGTGTGTTAAGCAAGGTTTGAACGACTAACCAGAGCTGGAGCCTAGGCAAATTGTGCGAATCGATTAATTCCTGTCGAAAAAGGTGTTTATTGGGCTGAAATTAATGCTCAGCTAATGGCACCAATTTTATATGCATCTTTCAGACTTCACGCTCAAGTATACTACGCGATCAAAAGTATCCGGACACCCCCAAAAACACACGTTTTTCATATTAGCTGCATTGTGCTGTCACCTACTGCTAGGTACTCCGTATCAGCGACCTCAGTAGTCATTAGACATCGTGAGACAGCAGAATGGGGCGCTCCGCGGACCTCGCGGACTTCGAATGTGGTCAGGTGATTGGGTGTCACTTGTGTCATACATCTGTACACGAGTTTTCCACACTTCTAAACATCCATAGGGCCACTGTTTCCGATGTGATAGTAGAGTGGAAACGTGAAGGGACATGTACAGCACAAAAGCGTGCAGGCCGACTTCGTCTGTTGACTGACAGAGACCACCGACAGTTGGAGAGGGTCGTAAAGTGTAATAAGCAGACATCTATGCACACCATCACACAAGAATTCCAAACTGCATCAGGATCCACTGCAAGTACTATGACAGGCGGGAGGCGAGAAAACTTGGATTTCATGGTGGAGTGGTTGCTCATAAGTCACACATCACGCCAGTAAATGCCAAACGACGCCTCGCTTGTTGTAAGGAGCGTAAACACTGGACGACTGAACAGTGGAAAAACGTGTGGAGTGACGAGTCACGATACACAATGAGGCGATCCGATGGCAGGGTGTGGGTATGGCGAATGCCCGGTGAACGTCATCTTCCAGCGTGTGTAGTACCAACAGTAAAATTCGGAGGCGGCGCTGTTATGGTGTGGTCGTGTTTTTCATGGAGGGGGCTTGCACCCCTTGTTGTTTTGCGTGGCACTATCACAGCTCAGGCCTACATTGATGTTTTAAGCATGTTCTTGCTTCCCACTGTTGAAGAGCAATTTGGGGATGGCGATTGCATCTTTCAGCACGATCGAGCATCTGTTCATAATGCACGGCCTGTGGCGGAGTGGTTACATGCCAATAACATCCCTGTGGTGGACTGGCCTGCACAGTGTCCTGACCTGAATCCTATAGAACACTTCTGGGATGTTTTGGAACGCCGACTTCGTGCCAGGCCTCACCGACCGAATCGATACCTGTCCTCAGTGCAGCGCTCCGTGAAGAATGGGCTGCCGTTCCGCAAGAAACCTTCCAGCACCTGATTGAACGTATGTCTGCGAGAGTGGAATCTGTCATCAGGGATAAGGGTGGGCCAACACCATATTGAATTCCAGCATTACCGATGGAAGACGCCACGAACTTGTAAGTCATTTTCAGCCAGGTGTCTGAATACTTTTGACCACATAGTGTACGTGCAAAAAACAGGTTTTCTGGAAAGTTTACGAATAGCGCCATTTGTATAGTTTAATCATGTACGAAACTGTTCAAGATTTTCACTAAGGTGGACGAACGGATAAAGTAAAATCAAGATTTCTATCGAATGGTCTTTATCCGTTCTCGAGATAGGATGGTTTATAGTCGAGTTAAATGTAGCACGTACAATTCATTCTTACGTGAACTGAACGCGCGGAAATGTTTGAAAGTGATTCAAACATATAAAAAATGTGTTCTTACGATAAAATTGAATGTTTGCTTTAAAAATTTAGCTTCATTCGGATTTTTCGTGCAAAATACACGTTTTTTGTGACTGTTTTTACGCTAGCTCCTTCTATGTTTTGAACTTGTGAGAATCTGTTCAAATTTTGTAAGAAGGTAGACAAACACGTGTAATTAATCATCGTCCTGCTGTTTTATGGAAGCTTTATACATTGTCACGACATAAGCAACATGGTTGGAAAGACAATGAAAATCTATACCGGATTAGCCGTCGCCCGAGTCAACAAAAATCTAAATCGGTTGCCAAACTATGGCGGTAGAATGTCGAAATTAGGGTACAGTAAACATGTCCTGGCCAGAGTTAGGGATGTGAAACAAGGGGAATAGCTTTTCGACTTCTATGGCAACTTCAAAAACATTTAAATTCGCAATTTTTACGCGTTAATCCAACAGGCCCAGGGCAGTGAGCTCCCTTAGCTGCAGGGTGTTGGCACACCTGCATGTTTTAGTTTGTAGTCTTAAGTCCCTCATACTGTGCCCAGAATCCAGAAGATTCGCCAGCAATAGTAAAAAATATGTAGTATCCAATGGCTGAAGAGCACACATGTAATAGCTCAAAAAGGTGTTCTGGGGGGACGGGGGAGGGGGGAAATTTCTGGGAGTGAATTTGTTCCTGGGCGAAGGGGGATGACGACATCATATATCATAGTGCTTTACTTGATGATGCATTACGATACATGACATGGCTGTTGATACATAGTAACAAGTAAAAAATCGCGAATATGTTAAGATGCTTTGATTTAAATGTCTTTGAAACTGCCAGGTAAGTCGAAAAACTGGTTGCCTTCCTTTACGTCCCTAACTCTACCAAGGACATATTCGCCCTTTTTATGCTATGATAGCAGCATTTTTCATTCTGATATGTAAATGGCTGTTGTGACACGCCATGTTATATCTGAATATGGTGATTATTATTTTTGATCAAACTCTGGATATGGATCGCGCGTTCTGCGTCACGAGAGCCAGGCGAATGAACCTCTGACGGCTGCCTTGTTGGTGTGGCAGCATGCATAGGCTGGGCGCAGTAGCAAGGTTGTGGGCCCGCACGTATTCCTGTCACATTTGAACGGTCCACAGACTACGTCAGTTCCGCCCGGGGGCGGGCGCAAAAGGGCAGATTTACGTTGTTCACGTTTGCGCGTGTGCAGTGTTAACCATCACAGATAAAGAGAAGCACCATAAATCGCGTAAAAGAGGAAGTAATGGCGATTCTGTTGGTATGCAGGTACGCTCTTGCGATAATGTGGATGGAGAGGTATAGCGCGGAGCAAATTTGTTTAACTGAAACCCATTAAATAATTAATAACTTTTAAATATTTTACTACAGAAAAAAGATCGAGCTAGTAAATAATCTCCAGCACTCATCAAAATGCCCCTAGACTGAGCTATTTACGTCTTTCATGACATATTTAATTGACCTGTGAGAGACATTTTAACTGAACTTTTGATTAAAATTAGCATATCACTTTGTCCAAGACAGCAAGGGAGTATGTGTGGGCAGACGTGAGTACACACCAAGTAAAACATTTAGCTGCTAAGATTTATATCTTTAATTAATTATTTATTAATTCGCATAGCTTTTTCCATAATTAGGAAACGATCAGAGCTATGTTAATAGCAATTGTGGCAGTGGAAAGGGCAGAAAAATTCCTGTCACACAGATGAGCCATCTATGTCTATATTGTAATTAGTCAACGCACGGAGATCGAGCACTGTTTTGATTAGTGCTACTAAAAAAATTTGTACATGTTTGAAGTTACTGTGCGGCTGATCCCGGCGGAGGTTCGAGTCCTCCCTCGGGCATGGGAGCGTGTTTGTCCTTAGGATAATTTAGGTTAATTAGTGTGTAACCTTAGGGACTAATGACCTTAGCAGTTAAGTCCCATAATATTTCACACACATTTGAACATTTTTTTGAAGTTAATTGCCGGCCATTGTGTCCGAGCGGTACTAGACGCTTCAGTCTGGAACCGTGCGATCGCTACGGTCGCAGGTTCGAATCCTGCCTCGGGCATGGATGTGTGTGATGTCCTTAGGTTAGTTAGGTTTAAGTAGTTCTAAGTTGTAGGGGACTGATGATCTCAGCTGTTTAGTCCCATAGTGCTCAGAGCCATTTGAACCATTTTTTGAAGTTACACTGTGCGCAGGCTACTGTACTGAGAATTCAGTATGTCTGTTTTGTACGTTTAATGGCAGATTCCATTTTTAATTGCATTTGGATACAAAAAGATATAAGAGAGGCTGGTGATAGCATGAAGTCATTAATTGACGTAGAGTCTTGTTTTTTTCCGGGAACGGTGCGCTGTCGCCTTACGTGGGCGGCGACAATCTTACTCTTTCACATTGTTCGCGACGCGTCAGCAGAGGCAAGGCCTATGCTAGTCTGAGCGGTTATCCCGTCGCACGCTTCTCGCTGATAGAAATTTTCGCGAAGCGAAGCAAATGCGGACTCCGACATATTCTGCAGTGGTGAGGGCTCTGTCTTATTCCCGCTGGCTGTTTCGTAGAATTTGTACTTTCGCGAGTGAAGCCGATGTCGACTTTGTGTTACTTGCACAGAGCTTGATTTTTAACTCAGTTTGGCGGGAGGGACTTTAATTATTTTCGTCACTGATCGTCACTTAAGATTAGTGCAGTGTAGAATTTGACTTCAATTAATTTTAACTGAGAACACCGCCTGGTGTGTTTTCCACGTATTTTCTTTTCTTTGTCCGCAGCTCGTGGTCGTGCGGTAGCGTTCTCGCTTCCCGTGCCCGTGTTCCCGGGTTCGATTCCCGGCGGGGTCAGGGATTTTCTCTGCCTCGTGATGACTGGGTTTGTGTGCTGTCCTTAGGTTAGTTAGGTTTAAGAAATTCTAAGTTCTAGGGGACTGATGACCATAGATGTAAGTTCCATAGTGCTCAGAGCCATTTGAACCATTTTTTTTTCTTTTCTTTAGATAGTGTACTTGCCATTCCGAGCTAAATTTCAATTCACTTAATTACAAACAGTTTAACACCACCGGCCAATAAAACTTATTCTTATATTAAGAACTTTATTTGTTAAAATTAACCACCTGTAGTAGGGGTACATTATTTAGATTTATTGTACCTACGATTGACGTAAGTGCTGCATTGTAAATCTGCATACTCTCAGTTTACAGGCAATCTAATTGAGTTTGTGTACTCTTCTAAATTACACAGAAAAAATTATCAAGAGGATAATGTCTAAATTTCCTGGTCCCAGAAGATATGAAATGACTGACATGTTGGTTTATTTGAAAGTGAGTAGATAACATTTCAAAATAAGCTTACCGGACAAAAAAATAGGCACATCTAGAGGTGTCATTACAAGCATCACTTCACACCGTGTAATTCCGCGCCTAGACCTTATATCGCCCGGGTTAGGTTAGGGAGTGAGCCCACAAGGCTTTGCAGGTACGTCGCATCCCGGTTAGGATTGGATCGCGCAGTTCCACCAATTTGCGGGGATGCCGATGTCGACATTTGAGCAGCTGTTACAACATGCCCCTCAGATTTTCTAAGGCCAGTCACAATTTAATATGGCCGAGAAGTGCTCAGAAAACGTCACTTACCCTTTCTGCCGATGAACTTTGCGGTTGTGAGATTTAAAACCTTCCCTGCGCATATATCGTTCCACAAAATTTGGGGAGAACTGGATTCCGTATCGGAGGACATGTATTATCTTCATTAAGAATTGACAGCAAGACTGTCTATGTTGTCTTGGGACTGGGTGGATGGTGTGACATGGGCCAAAGCAAACTGGAGCCACGACAAGGCTACGACGAGGCAAATGGCCAAGTTCGACCGACTTTCGACACAGATGCTGGAGGAAGTTCCTACTCGACGATCCGTTATTAACTTGACGGGCAAACCCACAGATAATGCGACTACGGCTGTATCAGGAAGAGGTCTCAATTTTGCTACTACACCTGTTTCACCACCACAACTGGACTTTGTCAGTTCCATCGAAGAATCTGTGCGCCGTCTTGCTACAGATGAAGCTGAGGAAGTGCGCGGGGAGTCTTGTCGTGTGTTGACAAGAGCTACACCGCCGAAGAGCAACATGTCGCCTATGGAGAGGGCAGTCCTCTGTAACTTGCGAGCAGACCCGGATACAGTGGTACTTAAATCGGGCAAAGGTATGCTACTGTTTTAATGCTACGGGAGGACTATATTAATAAGTTCAATGTTTTGTTAAGCGACTCAACATATCGCCAAATTGATAAGGATCCTACTACGCGAGTGGTGCGGAAAAACAGCAGTGCTTCTAACAGTTCCTTACCAAAGGAGGTAATTAAGAGACTGAAACCAAATAGTTCAGTTCCATCTAGGCTGTATGGACTGCCTTAGATCCACAAGGATAACATGCCGTTACGTCCAATTGTGAGGATTTTAGAGCAGCCACTTACGACTTAGCAAAAAACTTGGCGTTTTTGCTGAAACCAATGGTAGGAAAATGTCCACATCACATAAAGAATTCTAGTGATTTCATCAGCAGATTTAAGTTATTGCCGCTGCAAAGTAATGACTTGTTGGTCAGTTTTGATGTGGTTTCACTTTTTACAAATATACCTCCTGTGGATTGACTGCATCCCATTGTCAGTAGGTTTGGAGCTGACATTACAGCGCTGTTTGAGCACACCCTCACCTCTACATATTGTTCATTTAACAACGAGTTTTATGAGCAATCAGACGGTTTCGCTATGGGGAGTCCTTTGTCTCCCCTGGTGGGCAATCTTTTTATGGAAGATTTTGAGCAGCGAGCACTCACCTCAGCCACTTGTAAACTAACAGTATTTTGGCGATATGTTGACGATACATTTATTGTTTGGCCTCATAGTTTGGATCGTCTGCGAGAGTTGTTACAACATCTGAACTCCACAACCGAAAACATAAAATCTACTATGAAGTTGGAGAAGGAGTGTTTCCTGCCGTTTTTAGACATCTTGGTGCGACGTAAGAGCGAGTACACCTCGGTCATTCAGTGTATAGAAAGCGCACTCACACAGACTTTACTTGCAAGCCGCTAGTTGCGACCATCCGACACAAACGATGCGTGTTTTGAAGACCTTGGTCCGCCAAGCCCACGTCATCTCTGACACCGATAGTTCACAAACAGAACTCGAGCACCTGTAGACTGTATTTCTGAAGAATGGGTATGTGGTGTCACCGCCAGACACCACACTTGCTAGGTGGTAGCCTTTAAATCGGCCGCGGTCCATTAGTATACGTCGGACCCGCGTGTCGCCACTGTCAGTGATAGCAGACCGAGCGCCACCACACGGCAGGTCTAGAGAGACGTCCTGGCACTCGCCCAGTTGTACAGCAGACTTTGCTAGCGAAGCCACACTGACAAATATGCTCTCATTTGCCGAGACGATAGTTAGCATAGCCTTCAGCTACATTTGCTACGACCTAGCAAGGCGCCGTATTCAATTGATATTTAATATAGTGAAGCATGTATCATCAAGAGCGATGTTCTACAAATGTGGATTAAAGTTAAGTATTACAGCAACTGCGTCCATTTTCTAAGTTCTCATTTCCTTTTAACTGTTCCAGACCTCACGCCAATCTGCGTGAGCTTAACGCGTGCCTTTCGGCTTCCTCTCGTTGTGACTTGGCTGTCTTGCTAAGTCACAACAGGGTATTAGTCCCAGCAAGTGGAGAGCGCGCTGCAGACTTGTAAACGACAGAGTAAAGAAGAGGAAGAGGCCTTTAAAACGACTGCCTATTTACTATATATTGGTAATATTTCAGCGCAAATAGGCAGAATACTAAGAAAATATAAAGTGAAAGCAATCTTCGGCCTTCCTGCAAAAATTTCGTCGCTGTTGGGATCTGTCAAAGACGACCTAGAGCTGCGCAAGGCAGGTATTTACAGGATTCCGTGCGAATGCGGCAAATCTGATATACGGCAAACAACGCGTAGTGTGCAGGTTCGCACTGTAAAACATCAACGGCATACTCGCCTCCTTCAGCCTTGTAAGTCTGCCATCGCCGAACATTGTATTTCCACTGGTCATGTAGTGAATTACAGTGAGACAAAAACTGTGGCCCATACGTTTAACTTTCGGAGTTCTATTATTAATGAATCCGTGGAAATACGTCTGCCTGACAGTGAGTCACTTTTAATCGAGACGGCGGTTTTCAAATGAATTCGGCATGGCATCCAGTCGTTGTAAAACTTCGGGTCCTCCGTAGCCGGCGTAGCTCTGTGATGCAACCGCGGGAAGACAATCGAACTGACCGCGAGTTTTCACCACGGAGGGTACTCGGCGCACCAGAATCGAACGCGCTTAAGTAGCGCACGCGCAACGCCAAGTGAACCCACCACGCATGTTCCGGCGGGGCCTTAAATACTAGAGCTCAGCGCATTTTCGCCAGTATCACCTGCAGATGGCCAGAAGATTCTACGCCGGAATATTGTGGCAGGAAGTTACAAACATCCGGCAGTTCTCCCGAAATTTTGTGGAAGAACTTTGCGGTTATCGTC
This sequence comes from Schistocerca nitens, assembly GCF_023898315.1. Lineage (NCBI taxonomy): Eukaryota > Metazoa > Arthropoda > Insecta > Orthoptera > Acrididae > Schistocerca > Schistocerca nitens. The sequence goes on from NC_064617.1 coordinate 871,588,694, forward strand.
TTGAAAAATTGGGTTATCAATGGCCGCTTGCGATGTTACCCGCTCCAAATGTACATTGCATGACGTTACCGTCGTAATGTTCTTTCGCTAACAGGGTGGTATGGACTTCCAGTCACTACCTGCAGCATTCCTTTCGGGTTTGGCCGCGATTTTGATTCTGAAACTGTGAAACGCGCCTCCGGTCCCTCTTAGTCAGGACTTTTTTCCGACCACAATTCCGACGTCTTGTTTCACGGCCATGTGTGCTACGCTACTGCTTGTAGACACGGTGAACACTCCACCGCGAAACACCAACATATCCAGCAACTTCACATGCCATATGCCCAAACACGAACCCCCGCCCTTTTTGCCACATTGCTACGTCGTAACATTTACCCACATTTACGTACGACGTCTGATTGAAACACAAATGTCTCGCTGATCACCACTGCCTTATGCTCCCGCAGAGGCATTGCGTGCACGGCTGAACACGTGACACGATTTCTGCCCATTGCTGTGGCTATTTTGTCGGATGAACTTATGATCAAAGTAGATGGAGAAGTTTGGACGAGGCCTTGATCCACGAATGTACGAAAAACGACAGGCGAAGATCGTGAATAGGTGATTAAGATTACGGATATGTGGTGTACACTTCATCCCAGGCACCGCTTGTGTTCGTTGGCTAGAAAAATCATAGTTTCACAAATGAGTAGATGAAGAAGCTTGAGACTCTAAACGTGAAAGCAAGTAACGCCTCATCATAGTAGATGGGCTCAGCACCAGCTTACGAGTGAACTCAAACAGAACGGCGAGACTATGGAAAACGAGGAATGCCAAGATTGAGGCCCACCACGCAGCTTCAATTACGAGTTGGTACCGCTGAAGACTGAAATGTTTGGGAAGTCTAACAGAGGCCTATATCAAAGATTGGATATGAAAGAGCTGACGACCATGATTACGATGATCACGAGCATGATTGTGATCTTGATCATCACGAGCATTATCAGAAGTACAATAGTGGTGATAATCAGAATGATAAGAACCATAATCCAAGATGATGGTGGGGGTGACGGCATTTTACTGATAAACTACTACGCAGAGAGTGTGTAAGATGCTAGACCACGGAGAAGTAGCCTACTTATCGCTTGCGGGTTTTCCCTCGCCCCACGCGCACCGCTACTGTCGTCGACGTCATCGTCATCCCCGCTGGCGCCGGACGAGGAGAGGTTGGGCATGAGCAGCTTGACCTCGACGCGGTCAGCGGTCGGTTCCCGCCGCACCAACACCCAGCTGAAGTCGCGCACGGACCAGTTCTGGCCCGCCTGCACGTCTGTGTCACCTGGAAGAGGGCGAGGAGCGTTGCCAGGGAACGGAACTGTGATACTACACGGCTCAGTGTTGACGCCCGCCTAGCAATCGGGTCACGGAAATTTTGCCTGTGGCGCTCAATGGTGCCCATCCTGCTGTTCCTCCCCAGAAAAAGGAGAAATTGAACGATCGTGTGGCACTGATGACCGGGAGACCCAATCTGGGGAAGTTCGGCCGCCAAGTTGCAAGTCTAATTTCAGGAGAAACTACATTGGGTGACTTGTGTGTCGGTGATGATGAAATGATGATGAGGGCAACACAGCACCCACTCCACGAACGGAGAAAATCTCCAACCCGGGCCTGCTGCATGGTATACAAACACGTTACCACTCAGCTAACCAGGCGGACACACCAGAGAGAGATCAAGAATGTCATACTTTTCGCGGACCAAGAAAGCAATACATTACCTGTCGGCCACATCTCACTAACAATGCGACTGCGCAGCGCAGACATCTGTGAATGTGTAGAAATCACATCGTCTGAGAATGTGCCAGTAGACAAGGGAACGTTTTTGGTAATAAAACTGCATAAGAAATGAGGAGATGTTGCAAAAGCTGAGGCTTGCAGTGCTTCATCAGGTAAATGCCTATTTTGCCAGCTGACAGACTGCAAGAGAAGCCACATATGATGGTTACGAGGCGGAACGCCCGACTACGACATCTTCCGGCAGTAACAATGGGGTGTGAACCAGGAAAGACGTGCTAAGACCCTGACGGCCATTGCTCCTCCCTCGCCTCGCTCTCCATACTTTCTGAGCTATATCTCAGCGTACCATAGTCTAACAATCCGAAACAAACGAAAAAAGTAACAGTACTGCTTCTAACTTCCAGTAAGATGGCGTACTGTAGTGTTCTGCTGTCTAGTTTACATTTTTGTTTGTTTGTTTGAGTCATCAGTCTTCTGACTGATTTGATGCGGGCTGCCACGAATTTCTCTCCTGAACCAACCTCTTCATCTCAGAGTAGCACTTGCAACCTATGACCTCAATTATTTGGTGGATGTATTCCAATCTCTGTCTTCCTCTACAGTTTTTGACCTCGACAGCTTCCTCTAGTACCATGGAAGCCAGTCCCCGATGTCTTAACAGATGCCCTATCATCCTGTCCCTGTCAGTGATTTACACATATTCCTTTCCCCTCCGATTCTGCGCAGAACCTCATTCCTTACCTTATAAGTCCATCCAATTTAAAACACTCGTCTGTAGCAACACATCTCAAATGCTTCGATTCTCTTCTGTTTCGGTTTTCCCACAGTCCACAATTCACTACCATACAATGCTGTGCTCCAAAGGTATATTCTCAGAATTTTTTCCTCAAATTAAGAACTATATTTGATACTATTAGACTTTTGTTGGCCAGGAATGTGCCCTGTTTGCCTGTGCTAATCTGCTTTTGATGTCGTCCTTGCTCCGTCCGTCATTGGTTATTTTCCTGCCTAGGTAGCAGAATTCCTTAACTTCATTGAATTTGTGACCATCAATCCTGATGTTAAGTTTCTCGCTGTTCTCATTTCTGCTACTTCTCATTACTTTCGTCTTTCTTCGATTTACTCTCCACATTCTTTTCTCATCGGACTGTCCATTCCATTCATCAGATCATGTAATTCTTCTTCACTTTCACTCATGATAGCAATTTCGTCAGCGAATCGTTATCATTGATATCCTTTCACCTTGAATTTTAATTCCATTCCTAAACCTTTCTTTTATTTCCATCATTGCTTCTTCGATGTACAGATTGAACAGTAGGGGCGAAAGACTACAGCCCTCTCTTACACCATTTTTAATCCGAGAATTTCGTTCTTGGTCGTCCACTCTTATTGTTCCCTCTTTATTCTTACACATATTGTGTATTACCCATCTCTCCTTACCGGTTGCCCCTATTTTTCTTAGAATTTCGAACATCTTGCACCATTTTACACTGTCGAATGCTTTTTCAGGTCGACAAATCCTATGAACGTGTTTTGATTTTTCTTTAGTCTCGCTTCCATTATTAACCTCAACGTCAGAATTGCCCTTCTCGTACCTTTACCTTTCGTAAAGCCAAACTGATCGTCATCTAACACATCCTCAATTTTTCGCCATTATTCTGTATATTACTCTTGTCAGCAACTCGGATGCATGAGCTGTTAAGCTGATCGTGGGATAATTCCCGTACTTGTCAGCTCTTACAGGCTTCGGAATTGTGTGGATGATATTTTTCCGAAAGTCAGACGGTATATTGCTAGACGCCTACATTCTACGCACCAACGTGAATAATCGTTTTGTTGCCACTTCCTCTAATGATTTTAGTAATTCTGATGGAATGTTATCAATCACTTCTGTCTCATTTGATCTTAAGTCCTCTATAGCTCCCTACAATTCTGATTCTAATACTGGATCCCCTATCTCTTCTAAATCGATTCTTGTTTTTTCTTCTATCACATCGGACAAATCTTCCCCCTCCTAGAGACCTTCAATGTACTCTTTCCACCTATCCGCTCTCTCCTCTGCATTTAACAATGGAATTCCCGTTGCACTCTTTAATGTTACCACACTTGTTTTTAATTTCACCGATGGTTGTTTTGACTTTCCTATAAGCTGAGTCAGTCCTCCTTTCATTTCTTTTTCGATTTCTTCACATTTTTCATGAAGCCATTTCGTCTTAGCTTCCTTGCACTTCCCATTCATTTCATTCCTCAGTGACCCGTATTTCTGTATTCCTGAATTTCCCTGAACTCCTTTGTACTTCCTTCTTTCATCGATCAGCTGAAATATTTCTTCTGTTACGCATGGTTTCTTTGAACTTATCTTCTTTGTACCTATGTCTTTCTTTCCAGCTTCTGTGATTGCCCGTTTTAGAGATGTCCGTTCCTTATCAACTGCACTGCCTGTTGGGCTATTCTTTATTGCTGTAGTTGAGATTTATAAATTACATAATATGTAGAGTAGCTAAATGGCAACATTGATAACAGTTCATGTGATTTATACCTTTTTTACAGTCTATGGCGCATAACGCTCGTTCGATTTTTTTGTATGGTTACAATTACAAGGCTCCTGTTCAACAATGACATGTGTACATGTCGGAAGATTTTTAAAGTTTGGCGTGTGCTAAAGCACAGACTTTTTAAGTGTACCACTTGATAAAGCCTGCGGAACTGCGATAGTGCAAGAAAATAATATCCACAGTCAGTGGCGAGTATGATATCTTTTAAAGACTATTACATTCCTGTGAGAAGACAATCAGATATGTACGTCACGCACGTTTACTCAGGAAACTCCAGTATGGTACTGACATGTGGTTCTTGCATCTACATCTATACTCGGAAAGCCACCCTGCGATGTGTGACGAAGGGTACTTTGTGCACCACTGCCAATAGCCCCTTTCCCTGTTCCAGTTGCGAATGGTTCGCGGGAACAATGACTGCCAGTAAGCCTCTGTACGGGCTCCAATCTCTCTAATTTTGTCCTCTCTTTATTTCTGCGAGAAATGTTGATTGACTCTTCTGGGAATCTACGCTGTAGGCAGTTTAACAGTAAGCGACTTAGTGATGCAGACTGCTTCTCTTGCAGCGCCTGCCACCGAAGTTGGGCGAGCATCTCCCGTGACTCTTTCGCCCTCACTATATGAACCTGAAACCAACCGCTCTGCTCTTATTTTGATCTTTGCCGTTTCCTCTATTACTCCTATCCGGTAGGGGGAATCCCATATTGACGAGCGTAATTCAAGTATTGGTCGGACGACGGTTCTGCGAGCAGTTTCATTCGTTGACGGACTGCATTCCCTGAGGATTATTCCACCAAATCTCAGTTCGGTATTCTGCCTTTCCTACTATTATTTCGTATGTTCTCGTTTCACTTTAAATCGCTCCGTATGCATACTCCTAGATATTTTATGGAAGTACATTGTATTACACTTACATTACATTAACACTTGCTCGATAGATCATGATACGATATTTCGTAATGATGTGGAACGTGCCACTTTAACATAAGTTTTCTTTACACATAATTTTTTTACAGTTACTACATATCTAAAAATCCATCTATTGACGAGAAGAAGTTGTCATTCAGAAATCATTTTAATTTGTTTTTGAATGTTGGTAGGCTATCTGTCAGACTTTTAATGCTATTTGGCAAATTACCAAAGATTTTTGTGGCAGCATAATTCACCCTTTCTGTGCGAAAGTCAGGTTTAACCGAGAATACTGAAGAGCATTCATCCTTCTATTGTTGTAGTTATGCACTGCGCTGTTATTTTTGAATTGGGGAGGTTTATTAATAACAATTTCATAAGTGACTGTATGTAATGCGAAGGTACTGTCAGTATCCCGAGTTGCTTAAATAAATGTCTGCAATGTGATCTTGGGTGAGCTCCAGCTATTATTCTGATTACACACCTTTGAGCAATTAATACTTTTTCTCTTAATGATGAATAAACCCAAAATATGATGGCATAAAAAAGCAGTGAATGGAAATAGGCATTGTAGGCTAATTTACTGATATGTTTATCCCAAAATTTGCAATAACCCTAATAACATACGTAGCTGAACCTAACCATGTCATTGATATGTTTCTTCCAATCCAATTTCTCATCGACGCACACATCCAGAAATTTTGAATATCCTGCCTTAGCAACAGATTTCTGTCCATAGTCTATATTTATCAACGGTGTTATGCCATTTACTGTACAGAATTGTATATACTGTGCTTTCTCAAAATTTAGTGAGAGACAATTTTCAGAGAAACACTTAATAATTTTCGGAAACACATTATTTACAATTTACTCAGCTGATTCTTGTTTGTTGGGTGTGATTACTATACTTGCATCATCAGCAAAAAGAGCTAGCTTTGCAACTTCATGAATATAGAGTGGCAAGTCATTAATATACAGGGTGTCCCAGCTATCTTGTCCACCCAAAATATCTCTGGAACAATAACAGCTATTGGAAAACGACTTTCACCGGTAACAATGTAGGGCTGGGGCCCATGAATGTACTTATTTGGAAACATTCTAAAACGAAAGCATATGTGTTTTTTCACACAAACTTATGTTTTTTTAAATGGACATCCTATATTTTTTCTTCAGCAATCCATAGCATGACAAAGCACATACACAATGGCGTTGATTGCATCGCAATATTCCCATTACATCCCGAGATATTGAGACGCGAAGTTGACGCTTGAAACACCCGACATGCGCTGCTAGCGCACGTCCTGAGGCTCAGGCGTGAACCCCATGCTGCCTGTAATCGCGATGTGATTGACATGCGTAATCACACTTCCATACTTATCAAGAGGTCCGAAACGAATAATACGGTCTGCTGCCATCCTGCATTAACGTCGTACATTCCAGCAGGTATTTATCCCATAGGCTAGGGGTGATGCGGTTCTGTAACATATCTGTGTACCGCAACGTTAGTCACAAAGTTAACTTCGCTTATCGTTAATCCGTTACTAAAAAGGTAATGCCGTTCAACGTTCAAACTTTACTTTACTGTAGATCTAGCGCAAGTGACAGTTAATCATTCACTCGTAATAGTAAAATTCATGTTCATGGTTTTAGTGAAACGAGCAAGTGGACTAAAAGTTTTACCGTTGTTTAGGTAAAAATGTTTTGATTTGGGAAGTTCAGGTAGGACATAGAAGACGAATGTAAACATGTTTAACCAATTAGTTTTATTATCACATAATTATCAATGTTATGTTTATCTAATGCGTTAAATGACAAATTGTTGCAAACAAATGTTTCTTAACATCACTGGGTAAAATGGCCCTTTGTAGAAACTTCCACTGTGATACCAGCACTACATACTAAACATAGCGTTCACATCTCATGCTCAAAGTGATGCCCATTGGCTTGCATACATAGGGTCACTCCGTGGATGAAGGATGCCCTACTTCGTGCTACTATTTCCTCTTTGATGGTTGTACAAGCATCAATAATGCGTTGCTTCATGTCCTCTGGTGTCGTTGGTTCACAGTCGTTGGTGAACAGCATCCTTCACTGCTCCCCAAAGAAAATAATCCAGCGGTGTAAGGTCCGGAGATCAGGCAGGCCACCTGACTGGGCCACCTCGTCCAATCCACCTACCAGGGAACCGTAAGGCGTTATGTGCAGGGCATCCGTCATGCTAATACCACATGACCATTCTCCGGTTCAGAGGTACAGTATAACGCATTAGATAAACCTTATTCTGGGTGTGCAGGTTAAATAAGACAACCTGACGGGTGTACACCGATCGGTACTGGTTCATATTGTGTACGTAGATACGTAAAACGTGCAAGAGGGAAACCATTATGTGCTTATGAGAGTTGATGGCAGCAGACCGTATTATTCGTTTCGGACCTCTTGATAAATATGGAGGTGTGATTACACATGTCAATCACATAGCGATTACAGGCAGCATGGGGTTCACGCCTGAGCCTCAGGACGTGCGCTAGCAGCGCATGTCGGGTGTTTCAAGCGTCAACTTCGTGTCTCAATATCTCGGGATGTAATGGGAATATTGCGATGCAATCAACGCCATTGTGTATGTGCTTTGTCATGCTATGGATTGCTGAAGAAAAAATATAGGAGGTCCATTTAAAAAAAACATAAGTTTGTGTTAAAAACACATATGCTTTCGTTTTAGAATGTTTCCAAATATGTACATTCATGGGCCCCAGCCCTACATTGATACCGGTGAAAGTCGTTTTCCAATAGCTGTTATTGTTCCAGAGATATTTTGGTTGGACAAGATAGCTGGGACACCCTGTATATTAAGTACAATAAGGGACTCAAGACTGAACCCTGTGGGTCACCATTCTTGATACCTTCCCAGTTAGAGGACTCTGCTGAATTTTGCAGACTATGTTTACTGCTAATTTCAACCTTCTACATTTTTTCAGTTAAATATGAATTAAAGCATTTGTGCCCTGTCCCACTCATACCACCATAATTAAGCTTATCTAGAAAAATTTCATGATTTGCACAGTTAACAGCCTTAGAGAGATCACAAAATATCCCAACGGGTGATGTTCCGTTATTCAATGCATTTTATATTTGATCAGTGAAAGCATATATAGCATTTTCCGTTGAAAAGCCTTTCTGAAGGCCGATTTGACATTTTGTTAGTACTTCATTTTTAGAAATATGTGATGCTACTCTTGAATACATTGCCTTTTCAAGCATTTTGGATAAAGAAGTGAGACGGCGGGAGTTGCTAGCATCAGACCTATCCTCTTTTTTATGCAATGCTTTCACAATAGCATATTTCAGTCTATCTGAAAAAATGCCCTGTTTTGGTGAGCTACTATATATGTGGCTTCGAATCCTACTTATCTGTTGGAAACAAGCTTTTAGGACTCTGTCGGAAATGCCACCAATTTCAGGTGAGCTTTTACTTCAGAGTAAGTAGCTGCTTCCAAGGATTGTTCTGTAATTGTACACTCCTGGAAATTGAAATAAGAACACCGTGAATTCATTGTCCCAGGAAGGGGAAACTTTATTGACACATTCCTGGGGTCAGATACATCACATGATCACACTGACAGAACCACAGGCACATAGACACAGGCAACAGAGCATGCACAATGTCGGCACTAGTACAGTGTATATCCACCCTTCGCAGCAATGCAGGCTGCTATTCTCCCATGGAGACGATCGTAGAGATGCTGGATGTAGTCCTGTGGAACGGCTTGCCATGCCATTTCCACCTGGCGCCTCAGTTGGACCAGCGTTCGTGCTGGACGTGCAGACCGCGTGAGACGACGCTTCATCCAGTCCCAAACATGCTCAATGGGGGACAGATCCGGAGATCTTGCTGGCCAGGGTAGTTGACTTACACCTTCTAGAGCACGTTGGCTGGCACGGGATACTTGCGGACGTGCATTGTCCTGTTGGAACAGCAGGTTCCCTTGCCGGTCTAGGAATGGTAGAACGATGGGTTCGATGACGGTTTGGGTGTACCGTGCACTATTCAGTGTCCCCTCGACGATCACCAGTGGTGTACGGCCAGTGTAGGAGATCGCTCCCCACACCATGATGCCGGGTGTTGGCCCTGTGTGCCTCGGTCGTATGCAGTCCTGATTGTGGCGCTCACCTGCACGGCGCCAAACACGCATACGACCATCATTGGCACCAAGGCAGAAGCGACTCTCTTCGCTGAAGACGACACGTCTCCATTCGTCCCTCCATTCACGCCTGTCGCGACACCACTGGAGGCGGGCTGCACGATGTTGGGGCGTGAGCGGAAGACGGCCTAACGGTGTGCGGGAGCGTAGCCCAGCTTCATGGAGACGGTTGCGAATGGTCCTCGCCGATACCCCAGGAGCAACAGTGTCCCTAATTTGCTGGGAAGTGGCGGTGCGGTCCCCTACGGCACTGCGTAGGATCCTACGGTCTTGGCGTGCATCCGTGCGTCGCTGCGGTCCGGTCCCAGGTCGACGGGCACGTGCACCTTCCGCCGACCACTGGCGACAACATCGATGTACTGTGGAGACCTCACGCCCCACGTGTTGAGCAATTCGGCGGTACGTCCACCCGGCCTCCCGCATGCCCACTATACGCCCTCGCTCAAAGTCCGTCAACTGCACATACGGTTCACGTCCACGCTGTCGCGGCATGCTACCAGTGTTAAAGACTGCGATGGAGCTCCGTATGCCACGGCAAACTGGCTGACACTGACGGCGGCGGTGCACAAATGCTGCGCAGCTAGCGCCATTCGACGGCCAACACCGCGGTTCCTGGTGTGTCCGCTGTGCCGTGCGTGTGATCATTGCTTGTACAGCCCTCTCGCAGTGTCCGGAGCAAGTATGGTGGGTCTGACACACCGGTGTCAATGTGTTCTTTTTTCCATTTCCAGGAGTGTATTTACGGAAGAACATAAAAACTGGTACAGGCAGGTCTTGGGAAAAATCGCTTTCAGTTCCAGAGAAAGTTGGAAATGTGAGGCAATTCAGACACAACGACTTACTTTAGATGATAGGTTAAAGAAAGAGAAAACTAAGTTTTCTAGCATCTGTAGTTTTAGAGACAGATTTTGAGAAGGTTGAGAGCACTTCAGCTTCGAAAATGTGAAGGTATCAGGGATTAAGTACAAGAAGCGAAAGGTAATTAACAACTTATACAGAAGCCAGACTGCAGTTATAAGAGGAAAGGGAAGCAGTAGCCGAGTAAGGAGTGAGACAAGGCTGTAGCCCATCTCCGATGTTATTTCATCTGTAGATCGAGCAATCTGTGAAGGAAACCATGGAGAAATTAGGTTATAATTTAAAGTCCATGGAGAAGAAATAAGGATTCAACGATAACATCGTAATACTGTCGGAGACGGCACAATGCATGCTAGAAAAGTTTTAATCTTTTTTTTTTTAAGTAGAAGGATCGACCTTATCGTTTTATCAGTAAACTACAGAAGTATTCGTAATAAAGTTCCCAGATTTACTGCCCTCCCTCGTGCGAAACTCAGCTTGCTCTTTTCTCACATGATCTACTGAGAACTGTGGATGAAGGGCAACAGGCAAATTTCGTAATTCTAGATTTCCGAAAAGCATTTGAAACGGAGCCCCGTTGCAGGCTGTTAAAAAGGAAGCGAGCATATGGAATAAGTTCACAGATACAGGGTGCCAATTATTGAACTATATGAAAAAAACCGTAAATTACGTAGTTACAAATTACGGCGTGCACATACTTTATTCAACTTGTAAACATCACTACAAATATTCGGGTTTAGGTTACGATATGTTTGATATGCCTGCCATCATTGGCGATGATGTGGCGCAGACGAATAGCGAAATTCTGCACTACCCGCTGACGTGTTGTAACATCGATGCTCCTGAATGGCTGTTTTCAGCTCAGCAGTGGATTCCGGATTATTGACGTACATCTTGTCTTTAATATAGCCCAACAAAAAGAAGTCGCATGTGTTCAGATCCAGAGAATATGGAGGTCAAGCGAGGCCAATGTCAGTCGCCTCCGGGTATCCCACAACCAGAATGTTGTAGAATTTTGGAACACGTATTATGTTCGAGTATAACATAACTCCTCAGTCCGGTCGTATAATTGGTCTGATATTCTGCACTCTCGTACTTTGTTCACTAGGCGGCAGTACAGAACTGTATCAAACGCCTCACGGAAGTCAAAGAACACGGCATCTACTTCGGCTCCTGTACCTGCTGCTTCCTGGGTCTCGTGGATGAACAAAGCGAGCTGGGTTTCACTCGACTATTATTTTGGGAACCCATGTTGGTTCCGACAGAGGAGATTTTCGGTCTGCAGAAACGTCATAATGCGCTAGCATAAAACATCTTCCAAAATTAAGCACAAGGCAGGCGTCACAGATATGCCTATAGTTTTGTGCGTCTACTCACGACACTTCTTGAAATCGGGATTGGGTTACACTGCTGCTGGAAGAAGCGCAAGTTCTATGCTCTGTTGAGCGATTTCAGTTACTTTCCTATTATAACATTATTTGTTTATGGTTCATCTAAATTTTTTATAATTTTTTGCTTTAAAATTTTCGCATATTGATACTTATGAGTATATTTTCTGTATATGTAAAGTAAAGTGTGCTATACTGGAGGTTGAAATCCTTTGCATTGTACGTGGGTAATGTATGTAAAATATTATGTAAATTGTTTATTACGTTGAATAATTTTCTGATGACTTTTTATATTTAAAAATATTTGTCTGTATAAAATTTTCATGTTGATGTAAATCTGACAATTGTAAGAAATGGTCACGCTGAAGAACAATGTAAGAAATAGGTGTTATGTAGAAGCCAATGTGCTTCTGTTTGAAACGAAATGGTTCTGGGGAGTGGAAAAGGTGGCAAGGGCGAATTGGCGCGCTACCTAGAGCAAGCCAGGGAAGTAAGTCACACAGTCTGTAGGCAGCAGTGATTGAGGCAACATCCTTGTGGAGCAGCAGCAGCTTTTCCTGCAAATTTGCACAAAAATGCCTCGGATGAAGACTGCAAACGGCTTACGGCATACCGGAGAGTTGTTGGACTACTGTATGTAAAATTGAACGACATCAAGAAGAGAAACTGAGCCCATATAGCAAGATACTTGCAGGCCGAACTGTGGGTAAAGTAGCAGCCATAATTGTTCGCCACACTGAAGCCTACAGCCAACAGATAAGATGTTTTGGTATTTTACTTTTGTACAGCATGATCCATTAATATAAATTGTGTTTTATTAGTGAATAATAATTCTTGAACTTTAAAGAAACTGGTTCACCCTGTTATTTCATCCGAATCGTACACCTATATAGGGTTCCTTCCTGGTGTTTCATTAATCCGAGTATCCTGTTTTACAAAGTTATATATGTCTGAGGGACTAAACCCTGCAGTGATGAAATAACGTCAAAGTAGTGGAAGAGTGTAACTTAAATAGAGTGAATTTAAAGTAAAACTATTATTGTTTTAAAAATTTTCTTAACTATTGCAAAGTGTTATAGTAAAATTTGCTTACGTAAAATTCAGTCAGAATGAAGCAAAGTTACTAGAATCTGTTCAATGACTATACAGAGTTAGTTCAAAGAGTAATAGCTTTTGAAAGTAAATTCCAGTAAGAAAGAATAAGTATTTTGCTATTTAAGTTTGTTGGTTATGGAAAGTGCTTTTCCAAAGGTACCTCCTGCTCAAATGTTTTTAGCTTCCTTGAAGTTATCTACTGGGCTTTATCTGTTTTAAAAACGTAATTTTAAGGGTGTGGAAGTCAAATAATTCCAGTGTCTGCACCAACATTGTTTACGTGGAGTAATATTAATTTGAAGAAGCTGCTTAGACAGTAGCAGGAAAGTAGGCAAAATTCAAACTTCTGCTTTTCCAATACTTCAGTGCTTCATTGCCTGGATAGGTTGGCGACCGTTAGTACATATTTTACTAAATGAATTTGGAACTGAGTTGTCCTAGCTTCAATATAATACTATTCACACTGCGTTTCTTTCTAACCGTTGGGTAAGATTTCACGAAAAGAATTGAATAGTCTGAATTACTTATCCGTTAGACACAACACAGGGTCAAATCCTGTAAAAAAGGTAACTCTATTGATCAGCTTTTCTTATTAACATGATTATCCTCCCATAGTGTACTTTACTTGGAAACTAAACTAAATTCAGTAAGAGGGTTATACATGGCCACATAGAGACAGGGTCCTGTTATTTAGGTAAAACCATACTAAATTACAATAGCATTGGCAGGGTTATACTATCCCACGGTCACATAGTTCCACATCAGCCATTTTGTCGTTCGTTCGACGACTTAGAAGAAGAATTACAGTGCGATCTTCCTCTGTGAAACGGTTTTGGAAAAAAGACGTTTAGTATTCCGGCCTTTTCTGTCTCGCCCTCTTTTTCAGTGTCGTTCTGGTCACAGAGTGTCTGGACAGATGGCTTCGATCCGTTTACTGATATAAAAATGCAATAAATGAAGCGGGAAAAAGGAAATGCAAACCTCTAAAAAATGAGGTCGACGGTAAGTGCAAAATGGCTAAGCAGGAATGGCTAGAGAGCAGATGTAAGGATGCAGAAGCATATATAGCTAGGGGTAAGATAGATACCGCCTACAGGAAAATTAAAGAGATCTTCGGAGAAAAGATAACCTCCTGCATGAATATCAAGAGCTCAGCTGGTAAACTATTCCTAAGCAAAGAAGGGAAAGCAGAAAGGTGGAAGAAGTACATAGAGGGTCTATAGAAGGGTGATGTGCTTGGGTCAGTAGTATGGAAATGAAAGAGGACGTAGATGAAGACAAGATAGGAAATATGATACTGCGAGAAGAATTTGACAGAGCACTGAAAGACGTAAGTCGAAACAAATCCAAATAAAGCAAGTGCTAACAGGTGTGAAAATTACCGAACTATCAGTTTAATAAGTCATGGTTGCAAAATACTAACACAAATTCTTTACAGACAAATGGAAAAACTGGCAGAAGCCGACCTCAGGGAAGATCAGTTTGGATCCCGTGGAAATGTTGGGACACGCGAGGCTATACTGACTCTACGACTTACCTTACAAGATAGATTAAGGAAAGCAAACCTACGTTTATAGCATTTGTAGACTTATCGAAGACTTTTGGCAATGTTGACTGGGAGACTCTCTTTCAAATTCTGAAGGTGACACGGGTAAAATACAGGGGGCGAAAGGCTATTTACAATTTGTACAGAAAAACAAACAGCAGTTGTAAGAGTCGATCGTCACGAAAGGGGAGCACTGGTTGAGTAGGGGGTGCGACAGGTTTGTAGCCTATCCCCGATGTTACTCAATCTGTATATTGAGCGAGCAGTAAAGGAAACAAAAGAAAAATTTGGAGTAGGAATTAAAGTCCAGGGAGAAGAAATAAAAACTTTGAGGTTCGCCGATGACATTGTAATTCTGTCAGAGACAGCAAAGGACCTGGAAGAACAGTTGAACGGAATGGACGGTGTCTTGAAAAGAGGATATAAGATGAACATCAACAAAAGAAATACGAGGCTAATGGAACGCAGACGAATTAAATTAGGTGATGCTGAGGGAATTAGATTAGGAAATGAGACACAATTGCGGGATGTAAGGTCCACCAGTTATGCAAAAAACAGTTCTTTCCCAAGTCCCCAAATATGTTTCAGAACCGCTGTGCCATCATCAGTGGGTTTCGGTTTTATTTAATCTGTAATGTGAATTTTTTTCTAAATGATTACAAAATTATGTGGATATTTAGTTCAAACAAAAATTCGTTTGTTTTTGTTAATACCTTTACATTTGGTGTGTATGATTTTTCAGGACCACTTGTGTATTATTTATTATTGGTAGCTTGTCATCTGCGACCAAACGATGTTGATAAGAAATTTTGTTGAGAGTTAACCTATCATATAAACGTAATTTAATTTGTCGTGGTATTTCGCGCCTATATTCGCTTTTACTTGCGTTTTCGTGTGGCAAGCACTTTTATTCTCAGCATCATGGTGAGATGTTGTGATGCACATGTAAATATAACACGTATTTTCACAAATAAGGTCGTAAAAGCACTTTGCACTTCACCAAAACGCAGTGTAATTGTGGTTGTTGTGTGTCCGAGACCAGTCAATATTCATTTGTTCACCAGTGAGTTCGGCGCCAAATTTGAACTGGGCTGGGACACACAACAACCACAATTGCACTGTGTTTTGGTGAAGTGCAAAGAGCTTTTACGACCTTATTTTTTGAAAATACGTGTTATATTTACATGTGCATCACAACACCACACCATGATGCTGAGAATAAAAGGGTTTACCACACGAAAACGCAAGTAAAAGCGAATATAGGCGCGAAATATCGCGACAAATTAAATTACGTTTATATGATAGATTAACTCCCAACAAAATTTCTTATCAACATCGTTTGGTCGCAGATGACAAGCTACCAATAATAAATAATACACGAGTGGTCCTGAAAAATCAACACAGCAAGTGTAAAGGTATTAACAAAAAGAAACGAATTATTGTTTGAACTAAATATCCACATAATTTTGTAATCATTTAGTAAAAATGTTCACATTACAGATTAAATAAAACGGAAGACCACTGATGATGGCACAGTGGTGCTGAAATAAGTTTGGGAACTTGGGGAAAAACTGTGTTTTGCATAACTAGTGGACCTTACATCCTACAATATTACCTGCAAACACGATAAACACAAGGAGCAGCAAATCCAAATGATGAGACACTTAAAGTGCTAGATGAGTTCTGCTATTTGAGAGGCAAAATAACTGATTCTGGTAGAAGCATGGAGGATATAAAATGTAGACTAACAATGGCAAGAAAAGCATTTCCGTAGAAGAGAAATATGTTAACATCGAGTATGGATTTCAGTGTCAGGAAGTCGTTTCTGAAAGTATTTGTATGGAGTGTAGACATGTATGGAAGTGATACATGGACGATAGACAGTTTAGACAAGAAGAGAATAGAAGCTTTTGAAATGTGGTGCTGCAAAAGAATGCTGAAGATTAGGTGGGTAGGATGACGTAACTAATGAGGAGATACTGAATAGAACTGGGAAGAAGAGAAGTTTGTGGTACAACCTGACTAGAAGAAGGGCTCGGTTGGTAGTACACTTTCTGAGACATCAGGGTTTCACCAATTCAGTTCTGGACGGAATCATGGAGGGTAAAAATCGCAGGGGAGACCAAGAGATGAATACACTAAGCAGATTCAGAGGAATGTAGGCTGCAGTAGGTACTGGGAGATGAAGAGGCTTGCACAGGATAGAGTAGCATGGAGAGCTGTGTCCAACCAGTCTTTCGATTGAAGACCACAACAATAACAACAACAACTAAAAAACTTCTTAGGCTTCTCCGTCAAGTTGGTGAGCAGTATTTTACTTTTGTGCGTTGACCCTTGGAGGCTGCGCCTGTATCCCGCGCCTAGTGGATGGTTTTCTTCGCCGGCCCGTCTCTCAAGGTCAATCACTGTGGCGTGTGGAGTGCGTGCGTGACTGAAGCCAGCCAGGCGTGAGGCGTTTCGCGCTCGCCTTATCTCTGCCGGCTGCCGCGACCCTGACAGATGTATCCACAAGCGTATCAGCATCTGGAAGTTTCCAGTCTCACGTAAACCATCACATTCCGATCCGCGTATTTTACACAAAAGTGAGACCTGCCCACAGTCTGGCGAATTTCTGAACTGGTGCTGTTACTGCACCGGGCAACGCGGCGGAATCGATTCTACACATTACATCTACACGTACACTCCGCAAGAAAGCTTATGGTACGTAGTGGAGGGTGCTTGTCGTCTTGCTATTGACACATTCGCAAATTGCTGTTCCAGTCGCGAGAGGTGCAGCGGGAAGAATGACTGACAGTAATCCTTCGTGTTCGCTCTGCTTCCCATGAATTTTCTCGTTGTGGTAGTTTCCCGAGACGTAGGTGAGAGTAAATGATACCTATTTTCTGGTCAGTAAACATCTACACGATGCACAACGCCTCTCTGTCAGCATATGCCACTGGAGATTGATGAGCGTCTCTGTAACAGTTTCTCGCGGTTAGTAAGGACTCGCAATGGGTCTTAGCTATCTCCTCCATACCCCTTTAACCGTTAGCGACGTATATATTCGGGCACAGTCGTCGTACCTCCAGTGACAACAGGGACCGTGGCATGGGGGGGGGGGGCTATAGCTCCTGACCCCCCCCCCCCCTCCGCAATGGAGTGTCATATTACACTGGATATTATCACTTCA
This sequence comes from Schistocerca nitens, assembly GCF_023898315.1. Taxonomy (NCBI): domain Eukaryota; kingdom Metazoa; phylum Arthropoda; class Insecta; order Orthoptera; family Acrididae; genus Schistocerca; species Schistocerca nitens. The sequence goes on from NC_064617.1 coordinate 871,606,186, forward strand.
GAAATGAGAGCATATATTACTTCAACAGATGCAATCATTTCTTTATAATTATGTAGCAATATAATTGCAATGTATTTCAAACACATTTTAATAAAAGAATAAGAGCGGCAAAAACACTCATGCTCATAAATTAAGGATAATTTCAGAATGTGGTGCCACACAACGGGGCACTACACAAAACTGGCGCTAATAGCATAGGCACATAGGGAACACATATGACACAGAACTGTATGTCCACGGTATTGGTGATAAGTTGAGAAAACACATATGCTAAAAAACGCCACTGTTTCCTGTGCATGTACCCCGACATCAATATGGGATATACACGTACACAGGCCGTACAACCGTGTTGACATATTCTGGTCGAGCAGCTGCTGGGGTATAACCTCCCATTCTTGCACCAGTGCTTTTCGGAGCTCCTGAAGTCTCGTAGAGGTTTGCAGCGATACGTCGACCGGGAGCATCCCAGACGTGCTCGATCGGATTTAGGTCTGGAGAACAGGCAGGCCACTCCATTCGACTGATATCTTATGTTTTAAGTTACTCCTCCACGATGGCAGCTCGGTGGAGCCGTGGGTTATCATCCATCAGGAGGAAGGTGGGACCCACTGCACCTCTGAAAAGGCGGACATACTGGTGCAAAATGATGTCCCGATATATCTGGTTACAGTTCCTCTGTGAAAGACATGCAGGGATGTACGTGCACCAATCATAATCCCACCCCACACCATCAAAACACGACCTCCATACAGGTCCCTTTAAAGGACATTAAACGGTTGGTATCTGGTTCCTGGTTCACGCCATATGAAAACCCGGCGAGAATCACTGTTCAGACTATGCAAGGACTCGTCCGTGAACATAACCTGAGACCACTGTTCCAATGACCGTGTACTGTGTTCCTGACTCCAGGCTTTACGGGCTCTCCTGTGACCAGGGGTCAGTGGAATGCACCTTGGAGGTCTCCGGGCGAATAAACCATGTCTGTTCAGTCGTCTGTAGACTGTGTGTCTGGAGACAACTGTTCCAGTGGCTGCGGTAAGGTCCCGAGCAAGGCTACTTGCAGTACTCCGTGGCCGTCTGCGGCCACTGATGGTGAGATACCGGGTTTCTTGTGGTGTTGTACACTGTGGACGTCCCGTATTGTGGTGCCTGGGCACGTTTCCTGTGTGCTGGAATCGTTGACATAATCTTGAGATCACACTTTGTGTCACACGGAGGGCTCGTGCTACGACCTGCTGTGTTTGACCTGCCTCCAGTCGCCCTAGTATTCTACTCCTCATAACGTCATCAATGTGTGTTCTTTGAGCCGTTTTCAACACACAGTCACCACTACCACGTCTAAAAACATCTGCACACTTACTCGCTGCACCGTACTCTGACATGCACCAACACACCCCTGCGTATGTGGACTGCTGCCAGCGCCACCGTGCGACGACCGCAGGTCCAATTCACCGCATGGTCATACCCCGAGGTGATTTAAACCCGAAAATCGCCCACCAGAGCGTTGTTTCACCATGTATCAGCGTAATCCTTAATTTATGAGCATGAGTGTAGCTTGCTATGTAAACCAATAAATATAATTTAACTTAAAATGGGCGTCTTATTATTTTTAATATAAATTGGATGTATATTAATGTGCCGTTCACAGAGTCAAAGAAAACAAAGTTGATGGTAATGTGTCCAACAAGTTGATTGGAAAGACACGATACCCTTATTACGTTCAAGGAGCTATTTGTCCCAGTCGTGACCTTGCTTGACGAACTTTCAAGTAGTCGTGAAACCAATGCAGAACCAGCTAGTAAAGCTTATATGTTTAGTTCTGCTGTCCGAAGAGGAGACTTCGTAGTAGCTTTAGCAACTACAGCATATTACTTGTCTTTAACTCTAATAACAAGCAAACAGATCCAAAGTTCTAAAATCGATTTAACAACAGCCTTAAATCATGTCAATGATCTGCTTGAGGTGATCAACAATCTGAGGAGGGATACGGAAATAGAATAAGGAAGTATTTTTGAAGACGCTATTAAACTGGCAGGAGATATTGGAAGTGTAATAGCAATGCTAAGAACTATTCCAACACAAACCAAAAGAGACAACGTTCCTGCTTCAAACGCCGAGAAATACTTCAGGCGAACAGTATTTTTATCTGTTGTGGATAGTTTCATTGCCGAGCTAGAAGCAAGATTCGCGAAGATTTTCGCACCATATTATCACTTGAAGGTCGTATTCATACATACTGTTTAAAATATAGGTACCCAAGAAATAGGAACAGCTTTTAATGAAAGGAGAGCTGAAACTATGGAAAAAAGTGGGTTGATGAAAGTAAGAGACTTGAAACAGCAACTGAAGCTTTAACGATCTGTGACAAGCAGTTCTTTTCCAAATGTATAAGTTTTACTTGAAATATTTGGGACTATTTCTATCATCGCAAGCACTCCTGAACGAAGCTTCTCTACTTTGAGACGAATAAAGACTTATTTGCGTAATACAATGGGGCAGATGAGACTAAATGGATTGGCTCTTGCAAATATCCATAAAGAAAGAGATATCGACATTGAAAATATCATTCACATATTCAGTAAAAGAACAAAAAAAAAAACAAAGACGAATGAGCATGACAGATTTTGTTACAGAATTTTTTTAATATTCATATCAAGTTCCAGTTTTTACATTCGTGTCATCTTCTGTACCCAGAAAATTAACGAAAACTTATTTCTTGTAAATTGACATTTTTTGTGGTTTATGTGATTTATAAAATCTCCCATATTAAAATAAGTTTTCTTTTTTATCCTGAACTCCAAAACAGTTACCAAAAACTACTTAAAGCAACACCAAATTTTACCAATTCGTCGGTGGAGGAGCCCAACTCTTCTTTTGCTAAGCGATATTCCGTTACCCCCAAAACCCGTCCCCCCTCCATTAGCTCCCCCCGCCCCCTCTTGACCGACTTCTAGAATCGCCCCTGAGTGACAACGACGTATATGTGCGACTGGAGCTGAGCGTCCCAAGTGTGCTAACGTCGGATATACGCAGACGGTGGAGAAAAATATGGGGACGCCGCGCCAAATGCATGCTTGAAGATAGACGCAGCCGCTAGCCAAGCCTGCAGGTTGCACTGTTGTATTCGACCACAAAAGGCACCTACGCAATAATGCCCTCAGTACGTTGAGTCAGCTATGGTCAGTACAGTGCTATGCGTAGTCGCAAGTAAATTATGTCGGAATGGAATTGAAACATTATAATTCTCTCTTTATCACAAGGTTTCTATTTGATTCACTATGCGTTTCGATGGTTAAAACATTATCATCAGCTGAACGTCCGAAACTTGGTAATGCATCTGAAATAAGCATTATTTTGGAAAAACTGATAGCAGAACGTAAGGATGAAAGTTTTTTATTATGGGTCGTTTCATAATGTCTTACTCAGGTTAACTTCATTTTCGCCGACAGCTGTGACCGAGCGGTTCTAGGCACTTCAGTCTGGAACCGCCCGACCGCTACGGTCGCACGTCCGAATCATGCCTCGGGCATGGATGTGTGTGATGTCCTTAGGTTAGTTGGGTTTAAGTAGTTCTAAGTTCTAGAGGACTGATGACCTCAGATGTTAAGTCCCATAGTGCTCAGAGCCATTTGAACCATTTTCTACCTTCATTTTACGAATCATTAGCACCTAACGCATTCGGTGCATTTAGTAAATGTATCGTGCAAAAATTGGCAATTGACAGTAAATAACGAAAAGTATGAGGTCATCCAAATGAGAGCTAACAGAAATCTGTTAAACTTCGGTTACTTGAAAAATCAGTCAAAATTCAACTAAATACCTAGGAATTACAATTACGAATAGTTTAAATTGGAAGGAACACATAGAAAATATTATGGGGAAGGCTAACCAAAGACTGTGCTTTATTGGCAAGACACTTAGAAAAAGTAACATATTAACGACTTCCTACACTACGCTCGTCCGTCCTGTTCTGGACTACTGCTGTGGGATCTGGGATCCTTACCAGATGGGATTGACGGTGTACATCGCGATAGTTCAAAGAAGGGCAGCACGTTTTGTATTATGGCCAACTAAGTAAGAGAGTATCACTGCAATCATACAGGATTTGGGGTGGACATCCTTATAACAAAGGCGTTTTTTGTTGCGGCGGAATCTCCTCGCGAAATTTCAATCACCGACTTATCCCTCCGAATCCAAAATATTTTGTTGACGCCGACGTGCACAGGGAGAAATGGCCATCATAATAAAATAAGGGAAATCAGAGCTCGCACGGAAAGATATAGGTGTTCGTTCTCTCCCCGCGCTGTACGAGATTAGAATAATAGAGAATTATTGTGAAGATGGATCGATCAACCTTCTGCCACACACTTAAATGTGGTTTGCAGAGTATCCATGTAGCTGTAGATTCCGGGACAAAGAATGAGCAGCTGGTTGTGTTGTTATCAGCCACAGTTTAACACATTTTCTGCAACTGTATTTCGTAATTGGTTTTCACGCACAGGGTAGTTATGATTAAACTTTCTCTACTTGAGATGGATCCAATGAAAAACAAGTGATCGTAGGTCAATGAATCTTTGTGAAAATATTTGTTAAGGACTTGCGAAAGAGAAATAGAGAATAAACCATTGAAAGAAACGCATTTTTATTTCGACATGTAAGGGTGCCGTTTGTTAAATGCGTACCATGTTTACGTTCCAGGTTACAAACGTAACTTAGTATGACGACTGTCTGCATCCACGATAGCCTACAACCACACTAGAGATAGTATTTCGCAATTGTTCGCAGCATTATTTTAACGGTGGACCGTGTAATGTTCAGCTGTCTAGTCGTGAGGCAGTTCACCTGAAGATGCAAGATTCCGTCCAGCATTCTCAGCCATGGCAACAGCAACTTCTTCAACAATTTATGGCGCAATTGGCCAGGAGAAGTTCCCAAATCGCTGGCTAATTCGAACTGCCGAATCATGTTCTTCAACGCAGATGCGGAAAGAGGACCTCTCCGTATTCTTATAATGCATCGATACCCGCGAAGAGCAGCAGCAACATTGCTGTTGTTTTCATAAAACAGTTGTATCAGTAAAGCGCTGCTCGCCTTGTCCACACCCATGTTGACTGTTGCTCGGATGCCGTACCAGTACCGCTGCCTATCATGACACTAACACTACTAGCAACGTAAATCCTGCAGCGCACAGACTGAACGTCATTCCAATAAAGTTGGGTACCCGAACAGTACATAAGTTCCCCACTACATTGGCTCAAGTAGTCATGGGGTGTATCCAAAAGAATCATCCGATTTAAAAGAACTCATAACTACACTACTGGTCATTAAAATTGCTACACCAAGAAGAAATGCAGATGATAAACGGGTATTCATTGGACAAATATATTATACTAGGACTGACATGTGATTACATTTTCACGCAATTTGGGTGCATAGATCCTGAGAAATCAGTACCCAGGGCAACCACCTCTGGCTGTAATAACGGCCTTGATACGCCTGGGCATTGAGTCAAACAGAGCTTGGATAACGTGTACAGGTACAGCTGCCCATGCAGCTTCAACACGATGACACAGTTCATCAAGAGTAGTGACTGGCGTATTGTGACGAGCCAGTTGCTCGGCCACCATTGACCAGACGTTTTCGGTTGGTGAGAGATCTAGAGACTGTTCTGGCCAGGGCAGCAGTCCAACATTTTCTGTGTCCAGAAAGGCCCGTACAGGACCTGCAACATGCGGTCGTGCATTATCCTGCTGAAATGTAGGGTTGCGCAGGGATCGAATGAAGGGTAGAGCCACGGGTCGTAACGCATCTGAAATGTAACGTCCACTGTTCAAAGTGCCGTCAATGCGAACAAGAGGTGACCGAGACACGTAACCAGTGGCAACCCACACCATCACGCCGGGTTATACGCCAGTATGGCGATGACGAATACACGCTTCCGACGAGCGTTCACCGCGATGTCGCCAAACACGGATGCGACCATCATGATGCTGTAAACAGAACCTGGATTCATCCGAAAAAACGACGTTTTGCCATTAGTGCACCCAGGTTCGTCGTTGAGTACACCATCGCAGGCGCTCCTGTCTGTGATTCAGCGTCAAGGGTAACCGCAGCCATGGTCTCCGAACTGATAGTCCATGCTGCTGCAAACGTCGTCGAACTGTTCGAGCAGATGGTTGTTGTCTTGGAAACGTCCCCATCTGTTGACTCAGGGGTCTAAACGTAGCTGCACGATCCGTTACAGCCATGCGGATAAGATGCCTTTCATCTCGACTGCGATACGATAAACCGCAATCGTGATAGGCTACAATCCGACCTTTATCAAAGTCGGAAACGTGATGGTACGGATTTCTCCTCCTTACAACGTTTCACCAGGCAACACCGGTCAACTGCTTTTTGTGTATGAGAAATCGACTGGAAACTTTCCTCATGTCAGCACGTTGTAGGTGTGGCCAGCGGCGCCAACCTTGTGTGAATGCTCTGAAAAGCTAATCATTTGCATATCACAGCATCTTCTTCCTGTCGGTTAAGTTTCGCGTCTGTATCACGTCATCTTCGTGGTGTAGCGATTTTAATGGCCAATGGTGTATTATGTTATTTGACATATGTGCGTAAACAACGTACTGTTGGAAAGAGTAAACTCTCGAATATTACACAGTTCTCGCAAGTTAGCAGCAGTGTACGCTCACTTCAGTTCTAGTACAAATGGTGTCGGGACGACAGAAAGCGTTTTGTGTTCACATTTTGCGCAGTGTGGGTCAATAATAACTGTTTAGCGTCACTTTCGTACTAGCTATGGAGTGGATCCTCCTACAGCATTAGACGATGACGTGAAACTGGTTCTTTGTGTAAACGCAAATCGCCGACCCGTCCCCGAGTGTCTGACTCAGACGTCGAACGCATCCGCCATAGTTTCCCAAGGAGTCCGCCGAAATCCGTTCGCCGTGCAGCTCGACAGCTCAACATGCCCCCCGATGTCCGTCTGGCGTGTGTTGCGTCGACGTTTACACATGAAACCACACAAAATCCAACAACTTCAAGGTCTTCGTGAACGTGACAAACAACAACATGTGGTGTTCTGTAACTTTGCTCTTGGAAAGATACAGGATGACAGTTTTCTTCCACGCTTAGTGTTTAGTGACGAGGCAAAGTTCCATTTAAATGGAAATGTGAACCGTCATAATGTCAGAATCCGGGGTGTGGAACAACCACATGAAGTTATACAACATGAGAGAGAATCTCCAAAATGCAATGTGCTTTGCGCAGTTTCATGGGGAACGGTGGATGGTCCGTTTTTCTTTGCCGAGAACGCTGTTACAGTAAGCACATATCTCGATATGCTTGAGAACTTTCTTTTCCCACAGTTCGAGACTGATTCGAACGACTTCATCTACCAGCACACTGGCGTCTTTTAAATCAAAGGATTACTGAACGATGGATCGCTCGCACTGGACCAAATGATTCAGCCTTACATTACTGGCCTCCAAGGTCACCGGACCTGACTGTGTGTGATTATTTCTTATGGGTTTTTTTAAAAGACTCTGTTAATGTGCCTCCGTTACCAACAACAATGAATGAACTGAGACATCGCATAACAGCGGCTGTGGAAGCTGTAACTCAAGACATGCTTGCTGCAGTGTGGGAACAATTTGAATACCACATTGACATATGCCGTGCATCTCAAGGGGATCATATTGAAGACCTATGAAAAGGTATGAAAAAAACGTTTTTCAGTTTCCCGTTCATCAAAAAATAAAATTAGTTGTATATGTTTACTAGTGTCAGAAATATAGACGTGCTAAATCGGATAATTATTTTTGATACACCCTGTATATTAAGTGCCAGTGTTTCCTCTGCCTTCCATACCCATGTTTATGATATTTGGATATTGTATTCGTATGTTTCTCTCTCACTCCTCCTCTTTTTGACTGAAAGGATGATTCAATGAGTGTGTACACTATGTTTTCATAGTGTTTGACAGTGGGTGTAGTTTCCATCTGTTGTGGAGGTTTAGCCTACTCTTGTGTAGACTTATGTTGAGGCAAAGATGTTTAGTCCCGTCTGGTCGAAGCGCTATTGTGCTTAAGTTGGAGAGAGGGTTTCTCTGGCCACTTCCACTACATGTGTAGACCCCTATTTTGCTGTTGTACTCAGAGGCTACTGTACTTAGGCTTCCTGGGACCTTGCTGAGTTAGACTGCTCGTGACAGCCCCTCTACAGTAGCTTCAGATTGTGTAAATTTCAGCCCAGGTGAAGTATTAAAACATTTCTGTTTCAGCCTTAGGTCTTGGTAATCATGTGGTATAGTTTATTCAACAGAAGGCGCACTAGGTTTTTTGTCATTATTCGATTTTTATAGGCGGTTACTTTGTTCAGAACTTATGAGTGTGGGAGTGTGCTGGACGCACTTTGCATGCTTTCGACTAGTACTCTTGTTTTTTCAGTGTCAATGTGCGTGTGTTTGTGTTCCATGCGTAATAACTCTTCTCTTTTTACTAGCTTCATTATACTCTGCAATTTCTCTTTCGTACGTGTATCTTTGTCTGTTCGACTCGACATTTTCGTTTATTGTACAGAGATACTCCAGTTTTCGGACTCTGTTTTATTTTGTTATTAAATTTACGATAATTTTCCGATATGGAAAAATATTTCTCCAGAATAATCAGTTTTTCAGAATTTTTATGTTTTCTCATGGTCTTGATTTGTATAAGTTGGACCATGTGCTTAACAAACGAATGAGCCGTCAACTCCTCGTTCCTGGTCGTCACAAGACTCAGTTGCGTACTTTGCCGCCCTTGCTGCAGAGTAATTTCATTCGCCGTTTCACTTCTCTGGCCATCTGAACAAACACTTAGTCGGTTAGCCCTCATCACCACGACGCGTCGCACCATACTGTCGGTAATATACACAGCTCTGGCTTATAGGGCTTCAGTTGATTTTTCAGCCGCCCAAAATTCGAACTGAGATTTCTCAGCAACAGTATACCTAGACCCACATTGTATCTTTTGGTGACATCGCGGTGCTCCAGCTGATTACCCACTTATTTATCGATATTATGCATTTCACTTGTTCTCTTTGCTTCCACTTTTCATAGTAGAGACGTACACTAGATTCCATGCAGTTCCGTTTGTGCTAGACTCTTCCTACACCTCTATCATGTGAGGACTATTTACATATTTGTTTCATGTTAATACACCTGATTGTTCCTTGTACAAATTTATGATTAATTTTGTGTTTCATCTCAAGAAAACCAGTCTAACTGTAAATTTTTGGAATGTCATTAACATGTTAAACAGACATATTCACCATAATCCTTTCCCATCATCATCTTTGGAGGGGAACCACGATCAATTAAATAATGAATAAATTACTTGAGAGGCTAATCACCCCACAGAGGATTTATATCAGGGCCATAACAAAAAGGATTAAACACCTTGTGCAGATTCAATCTAAACCCATTTGGGTGTGATTTGTATAAAATCGTTTCTCCCCCAACTTGCACATCAGTCAAGGGTCCCATGATATCAAACCTAACTCTCTTATAAACTTACAATAAAAATTCTTTCTGGCATGACATAGGATGGCTAGAACAGGGTAGGTGTTAATGCTATTCACACACACAGGCAAATTAATGCTAAGTGCTCCAATCTACATAGAACCACATAACACACCAAGATTATTACACTGAACACTACTTGAAAATAACTGCCAGACACCAGTTGATACATGCACACAACTGGCCATACTAAACAACTGCCCTCCAGCCATTGAAAAAATAGTGAGCGTCCGTCGCTCTGGTCCCTGAGGCCCGACATCAGAAGAGAAAGCCGCCAGCCAGAGGTGTGGACTCTTGTCTGCAGTTGCCAGTGACTGGATGTCCACCCACATCCTGCTACGGTGAGTGGTTGACCTCCTCACAACCCAAAAGCTACGTGAAGGTCTATTTTTTATTAGACTGCAGTGCACACCGCAAAATGTAAACACACTACTGAGGTGTAGTATACTACCAATAAACAGAAGCCTGCCTACTACTCTGCAAACGACTGCGTATATGTTTTCGTTCCCTTTTATATCCATACAAACTGTTGCATCCAGCTGTTTATATAAATTAACCGTTTACAGCTGTGATTCGTTGATACTGTACTGATGAACACTTACAACCGCAGTGGACACAGGATCGTCGATAATGCGAAGTGAATTAATGGAATCGTGTCTGCTGGTCAGGTAAATCATGCTTCTTGTAACAACAGTTTCTGGATGCAGTATCAACCAGGCAAACGGCTGGTCGAAACATGCTCCACGCCACAGACACACATTGGTGAGGGCGGTATTATACTATATGGGACATTCACCTGGGATTCCATGGGACCAGTGGAAGTAACCAGACACTATGACGGCTGCAGACCACCGGCATTCCTACATGCTTCTTGTCTCTCCCCCATGGGGATAGCCTCTTCCTGCAAGATGACTGTCTGTGTCGTAAGGCCAGGATCGTGTTACAGTCGTTTGAGGAGCGTGATACTGAACTCACGCCAGTGTCTCGCCCACAAAATACGCCTTGTCTGAGCCCCATGGAACACTTGTGAGACGGCATCTGGCACCAGTTCCGAAGCGCCCAACCACCAGCCCATAATTCACGGAGATTGCGTGACTTGTTCATAGACATCTGATGACACATATCTCCGAAAACCTGCCTGGAACATGTCGAATCCGTGTCACGCAGAATCACACCTGTATTCTATCTGCATATGTTTGAAGTTCTCTGAGGCTACACATGCTGCGATATACGACTAGCTCAGTAGGCCGTTCAGTGGAGGAATGGGCGTCACTAAAAAAAGGTCAATTACGGAAGCTGCAGAGAAAAACGTAGGTTGAACGAAGGTGACATCGAAGAAACCGTGGGTAATAGAAGAAATACTTCAGTTGATCGACGAAAGAAGGAGGTACAAAAATGTTCAGGTAAATTCAGGAATACAGAAATATAACTCATTTAGGAATGAAATAAATAGAAAGTACAGGGAAGCTAAGGCGAAATGCCTACATGAAAAATGTGAAGAAATCGAAAAAGATATTATTGTCGGAGGAAACGATTCAGTATATAGAAAAGTCGAAACAACCTTCGCTGTACTTAAAAGCAAGGGCTGTAACATTAAGAGTGCAATGGGAAGTTCGCTGTGAAATAGGTGGATACTGTACATTGAGGAGCTCTATGAGTGGGGGGGGGGGGGGGGGGGGGGACTTACCTGATGACGAAGCAGAAGAAGAAATAGTAATTGAGAATGAAGGGGTAGTGGATCCAATATTGGAATCAAAATTCAGAACAGCTCTGGAAGACTTAAGGTCAAATAAGCAGAAGGTATAGATAACATTTGATCGGAATTTCTAAAATAATTGAGGGGAAAGGACAACAAGACGATTATTCATGTTGGTGTGTAGAGTGTGTGAGACTGGCGATATGCCATCAGACTTTCGGAAGAACATCATCCACACAATTCCGAAAATTGCAAGAGCAGACAATTTCGAGAATTGTCGGACAATCAGCGTAACAGCCCACACATCCAAGATGCTCATAGGAATAATATACAGAAGAACGGAAAAGAATTGAGACTGCTAGATCAGGATCAGCTACAACGTTGCGGTTGATAATGGTTGCAAGACTAAAGAGAAATCAAGGCACGTTCAAAGGATTTGTCGACCTAAAAAAAGCGTTACACAATGTCAAATGGTGCAAGATGATCGAAATTTTGAGAAAAATAGGAGTAAGCTATACGGAAAAAAATTGTAAATTTGTCGTATGATCTTATGGGACCAAACTGCTTAGGTCATCGATGCCTGAGCTTACACACTACTTAATTTAACTTAAACTAACTTACGCTATGGACAACACACACACACCAATGGCCGAGGGTGGACTCGAACCTCCGACGGGGGGAACCGCGCGGACCGTGACAAGGGGCCTAAGACAGCGCGGCTACCCCGCGTGGCAAGCTATAGGGAAAGACGGGTAATATACAATATAGACTATTTAATACAAACTATCCGGACACCTGGATGAAAATGACTTACAAGTTCGTGGCACCCTCCGTCGGTAATGTTGGAATTCGCTATAGTGTTGGCCCACCCTTAGCCCTGATGACAGCTTCCACTCTCGCAGGCATACGTTCAATCAGGTGCTGGAAGGTTTCTTGGGGAACGGCAGTCCATTCTTCACGAAGTGTTGCACTGAGGAGAGGTATCGATGTCGGTCGATGGGGCCTGGCAAGAAGTCGGCGTTCCAAAACATCCTAAAGGTGTTCTACTCGACTCAGGTCAGGACTCTGTATAGGACAGTCGATTACAGGGATGTTATTATCATGTAACTGCTCTACCACAGGCCGTGAATTATGAACAGGAGCTCGATCGTGTTGAAAGATGCAATCGCCATCCCCGAATTGCTCTTCAACAGTGGGAAGCGAGAAGGTGTAGGCCTGTTCTGTGATAGTGTCACGCAAAACATCAAGGGGTGCAAGCCCCCTCTACGAAAAACACGACCACACCATAACACCACCGCCTCCGAATTTTACTGTTGGCACTACACACGCTGACAGATGACGTTCACCGGGCATCCGCCATACCCACACCCTGCCATTGTGTACCGTGATTAGTCACTCAACACAACGTTTTTCCATTGTTCAATCGTCCAATGTTTACTCTCCTTTCACCAAGCGAGGCGTCTTTTGGCATTTACCGGCGTGATGTGTGGTTTATAAGCAGCTGTTCGACCATGAAATCCAAGTTTTCGCAGCGCCCGCCTAACTGTCATAGTACATGCAGTGGATCCTGATGCAGTCTGGAATTCCTGTGTGATGGTCTGGATAGATGTGTGCCTATTACACATTACGACCCTCTTCAATTGTCTGCGGTCTCTGTCAGCCAACAGACGAGGTCGGCCTGTATGCTTTTATGCTGTACGTGTCCCTTCACGTTTCCACTTCACTATCACATCGGAAACAGTGGACGTAGGGATGTTTAGTACTGTGGAAATCTCGCGTAGAGACGTATGGCACTAGTGACACCCAATCACCTGACCACTTTCGAGGTCCGTGAGTTCCGTGGGGCGCCTCACGAAGTCTAATGTCTATTGTGGTCGCTGATGTGGAGTACCTGGCAGTAGATGCACCTAATATGAAAAACATATGTTTTTTGGGGGTGTCTGGATACTTTTGATCATATAGTGTATACAAGACCCGATAGGGGAAAAGAAGACCAAGAACTAAGTGCTCAGATTAAAAAGGGTGCAGTCTTTCGCCCCTACTGTTCAATCTATACACCGAAGAAGCAATGTGGGAAATAAAAGAACGTTTCAAAAGGGAAATTAAAATTCATGGTGAAAGCATATCAGTGCTAAGAATAGCTCATAATATTGCTATCCTCAGTGAAGGTGAAGAAGAATAACGGGAAATGTTGAATGGAATATACTGTCTGATGAGTACAGAATACGGACTGAGAGTAAATCGAAGAAAGACGAAAATAATGAGAAGTAGCAAAAATGATAACAGCGAGAAACTTATCACATTTCGTGATCAGGAGGTAGAAGACATTAAAGAATTCTTTTATCCAGGCAGCGAAATAAGTGATGAGGGACGGAGCAAGGAGGACATAAAAAGCCGATTAGCGCAGGCAAAGAAGGCATTCCTGGCTAAGAGAAGTTCACCAGCATCAAACACAAATTTTAATTTGATTAAGAAACTTCTGAGAGTGACTGTTTGGGGCACAGTATTGTATGGTATTGAGACATGGACTGTGGGAAAACCAGAGCAGAAGTGAATAGAAGAATTTCGGATTTGGTGCTACTCAAGAATGTTGAGAATTAGGTGGACTGATAAGGTAGGGATTGAGGAGGTCCTCGACTGAACTGGTGAGGAAAGAAATATTGGGAAATCACGGAGAAGCAGAAGGGACAGGATGATAAGACATGTATTACGACAGCAGGGAAGAATGTCGGTGGCATTACAGGGAGCTGTAGAGGGTAAAAACTGTAGGGGAAGACAGAAATTGGATTACTCACAGTAAATAATTAGGGGACGTAGCGTACAAGCGCCACTCTGAGAAGAAAATATTGGCACAGGAGAGGAATTCGTGGCGAGCCGCATGAAACGGGTCAGGAGACTGAGAATTCAAAAATAAATAAATAAATCTAAAATAAAATATATAAAAATTGCGTTCCAAAGGTGGATCAGCACTCTATTAAACAAGTGGACTTAATGTTATGGGTCCTCTATATATAAACAAACGCAAAATAGGGACCTATTACACGTCACTTTGCGTCACCCCAACTGAATTCAAAGAACTCCCTTTTTCTATATTTCAGGAGAACATTTTCTTTTCTATGTTAATTGATTTTTCCGTCTTCTTTTGGTAGAATATTTTCATTTTTAGTATGAGAAGCAATTTTTTTTCCTTTTGTCATTTGATATTCCTTGCATCCTAGGAGCACAAAAATGTGTATAGCGTAATTTCGAGCATGGCATATTTTCGTTAAAAAAACGACTTAAAAGGCAATTTGGCAATTCTGTAAGAACGTCTGCGCCAATTACCTTTATTCAGATATATCATAATGTGGATTCGAATGTATCAGGTGAAATATTGTCAAAGAAAACGTTAAAATCATTTGACTCTGCTAGGCTTACAGTCGACTGATGCAAAAGTATTGGTGACTGCAACGTGTTATAAGGGAAAAGCGTAAACTCTTAAAGGCAAAATACTTCGTTGAAAGTGGAATTATATCACAATTCCTACGTTGGTACTGAATATTTCCATGTATTTTGTACAAAATCATTTAATATTTAGGTACAATGGTTTGGTAGTCAGATATATCATACAAACTGAGGGTACCAAATAATAAAATTACGCATATAACTAGAATTGAATCTTCGCTTTCATTATTTTAATCGAACACTTTATGCTCTTTACTCACTGGTTAGCATTGTTACAATGTCTAGAACGATGATACTTGCGTAAATATTATTACAGTGTTCCCAGATAGCCAGCGACGTTGATGTTCTGCCGAAATTATGCACTGGGGGGGGGGGATTTTGTTAGAGACATTTTACTGTTGGTGGCATGCTACAAAGTCCGAGTGCGCCAAGTTTTCTTGATCCTATGTATGGAAAGAAACCTCTGATAACTTTTCTTCTAGTTCTATAAAACTTCGCATATGATTTGTCCAACACGAGTTGTAGTTTAAACAAATGTACGCTCCGACACAGCGCATATGCCCAAGCTGTAGCGACAGCAGAATTGGCGTCGAACTAATGTATCAGCTGTTTCAGTGTTATGATTCACTGAGGCACACCAAAACATTTTGCTACTTGAATGTTCAGTCCGTGTCATTCACGTTTCAAATCTCATTACACAGTCGCTCTCTACGCCACGCTAGTCCTGTCCATGTTGTTTGTATGCACTGTGAAAACTTGCGAACTTGCTTCATGTTCTGCGGTGAAACACACGCGCGGAAAACCGATAAGATACATTGGTGACAAAAAGACTGCGTCTTACTTTTCCTAGAAGTTTTGAGATAAAAACGCGTCGGTATCGTTTTACGAATCTCTTGTACGTTGGAATTACACGGTTCATTGTTCGGCTGTTAGGCTACATTCGTACAGCCTGTATAATCCTCAAGGATATTTGGCCCCTTTACAGCCACCGGAGTGAAATACGTCGACGCTGCGGGTAAAACGCGATGCTTAGACGGCGTGTGAACCGCTAAGGTATTGCATAGATACAACCAAATAATCGTACCCGGCTTTACTCGACAGGGCGTGGTTTATGCTCCGCGGATAAGAGGGTGAGGTGGCGACAAACGCGGAAGAGTAAATAGCGGAGTGATGAATTCTTCTCGAGAAATCAGCCGAGTAATATGTTCTTTTCCCAGCAACGTTTCGACAGCTTTCTTATTTGTCATTTTCTGTCAAAGTGTTTCAGTCCTGTCAGGCATTGCGCCAGAAGATAGCGGGTAACTGACTTGTCGGAACGTTACTCTGAAGCAGACATATTGCTTGAATGACTTCCCGAGAAGAATTCGATAGTGAAGTTCTACAATGATCATCATATAATGTAAAAGTATTCAATGATCGACAAAGTAAAATGCTTTTGTTGCATCAGCGAAGAATTCACAGCTTTATGCTTCTTTCTCCAGGCCGAACGGCGAGTTTGATTAGCGCCGAAGAGAGCTGGCATAGTTCTGTTTGACCAGTGCAATGAAACAGATGTTTACAAATTCTGAAATATGTATCTGTCTTTCCACTGCCTCTTCGGGAGTGCAGACAACAAGACAGCTGCACTAATATTTCACAGAGGTGCTGAAGATATTAAGACAGTGAAGTGACATTAGCAGAAAACTGGACAAGGCGCGTGCGGTGTTTTTCCCTGTCAGATAGAACTACAGCACTTAATGACGCGAAGGCTGCTTCACGACTTGCTGATGTTAAGGTTGTTGATATTTCTTCCGAAGGCTTTATCTCCTGTCAATCTCGAACGTCACTACGTCACTTTCCGATAATCACTGTCACCTTAAAGTCACGGAGACCTGCGAAAATGCAAGACGGCCATTTCCCGCTAAGAGCTGCTCGAATTCGCAAGAGAAACAGTCTGTTTTCTGCTTTTGTAGCACTGTTGACTGCCGAAGATAATCGTCCTCTAGCCTAGCCCATTACCATCGATCGCTGTCGTCATGTGAGTTTAAATCGTCGCCTACCGCACCGCCGTAATAACACACATAATCATCAAAGATATCTCTGTACCTCTTAGTAACCACAGTCTTAAGTACGAAACAGTAAAAAATATCGAGCTGTCTGAGTCCCAACTGAAGACACACTGCCCTATAACGATGCTTGCTTGTACAAAGACATCCTTTTCACGGATGTTTGGTGACTGATGATATTGCGAGTTTACTTTTTGTTTCTTCTAGTTGTTCTTGGGCACAGTGTGTAACTAACAGGCAACAAAACCTAAGGTAATGTAAATACATAAAACTGCAACCAGTCCTTTTTCAGTATTTATTATTCGATGAGCCGGTTTTCGAACCTTTTCAGTTTCATCTTCAGACAGATGGAAGCAGACAGATGGGACACTAACGAAAAAAGCCGGGCATACTGTCGCAAGCCAGCATAATGCTAGGAATAATTATGTAACATCCAGAAGACCATCTGATGCCGGCCGCGGTGGTCTAGCGGTTCTAGGCGCTCAGTCCGGAACCGCGCGACGGCTACGGTCGCAGGTTCGAATCCTGCCTCGGGCATGGATGTGTGTGATGTCCTTAGGTTAGTTAGGTTTAAGTAGTTCTAAGTTCTAGGGGACTGATGACCACAGCAGTTAAGTCCCATAGTGCCCAGAGCCATTTGAACCATTTTTTTAGACCATCTGAAGATGAACCTGAAAAGTTTCGAAATCCGGTTCATGGAATAATAAATAATATTCAAAAAAGTGACTGGTTGCAATTTTATGTATTTACACTCAATTAACAGTCACGGGTTCTAAAATGTTGGTAATGGAGAAGCTTAAAACCTAAGGTTCCTGATTGAAGCCCAACTTGGTCTGGGATTTTTTCTGTCACCTGTAAATTCTTTACATTCATTACAAATTCCAACCTATACCACGGTTCGAAGCTCACGTTCTAAAAGTTCATTTAGTGACGCTTTAATCCAAAAATAGGTTCAGTATAAGGCAGTCTTTGCATGAATGGGGACTGCTGGAAACTTGCTCCCTTGGTTGCAAGCAGAATATCGCTGGATAATGGTCTCCGACGCAAGAATGGTGTGATGTCGTCAGTCATATGACTGCACCGGCGCCTGAGAGATCGATCCACCGGATGCGTTTCTCTCGATAAACGAAACAGAAGAACGGCTGTGCTAACCAAAGAGTACACAGCCAGTCGCAGTACGCTCGCCGCGAGGCGCCGCTAGGCCACTTCATGTGCAGCAGGAGAGTAGTGCAGTTGTGCCAGGCTACAGTTCGTAGCCGCGCTCAGTGGTCAGCCAGTGCCGATATTGGCCAACGTTTGCAGCTGCCATTGCTGCCATCAAGTGTTTGTAGCTCCGTTCCAAGTTCGTCTTCAAATTCACCGGATTCGACATTCAAGATTACGAGACATTCAGTCGTCACTGCAAGTTTGTGACTTGTAAATTATGTCATTCTACAGACGCATAGTCTAGTCGCGTCTTCTATAATTGTCAACCAACTGATCATGGACTACAACAAAGTTAAGTAATAAATACACTACTGGCCATTAAAATCGCTACACCAAGAAGATGACGTGCTACAAACGCCAAATTTAACCGACAGGAAGAAGATGCTGTCATATGCAAATGATTAGCTTTTCACAGCATTCACACAAGGTTGGCGCCGGTGGCGACACCTACAACGTACTGACATGAGGAAAGTTTCCAACCGATTTCTCATACTCGAACAGCAGTTGACCGGCGTTGGCTGGTGAAACGTTGTTGTGATGCCTCGTGTAAGGAGGAGAAATGAGTACCATCACGTTTCCGACTTTGATAAAGGTCAGATTGTAGCCTATCCCGATTGCGGTTTATCGTATCGCGACATTTCTGCTCGCGTTGGTCGAGATCCAATGACTTAACAGAAAATGGAATCGGTGGGTTCAGGAGGGTAATAAGGAACGCCGTCCTGGATCCCAACGGCCTCGTATCACTAGCAGTCGACATGACAGGCATCTTATCCGCATGGCTGTAACGGATCGTGCAGCCACGTCTCGATCCCTGAGTCAACAGATGGGGACGTTAGCAAGACAACAACCATCTGCACGAATGACGTTTGCAGCAGCATGGACTATCAGCTCCCAGACCATGGCTGCGGTTACCCTTGACGCTACATCACAGACAGGAGCGCCTATGATGGTGTACTCAACGACGAACCTGGGTGCACGAATGGCAAAACGTCATTTTTTTGGATGAATCCAGGTTCTTTTTACAGCATCGTGATGGTTGCATCCGTGTTTGGCGACATCGCGGTGAACGCACATTGGAAGCGTGTATTCGTCATCGGCATTCTGGCGTATCACCCGGCGTGATGGTATGGGGTGCCATTCGCTACGCGTCTCGGACACCTCTTGTTCACATTGACGGCACTTTGAACAGTGGACGTTACATTTCAGATGTGTTGCGACCTGTGGCTCTACCCTTCATTCGATCCCTGCGAAACCCTACATTTCAGCAGGATAATACACGACCGCATGTTGCAGGTCCTGTACGGGCCTTTCTGAATACAGGAAATGTTTGACTGCTGCCCTGGCCAGCACATTCTCCAGATCTCTCACCAACTGAAAACGTCTGGTCAATAGTGGTCGAGCAGCTGGCTCGTCACAATACACCCGTCACTACTCTTGATGAACTGTGGTATCGTTTTGAAGCTGCGTGGGCAGCTGTACCTGTACACTCTGTTTGACTCAATGCTCAAGAGTATCAAGGCCGTTATTACAGCCAGAGGTGGTTGTCCTGGGTACTGATTTCTCAGGATCTATGCACCCAAATTGCGTGGAAATGTAATCACATGTCAGTTCTAGTATATTTGTTGAATGAATACCCGTTTATCATCTGCATTTCTACTTGGTGTAGCAATTTTAATGGCCGGTAGTGTACTTTCTTATTTTGTACTCCTGCTAATTAGTTGTGTTTTCCTGTTGTAGCTACCAAGCATTCTTGGCATAGTGGAACCCTTGTGTCCACCTTCTTGGCTACCTCATATTTGCCACCTCATGTTGATGGACTCGATAATGGTGGAAGATCGAGAGCCATCAAATGGGAATTGAACCTCATCACTGGGAAGCCAGAAGGCCGGTTAACCGACGAGCAGGAAACAAAGCAATATTTTTTGTGATAGCAGCTTGGTTTCATTGAAGATTCCAATCCACCATATTATTCCCCACCCTTTTGGCTATTTTTCAACATAATCTGCAACGTGATGACTTTACGCCACCTTACTGGTAGGACCTGTATGCCCTGATGGTACCACTCTACTGGTCGGCCGGCCGCGATGGCCAAGCGGTTCTAGGCGGTTCAGTCCGGAACCGCGCGACTGCTACGGTCGCAGGTTCGAATCCTGCCTCGGGCATGGATGTGTGTGATGTCCTTAGGTTAGTTAGGTTTAAGTAGTTCTAAGTTCTAGGGGACTGATGACCTCAAATGTTAAGTCCCATAGTGCTCAGAGCCATTTGAACCATCTACTGGTCGACGTCGGAGCCAACGTCTTGCTGTACCAATAACCTCCCGATCATCCACTGCTTCCCACCGAGTGACCTCCTCTCGGGTGTGCAAACCTGTGTGAGGTCTTGCGTTGTTATGGAGAAGGAGACGTGTGTTTGTTTGTGTGTGTGTGTGTGTGAATTCCTGAGGGACCAAACTGCTGAAGTCATCGGTTCCTATACTTAGACACTACTTAAACTAATTTATGCTAAGAACAACACACACACACACACACACATCCATGTCCGAGGGAGGACTCGAACCTCCGGCGGTAGGGGCCGCGCAATCCATGACATGGCGCCTCAAACAGCGCGGCCACTCCGCGCGGCGAAGTGTGTTTGATTGTGATCCGTAGATCACCTACAGTGAGACTGCCCAGCTGTGTGTGGCTAGCCAGCAGATGGGAAATCAGACAGGTCTGCGCGACGTTTTTGCTATGATGCCAGAAGCCTCGCCCAACGAGTCACCGTGCTTTTGTTCACTGCTAGGTCTACGTGGACATTGTGCAGGTATCTATAGCACCTCCGTTACAGACGCCATTTTGAAGAGTACGTGTAGCCCTACCACCTATCGGAACTTTACGAAACTATAGGGTCTGAAGCGAGAGTATTGACGATGTCCCACAATAAATTCCGCCTTTTCGACCGGAACTGCCGGAGAAAAAAAAAAAGTGATGCACTCCCTATTTAACGCCCCTCGTACTTGCTCAGATATAAGAGGCTGACGAATACCGGACACAACAAGGGTAACCCGATCATTGGGTGCTGTCGGCCCCAATGGTAGCTGAATGGATGCCGGCACGGTAGCTCAGCGTGTTCGGTCAGAGAGCCGGTTGGCCTCTGTAATAAAAAACTGAGTGGAAGGATCAACCACCCAACTTGAACAGGATGTCTTGCGACGTCCGCAACGACCAAACACAACGATCAATAACGAACAAAATGAAAAGGAAAATAAAAAAAAAATGGTCAACGCGACAGACTGTCAATCCTAAGGGCCCGGGTTCGATTCCCGGCTGGGTCGGAGATTTTTTTCTCTGCTCAGGGACTGGGTGTTGTGTTGTCCTAATCATCATCATTTCGTCCCCAACGACGCGAAAGTCGCCGAAGTGGCGTCAAATCGAAAGACTTGCACCCGGCGAACGGTCTACCCGCCGGGAGGCCCTAGCCACACGACGACTACTACGTTGTGTGCTACAAAGTCTATGAGACGTCTGGAGTTGTTTATGGAACCATAAAGGCTTCGTCAACTCTGAGGCTATTTCCAAGCACCGAATGAATATGGATCAGTTTCTGCAAAGTGTTACATCCCTGTTAAAGCCAATATTTGTTGTTTTCAGACCACAGATAAACTGGGAAATTCACGTGGTAAGAGCAAGGAAAGGGATGGAAGGGAGACGAGTGAACAACATGATTCGTCTCTATGGATGTATATGAGACAATCAATCAACGTGTTGACGAGACCAAGAGAGAGTATTGTGGCACAGGAGCTGGAAAGGAGCAGAGTCAGACGGGGCTAGGTTGGTGCTGGCTGCCCAATGGTGGTTTGGTGAGCGAGGAGTAGCACGAGAGATAATGAGGCAGGACTGGGTAGGGGAAACCTGGGCTATCTGTTACTATTTTCAATATTTTTTGTACATCAATGTTTTTAGAGCTATGTTAATGCGAAATACCTCATAATGTAGCAACACGATTATAGATTCACTGCCTTCTTTCCTTAGCTATCAGGAATATCAGTGACTTGACATTATTTCTGGTCATGCGCATTGTAACAATGTACCCCACAATAGACCATGTTGTTACTATGGCTGCAGTAAGTCGTTACAAAACTATACCACCGATCACAATCGTATAGTTTTGTATTATGAATTGTTGTTTTTCTCTTGCATGTAATTTGTTATCAATATTATGGAAAACCCTGTATTCTTTTTACAATGACTGTTAATCTGACAGTGCCTCTTTTGCCACTTTGCTGTATGTTTCTTTGGGCGTTGTGCCTCTGTTTCTCTTCTTTTTGTAATTTCTCATGTTGTGTTTACAAGGAAAATAGATCATAAGAAATTGCACACGACACGGAGCAGGTTGTTACACCGTAACATCTAGCTCCAACGAAATTGTGCCGCGCGGGGTAGCCGTGCAGTCTACGGCCTCTTGTCACGGTCCGCGCGGCTTCCCCCGTCGGAGGTTCGAGTTCTTCATCTGGCATGGGTGTGTGTGTCGTTCTTAGCGTAAGTTAGTTTAAGTTAGATTCAATAGTGTGTAAGCTTAGGAACCGATGACGTCATCAGTTTGGTCCCATAAGCCCTTACCACAAATTTTTCCAACGAAATTGTAACGAATTTCCCCGCGCACTGCCACTTCATATTCCGTTACAGATAAGCATCAATTTTGAATTGTACAGAAATTTTAAACGTTTTATCACTCACCTTAAATTGATACTTCCACGTGATATAGGACTTACACTCATTTACAGAAAGGCTGTGTTGCTACTAAATAAGTACTCTGAGAAGAGGAAAATCAAAAAAAGAGTGAGAAACAATGTTTCACCTCATGGACTCTCTGCTACTGACTGTCCACCCTCGAGTGGTTGACAGAACTCTGCACCAGGTGCCAACGTCTACTGGAACGAAGGTGCGCTGCTACCAGCAGTGCATTCAAAATTCGCGTGTAGCATGCTTCCCTACGTAACAACTACACTCCTGGAAATGGAAAAAAGAACACATTAACACCGGTGTGTCAGACCCACCATACTTGCTCCGGACACTGCGAGAGGGCTGTACAAGCAATGATCACACGCACGGCACAGCGGACACACCAGGAACCGCGGTGTTGGCCGTCGAATGGCGCTAGCTGCGCAGCATTTGTGCACCGCCGCCGTCAGTGTCAGCCAGTTTGCCGTGGCATACGGAGCTCCATCGCAGTCTTTGACACTGGTAGCATGCCGCGACAGCATGGACGTGAACCGTATGTGCAGTTGACGGACTTTGAGCGAGGGCGTATAGTGGGCATGCGGGAGGCCGGGTGGTCGTACCGCCGAATTGCTCAACACGTGGGGCGTGAGGTCTCCACAGTACATCGATGTTGTCGCCAGTGGTCGGCGGAAGGTGCACGTGCCCGTCGACCTGGGATCGGACCGCAGCGACGCACGGATGCACGCCAAGACCGTAGGATCCTACGCAGTGCCGTAGGGGACCGCACCGCCACTTCCCATCAAATTAGGGACACTGTTGCTCCTGGGGTATCGGCGAGGACCATTCGCAACCGTCTCCATGAAGCTGGGCTACGGTCCCGCACACCGTTAGGCCGTCTTCCGCTCACGCCCCAACATCGTGCAGCCCGCCTCCAGTGGTGTCGCGACAGGCGTGAATGGAGGGACGAATGGAGACGTGTCGTCTTCAGCGATGAGAGTCGCTTCTGCCTTGGTGCCAATGATGGTCGTATGCGTGTTTGGCGCCGTGCAGGTGAGCGCCACAATCAGGACTGCATACGACCGAGGCACACAGGGCCAACACCCGGCATCATGGTGTGGGGAGCGATCTCCTACACTGGCCGTACACCACTGGTGATCGTCGAGGGGACACTGAATAGTGCACGGTACATCCAAACCGTCATCGAACCCATCGTTCTACCATTCCTAGACCGGCAAGGGAACTTGCTGTTCCAACAGGACAATGCACGTCCGCATGTATCCCGTGCCACCCAACGTGCTCTAGAAGGTGTAAGTCAACTACCCTGGCCACCAATATCTCCGGATCTGTCCCCCATTGAGCATGTTTGGGACTGGATGAAGCGTCGTCTCACGCGGTCTGCACGTCCAGCACGAACGCTGGTCCAACTGAGGCGCCAGGTGGAAATGGCATGGCAAGCCGTTCCACAGGACTACATCCAGCATCTCTACGATCGTCTCCATGGGAGAATAGCAGCCTGCATTGCTGCGAAAGGTGGATATACACTGTACTAGTTCCGACATTGTGCATGCTCTGTTGCCTGTGTCTATGTGCCTGTGGTTCTGTCAGTGTGATCATGTGATGTATCTGACCCCAGGAATGTGTCAATAAAGTTTCCCCTTCCTGGGACAATGAATTCACGGTGTTCTTATTTCAATTTCCAGGAGTGTATTTCTGGTCACATCTACGCTACACGGTGGAAGAAGCTGGAATTTATACCTGGAGTGGCGGAAAGCGGAGAGAAGCAATCCGTATCACTCAAGGCGCAGTGTTGAACGGGATTCGTTGTAGTTAGTTTCCGGGTGGGTGGAAGCAACTCTGTTCAGTAGATGATTGGAGGATCAGAACTTTTCTCTTACTTTAATTAGTTTCCAGGAGAGCATAGGCGTTACTAAGGCTATTACTGAGTCTCTGTGAAGTCTTAGCAGACTACTTGAATTAAGATACGAAGGCAGGAATTGCTGGGCATTAAAGTAACAGTGTAACTTTCATTTCAAATTTTATATCTCAGTATAACGTGCCCTGCAACATCCCTACAAGCGTTTCATATATATATATATATATATATATCCCTACAAGCGTTTCAGACATTTTCTGACCACCCTATATATATATATATATATATATATATATATATATATATATATATATATATATAGGGTGGTCAGAAAATGCCTGAAACGCTTGTAGGGATGTTGCAGGGCACGTTATACTGAGATATAAATGTAAAGAAACAAATTCAATATGTTGCGCCGTTTCAGAGTTATTTAGCGTTGAAATTAGCCAATAGGGGCATCGCGCGCTCACATTCAAGCGGGGTGCCAGGGGCGGTATTGCCCAACGAGTGCTTTGTTTGGTTCGTACCTTCAATGCTAAATAACTAGGAAACGGCGCAACGTATTGAATTTGTTTCTTAACATTTACATCTCAGTACAACGTGCCCTGTAACATCCCTACACGCGTTTGAGACATTTTCTGACTACCCCATATATATATATATATATATATATATATATATATATATATATATATATATATATATATATATATAACCGCGCAACCGATACGGTCGGCCGGCCGCGGTGGTCTAGCGGTTCTAGGCGCTCAGTCCGGAACCGCGCGACTGCTACGGTCGCAGGTTCGAATCCTTCCTCGGGCATGGATGTGTGTGATGTCCTTAGGTTAGCTAGGTTTAAGTAGTTCTAAGTTCTAAGGAACTGATGACCACAGCAGTTAAGTCCCATAGTGCTCAGAGCCATTTTTGAGCCATATATATATATATATAGTGTTTCACTAAATGTGTTTGCCTCTGTAAGTTACGAAGTAATAGGTGACAGAAATATTTAATGCTGTAGGTCACCATAAGAAACGTTACACTGACTGCGGAAATATGAACATAATTTATTGTGTTATTATCCAGAGAGTTACAGCAATAGTTGTTTCTATCATGCATAGGAATCAGTGACACCAGCTTCGTATATATCAATTTAAATTACATTCCTATCACCTTTAGTTGCCGGCCGGTGTGGCCGAGCGGTTCTAGGCGTTTCAGTCTGGAACCGCGTGACCGCTACGGTCGCAGGTTCGAATCCTGCTTCTGGCATGGATGTGTGTGATGTCCTTAGGTTAGTTAGTTTTAAGTAGGTCTAAGTTGTGGGGGACTGGTGACCTCCGATGTTAAGTCCCATAGTGCTCAGAGCCATTTTAACCATTTGAACCACCTTTAGTTTGAGAGCTACAACCATTCAACGTTTCAGGGCCAGATGCCACACAAGCTGCGCATAACGCAATGCGCCTTCTAAATGTGGTGCGGCCGAGTTGTAACGTCGCCGGTGTCACGGAGCGAGAAGCTTCCTCGATGCGCTGTTAGACTGCCGACTGTCGCCGCACACGGCCGTATACCAGACAGTTCGAGCCACAAAAATAAACTTGGCTCAATATACCACAGTTACTGACATCGGATGAAGATGGCATACGCGAACAACGAATACGTTGACATGTTACTGATGCTCGGTGAGTGCCGACACGATGCCATTGAAGCAGCCATGGCGTACGCCACGAGATATCCTAGGCGAAGAGCTCCGGCAGCCATTACGTTGTTACGTGCCGAACGACGACTTCGAGAAGCAGGCAGCTAGGTAATGCGCCGCAGTAACAGACGAAGAACTGCAAGAAGTGAGGAGACGGAGGTGTTTGTTTTAGCTGCAGAACACCACGATCCTCATGTCAGCTTACGAGCAGTTGCTGCAGTCGCTGGTGTCAGTCTCACGTCTGTGTGTCGTATACTACACGGCTACAGGTTTCATCCGTACCGCTTGTAACTGACCCAGGAGCTGCATGGGAACGATTTCCGTGTGAGAGTTACATTCTGTGAATGGACCATGCGTAATTTCACGCTGGAGTCTTTACAAGGTGTTATGTTCTCTGATGAGTCCACGTTCACAAATTATGGAGCAGTTAATCGCCATAACGTGCACTACTGGGCCGCAGACAATCCTAGGTGGGTACGATCTGTCGACCGTCAACGTAGGTGGTCTATTAATGTAGGGTGTGGAATCCTTGGGGATCGATCCACACTACTTCCCAGGTACACTGACAGGTAAGTTATATTGCGCGTTTATAGTCGACAGTTTGAGTGGTCTCCTTGAACATGTGTGTCTACACACGAGAGTCCATATGTGGATGCAGCACGATGGTCACCCAGCCCATTATGCGCGTGCTGTTGTGGAAGAACTAAACAATAGGTTTGTAGGAAGGTGATTGGGGCGCCATGGTCCTCATTCATGGCCCGCAAGGTCGTCCGATTTAACACCATTACATTTATTTTTGTGGGGACATCTAAAGGTTCGTGTTTACATCACTGAGCCCACATCCCCAGATGATCTAAAACGGCGCATCGAGGACGCATGTTGCTCCGTGACACCGGCGATGTTCGTACATCTCGTTCGCAGATCCTTTAGAAGGCGAATTGCATTGTGCATTCAGGAAATGGACACACATTTAAATCAACTTCCCACCGCCAGAACATCCATCACCCACCACACAGCCATGCATTATGTACAGCGTGTGGTATCTGCCCCTGAAACTTTGAAGGGTTGTAGCTCCAAAACTAAAAGTTATAGGAATGTAATTTAAATTGATGTATACGCAGCTCGTGTAACTGATTCCAGTGCCTGATTGAAACAACTATTGTTCCATTTAAAAATTGTATCTTTTTGCTGTAACTCTTTGGATAATAACACAACAGATTATGTTCTTAGCTCCGCAGTCAGTGTAACGTTTCTTATAGTGACCTACCGCAATAAATATTTCTGTCGCCTATTACTTCGTAACTTACAGAGGCAAACACATTTAGTAAAACACCCTGTATATAATTTACATTGACGTATCCTTATAAGTATCTAGTTTTCCTTTCTTTAAAGTATTTCAGTTACTTAAGATAATTCCCGTTTACTGTTCCATCTCAGTTGCATATTTTTAATTTACTTATTTGTTTCGATAACTCTGGATCATCTTCAGATGTAAATAGTTGCGACAGTAACCCGTCTTGCCTACGAAGAACCACTTATCTGAACTCTAATATGTGATTCTGAGTACATAAGATGGGTTGCTGACGCAACTACTTTGATCTGAAGATGATCCGGAGTCATCGAAACATGTAATCTCATTAAAAAATATGCGACTGAAGAGGAAAAATAACGAGGATTACCTTAAATATCTGTACAGCTGCTGAATCTCTCAAGACGATTATTTCTTTTATAGTATTTCAGTTACTTCGTGTTGTCACCATAGTGTTCTCTGTAATATTTGTGCGTGACAGATATAAGTGTACGGAAAAGTGTTCATTTGATTTGATTTACTCTTGTGCATTTTCCGGCGTTGATATCCCTATAGATCACCTATCTCTTGAACGGATGTTGGATCTTCGGGAAATGTGCAGTCAGAGAGGCCTGATGAGTCGCAGATAGTGAATTACCCTTGTGTCATCGGCTCAACAATTTGTTTACAGTTATCGGTGTTGGTAGGGTTTGTATCAAAGACAGCTGAAAGCGATCAACTTTATTTTAGGAGCTAAGTAAAGGGGTGATGTGTCACAACGTTAGGCCATAGGCTGCCCTATAACTCGGTGTATGCGTCAGTTCAGATATTGTACATCGATAAGGGAATACCGCCATATATAGGACCGTGCCTAACACAGCATCATGGTATAGCGCTGCTTAGTGCATCCAGTCAACAGTGAACTTCCGATGGAATCGTAATTGGATTCCGGTCGGATCGAATGGAAGACACAGTCATTTGACAAGGGCACAAGAAGTTGGCGGAACTGGTTAACTTGCGAGTAAAACGGAAATTCCTACAATGCTGTCATAGGAGGCGATGAGGGAATTGGATGAGGGAGTCAGTTGAGAAATGGTGGAGGACGAGTATTGACATTGCGTTTTGTAATATACACTATCTGATCAATAGTATCTGGACACCCCTATATATTTGCAGAGCTGACCACTAAACGTCATGAGACACCATTATAAAAGCAGAAGGAGAGTATTGCGTTCTTAGTACAGAAGCCTAAATGGCCTAGGGGACCAGCACGATACGTCAACATGTTCGGCCAAAGACCTGGCTGCTCTCTGTACTAAAAAATGAAAAAAAAAGGAATGAAAGAATCAACGATTAGCTTGAACAGGTGTCAAATGACGTCCGTCAAGAACAAATGCAACGAATAAAATAGGAAAAAAGAGGATAGCTTCTTTGATTAGTAACCGAAACGACCTCGGTCCTGCTTTCGAATCCCACCACCGCCTAAAGTTTGAATCAAACTTATCAGCAATGGCGGCCGAAAACATCTGGCATAAGAAGTCATCCTCGTTCTGCCAACGAACTTATCGAAGAGGGCAGACGTGCGGACAGCGATTCAGGGCACTCTCTCGTCCTTGTGGTTGGAAACTAGCCCTACAAGACGGAATAATCAGCAATGATCAACGGGGGTGAAGATGCAGAAGTCAGCGGAAACCACTGCATTAAAGACACATAAAGTGTATCCACAGGACTTGTGGTCTGTCATTGAAAAAGTTTCATGATGATCTCTCCATTGGCAAATGATTCCGGACTAGTCCTCGGGTCTCCAGGAGTAGATGGGCACACGGGAGGTGACTATGAGAAAGAAAAATAGAATAACCAACGAAAGGATAATGTTCTACTAGCCGGGGCGTGGAATGTAAGAAGTTTGAACATGGTAGGGAAGCTAAAAAAATGTGAAAGGGTAAGTGCTGAGGCTCAGTCTAGATATAGTGGGGGTCAGTGAAGTGAAATCGAAAGAAGACAAGGATTTCTGGTCAGTAATATCAACAGCAGCAGAAAATGGTATAAAGGGAGTAGGATTCGTTATGAATTGGAAGGTAGTGTACAGAGCGTGTTACTGTGAACAGTTCAGTGATAGGCTTGTTCTTATCAGAATCGACAGTAAACCAACACCGACAACGATAGTTCAGGTATACAAGCCGACTTCGCAAGCCGAAGATAAAAAACTAGAAAAGGTATATGAGGATATAGAACGGGTAATTCATTACGCAAAGGGAGACGAAAATCTAGCAGTCATGGGGAATTGGAATGCGGTTGTTGGAGAAGGAGTACAAAAAGGTTATGGTAGAATATAGGTTTCGTACTAGGAATGAGAGAGGAGAAAGACTAATTGAGTTCTGCATTAAATTTCAGGTGGTAATAGCGTAACTTCGTTCAAGAATCACAAGAGGAGTTATACCTGGACAAGGCCGGGAGATACAGCAAGATTTCAGTTAGATTACATCATGGTCAGGCAGAGATTGTGAAGAATAACTCCTAACGACGATGGCGGGGATGGTCATCGAAAGCTCGAGGATATGATTCGAATTGACGCGGCTTGAAAACCGAGAACGTTTTATTCATGTTCGCCATCGCGGAAGACTCCGAGGACACAGAGATTCAGAAATCAGATGCTGGATTATAATGCGTGCCCAGGGCACATATAGACTCAGATCACAATTTGCTAATGATGGCCGGCCGGTGTGGCCCAGCGGTTCTAGGCGCTTCAGTCTGGAACCGCGTGTCCGCTACGGTCGCAGGTTCGAATCCTGCCTCGGGCATGGATGTGTGTGATGTCCTTAGGTTAGTTAGGTTTAAGTAGTTCTAAGTTCTAGGGGACTGATGACCACAGATGTTAAGTCCCATAGTGCTCAGAGCCATTTGAACCATTCTTTTGTGTGCTAATGATGAAGATTAGGCTGAAGTTTAAGAGACTAGTCAGGAAGAATCAATGCAAAGAAAGTGCGATACGGAAGTATTAAGGAATGAAGAGATACTCTTGAAGTTCTCTGAGCCTATAGATACTGCGATATTAAATAATTCAGTAGCAAATTCAGTTGAAGAGGAATGAACTTTTTTAAAAAGGGCAATAACGGAAGTTGAAGAGAAAGACGCAGGTACAACAAAAGTAACTGCGGAGAAACCATGGGTAAGACAAGAAATACTTCAGTTGGTCGACTAAAGAAGGAAATACTAGAATATACGAAGATAGTAACTGTTCTCGAAAGAACAGATACCATTGTTGACCGTGCAGCTAATCTAGAACTAAATTAATTGATACCCTCAGCTGCCGACAGGTGTTGTTGATATACCTCGATGGGTACAGCTGAAAATGTGTGCCTCGACCGGAACTCGAACCCAGGATCGCCTGCTTACATGGCAGACGCTCTATCCATCTGAGCCACCGAGGACACAGATGAATAGCGTGACTACAGGGACTTATCCCTTGCATGCTTCTCGTGCGACCCACATTCCCAACTGTCCACAATCTACATAGGTAATGTTCCTAATAGATATTTGCCCATCCACTCATTACTCGCTCGGTCAACAATGATATCTGTTCTTTCGAGAACAGTTACTATCTTCATATATAGTTAAAAATGGTTCAAATGGCTCTGAGCACTATGGGACTTAACATCTAAGGTCGTCAGTCCCCTAGAACTTAGAACTACTTATACCTAACTAACCTAAGGACATCACACACATCCATGCCCGAGGCAGGATTCGAACCTGCGACCGTAGCAGTCGCGCGGTTCCAGACAGAAGCGCCTAGAACCGCTCGGCCACCGCGGCCGGCTATATAGTTAAAGACCTTCGTCTGTGCGAATGCGCACAGGTTGCCAAAACTCTTACGGGATTCATACCTCAGTGCGCGCGAGTAATGAGTGGATGGGCAAACATCTATTAGGAACATTACGTATGTAGATTGTGGACAGTTGGGAATGTGGGACAATAAGTTGGGAATGTGGGTCTCACGGGAGGCGTGCCAGAGATAAGTCCCTGGAGTTGCGCTGTTTATCTGTGTCCTCGGTGGCTCAGATGGATAGAGCGTCTGACATGTAAGCAGGAGATCCTGGGTTCGAGTCCCGGTGGGGGCACACATTTTCAGTGTCCCCATCGAGGTATTTCAGCAACACCTGTCGGCAGCTGAGAGTTTCAATTAATTATTTAAATTCTAGAATGTTCAGGGCAATTCAGGAATATAGAAAAATATATCACTCAGGAACGACATAAATACGAAGTGCAGGGCGAAACGGCTACATAAAAAAGTGGAAGAAATCGAAAAAGAAAGGCTTGTCGGAAGGACAGTCTCAGCATATAAATAAGTAAAAACAAACTTTGGTGAAATTAAAAGCAAGGTCGGTAACATTAAGAGTATAATGGGAATTCCACTCTTATATACAGAGAAGAGAGCACCCGCCACGTTAGCCGAGAGCGCCAATGCGCTGCTTCCTGGACTCGGGTAGGTGCGCTGGCCCCAGATCGAATCCGCCCGGCGGCTTAACGATGGCGGCCGATGTGCCGGACAGCCTGGATGTGGTTTTTAGGCGGTTTTCCACATCCCACTAGGTGAATACTGGGCTGGTCCCCAGGTCCCACCTCAGTTACATGGCTCGCAGACGTCTGACCACATTCGCACTATTCCATGGATTACACTAGACACAGTTGGGGTACACTCATTCTGTACCGGGGGGGGGGGGGGTACAGAGTAGTGGCAGGAAGGGCATCTGGCCACCCCTTCAATTAACCTTGCCATATCCGGTTAACCATGCCGACACTGCGTCGTTGTGGCAAAAAGCACAAGCAAAAGAAAGAAAAGAAAGAACGATGCAGAGAAGAGAGCAGATAACTGGAAAGAGTACACTGAAGGCCATTGTGCGGCAAATGACTTGTATGATGACGTTACAGAAGAAGAAACAGGAATGGACAGGGAGGTTGAGAAGGGATCCAATATTAGAATCAGAGTTTAGAAGAGCTTTGGAGGACTTAAAGTGAAATAAGGCAGAAGGGATCGATAACATTCCATCGGAATATCTAAAATCGTTGGGGATGTGGTAACAAAAGGATAATTCGCGCTGCTGTGTAAACTGTACGAAACTAGCGATATACCCTGAGACTTCATCATCCACACAATTCCGTATACTGCAAGGGCAGACAAATGCGAGAATTATCCCACAATCAGTTTAACAGCCCATGCACTGAAGTTGCTGACAAGAATAATATGCAGAAGAATGAAAAAAAAACTGAGGATATGTTGGATGACGATCAGTTTGGCTTTAGGAAAGGGAAGTTCTGACATTGTGGTTGGCACAGGAGGCAAGAGTCAAAAAATCAAGAAACGTTCATAGGATTTGTCTATCTGGTGTAAGTGTTCTACAATGTAATATGGTGCAAGAAGTTCGAAATCCTGAGAAGTAGTAGTAGTAGAAGGGGTTGGTGGGCGCACGACAGCAAGGTCTTCAGCGCCCGTTCAGTATCATAGTGAGACGGGTGTCAAGAAAAAAAAAAACTCAGAACATTTACATAAAACGGAAAATAAAACACGGGGAACAATCATTGAAGAATATGTGCTCACCCACACCGAAGCGTGGGATGAAGCAGGGCGTCAGCAGTAAAACATGGACAACACAGGAAGGAAATGGTAGAGGGAGCTAAAACAATGTAGCAGATGGAAGTGGCTGGCTGACCGCAAGGAAAAAGGGGAGGAGTCAGCCACTCTGCAATACACTAAAACCTCCAGCCTAAACGTTTAGGCCAGAGTCCAGACACATCACAAAACTTAAAAACCCTAGACACACACGTCTCATCGTTAGCTAAAACACAAGGCAGATCCCCATCAACTTGTGCTTCTGCCCTTGCATCGCGGTATAAAATGCAGTCTGTTAAAATGTGCCGGACAGAGATTGGCACACCACAAGCATCACAAAACGGAGGATCCTCCCGCCGTAATAAATAGGTATGCGTCAGAGGACAGTGCCCGATCCGAAGACGTGTGAGGGCCACCTCTACCCGCCTGAGCAGCCGGCAGGAGGAACGCCACGGCCGTGTGGTTGACTTTACCGACCGCAGTTTATTGGCCGTCACCGCCAGCCATTCGTCCTCCCACATCTCCATGCACTTCCTGTGGAGAATGGTAATATACTTTACTTATTTCCACTTTAAAAGAAGACGTTCTCCCTTACACTTGATGCTGCAGTTTTACTGCATGAGCAGTGGAAAAGTAGTACGTAATAAAATGTTTGTCTTTCGTCAATTTGTGGATTATCAGCGAGAAAAAGTTTCGTAAAGGTTTGAAATTGTGCATAAAGTTTGTTGGAAACTGCTCTCATTCTCAGATACTGGATGAAAATAGCCTGGGTATCTGCACGCAGTGAGTTTCGCTACCCCAGAACACAGCTGTACAGTAGATACCCGCAATACCTGTCTCAGTGTGTTAAGCCTCCAACATAAGATTATGTCATTTAATGAGTACACAATGGCCGCATCATAACTTTTAACCTAAGATCACATTACTTAACGAGTAGGCTATGACTGCATCTTATGTTTTTAATTTCGGTCAATAATAGTTACATTAGATATTGAAAACCAAGTTTTTGTTGCCTTTGGAAGCTGTTAGTCAAGCTGCAACTGGGACTGAGTGAACGGGTGCTTGTTTTAGCCGTTCAGTATATAGATTCCAATTTCTTGAGGAAACCTTAAAGTCATTCTTTCGTCTCCCTGAACTTTAATCACCTTTTCAAATTTCTGCTTACTCAACGCACAAGTTCAATAACTTTCACACTCTCTTCTCAATTACTGCCTCCCTTTAATGTCCTTAGACTCATAACACAGCAGTCTGATATACTATCACATAAGAACAGCTTGTGGTTGAAATCACTAGCAAACTGATCGTTTTGAAAGTGAAAGATTTAAATGCGTGATTAGGGCAATAACACACGACCTTCGGTTAGATACCCTTCACTGAGTGATGGAGTGGGAGACACAGGAGGCGAATCCAGGGTGGGGGGAGGGAAGGGTGGGGGGTACGGAACCGCAGGCGTCCCTCTCCCAGAACTACACCAAATAATTAAGAAAACACTTCTTTTACTCTGGAGAATTTGGAGACGACACAGTGATACAATATTTCTGTGAGCTCAGATGCCCCCCACCCTTTCCCCGATACCAAACTCCTGGATTCGACTCTCGGCAGGCATACAGCATGAAATGGTGAGAAAATCTACAGGGCGTGCGCCTCGACCCTGTCATCGCCGACCGGCTGAAAGGTTACAGACGCTGTCGGCCTCCCCTTCTGGACAAACCAATGAACTCGCCCAGCGCTTTGGACGTAAATTGGTGAGTGCACATCGGCCACCGTATCCTGTGCAGGCTACATAACGAGAACTGTTGCGCTACACTCATTTCACTCTTGTCGACTCGTCCTCTCTTACTGGAGCACCCAGGGGTGTAAGGCTAATCGTGATTTGTTATCAGTGTGCAAGATGGACACGCGATCTTGCTGCCGTAATTTAGCACTGGCAAGGCGAAATGACCAACTGTTGCAATGAGATGGCTTTTAACGAAGGTGTGATTTGTGAGATTGTGGGGGGTGTAAGACGAAAATTCATTGATGCAAGGTACAGAACCCCAAATGTGTTCCATTAAAGGAAGAGTAATATGTCGCACAACTTTCACACTACAGTCGACGCTTCAGATGGAAAGCCTAAAGTTTTCATCAATGCAAACAAAACGGTTGTATTCTTGTTTATTCCACCTTCAGTAAGGGGAAACCTATGTGCTGCGTCAAATAAAAACTTGGGACAGAGAAACGTCACTGTTATATCCCTGCGATAAAAAAGCGCACTATTTTGTATTCATCTGGACATGGCGACTTGCGTTTATGGGCTAACAGCTAGTCGTGTATCTCATCATTCATTTCTGTAATTTATTTTAATATTTGATCGCCATTTAGATACTGCACTTCTTCCTCGTGTCAAGTTGTCTGGTACTACATTTGCAGACTCAGTGAAGGCTCTAAAGTGTGTGTATTTTGACATAATTGGTAGACACTCTCTGAATATATGGTATCGTCTAAAGAGCGTGGCACCTTCGCAATTATCGCTACCACAGATGTTAGCGATGTCTCGCTCCAATCCGCAACTCATCACAGCAGTGCCATCGTACAGGGGTCTATACAGGGTGTTACAAAAAGGTACGGCCAAACTTTCAGGAAGCATTCCTCACACACAAAGAAAGAAAATATGTTATGTGGACATGTGCCCGGAAACGCTTACTTTCCATGTTAGAGCTCATTTTATTACTTCTCTTCAAATCACATTAATCATGGAATGGAAACACACAGCAACAGAACGTACCAGCGTGACTTCAAACACTTTGTTACAGGAAATGTTCAAAATGTCCTCCGTTAGCGAGGATACATGCATCCAGCCTCCGTCGCATGGAATCCCTGATGCGCTAATGCAGCCCTGGAGAATGGCGTATTGTATCACAGCCGTCCACAATACGAGCACGAAGAGAATCTACATTTGGCACCGGGGTTGCGTAGACAAGAGCTTTCATATGCCCTCATAAATGAAAGTCAAGAGGGTTGAGATCAGGAGTGCGTGGAGGCCATGGAATTGGTCCGCCTCTACCAATCCATCGGTCACCGAATCTGTTGTTTGAGAAGCGTACGAACACTTCGACTGAAATGTGCAGGAGCTCCATCGTGCATGAACCACATGTTGCGTCGTACTTGTAAAGGCACATGTTCTAGCAGTACAGGTAGAGCATCCCGTATGAAATCATGACAACGTGCTCCATTGAACGTAGGTGGAAGAAACTAAAATGAGCTCTAACATGGAAATTAAGCGTTTCCGGACACATGTCCACATAACATCTTTTCTTTATTTGTCTGTGAGGAATGTTTCCTGAAAGTTTGGTCGTACCTTTATGTAACACCCTGTATAGAGCCGAACATGGACGTACTCTACCCCAGTTCTTGGCACCAGTTGACGCAGGCAACATAATCGATTAGAACGAAAGAGTTATTCATGTAAGAAATGGAAATGTACTTTAGTAAATGTTGAACATTGTACTTCAAGAGAAGAGTCTGCAATTGTATGCAGCAAGGGATGCTTTAATAATCAGTGACAATCGTAAATATTGAATCACTTCTATGGCAAACATGGTCTGGGGAGTGGCTGTCGAGCTACGCACCTAGACTCCAACTGGGCGTAGCCCTCCTGTGGCGAGCCAGGGTTCGGTTGGCCACCTCACCAGGCCCCAGAGAGTTGTTGGCCACATCACTATTTCCCAGGGGTTTGCTGCCCGCCTCGCCAGGTAGGTTGTGCTCTCGCCTGGCTGCCTCCTCGCTGCTGGAGTCGCCAAGCAGACCCAGGCCCAGGTCCATCCAGGAGTAGTAGTCCTCGTCAGACCCTGCAACACACACCGTGGGCAGGTGGCGCGACAGTTCGTGGGGCAGTAGTTGCAAGTGGGGCAGACATCACTGCTGGCATTGTGTGAATCCACATCCTACAATAAAATGGAAGAGACATCTCTCATCACTCCTTACAGCAACAATAAAACGCCTATCCAGTAAGAGAGCTACGCTGTCACTTCCAGTTTTGATTACAAAAAGATCTCTCCACAGAAGATGTGGTTTTCATATCACAAGTCAGATTATACAGAATGGTCAAAATAAACCTGGCAATGAACATCACAGAAGATGTTGGAACTGGCCTCTGTTGGCATCGATGCAGCACTGTGCTCGATTTATCAAACCGTGGGATGTGCATACTGGCTCCGCCTGCGGCATCGCAGCAACAGCATTTTCAGTGTTCTGTTCTGGGCATTCCATTGTGTGAGGATTGTTTTGGTATGCCTGATCCTGCAATTTACCCCACAGGTAAAAATCAAAGGGAGAGAGATCAGACGATTGAGACAGCTAGGAGATTGCACTGCCTCTCTTGATGGTCCTCTCCACACTGGACGCTTCACGCGCTTGTGACAAGGCTACCAAGTCTGCACGTGTGCTGATGCTCCATCTTGCTGAAAATACTCTTACAGTCGTTAATTTACTGGGAGCTCATCCATGTACTGATCATAAGCAGCTTCTGAACATGCCCGTGAGCATTAACAGTTTGGCGCAAGAATCGCGTTACAATGCCAACACACATTGCATACCAAACACCACTGTTACTGTAACAGTTCTTCGAAGTACTGAAGGAGGTCTTCTGATGCAGTGGCGCATGTTCTGTGAGTTCACATACACTGCCACGTTGAACTAGGCCTCATCACAGGAAATGGAAAACTGAGGATCCGAAAGTCCTGATTGCGCTTCACTCGGAAACTACTAGCACGAAAGTTTGTCTGGACACTTTAACTCGTGCACATCAGTAAATACTTAAGGATACAGATCCAGGTTGTTTTTGTTAATGTTTCGACATGACGATCTTTTAACTCCAACTTGCGTAGATAAAAGGCGTACAGGTTTCGCCGGACTGTGTTCCAGAATTTCCTTCACTCGAACATTCTGCTGTTCAAACTATTTTCCGGCACTTAGCGTTTTTATTCCCTGCACAGCCTGTTTAGCGCTATTCTGCCAGTACGTTTTGCACTGCAGATTTTGCTGAAAGTTTGACCAAAACACTTCCAGGCTGAATTTTTTGGGAGAACAGTTTCGCGCAGGTCCTCAACGAATTGTGCTTAATGTAAAACTCGCCGATGAACACTCGCTGTTTCATCGTCAACACCATTTTATATTGCATTCAGTTGGTCACTGAACGCGTCTGCTATCACGAACTCAAACGTAATGACAGTGAATTACTGTCCGTCCCCGGTATTTGAGTGGTCAGCGCGACAGAATGTCAATCCTAAGGGTCCGGGTTCGTTTCCCTACTGGGTCGGCGATTTTCTCCGCTCAGGGACTGGGTGTTGTGTTGTCCTAATAATCATCATCATCATTTCATCCCCATCGACGCGCAAGTTGGCGAAGTGGCGTCAAATCGAAAGACTTGCACGCAGCGAACGGTCTACCCGACGGGAGGCCCCAGCAACACATTTATTTAGTAAATTACTCTGAACTCAGCATGCAGCGGACGTGCATGCGCAGACAAGTGACACTAACCGAATGGTGCATCTAAATCATGGTTCACAGCGTTTTATGCGCTATGCAGTTTTCCTGTTCACTAGCAAAGGCCAGTTTCACATGAGTCTCGGAAATATTTTGCAGACCAGTTTCATTTTTATACCCTGAATAAAATGTCAATAACGAAATATTTCCATGGTGGTATGTTCACTCTTTGCAACTAGATGAAAGGCACTTTGTTTTTTGTCAAACGTGTTTCGTTTCTTTTATTTATGAAGCATCTTCAGTGGCTTGTAATACATGTTGGTTTTACAGATACACTGAAGAGCCGAAGAAACTGGTACACCTGCCTAATATCGTGTCGGGCCCCCACGAGTATACAGAAGTGCCGCAACACGACGTGGCATGGACTAGAGTAATGTCTGAAATAATGCTGGAGCGAACTGACACCATGCTGCATACTGCAGGACCGTCCATAAATCCGCAAACGTACGAGGAGTGGAGATGTCCTCTCAACAGCAGGTTGCAAGGAATCCCAAGTATGCTCAATAATGTTCATGTCTGGGGAGTTTGGAGGCCAGCAGAAGTGTTTAAACGGAAGGGTTGCACTTCTGTCACGTTGAACGATTCCCTTCTGCGTCGTTGGCCACGTTCTTGCAGCATCCTTTCCCAGCCGCGGCGATGTCAGAGATTTGATATTTTATCGGATTCCTGATATTCACGTGAAATAGTCTTATGCGAAAATCCCCACTTCATCGCTACCTTGAAGATGCTATGTCCCACTGCTCGTCCGCCGACTATAACACTACGTACACTACGTTTAAACTCACTTAAATCTCGATAACTTGCCATTGTAGCGGCAGTAACTGATCTAACTACTGCGCCGGACACTTGCCCTATTCAGGTGTGCCGGCCAGAGTGGCCGTGCGATTCTAGGCGCTACAGTCTGGAACCGAGCGACCGCTACGGTCGCAGGTTCGTATCTTGCCTCGGGCATGGATATGTGTGATGTCCTTACGTTAGTTAGGTTTAAGTAGTTCTAACTTCTAGGGGACTGATGACCTCAGAAGTCAAGTCGCATAGTGCTCAGAGCCATTTGAACCATTTGAACCTACTTAGGTGTTGCCGACCGCAGCGCCGTATTCTGCCTGTTTACATATCTCTGTATTTGAATACGCATGCCTATAACAGTTTCTTTCGCGCTTCAGTGCATATAATCAAGATAGTAGTTACAAGTAGTTACAAGTATGTACTATGTTACGTTTTCTCATGTTGTTCTCTTTTTTTTCAACTTAGAAACAACTGCTGCAGCAAAAATTTTGCTCGGTGAAATCATCGCTCGGTGTTACATAGGATATCCATTGTTGTTAATACATGTATGTGATCTGGAGATGCGTTTGCCGGCCAATGTGGCTGAGCGGTTCTGGGCGCTACAGTCTGGAACCGTGCGACCGCTACGGTCGCAGGTTCGAATCCTGCCTCGGGCATGGATGTGTGTGATGTCCTTAGGTTAGTTAGGTATAAGTAGTTCTAAGTTCTAGGGGACCTCAGAAGTTAAGTTCCATAGTGCTCAGAGCCATTTGAACCATTTTTGGAGATGTGTTTACTCACTCCCCATACTACAGATGGCCGATTTCCGGCGTTTTTCCACCCATATTTATTACAACATTTAGCTTCGACTTTTCACTATGTGTTGAATGTGTGGGATGTTTGCAGTTTGTAATGTTGCCAAGTGTCACTGTGTGTTTATCTTGCGGGTTTTGCTTGTGTTGTGTGCGTGGTTTGATATTTGTTGTGTGTGTGTGTGTGTATGTGCGTGCGTGCGTGTATGTATGAGTGAGTAAGAGAGGGAGAGAGAGAGAGAGAGATCTTAACTAGCTTTGATTCCATTGGGAACCATAGACTATAAGGAACCAGAGGCAATCAGTCGCAATTCCATCAGGTTTTATTATTCTTACAAATCTAGATTTCTGCTATAAACAGTCATCTTCAGTGCATTTTCGTTCTATTTCAACAGCCTGGCGGCAGTTCATGTCATCGTGTGTTCTTACAGGTTTATAGGCAGAACGACAGTGCCTTCTACCCATACACCTGTAAGAACACACGATGACATGAACTGCCGCCAGGATGTTGAAGTAGAACGAAAATACACTGAAGATGGCTGTTTACAGCCGAAATCTAGATTTGTAAGAATAATAAAACCTAACGGAATTGCGACTGACTCCTGTGTGCCTCTTTTCCTTAGAGAGAGAAAGGTTGGGGGGAATTAATCGATCAATTATTCTGGTTATAAGGTGTCATTTTTTTTTTATTTTGGACTCAGTCATAACCGCTTTCGGTTTTCAAAAACGATCTTCAGATGTTGCAACACAGAACAGAAAAGCTTAAATTAAGACTTGGAACAAGTGCAACTATTTCCACTAGATCTACTTGTGACTTTAGTAAAGTACTCAGTAGTAGTTGGTGTTAGAGCTGCACCTTTTTTAGACTGAAGTCAGCTGATAGATACACCTGCTTAAAGGAAGTCCCTCTAACTAATGGCTCACCTCCAGAGGATGTAATGTTTCCAAGTAGAGAAAGCATATTTCATCAAAATATACGAGGTATTAGAGATAAAGTTAGTGAACTGCTAATAGATGTTAACTCTGAAATTATTGGTATATCAGAACACCACTTAAATAATTTGATAATTCAGAGGCTTCCTTTACCAGGCTACAGATTAGCTGGCTGTTTCTCAAGGAGTTCCTTGCGGGGTGGGGGAGTGGCTCTGTACGTAAAAAACAGTATTTCATTTGAGTACATAGACGTATCACGACACTGCACTGAACAGATATTTGAAAGTTGTGCAGCATTATTTGAATTTAGTGAAACTAAACTTCTATTTGCTGTTGTTTACAGGTCCCCTAACTCCGACTTCAGAGCATTTTTGCTTAAGCTAGAGAGGGTTCTTGATTCACTTTGTAGGAAGTACCAGAAAGTAGTTATATGTGGTGACTTCAATATTAATTTTG
The DNA here is from genome assembly GCF_023898315.1 of Schistocerca nitens. Classification (NCBI taxonomy): domain Eukaryota; kingdom Metazoa; phylum Arthropoda; class Insecta; order Orthoptera; family Acrididae; genus Schistocerca; species Schistocerca nitens. The sequence continues at coordinate 871,647,784 of NC_064617.1, forward strand.
TACATGATTGTGCAAGGAAAAGGATGTTGGTAGATCTCCTAAATTCATATGATCTGATACAAACTGTTTTTTCCAACTAGGGTGCAGTGGAATAGTAGCACAGTCATAGACAATATTTTTATTCATTCTTCATTACTAGATGGGCATTCTGTTAGTAAAAGGGTCAATGGCCTTTCAGATCATGATGCACAAATTTTAACGTTAAAAGGTTTTTGTACTCAAACCAACGTCGTATTTAATTACAAACTACGTAGGAAAGTTAATCCAACAGCAATAGAGAGTCTTTCGAAACTTGTCAAGGAACAAGAGTGGCAAGATGTTTATAGTGCCGATAATATAGATGATAAATATAATGCTTTCCATAACACATTTCTCATGCTCTTTGAGAGTTGCTTTCCATTAGAACATTCTAAACGGGGTACTAGCAGTAATGGACAGCCAGGTTGGCTGACTAGTGGGATAAGGATATCATGTAGAACAAAGCGGGAATTAAATCAAAATGTTAGAAGTAGTCACAATCAAGCAACAGTAGCCCATTACAAACAGTATTGTCAGGTGCTGAAAAATGTTATTAGCAAGGCAAAAAGTATGTGGTATGCAAATAGAATAGCTAATTCACAGGATAAAATTAAAGCCATATGGTCAGTTGTGAAGGAAGTGTCTGGTCAGCAGCGCAAGGTTGATGATATAAAGTCAGTTCGCAGTAACAATATTTCTGTTATTGATAAATCAGATATATGTACAGTATTTAACAACCATTTTCTGAGCATTGCTGGTGAATTAAATAAAAATTTAGTTTCTATGGGAAATCATATAAATTTCTTAGCAAATGCCTTTCCGAGATTGACGTCTGAAATACTCCTCTGTAATACAGACAAGAGCGAGATTGAGTCAATAATTAAATCACTGAAGACTAAGGACTCTCATGGTTATGATGGAGTGTCTAGTAGAATATTAAAGTAGTGTGCTGCACATGTTAGCCCTGTATTTAGCCATATGTGTAATTTTTCCTTTAGGAATGGTCAGTTTCCTAAGCGATTAAAGTACTCAGTAGTAAAGCCGCTTTATAAAAAGGGAGAAAGGGATAATGTAGATAATTTTAGACCTATTTCTATGCCATCAGTGTTTGCAAAAGTTATCGAAAAGGCTGTGTATGTAAGGTTAATTGATCATTTTATATCACACGATTTGCTATCAAATGTACAGTTCGGCTTTAGAAGTCGTTTGACAACTGAAAATGCTATATTCTCTTTTCTCTGTGAGGTACTAGATGGGCTAAACAAAAAGTTTCGAACGCTTGGCGTATTTTTTGATGTAACAAAGGCATTTGACTGTGTTGATCTCACAATATTCCTCCAGAAGTCGGACCATTACGGTATAAGGGGAGTAGCTCACAATAGGTTCACCTCTTACTTTAGCAACAGGCAGTAAAAGGTCATTATTCACATTGTTGATAACGGCTGTGATGTGGGATCTGAGTGGGGTACTGTCAAGTGGGGGGGGTGCCCCAGGGATCAGTGTTGGGGCCGCTCCTGTTCCTTATTTATATAAATGATATGCCCTCTAGTATTATGGGTAACTCTAAAATATTTCTGTTTGCTGATGACACCTGCTTGGTAGTAAAGGATGTTGTGTGCAACATTGACTCGGTTTCAAGTAGTGCAGTACATGACCTCAGTTCATGGCTTGTAGAAAATAAACTAACATTAAATCACAGTAAGACTCAGTTTTTACAGTTTCTAACACACAATTCAACAAAACCCGACGTTTTAATCTCACAGAACGGGCATATGATTAGTGAAACTGAACAGTTCAAATTACTAGGTGTTCAGATAGATAGTAAGCTGTCGTGGAAAGCCCACGTTCAGGATCTTGTTCAAAGACTTAATACTACCATTTTCACTATTCGAACGGTATCGAAAGTGAGTGATACTTCGACACGTAAATTAGTATACTTTGCATATTTCCGTTCACTTATGTCGTATGGTATTATGTTTTGGGGTAACTCTTCCCATTCTAGAAGGATATTTTTGGCTCAGAAACGGGCGGTTCGGGCAATAAGTGGTGTGAGTTCACGAACCACTTGTCGACCTCTGTTTACGAGTCTGGGTATTTTGACATTGGCCTCTCAGTATATATATTCCTTATTGTCGTTTCTTGTTACCAATATTAGTTTATTCCCAACAACAAGCAGCTTTCACTAGGTTACTACTCGGCAGAAATCAAACCTCCATTTGGATCGGACTTCCTTAACTCTTGTGCAAAAAGGTGTGCAGTATACTGCTGCATTCATTTTGAATAAGCTGCCACTGGAATTCAAAAATCTTAGCAGTAATCCACGCGCTTTCAATTCGAAACTGAAGAGTTTCCTCATGGGTCACTCCTTCTACTCTGTCGAGGAGTTCCTTAAAAAATTAAGCTGATTCTCATTGTAATGCTGATAGCGTTTGCTTAAACTTATGGACTGATTTTCTTTCAGATTCATGAACATTTATTTTTATCTGTTATTACTTTTATGTTGTAAGTTCATGTACTGACACGTTCCATGACCTTGGAGATTTTCTCCTCAATTTGGTCCTACGGAACTTGACATGTAAATAAATAAATAAATACAGGGTTATTACAAATGATTGAAGCGATTTCACAGCTCTACAATAACTTTATTATTTGAGATATTTTCACAATGCTTTGCACACATATACAAAAACTCAACACAATTTTTTAGGCATTCACAAATGTTCGATATATGCCCCTTTAGTTATTCGGCAGACATCAAGCCGATAATCAAGTTCCTCCCACACTCGGCGCAGCATGTCACCATCAATGAGTTCGAAAGCATCGTTGATGCGAGCTCGCAGTTCTGGCACGTTTCTTGGCAGAGGAGGTTTAAACACTGAATCTTTCACATAACCCCACAGAAAGAAATCGCATGGGGTTAAGTCGGGAGAGCGTGGAGGCCATGACATGAATTGCTGATCATGATCTCCACCACGACCGATCCATCGGTTTTCCAATCTCCTGTTTAAGAAATGCTGAACATCATGATGGAAGTGCGGTGGAGCACCATCCTGTTGAAAGATGAAGTCGGCGCTGTCGGTCTCCAGTTGCGGCATGAGCCAATTTTCCAGCATGTCCAGATACACGTGTCCTGTAACGTTTTTTTTCGCAGAAGAAGAATGGGCCATAAACTTTAAACCGTGAGATTGCACAAAACACGTTAACTTTTGGTGAATTGCGAATCTGTTGCACGAATGCGTGAGGATTCTCTACCGCCCAGATTCGCACATTGTGTCTGTTCACTTCACCATTAAGAAAAAATGTTGCTTCATCACTGAAAACAAGTTTCGCACTGAACGCATCCTCTTCCATGAGCTGTTGCAACCGCGCCGAAAATTCAAAGCGTTTGACTTTGTCATTGGGTGTCACGGCTTGTAGCAATTGTAAACGGTAAGGCTTATGCTTTAGCCTTTTCCGTAAGATTTTCCAAACCGTCGGCTGTGGTACGTTAAGCTCCCTGCTTGCTTTATTCGTCGACTTCCGCGGGCTACGCGTGAAACTTGCCCGCACGCGTTCAACCGTTTCTTCGCTTACTGCGGGCCGACCCGTTGATTTCCCCTTACAGAGGCATCCAGAAGCTTTAAACTGCGCGTACCATCGCCGAATGGAGTTAGTAGTTGGTGGATCTTTGTTGAACTTCGTCCTGAAGTGTCGTTGCACTGTTATGACTGACTGATGTGAGTGCATTTCAAGCACGACATACGCTTTCTCGGTTCCTGTCGCCATTTTGTCTCATGCGCTCTCGAGCGCTCTGGCGGCAGAAACCTGAAGTGCGGCTTCAGCCGAACAAAACTTTATGAGTTTTTCTACGTATCTGTAGTGTGTCGTGACCATATGTCAATGAATGGAGCTACAGTGAATTTATGAAATCGCTTCAATCATTTGTAATAGCCCTGTAGATAAATATGGCTCATACCTACGGGCGGTATTTGATAAACAAGTGTTCTTCGGTTATCAACTGAACATAAAATCAGGAATGAGGAAATTATACAAGCAATTGTACTTCTGCTTCCTTACTCTTTGCCGTAGATGCGCCCGTCCTCTTTAAGACAATCTTCACAGTAGCCGGTTACACATTGAAGAACAACCTAAGATTTACGTCACGAAACGCAAGGAACCGGATAAACCCATCAGTGAGAAAATGAGTTTGCAACTATTGCAAATTTTAATACTTAGTAGCATTAATGTCCAGTTCCATGCGTCACAGCAACACCGTCCAGTTCCAACTTTGGCCACCAGCTGCCGTGATCAGTCATCGTGATTTGTAGTCCCACACCCCTGATCAGTGAACGTGAGCTTCAACAAAAGGAGCAGGGCATTACTGGTGAAGCTCTATTATCAAAACAACAGTAATGTTGCAGCTACACTTCGAGAATATCACCGCCTACAAGGATTACGGAAGGGTCCTCTTTCTCCACCTACTGTGCGGATACTGATGAAGAAGTTCGAATCAACTGGAGAACTGGGCGTCGCTCCGAGAAGAGGTCGACGACAGGTTGCACCACAGGTGGTTGATGAAATCGCCGTTGCTATGGCAGACAACGCTTCGCGCAGTTCCCGATCGCCAGGCAGTAAGCGTGCTGTGTCAAGAGAGTTGAACATCCCGCGGATCACTGTACGGAAGGTGCTTCGAACCATTCTCAAATGGTATCCGTAAAAGATGCATATCGTACAGCAGCTTGCACCACAGGACGCACAACGACGTGTTGACTTCGCTCTCCACTTTCCTGCAAGGACTGAAGTCGACGAGGGCTGGCCCTGGACCGTCCTATGGGCAGACGAAGCTCATTTTTCTCTGACGGGTGAGGTGAACAAGCAGCACTGTCGCATGTGGGGATCCTCACCTCCAGTCACTGTGCGTGAAGTTCCTCTGTATGGTGAACGTGTCACCGTGTGGTGTGGCTTCACGGCTACGTTCATCGTTGGCCCATTCTTTTTTGAACAGGTTGGCGCTCAAGGACCAAAGACTTGGCAGTGCGACTGGGCAGCGTTACTGCGATATACGTCGCCAGCATGTCATACCCGACGTACAGGAGAGAGATGCACTGAACTCAACAGTTTTCACGCAAGATGAGGCCCCGTCGCACATCGCTCGTGAATTTCATCCGCTTTTACGAAACACATTTGAAAGCAATCGAATTATTAGTTGATCGTTTCCAAATGCTTGTCCGGCACGATCGCCTGATCTCACTCCCTGTGATTTCTGATTGGGGGTCTACCTGACGGGCAGGGCTTACCAGGGGACATTCACACATGTGCTGATCTGAAGCGCAGCATATCAAGAGAGGTAGCTAGCGTACCAACGGACATGCTTCGTTCTGCTGTGCAGACTGCAATCTTGCGCTTTCAGACTCTTCTGGACACCCATATTGAGAAACTTTTGTAGCGCTAATGGTACCTGTATGTAAAGGTATGATGTATCGTAGCAGCACATTAAAAGTGTTTCAGTTGAATTGATTCTGCACTATTTGTCTTCCCCATGTCCTTGATATTGATGCTGCCAAGTCTGGTCCTCATACCTGTAGTGTATACAGGTCATTAAAATTGCTACACCAAGAAGAAATGCAAATGATAAACGGGTATTCATTGGACAAATATATTATACTAGAACTGACATGTGATTACATTTTCACGCAATTTGAGTGCATAGATCTTGAGAAATGAGTACTGAGAACAACCACCTCTGGCCGTAATAATGGCCTTGATACGCCTGGACATTGAGTCAAACACAGCTTGGATGGCGTGTACAGATACAGCTGCCCATACAGCTTCAACACGATACCACAGTTCATCAAGAGTAGTGACCGGCGTATTGTGACGAGCCAATTGCTCGGCCACCATTTACCAGACGTTTTCAATTGGTGAGAGATCTGGAGAAAGTGCTGGCCAGGGCAGCAGTCGAACATTTTCTGTATCCAGAAAGGCCCGAACAGGACCTGCAACATGCGGTCGTGCATTAGCCGGCTGAAATGTAGGGTTTCGCAGGGATCGAATGAAGGGTAGAACCACGGGTCGTAACACATCCGAAATGTAACGTCCCCTGTTCAAAGTGCCGTCAATGTGAACAAGAGGTGACCGAGACGTGTAACCAATGGCACCCCATACCATCACGCCGGGTGATACGCCAGTATGGCGATGACGAATACACGCTTCCAATGTACGCCACCGCGATGTCGCCAAACACGGATGCGACCACCATGATGCTGTAAACAGAACCTGGATTCATCCGAAAAAATGACGTTTTGCCATTCGTGCACTCAGGTTCGTCGTTGAGTACACCATCGCAGGAGCTCCTGTCTGTGATGCAGCGTCAACGGTAACCGCAGCCACGGTCTCCGAGCTGCCGGCCGGGGTGGCCGAGCGGTTCTAGGCGCTTCAGTCTGGAACCGCGCGACCGCTACGGTCGCAGGTTCGAATCCTGCCTCGGGCATGGATGTGTGTGATGTCCTTAGGTTAGTTAGGTTTAAGTAGTTCTAAGTCTAGGGGAACTACTTAAACCTAACTAAGTCTAGGGGCCCCCCCATGAACCATGGACCTTGCCGTTGGTGGGGAGGCTTGCGTGCCTCAGCGATACAGATGGCCGTACCGTAGGTGCAACCACAACGGAGGGGTATCTGTTGAGAGGCCAGACAAACATGTGGTTCCTGAAGAGGGGCAGCAGCCTTTTCAGTAGTTGCAGGGGCAACAGTCTGGATGATTGACTGATCTGACCTTGTAACATTAACCAAAACGGCCTTGCTGTGCTGGTACTGCGAACGGCTGAAAGCAAGGGGAAACTACAGCCGTAATTTTTCCCGAGGACATGCAGCTCTACTGTATGATTAAATGATGATGGCGTCCTCTTGGGTAAAATATTCCGGAGGTAAAATAGTCCCCCATTCGGATCTCCGGGCAGGGACTACTCAAGAGGACGTCGTTATCAGGAGAAAGAAAACTGGCGTTCTACGGATCGGAGCGTGGAATGTCAGATCACTTAATCGGGCAGGTAGGTTAGAAAATTTAAAAAGGGAAATGGATAGGTTAAAGTTAGATATAGTGGGAATTAGTGAAGTTCGGTGGCAGGAGGAACAAGACTTTTGGTCAGGTGATTACAGGGTTATAAATACAAAATCAAATAGGGGTAATGCAGGAGTAGGTTTAATAATGAATAAAAAAATAGGAGTGCGGGTTAGCTACTACAAACAGCATAGTGAACGTATTATTGTGGCCAAGATAGACACAAAGCCCATGCCTAATACAGTAGTACAAGTTTATATGCCAACTAGCTCTGCAGATGATGAAGAAATAGATGAAATGTATGACGAGATAAAAGAAATTATTCAGGTAGTGAAGGGAGACGAAAATTTAATAGCCATGGGTGACTGGAATTCGTCAGTAGGAAAAGGGAGAGAAGGAAACATAGTAGGTGTATATGGATTGGGGGGAAGGAATGAAAGAGGAAGCCGCCTTGTAGAATTTTGCACAGAGCATAACTTAATCATAGCTAACACTTGGTTCAAGAATCATGAAAGGAGGCTGTATACATGGAAGAAGCCAGGAGATACTGACAGGTTTCAGATAGATTATATAATGGTAAGACAGAGATTTAGGAACCAGGTTTTAAATTGTAAGACATTTCCTGGGGCAGATGTGGACTCTGACCACAATCTATTGGTTATGAACTGCAGATTGAAACTGAAGAAACTGCAAAAAGGTGGGAATTTAAGGAGATGGGACCTGGATAAACTGAAAGAACCAGAGGTTGTAGAGAGTTTCAGGGAGAGCATAAGGGAACAATTGACAGGAATGGGGGAAAGAAATACAGTAGAAGAAGAATGGGTAGCTCTGAGGGATGAAGTGGTGAAGGCAGCAGACGATCAAGTAGGTAAAAAGACTAGGGCTAATAGAAATCCTTGGGTAACAGAAGAAATATTGAATTTAATTGATGAAAGGAGAAAATATAAAAATGCAGTAAATGAAGCAGGCAAAAAGGAATACAAACGTCTCAAAAATGAGATCGACAGGAAGTGCAAAATGGCTAAGCAGGGATGGCTAGAGGACAAATGTAAGGATGTAGAGGCTTGTCTCACTAGGGGTAAGATAGATACTGCCTACAGGAAAATTAAAGAGACCTTTGGAGAGAAGAGGACCACTTGTATGAATATCAAGAGCTCAGATGGAAACCCAGTTCTAAGCAAAGAAGGGAAGGTAGAAAGGTGGAAGGAGTATATAGAGGGTTTATACAAGGGAGATGTACTTGAGGACAATATTATGGAAATGGAAGAGGATGTAGATGAAGACGAAATGGGAGATAAGATACTGCGTGAAGAGTTTGACAGAGCACTGAAAGACCTGAGTCGAAACAAGGCCCCGGGAGTAGACAACATTCCACTAGAACTACTGATGGCCTCGGGAGAGCCAGTCATGACAAAACTCTACCATCTGGTGAGCACGATGTATGAGACAGGCGAAATACCCTCAGACTTCAAGAAGAATATAATAATTCCAATCCCAAAGAAAGCAGGTGTTGACAGATGTGAAAATTACCGAACTATCAGTTTAATAAGTCACAGCTGCAAAATACTAACGCGAATTCTTTACAGACGAATGGAAAAACTGGTAGAAGCTGACCTCGGGGAAGATCAGTTTGGATTCCGTAGGAATGTTGGAACACGTGAGGCAATACTGACCTTACGACTTATCTTGGAAGAAAGATTAAGAAAAGGCAAACCTACGTTTCTAGCATTTGTAGACTTAGAGAAAGCTTTTGACAATGTTGACTGGAATACTCTCTTTCAAATTCTGAAGGTGGCAGGGGTAAAATACAGGGAGCGAAAGGCTATTTACAATTTGTACAGAAACCAGATGGCAGTTATAAGAGTCGAGGGGCATGAAAGGGAAGCAGTGGTTGGGAAAGGAGTGAGACAGGGTTGTAGCCTCTCCCCGATGTTATTCAATCTGTATATTGAGCAAGCAGTAAAGGAAACAAAAGAAAAATTCGGAGTAGGTATTAAAATTCATGGAGAAGAAGTAAAAACTTTGAGGTTCGCCGATGACATTGTAATTCTGTCAGAGACAGCAAAGGACTTGGAAGAGCAGTTGAACGGAATGGACAGTGTCTTGAAAGGAGGATATAAGATGAACATCAACAAAAGCAAAACGAGGATAATGGAATGTAGTCAAATTAAGTCGGGTGATGCTGAGGGAATTAGATTAGGAAATGAGACACTTAAAGTAGTAAAGGAGTTTTGCTATTTAGGGAGTAAAATAACCGATGATGGTCGAAGTAGAGAGGATATAAAATGTAGACTGGCAATGGCAAGGAAAGCGTTTCTCAAGAAGAGAAATTTGTTAACATCGAGTATAGATTTAGGTGTCAGGAAGTCGTTTCTGAAAGTATTTGTATGGAGTGTAGCCATGTATGGAAGTGAGACATGGACGATAACTAGTTTGGACAAGAAGAGAATGGAAGCTTTCGAAATGTGGTGCTACAGAAGAATGCTGAAGATAAGGTGGGTAGATCACGTAACTAATGAGGAGGTATTGAATAGGATTGGGGAGAAGAGAAGTTTGTGGCACAACTTGACTAGAAGAAGGGATCGGTTGGTAGGACATGTTTTGAGGCATCAAGGGATCACAAATTTAGCATTGGAGGGCAGCGTGGAGGGTAAAAATCGTAGAGGGAGACCAAGAGATCAATACACTAAGCAGATTCAGAAGGATGTAGGTTGCAGTAGGTACTGGGAGATGAAGAAGCTTGCACAGGATAGAGTAGCATGGAGAGCTGCATCAAACCAGTCTCAGGACTGAAGACCACAACAACAACAACAACAAGTCTAGGGGACTGATGACCTCAAATGTTAAGTCCCATAGTGCTCAGAGCCATTTGAACGGTCTCCGAGCTGATAGTGCATGCTCCTGCGAACGTCGTCGAACTGTTCTTGCAGATGGTTGTTGTCTTGCAAACGTCCCCATCTGTTGACTCAGGGATCGAGACGTGGCTGCACGATTCATTACAGCCATGCGGATAAGATGCCTGTCATCTCGACTGCTAGTGATACGAGGACGTTGAGATCCAGCACGGCGTTCCGTATTACCCTCCTGAATCCACCGATTCCATATTCTGCTAACAGTCATTGGATCTCGACCAACGCGAGCAGCAATGTCGCGGTACGATAAACCGCAATCGCGATAGGCTACAATCCGACCTTTATCAAAGTCGGAAACGTGATGGTACGCATTTCTCCTCCTTATACGAGGCATCACAACAACGTTTCACCAGGCAACGCCAGTCAACTGCTGGTTGTGTATGAGAAATCGGTTGGAAACTTTCCTCATGTCACCACGTTGTAGGTGTCGCCACCGGCGCCAACCTTGTGTGAATGCTCTGAGAAGTTAATCATTTGCATATCAGAGCATCTTGTTCCTGTCGGTTAAATTTCGCGCCTGTAGCCCGTCATCTTCGTGGTGTAGTAATTTTAATGGCCAGTAGTGTAGTTTCCTTGTTATAACGTGTTAAGCAGGGGAAGTTTAATTATAACCACTCGGTATTTACGGTTCACTTAGCTGAGGTAATAGCTGCTTCCTGCAGCCATGCTCGAGCGGATCATGGTCCGCCTTATTAACGACAGCCTCAGTGTTGTGTTCGGGACGCGTCTGCACTTCCTGACACCTACCCAGCAGACGTTAACACCTCGCAACCGGAAGAAGAGCGCCACTGAGCTGCAGCAAGGAACTAACTGCTCTGGCCGTCGATTCCGTGTTTTCTCTGCTAAGCCTGTGCCCAGTGGCGTGGACATCTAGCAGCCTGTAGCGCAGCGCCACCTGGCACCGAAAAACATACCACAAGGTTCGCTACTCTGTCCCTTTTATTGTAAAGGCCTCACTTGCTAAGTAGATTTTACTCTTTTCATGACCCACATTTATTTTCATAATTAATGAACAATAGACTGAATTATTATAGTAATAATTGTCATATTTTATGATTTTTTTCGACTGAAGATTATCTTATAAAGAACGCACCCTTCTAGTGTAACGAATAGGGAATGAAAAGTACACTCGGTTGTATGTGTATAATTCCCTGAGTTCGGATTTTGTGTTTAGCTGAAAACGCATGAACCCTGATTCATTAAATGTCGCCCGTAGGTATGAACCACAATCATTGTAACAGCACTTTACTAAGCTCACAAGTAGAGCTAGTGAAAATAGTCACACTTGTCTCATGTCTTAGTTTAAGCTTTTCTGTCTTTATTGTAGAATCTGAATTTGAAGGCCAAAACCGATTATGATCGTATCATAAAAATAATAGTACCTTATAACCAGAATAAATAATCAGTTAACTCCGTTTCTCTCTCTCTCTCTCTCTCTCTCTCTCTCTCACACACACACACACACACACACAAATTCACTCACATAAAGAATAACACACTCACACACAACAAAAAACACGCACAAATCTAGTCACGTTAAGAATGACATATTCACACATAACGAAACAAGCAAACACATATACACACACACAGACACACACACACACACACAAATACAAGAATAACGCACATATCATTCACAAATAACAAAACACATACACAACAAATGAAAAAATATCAAACCACTAACACAACACAAACAAAAGACGAAAGATATATATACAGCCACATTTGGTACTAATGCCTACTGCAAACTCACACACATTTAACATACAATGAAAAGTGCATGTGAAGTGTTTTAATAAATATGAGTGGAAAAATGTCCGAAATCGACCATCCGTAGTATGGAGACAGAGTAAACACATCTCCAGGACCACACACATGGATTACCAGCATTGTATATCGTAAGTAGCACCAAACTATGATTTAACCTCACGCAACTTGTGCTGCAGAAGTTGATTCTAACCTAAAAAACAGGAGAATAACATGAGAAAACGAATCGTTGCAACATATGTGTAACTACCATACAATATATATATATATATATATATATATATATATATATATATATATATATATATATATATATATATAATAAACGAAAGAAGTGAAATCCATATGGGCGTGTGGGAAAAGCAAACTGTCTTTCATTTAATTGCGAATACTGACATGCCTCCATGAATTTTGAAGCAACTAAACTACGGAACGAAAGGAAAAAAGTGACGAAAATATTTCCAGATGGTATATTCTGTGACTCGCTCAAAGCATTGAACATACAATTCACATTATTCTCCTAGAGAAGTTCAAATATAATGGTATCAGAGCTGTTGCTCATAAGAGGCTTGCACCCAGTCTAACTATAAGAATGCAGAGTGTCACATCAAGAATCCTGGGAATGTGCTTAACGAAACGCCATCCTCAGACTGGGAAATGATTACTACACGTGTACCACAGGGGTCGATAGTGGGTTCGCTCTTGTTGTGGCTGAATAATCTGCCACTGTATATCTGAGACTCTGAACTAGTTCTGTTTGAGGTTAATGCAACCACTGTAACCAAGCTCAGTGGAGACTCTTCAGCACTTGAAAATGTAAATAAAATTCCCTAGAATATTGTTAACTGGTTCTGTACAATTGCACAAACTTCGCTAAAACACAATACAAGCAATTCTGTACAGCCCACACCATTAAAAATAATACAAGACGTGTGATCAACAAATGGAACAGTATCTATTAAATTATTAGAGTTTAATATGATACGAAAGTGAACTATAGATCTCATACTATAGATCTTTACAAATGTGTAAGCTCTGCAACTTTTATATTACACTTAACATCATATTTTTTACAAAAAAATGTGAAAAAGTTGACTTACTTTACCAATGTTATAATAATGTCTTATGACATTATATTAAGGGGCAGCACTGTACAACCTCTTGTAGATGGTTCTTTAAACATATAAGCATACTGACAACAGGGTGACGCTAAATTAACTTCCTTATTAGGCTGTTCTTGTCAACAATCAACTGTCGTTTCAAACATCAATAACATTTATAAGCATAATACTGAAAGGAGAAGTGACTTATATTATCTTCGCTCTGTCTTAGTGAGGCACATGAAGGGGTGAGGTATTCAGTCATCAACATGTTTGATAACATACATAGTGGTGTGAGAATATATTAGATAGTATAGAGAGAGATTTTGCATATAACATCACATTAAAAAGACGTAGCTTATAACTAGCGTACAATACAATCATGCAAATGGGAAGCACTTTGTCATATGTTTACATTAGAAAGGGTTATTTCAGTCAAAATGACATTTTGTCGTGGGAGAATGTGACTGACTTATTTGTTAATCCTCTTTCATCTTGCCGACCACATGATAATCACATGGTGTTAAGCCTGGACTGTATGGAGGATGCTGCCATACCTCCCACTTTGTTGGGCCGAGTGCGGTGTTGCGTTATCGTGCAACAAAATCACATCGGCCATCAATTTTCCCCGCCGTTTTTCCTGAATTTCCTTACACTACCGGTGCAACGTTTGACAATACGAAGCAGAATTGATTGTCGTGTCTTTCAGCATAAATTCCAAGTACACCACAACCTCCATGTCAAAGAACACTGTCATCGCCACCTTTCCAGCTCAAGGTTGGACCTTGGCCTTCTTTCCTTGTGGTGATGTGGTGTTGACCCATTCCATCGATGTTCTCTTTGTTTCAGGGGTGAAGTGGTAGACCCAAGTTTCATCCCCTGCACTGAAAATCTTTGCCATCGACTGAATACCGTTCCAAAAATGCCAGTGAGGAATGGAAACGTTGTCCATGGTGAACATTGGTGAGCATCTGTGGGACCCATCTGGCACACAGTTTACGGTATCTGAGGTGCTTGTGAATAATGGAAAACACAGTGCCATACCAAATGTTCAGCATGCTGGCAATTTCCTGTGGTGTTATGCTCCGATCCTCGCTAATGATCACATCCACACAGTCAACATTTGCAATGGTAGTGGACGTTGTGGACCTGCCATCGCGACATTCGTCAGTGAGATCTGTATGTCTGTCGTCGAATTTCCTACACCATTTTACAATACCTGAGCGAGATATTGCCTCCTCACCATACACAGCGGTGATACCACAATGAATGTCTGTGCAATTGAGTCGTTTAGCCCACAGAAATCTGATCGTTGCATGCTGATGTGTCGCTCAATCGACACAGTGAAAACAGTGATCTAAGTTTATAACAGTTTATTGAACAAGAAAAGAAACGTCTGCTTCGACGATAATAACAAAATCACAATTACAGTGTATCACAGATATGAAGACTTGACAGTATGGTGATTCCAGTGTCTGACAAAGTAACACTATTAGGACTTCACAGACAAATACCCATTCTGAGTACAATGAAGCTATCCTGAGTAACACCAGCACAGGAACAGAAATGTCTGTCCTGGATACAGTCTGACTGCATAAAGGGAAATGAATGCTGAATACAGCGGCGTCAGTCCCTATGATGGACTTCGAAAGCACCTGAAGAGGATGGGCTGAGTAGCACCCGCCTGGAGTCTAAGAGAGGCTCTTGAAGCCAGAAGAACTGACGAGTGCACTTCTGGCACCTACCTTTATAGCCACCGGCGACGGAATACCAACGCCACTAATTTCCGGCCATGTGTTTGGGTCCCTTGGAAATGGCACCCTCGGCTAGCGCCAGTACCTTACTCTGTATCTTTCGGCCGCTCTGCCGATCGGATCGGTAGGCGAGCGCACCGAGCGGCATTATTTTCGAAGGGGATCCCCCACATTGTTCTGTAATCATTTCGGAAGCGATGTCACACGGCTCTAGCAAACCGAGGCGCTGTTGTCAGTTCTCCTCGCACAATTCAGTCAAAAGCATGTGACCGCAGATCCGTGCATGTGCACTGCAGTGCGCATAGCTGCACGAATATGAAGCGGCTAGCAGCCAACATAGACATGCTATTCTTTGCAGTACAGAAAAGTGTGTTTAGAGTACGTAGTACTGCTAAAATTTTACTGACCATCAGTTTCCATGCATATACATAGTAAAGATAGGGTGTTTGACTGTGTTCTGTAAATTTTCATAAATGCCATATTATGTAATTTTATTCTCATTCACATTGACATCTTTTTTTCGATTTTTATGTTTCGGAATATGAGTTATGATTGGTGTGTAGTACCACATTGTACAAATACCTCTAAAAATTATTTAAGGGAGTGTCAAAGAATAAGCATCTGCATAGAACGTGGTTGTAACTCGCTCCTAGAGATCCAAATAATCGAAATAGCCTACTTAATAATCAATAATAAGTCATAATAAATCAACGATTTGGGTGTTAAAAACAAAATTTAAAAATCGCCTTTTCGAGAGCGAGTGGAGAGCGCAGTTACTGAAGTTCGTCGTAGTTTAAAACATGCATCTGATGAATCAAAATGCTTCATATGTAGTAGTACAGTCTAAAAATATTATAGCAGGGATCTTTCGTCTCTTCTACTGGTGTTAAGGATTCAATCACAGATAAATACTTGTGACAAGGAAGCATATAAAGTTGATTGCTGCTAGTTTAATTCGCAGTAATTTAAGTTGCGTTCTTAGGTTTCTGTCTAACAACTACACATTAAGAAATTGCTACGTATTTGGAAAAAAAATTATGAATATTTGTGACAGTAAAAAATATAAATGTCACTATCAGTTGTTTCATGAACAGCAATTTCATTATAGCAATTTCATCTTTCATTTTTTAAACATATGGAAGTTGCGAAATCGAATACACTCACTGCTGAGAAAGCGCGCTTTTACTTGTAAATAACTATAAATATTGCAGAAAAATACTTAACTCTCATGAGCAACAAAATCTCAGAATGTGTTACAAACACGAGGAGGAAAAAAACTTTTTTATCCAGCCAGATGCGAACCTATGATGTTTCTTCACGACAATCTGTTGCCTTACCCACTTGGCGAAAACAACTACCATGCAGTAAGCGTTCTGTTCCTCCTGATTTTCATGGAGGTGGACGCTGGCTGACTTTGTTGCTGAACAGTGGGGCCGTAAGCTGTAAATGCATGAAATTTTGAAAGGTACAAAAAATCCCTTTCATTGTTACTTAAAAGTTGTAAACGTTTTTCGATAGTTAATAAGTAAACAATTTGCGGGAAAAAGTATGGAAAGTCGCTAGTAATTGCAGCTAACACTCACGTTATACACGTAAGCGGAGCTGACATCTTGAAATTTAATGATTTTTGAACTCTTAATTACATAAAATTAACAGGTATTTTGTGGGAATATTGACTGAAAACGTTTTTAGATGTTATAATCATTCACTGTAACAACAATACAAACCGTATTTCTAACAAAGGAAAACAGTCTATTACAAACTCACTTCCCCTCAGATGCATCCAGGTGATTCTTCAATAAAATGCAGTCACTCAATCCGAAACTAAAACCGCTGAGATTTCTAAAATAACAAATTCTAACTGTAAACAAATCACACAGAACCGAACAAGTGATCATACCGAAACCTAACCATTTCTCGAGTACAGTAGCTGGAAAATCGGCGGGCAGACCGATCGGTAACAGGTCTCAAAAGCTTACAGAATAGCAACTTTGGCTAAAGAACTGATAACGACGTCACTACGGAGGCTAACCTACCGCACCGATCGATATGAACGATACAGAATAGGGCCCCTTTTGTCCATCCGTTACTGCTACAGCGCGAGTTCGCGACGCTGAGGCGTGCAGGGGCCGTCTAGGCCGCACGCGTGCCTGAGGTGCCCGAAGGGTTGCCTATCGCGTTTGCGAAGATCTCCGTCATAGTACACGAATCTCCAATTTGGAGTGAACATCCACCTGATGCGCCGTTGAGCCTAGAGTGCTCTGCACACACAACATGACGAGGTACCACAGCATCCCCACTATCGGACGTGTTAGCAGTTACTGCCGCATGCTACACATTGACCACAGTCACAAAACACAGTGTGCTCTCGCAGCAAGCTAATGTAACTTACTTTTTGATTCACTCTCGTATCTTGTCAGTTCTGTGTATGTACTAATAAATAAATAATATGAGCAAAGCGATGAAAGCAAATGACAATCACAAAAGCATCTCTACAAGGATCCTTTCGGTGTGTGGCGGTGGGTACATTTTGTACCACTGTCTCTGACCCCCCCTTCCTGCTTCAGTTCAAATGGTTCGCTGGAAATACGATTGTTGGTAAGTCTCTGTGTGAGCTAGAACTCTCTAATTTTAACTTCGTGCTCTTTTTGTGAGATATACGTAGGAGAAAGTAATGTATTGGCTGACTCTTCTAGAAACGTACGCTCTCGGAATCTTAACAGTAAACCATATCGTGATGCAGAATGCCTCTCTTGTTGCGTCTGCCAGAGGAGCTCGCTGAGGGTTTGCGTGACGCTTTCGGTCTTACTAAATGAACCTGTAACGAAATTCATTGCTCTTCTTTAGATGCTCTCCATTTCCTCCATTAATATTATCTAATGCAAATACCAAACTGACTAGCATTATTCAAGTATTAGTCAAAGGAAGATTGTCTATGCTCTCAAGCTACCACCTTTCTGAGTCAACTACACTCCCTCAGGATTCTTCCGGCGATTCTCAGTCTGGTATCAGCTTAACTGCGGTTACTTTTATGTGGTCATTCCACTTCAAATCGATCTGTATGCAAACTCCTATGTAGATATTTGATGGATAGGACTCCTTCCCACACTTATTCTGTAATGTTGTAATTATACAATAATTTATTTCCTGGCATTTATGTGCAATTAATTAAATTTGTTAATGTCAAGGGACAATTATCAATCCCTGCACCAAGCGTCAATGCTCTGCAAGTTTTCGTGGATTTGGGTACAGATTTCTAGCGTTGGTAATTCTCTCCATACAGCAACATCATCGGTGCACAGTGAGTTCTAACATGATCCTACGACGATTATTATGCAAATTACTATTGTTTTATTGATTGTAGATTATAACAATTAACAATAACTAAGTCAATGGAGCAATCTGATCATTTTATGCATACTGACGACGTCAGTAACCTCCGTAATAAGCTACATTTCAAATCAGGCATATAATGGAGAGTTACAGACGAATATGTTAAAAGATAAGTAAATGTGCCAAAACCGTTAATCGTCAAATGGTTCAAATGCGTCTGAGCACTATGCTACTTAACATCTGAGGTCATCAGTCGCCTAGAACTTAGAACTAATTAAACCTAACTAACCTAGGGACATCACACACATCCACGCCCGAGGCAGGATTCGAACCTGCGACCGTAGCGGTCGCTCGGTTCCAGACTGTAGCGCCTAGAACCGCACGGCCACTCCGGCCGGCCGTTAATCCTCCACGGTTACACTTAACATGAAGGCAGAACGAGTTTTGCTACTGGATGAGTAGCCATAATTTATCTACATCTACATATATACTCCGCTAGCCACCAAGCGGTATGTGGCGGAGAGCACAATTCGCGCCAAAGTCATATTTCCCCCCCGCTCCCCCCCCCCCCCCCCCCCCCTCTGTTCCACTCGCGGACCGCGCCAGGGAAAAACCACTGTCTGAACGCCTCAGTACGAACTCTTATTTCCTTTATCTTTAATATATGCTGCTCTGCATTCTTCCGTTTAGCGCGTCGTCTCTATGCCATTTGTTGTACCAAGGTGGATCTTTTCCCTCCCCTATACTTTTGTTAGGCACATACTTCTCTAACACATGGTGGACAATACCTTTAAATTTCAACCAAAGATGCTCAATATCTTTGTGTCCCGCGGTGAATGCTTGGAGCTATGAAGATATTCATTAATGATACTTTTATTTGCTTTCCCAAAAAAGAAAACTCTAGACTGTTTTTTTTTCCAACTTCAACTGACATAGAAGCCACAACGACATTATGGTCGCTAATACCTTCTTCTAAGTTAACTTCCTCAAAAAGGTCAGGTCTGTTTGTCGCCAAGATATCTAATATGTTCCCATCTCGAGTTGGTTTTCTAACCAATTGCTCAAGATTGTATGTTGAGAGCGCTCCTAGGATAAATTCACACGAATCTTTGCTTCTGCCCCCTGTGATAAACGTGTTATTTTCCCAGTCAGTGGATGCTAGATTAAAGTCTCCACCTATAACTAATGGATAATTTGGGTATTTACTTCCTACTATTTCGTAAGTATTTACGAGGGGCTTTCAATAAGTAATGCAACTCATTTTTTTTCTCGTCCAGCTTCTGTTGAAATAATGCGGAATTTGTTGTAGGACATCGTGGAATATTTCAGTTCCAGCCCCTATAGTTTCATGAAGTTCCGATAGGTGGCGGCGTCTGTAACGGAGGTGTATTCCAAGCAGACAACTGTTATTGAGTTGCTTTTGTCGGAAAAGCAGAGCATCTCAGATACTCATAGGCACTTCCAGAACGTCTACTGAGACCTGGCAGTGAACAAAAGCACGGTGAGTCTTTGGGCGAGGCGTCTGCATCACGGCAACGAAGTCGCCAAACCTGTCCGATCTGCCGCGTGCCGGCCGGCTGCACACAGCTGTCACTCCTGCAGTACTGGAACGTGCAGACAGTCTCATTCGAGGTGTTCTACGTATCACGAACACGCAATTTTCTGAGGGTATCACCATATACTTTAGAGCTCCGTTGTTGGTTTATGATGGAGGACTTCAAACAGAATAACCTGCTCAACTGGACGTTTCTGTTGATAGTGCTGACACTCATCCACTAGTTGGGGTACTTAAATGTGTTTGCCAGGTGGGTTCCTCGCCGCCTAACAGAAGACCATAAAGAGCAACGGAGGACAGTCTGTGCGGAACAGATTGGGCGTTACGAGGCTGATTTGACGAATATCGTCAGAGCGGATGGAACATGGCTTCATCACTTCGAACCGGAAGCAAGACGGCAATGCATGGGGTGGCGCCACACCACCTCTCCTCCGAAGAAAAAGTTCAAAGTCGCACCCACAGCCTGCAAAGTCACGGCGATACACTTCTGGGACTCTGAACAGGTTATTCTGTTTGAAGTCCTCCATCATAAACCAACGGAGCTCTAAAGTATATGGTGATACGCTCAGAAAATTGCGTGTTCGTCGGCAAAAAATGCAAACGAACCTCTCCTTCTCCATGACTACGAAAGACCTTACACAAGTCTCCGGAACCCGAGAGGAGCTCACGAAACTTCATTGGACTGTTCTTCCTCATCCACCTTACAGTACAGATATCTCACCTTCCGACTCCTGTCTGTTTGGGTCAATGAAGGATGCACTCTGAAGGAAGCACTACGTGGGTGATTGGGAGGCTATTGATACAGTAAGACGTTGCCTCCGACGTCTCTCAGTAAGGTAGCGTAAGGCCGTCGCATTGAACGTAGATTATGTTGAAAAATAGGTTTATGTAGCAAAAAACTGGGGAATAATACGGTGTGTTACAGTCCTGAATGAAACCAAAGTGCTTCCAGAAAAATAAATGTGTTGCATTAGTTACTTAACGCCTTCCCATATAATGTTTCGTAAGTTTTGTTACGTTGCAAAATCGGATGTGGGCTTGCAGTCATGGACAATGTTAATACCCGTTGACTTTTCAATGCTATAGGGTCCGCAGCTGCGACGGATTTCACTGGTCACCCAATTTAGTTCGCATTGCTTTTTTATACGTTGTGCCACTCTAGATTTGTTTCTAATTTTGATGCTGAAATAAATATAAATGTCATGTGACTAGGGCCTCCCATCGGGTAGACCGTTCGCCGGGTGCAAGCCTTTCGATTTGACGCCACTTCGGCTACTTGCGCGTCGATGGGGATGAAATGATGATGATTAGGACAACACAACACCCAGTCCCTGAGCGGAGAAAATCTCCGACCCAGCCGGGAATCGAACCCGGGCCCTTAGGACTGACATTTTGTCGCGCTGACCAGTCTTATGTACACTGTTTGTTAAACTTGATGGCCTCCGTGGCGTTCAATATCTTCACTTTAATCCGTTGATACCGTAGTACTTTACCCTGTGCCTGGCTGGGCAGTGATTCCATGATTATCAATGCGATAGGGTCAGCAGTTGCGATCAGTTTTTTTTTTTTTTTGAAAGATTTATTGATGCCTTCAGCTGCCATTCTCCTTATTTCATGTACGAGAAAATGGAATACTCTTATCACTCGATATATCTAACATGTCTACAAACATACCAGTAACAGAAACTATAGAAATCATTAAAAACAACTTTCTCAAATGTAAGACAATCACCCAAGGAGAAATTTGCGAAATAATAGAACTGCTACAATTAATCACTCCCTACAATTATTTCTCATTCCAGAACAAAATTTATCTCCAAAAACATGGGGTAGCAATGGGCTCATGTCTAGCAGGTACATTAGCTGATATTATCGTTAAGATTTTAGAAGGAAAATTATACACCAGTTACAGAACCACTAACAATCTACAACGATTATTGACACACATACTACGTAAATCAGAACCGTTTTCGCAATCAGGAATCTACAAAATTAACTGTGAAGAAAGACCAAAATTTTATATTGGACGAACAGCGATAAAGTTAGTACACGATTTAAAAAACACACGACAATACGAGACAATAACCCATCCACATTTGCTGCACACTTAAAAGGTACCAACCACAAAATACCTAGTATAGATGGATCACTTCAAATATTACATAAGTTATAGAAAGGAAAAATCATGGATATAATGGAAGACATTGAAATTTCCATCCATCTAAAAGATCAGTCAAACAGAGTTTTAAATGAGAAAAAGACCTGCAAAATGGGAAATTCATAGACAATTTTCTATCAGTTCTACGGCGAAGCGATACAGAAGCGTAGAATGTAAAATTATCGCTACAATCATTAATAAATACAATTATAATGCGAAACATCACGCAACCATAAAGCAGTATTTACTCTACTCTCGTAGTTCTCAGTACTGTTTCATTAGAGTACTGTGGTAGATTTCGTATATAAGATCTTTGTACCACCTATTCAAAAATGGCGTGCTCGCACAATAACACAACAAATATTTGGTCATATTTACACCAATAATGAAGGATAATTAAATACAAGGGAGAACAAAAGCATATGCAAGTTAAGTAGCAAATTTCTGAAAAAACTATAATCTTCCTAGTCTTAAGTATGTTAAAAACATGGGCCTTATATACACCATTAAAACTGCTACAAAACGAAGATGACGTGCTACCGACGCGAAATTTAACCGACAGGAAGAAGATGCTCTGATATGCAAATGATTAGGCTTTCAGAGCATTCACACAAGGTTGGCGCCGTTGGCGACACCTACAACGTGCTGACATGACGAAAGTTTCCAACCGATTTCTCATACACAAATAGCAGTTGACCGGCATTGTCTGGTGAAACGTTGTTCTGGTGCCACGTGTAAGGAGGAGAAAAGCGTACCATCACGTCTCCGACTTTGATAAAGGTCTGATTGTAGCCTATCGCGATTGCGGTTTATCGTATCGCGACACTGCTGCTCGCGTTGGTCGAGATTCAATGACTGTTAGCAGAATATGGAATCGGTGGGTTCAGGAGGGTAATACGGAACGCCGTGCTCGATCCCAACGGCCTCGTATCACTAGCAGTCGAGATGACAGGCATCTTATCCGCATGGCTGCAACGGATCATGCAGCCACGTCTCGATTCCTGACTCAACAGATGGGGACGTTTGCAAGACAACAACCATCTGCACGAACAGTTCGACGACGTTTGCAGAACCATGGACTATCAGCTCGGAGACCGTGGCTGCGGTTACCGTTGACACTGCATCACAGACAGGAGCGCCTGCGATGGTGTACTCAACGACGAACCTGGGTGCACGAGTGGCAAAACGTCATTTTTCGGATGAATCCAGGTTCTGTTTACAGCATCATGATGGTCGCATCAGTGTTTGGCGACATCGCGCTGAACGCACATTGGAAGCGTGTATTCGTCTTCGCCATACTGGCGTATCACCTGAAGTGATGGTATGGGGTGCCATTGGTTACACGTCTCGGTCACCTCTTGTTCGCATTGACGGCACTTTGAACAGTGGACGTTACATTTCAGATGTGTTACGACCCGTGGCTCTACCCTTCATTCGATCCCTGCGAAAGCCTACATTTCAGCAGGATAATGCACGACCGCATGTTGTAGGTCCTGTACGGGCCTTTCTGGATACAGAAAATGTTCGACTGCTGCCTGGCCAGCACATTCTCCAGATCTCTCATCAATTGAAAACATCTGATCCATGGTGGCCGAGCAACTGGCTCGTCACAATACGCCTGTCACTACTCTTGATGAACTGTGGTATCGTGTTGAAGCTGCATGGGCAGCTGTACCTGTACACGCCATCCAAGCTCTGTTGGACTTAATGCCCAGGCGTATCAAGGCCGTTATTACGGCCAGAGGTGGTTGTTCAGGATACTGATTTCTCAGGATCTATGAACCCAAATTGCGTGAAAATGTAATCGCATGTCAGTTCTAGTATAATATATTTGTCCAATGAATACCCGTTTATCATCTGCATTTCTTCATGGTGTAGCAATTTTAATGGCCAGTAGTGTATAAGACCTTTCCAATAACTGATCGAAAGTTATGTGCTCCTAAAATAGCGTGAACAATTCGGATTGTTTTATGAGCATAACGCGATGACATAGGAGCAACGATGTACATGACATAATCTACTATTAAAAAATCGCCAATAAAGTTAGTTATAATGCGCCTAGTATATCTACAGATAGGACTTTCTCCTAAATCAAAATCACAAGTGTCACCTATGTATCCAATGTATAATGCTTCCGTCTTAGACAGTAGAAAATGGCCTAAGGCAGAAATTGTACAATCGTACATGAAATAAAGAGAATGGCAGCAGAAGGCATCAAGAAATCTTTCCAACAAAACCGTTAACTACTGTGTTGAGATTTTAAGGTGAGGTTACGAAATGACGACCATAATTTTCTCTGTTTTACGGCCATAAATCAGTAAATTTTAATATTAATTATTTATATATGTAACTTGGATTAAGTAGTGTGCAACGACACAGAAAGCAAAATACTATATAGTCTGGACAACCACAGCTTCGAAACTGCGTCTTGGAAAATAGAAAACCGCTTCAGCTGTATGACAATCTTTCTTACTGACTCAAGACAGGTTTCGTGGCATTACAGCCACATCTTCAGGTGATCACCTAGATAAAAACACATAGCCATTGCACTTACTCTATAGTATAAGTCCCCAATAGCTGTAATAGCACGTACTCACATATGTCAGGTCGTAAGATAAGCAACACTGGGTTTATGTGGAAGACCCAACGTTCTTCATCACTTTAAAGTAAAACCTACACCGCTGAAGATGCGGTATGTCAAAACAATTGTATGACCGGCAACTAGTTCTGGTTCAAATGGCTCTGATCACTATGGGACTTAACATCTGAGGTCATCAGTCCCCTAGAACTTAGAACTACTTAAACCTAACTAACCTAAGGACATCACACACATCCATGCCCGAGGCAGGATTCGAACCTGCGACCGTAGCGGTCGCGCCGTTCCAGACTGAAGCGCCTAGAACCGCTCGGCCACTCCGGCCGGCCAACTACTTCTAAAGATAAATTGTGGAAGTAAGTCATAGGTCCAGTACTGGATTTCCACTGTAGAAAAATCGGTACCTTGAAGTAAAATAACAGTGCTAGCGGTACGAAGGAACAGTAAAACAGATTGGAAAAACTAACCATTATTCACGCTCATGATGCCAGAATATCCAGCGGACCCCACCTCGAACATTCTAACACTAAAGTCGCGGAAATAATGAGCTGACTAGGAACAAAAGCGCGTGTGCCATAGTCTAGAGCAGAGGTCACCAAACTTTTTTCACAGAGGGCCGGATAAGAGACAAAATGACGAACGCGGGTCGCATCATCATTCTACACAAGTCTTCCAAGTCAGAACGAAAGCTCTGGGGGAAAATACAGTCAACGAAAATTTATGTTCAGCCTTCCTTGTTAATCATGGTTGAGCGGGATTCAATGCATGAAAGGTGAGGCCGACCAACATATTTATTTGTAAAAAAAAGTTATCAATTAGGCGACTTGAGAAAAGAAAAAGTTACATGCGACATACATAGTGTTCACATACCCGAATCTCACAAAATAAGCAGTAAAAAACGAAAACTGAGGTTTGGATTTCAACGTATCCTCAATGTTTGATTTGGTATTGCTGCATCCAATCAAGTGAACTGCTTACAAACATTCATCAGTCATTCTCGTTCGATGCGCTGACTTAACGTACTACATTTGCTCACAGCCATAAGTTGTAAAACACTGGTGCCCTTCCAGCGGGGAAACTTCGTTTCGGGAACTCGACATCAGCTAAGTTGTAGTAAAATACAAGTTTCCCTTCTCTGT
This sequence comes from Schistocerca nitens, assembly GCF_023898315.1. Classification (NCBI taxonomy): domain Eukaryota; kingdom Metazoa; phylum Arthropoda; class Insecta; order Orthoptera; family Acrididae; genus Schistocerca; species Schistocerca nitens. The sequence continues at coordinate 871,673,157 of NC_064617.1, forward strand.
GCTCTTTTTTCTACAAGTCATTGCTTGCAAATCAGTTACCTGCAACTGTAGTTCACCTGGCACGTCAATCAAGGTTCTGGAACAGAAGAATGTCGCTCTCATTTCTGTCTAGATCTAAAATCTGTCCAAAAAATGATTCGTAGAGCCGCGAATAATTTTTTTGGTACCGGTAGGTAAAGGTTGGTATCTTCATTGACTGAAGCAAAAAACTCTTTCAAACTGCGAAAATGAGAATAATTTTCTCCTCCCAGCTGTGCTACAATCATGACAGCTATCTTCTAAAATCGTTGATTCTGTAGAGATCACAGACGAGGCTATTCTTTCCATGAAATTTCAAGTTCAGTTCATTCACGTGGGTTGCGATGTCGATTACAATTGACAACTTTGACGGCCAGTTATGATCTGATAGCTATGGATCATCTGTATCTTTGTCAGTGACAAAAACATCAGTTTCATCGTTTCGGAGCTCGTAAAAACGAACGGGACTTTGCCGCAAGTGAGCCACATCCCTCCTGTGTATAAGACAAGTCACAGAATTCAGGATCAATTTCTTCAAGAAAAGTGTCTAAGTGACGGAGATTGAGCGCAGGTACCCGAAATAATTTCGCTGCAGAAAAAGACTGATTTAAGTAGACAAGAAATGTCTAAACCTTTTCCATAGAGTACCTGCCTATGTATCGTGCAGTGTACGAACATATCGCCTGGAATTCGAAAATCTTTCAAATGAGTCCTGCTCATTGAACGTAGTAAATGTAAGGCACGTAGCAGCAGACATCTCCACACGTACGGAGGTCTGCTATCATTCTAAATATAATAAATTTAAATTGTATCGCAACGTCTTGTGTTCCTTACATTTTACCAAGCAAATTCAAGTACAGTAGAGCGTCGATTATCCGAAGTACTTGGGAGACATGGGTGTTCGGAAAACTGGTTTGTTCGGATAATCGCACTGTACATGTTTATTTGCCAAAAATAAGTACTGTACAGTAAATTTATTCATAAAAACAGGCATCTCTTTTAGTATTACAAAGTAACATACAAAGGCAACTTCAGTAGGAATATATAGTATGTGGCACAGTTTATTAAACAAAAATATATACATATTACATACGCATTTTGCATGAACAATACAAACAGTATACGCCTTGTTGATCCATCAGTAGAATCAAGCATAGGTATCAAATTTGCTATGCTCGTCTTTTGTTTTTTTATATCCGTAATTGTCGACTTCCCCACCTTGTACTCATTGGATAAAGTGGTTGCATATTCACCTTCTACTAATCTTTTAATAATCTCGTACTTGTCCCTCATAGAAAGGACAACACGTTTACGTTTAAACTAACTGTTTATATCGTCAAGTTCACTTCTTCACGCAGCAGCACACAAGTGGTCGTAACGGAGAACAGAAGGTGACTGTTTGCACCGTGAGAAGCTCTTCTTGGGGGCGCGCAATCCTTCAAACTGCGCGGAGCGGCACGCCTCAACTCTAAGCTGGCGCAGCTGTTGCTGTGAACAGCCATGATACTGCCGCTACTTCTACTGCCAGTAGTGGTGGGCAGGAAATCGCGTATCTGTTAGAAATCGCAGTGACTGAGAAGTCACAGATATCACAGTAGCAACTTTACAGAATCTAACTGCGATTTCAGTCACAGTTAGCAGTCGCAAGTAGTATTTCACATTCAAAGACGTGAGCCATCTATTGGTCGAATTTAGCACTGCTTTCTGCGATTTCAGTGACAAGTCGCAACTAAGAGTCGCAAGTAGCAACTAAAAAGCGCGGTTAACAGTGGCATCTGTTGGCCGAAGTTCGTACTACGTCCATCTCTGCGGTACGCTATGGAGTCTAACTGCGATTTCCGTGACAAGTCGCAACTAAGAGTCGCAAGTAGCAACTAAAAAGCGCGGTTAACAGTGCCATCTGTAGGCCAAAGTTCGTACTACGTCCATCTCTGCGGTACGCTATGGAGTCTAACTGCGATTTCCGTGACAAGTCGCAACTAAGAGTCGCAAGTAGCAACTAGAAAGCGCGGTTAACAGTGCCATCTGTGGGTCAAAGTTCGTACTACGCCCATCTCTGCGGTACGCTATGGAGTCTAACTGCGATTTCCGTGACAAGTCGCAACTAAGAGTCGCAAGTAGCAACTAAAAAGTGCAGTTAGCACTGCCATCAGTTGAGCAAAGTTCATACTACACTATTCGCTACCGAGTCAAACTGCGATTTCTGTGACAAATCGCAACTAAGAGTCGCAAGTAGCAACTAAAAAGCGCAGTTAACATACTTTTCCTAGTGTCATCTGTTGACCGACGTACGTACTTCGTTATGAGAGCCTTGTGCCTCACGAGATCGATGTGCTGTGTGTGCATATGAAGGGCTTATTTCAATAGTGGTACAAAGTCCATTTTTGTTAATTTTGAGATATAGAGTCGTAAAGTTAAATGAGCGCTGAAAAATCTGCAGTTGAGATACCAGAAATATTCAAGCATATGGCTTCTTGCTAGAGATGAACCTTTATTTATGTTTGTTTGGATCACTAATTTTAGAAGCATTATAGACAGAAAAGTGGAGGTAATGGACTTGTACCACTATTGAAATAAGCCTTTCATATTATATGACGACATGCACATTCAGCATCAGTTATGGTTGGTCAAATACTGCCGTGACTCTGAATGTATTATATTAATAAGAAGCAACATTGCCATTTTCTCCTGAAAATATCAAGTAACGTAACAAATGTGTTTGATTCTGCTTCCAATATGACAGTTTTGGTTAATACTCCACATGCCTACAGGACTTTGCAATGTTAACACAGCAGAACTCAGACATCTGTATAAGTGTAGAGAAATGAAAACAGTCATATGAATGCCTCACTTTTGTTCCGACACAGTTCAAGACTCGGGAGAAAAGTTTTACACCTGGTGTTCTACATGGCAACTTCACACACAAGAACTTTTTGCCGACACTACTACCACCTACATAAGTAAGCTTTTCATGTGTTACTTTCAAGTAATGCACTTAAGCTATTCCTGATTTAACTGGAAGATCTGTACTTCTCACTTTCATATCAACAGCCTCAAAATGCATATTGTAGACTTCGGGATATGTTACAGGTCAGTGTCACACCAAGATTGGGGAGAAAGGGGGCGGGGGGGGGGGGGGGCGGCATGTCGCTCTCCAACAAGTGTTTACCAATAAGTAAGTGGCGGAAAATTATGGGTATAGGACGGCTTAACATGTGGAAAATGAGATTTTTATTATTCACTCACTGTATTTGACATTTATTATTCCTTTAAAATCGCACAACAACTTCAATAAAACACAGTTTAATCATTCACACACTTATTTCACAATTGTTTCACTTTTAAACTGCAAATCCTCTAAGAGCTGTCTTGAATCTTCACGAGTCTCTCCCAACAGCCTTGATGTGGATAGATACGTACAACAACCAGTAATCAGAGTCAGAACTGTGTCTGCAAAAACACAAGGATTATTAAACAATTTTTGCTGTCATTAATTACTAGAAATATAATTGACAGAGTAGATTGCTAATATTTGCTATAGTGAATATCACATTTGCAAGAACGATCTCACTGAAGTAATTAAGTCCATCGAAACGCTTAGAAACTAACCTCTCGTCTGACGAAAACGGTCTAAAGACGCAGTGGCAATTTCTTCAGATCTGTTGACAATGATATTTTGAGTTATCACTTTACTGAGTGACTGAAATGTAGTTCAGGTACCTGAGAACATAACAATATGTTAGAATTCATTTTCTAAAGACGAACTATTACGGTACTGTACGGCTACTTACATATTAATTACGCTATTAATATTTTCACAGTTGTTTCTTTAATACAAAATTAAAGCCAACGGAAGAAAAAACGTAAAATATACTTGCCAATGACAGGTTTGTTGCGATGCAATTTTCCGTGTTGACAGATGTAACTTTTTCATACAGTAGTAAGTCGCAGAAATTGCAGGAGTCACAGCAATCGCAGAAGTAGCAGAAGTCACAGAAATCGCAGAAGTAGCAGAAATCGCAGAAGTCACAGAAGTAGCAGAAATCGCAGAAGTAACAGAAATCGCGGAAGTAGCAGAAATCGCAGAAATAGCAGTGGCGAAGGGATACACGACCTATGTTCCTTAACTGCGACTCTTAACTGCGACAAATCGCAGTTAAGAATAACAGATACTGAAAAGTAGCATTCACAGAAATCACTGATATCGGAAAATCGCAGTTTAGCCCATCACTAACTGCCAGTGTCTAGCCTACAGAAGTGTGCTGATTGTTGAAACACAGCGACTGGCGGATTGGCCGGTCAGCAGCGCCATGTGAAGGCCCCATTAGAAGCAATGTTCCGCCAGCGGTGGCCCAGTGCGGCGACTACTGTGGGAAACTTGGTTTGGGAGTGAGGGGGATGATGGACGGTAGGGTGGGGGAGTAACAGGTGCGAGCGAGCACACAGTTCGGTTAAGCGGTCGTTCGGTTGACCGACGTACGGAAAATCGACGCTCTACTGTACCTCGTCGTAGTTTGGCGATCCCTGGTCTAGAGAGCTCGCGCGGCAAGAGGTGTGAACGCGAAGCGGCTGGAAAACTGAGTAAACAACATTTTTCCCAGGCAGATTAGTGCACCTATGTGTGTACTAACCTAACGATAAAAAGTAAAAGTGCATTAACATAATTAAAAACAAAGGGGGACAAGCGCAGCAGTACGATCCGAAGGTGCGTTATGTAACAATCACTACACAAGGACTTGTGACAGCCGAAACATGCTATAAAAGATAATAGAGAAGGGACAGAATGATGAGGGAAGGAGAAGTGGAGAGAAAGGGCGGGGAGAGGGAGAGAGTTCTAAAATTAGTGTGCTAGTTAACTCCTTTGAGGCAATCAAACTCGCCAGTATATTACGATGTCCTAACTCACTTTACCCATTAAAGGTAAATATAATAGATATGTGTCTTCATCTAGATAATCACCTGAAGATATGGTTGTAACGCCACGAAAGGGGTCATGAGTCCAATAAAAAGGAACTTCATGCAGCTAAAGCGGCATTCTACTTTCCGAGTCAAAGCATTTAAGGGCGATTGGTAGGACGCACAGTGTCTTTTGCTAGTCAGTGGTCTTTTGTCTTTGGTGGGGGCTGGTGTGAAATTATACAGGGTGACAGTTACTGAACTATATCAAATAAAACCGACATAACTTCTGGACGGCTCACATTAGGACGTTCAAACTGCACTGTTGGCCGTGGGGCATGGCGGGAATTACTATGGTTTGGTTTAGCGACGAACCCCACTTTCATTTGAATGAGTTCTCCGACAAAAGGCAAAACTGGCGCACTCAGGGGACTGAGAATCCACATTTCGCGATCGACAGGTCTCTTCACCCTCAGCGGGTGACTGTGTCGCGTGCAGTGTCCAGTTACGGAATAATCGGTGCGATATTCCTCAGTGGCATTCCCATTACCCAAAGTGATCCTGATTTTGACAAGATGTGGTTCATGTAAGACGTAGCTCGACTCCATCGAAGCAAGAAATGGTTCAAATGGCTCTAAGCACTATGGGACTTAACATCTAAGGTCATCAGTCCCCTAGACTTAGAACTACTTAAACCTAACTAACCTAAGGACATTACACACATCCATGCCCGAGGCAGAATTCGAACCTGTGACCGTAGCAGCAGCGCGGTTCCGGACTGAAGCGCCTAGAACCGCTCGGCCACAGCGGCCGGCTCGATGCAGGAGTGTGTCTGATGTCCTGGAGGAGCACTTTGGGGAGCGCATGCTGGTTCTGGGGTACCCAAAGGCCACTGGCATGGGCCTCGGTTGGCCGCCATATTCTCCGGATCTGCACACATGCGACTCCTTTTTGTGGGGCTATGTTCAAGACAAAGTGTACAGCAACAACCACAAAACCACTGCTAAGCTGAAAACAGCCATTCAGGAGGTCACCGACAACATCGATGTTCCAGCACTTCGGCAGGTCATAGAGAATTTCGCTATTCGTTTACGCTACATCATCGCCAATCTCAGGCATATTGACCATGCCATAACCTAAATCCGAATATCTGTAGTGACGTTTACGTGTTGAATAAAATGTGTGCACGCCTTAGTTTTAACTAATTTACTTTTTTTCATGTAGTTCAATACTTTTGTCATCATGTTAAGCGTCTGCGTAGTCGAGCAGCCGCGCGAAGTAAATACTTGAACAGTTCCATCGATTTGGAACTACGGTAACTTTTCACTGAAGTGAGGCATTTGACGGTGTTTTCGGTAATTGATTTTGCGCGAGAATAGGAACATTAATTTTGTTTACGTGATTTAAAGCAGCGTTGAACTGCAGTTATTTGCTGAAGTAGCTATTTCTGTTCATATGGAACGGTCTTGTTGAATATTTTCGCTGTCATTATTCATGGCAATGAACTATAGTTTACGTCGTGATTGATAGTGGTAAACCGGTCACGTAAACTGACATACGGCCGAGAGAGCGGTGTGCTGACCATGTGCCCCTCCATATCAGCATCCAGTGATGCCTGTGGGATGCGGATGACATGGCGGCCGGTCGGTACCGTTGGGCCTCAATGGCCAGTTGTGGCGGAGCTTTTTTTAGATAGTGATAAACTGCACCTACAGGATACGTTTGTTTATGTTGCCATCTTCCGCAGAAGCTGTTTACATCTGTTATTATAGGTTATCTCTCTTGAGCTGACTGCAATGTAACTAAAATGAATTACACCGGACGCGTTTCCCTTTTATTTACAAAGCATCTTCTGTGGTATTCTGTAAATTGGATACACACGTTTGTACATTTAATTTTTTATTATTTTAGGTCAAAACAGCGTTTTCTTTATGATGTTGGTCTGCAAGCTAATTACGGTGTTTCTTTACATAGTCTGCACCTTCCCCTCTTGCTGGCAGTGGTTGATGTCGACAGGCTTCATTTCACATCCGCAGTTTCTGGCATTTTGCGTTATTTCCTGCCCTGCACTATTTATAATTGACTTTCTTAACTGGTTTTCGTTCATCACTGCCACAGTGTTTATACCTATTCTTTTGTTTACGTTCACGTTGTGAGAGTTGCCATCCTATGATACAACTTTTTTTTGGTGTGTGTGTGTGTGTGTGTGTGTGTGTGTGTGTGTGTGTGTGTGGGTGTGTGTGTGCGTGTGTGTGTGTTTGAGAGAGAGAGAGAGAGAGAGAGAGAGAGAGAGAGGGAGGGAGGGAGGGAGGGAGGCAGAGAGAGAGAGAGAGAGAGAGAGAGAGAGAGAGAGAGAGAGAGTGGGCGAGAGAGGGAGAGAGTTAGTGAACATAAAATTACAACCAGAGACACAAACATGGAAATCATAAGGATAAACAACAACAAAAAACACCTCATCTTACAAGAAAACTACCACATCCAAAAAAACATAACAGAAAAGAAACAACTCATAAATGATCAGATCAACTTGGCAAACCACACACTCTTCAAACTGATTGACCACTTAATATAACATTAAAAGTACAAATATAACCACAGGCTCTATTTACCACTACCATTTCCTTCCAGATCTGTCCCATGATCACTGTCCACGCCATCGCTATCATTTCTCTCTCCCCCCTTGGAAGGAAAGAAAAACCACCCCTCTCACGTCTCTACCTACATACAAGACAATTTCACTAACCCTCTCTCTCCCTCTCTCCGCCGGCCAGGATGGCCGAGCGGTTCTAGGCGCTTCAGTCTGGAACCGCGTGACCGCTACGGTCGCAGGTTGGAATCCTGCCTCGGGCATGGATGTGTGTGATGTCCTTAGGTTAGTTAGGTTTAAGTAGTTCTAAGTTGGACTGATGACCACAGATGTTAAGTCCCATAGTGCTCAGAGCCATTTGAACCATTTGAACTAACCTAAGGACATCACACACATCCATGTCCGAGACAGGATTCGAACCTGCGACCGGAGCGGTCGCGCGGTTCCAGACTGTAGCGCCTAGAACCGCTCGGCCATCCTGGCCGGCGGAGAGAGGGAGAGAGAGGGTTAGTGAAATTGTCTTGTATGTAGGTAGAGACGTGAGAGGGGTGGTTTTCCTTTCCCTCCAAGTGGGGAGAGAGGAATGATAGCGATGGCGTGGACAGTGATCATGGGACAGATCTGGAAGGAAATGGTAGTGGTAAATAGAGCCTGTGGTTATATTTGTACTTTTAATGTTATATTAAGTGGTCAATCAGTTTGAAGAGTGTGTGGTTTGCCAAGTTGATCTGATCATTTATGAGTTGTTTCTTTTCTGTTATGTTTTTTTGGATGTGGTAGTTTTCTTGTAAGATGAGGTGTTTTTTGTTGTTGTTTATCCTTATGATTTCCATGTTTGTGTCTCTGGTTGTAATTTTATGTTCACTAACTCTCTCCCTCTCTCGCCCACTCTCTCTCTCTCTCTCTCTCTCTCTCTCTCTCTCTCTCTCTCTCTCTCTCTGCCTCCCTCCCTCCCTCCCTCCCTCTCTCTCTCTCTCTCTCTCTCTCTCTCAAACACACACACACGCACACACACACACACACACACACACACACACACACACACACACACACACACACACCAAAAAAAAGTTGTATCATAGGATGGCAACTCTCACAACGTGAACGTAAACAAAAGAATAGGTATAAACACTGTGGCAGTGATGAACGAAAACCAGTTAAGAAAGTCAATTATAAATAGTGCAGCGCAGGAAATAACGCAAAATGTCAAAAACTGCAGGTGTGAAATGAAGCCTGTCGACACCAACCACTGCTAGCAAGAGGGGAAGGTGCAGACTATGTAAAGAAACACCGTAATTAGCTTGCAGACCAACATCATAAAGAAAACGCTGCTTTGACCTAAAAGAATAAAAAATTAAACGTACAAACGTGTGTATCCAGTTTACAGAATGCCACAGAAGATGCGTTGTAAATAAAAGCGAAACGCGTCTGGTGTAATTCTATTTAATTACAAGGTGTACAACTTTGCTTCCGCCATTTGTCGATAAGTGGCGACAACGGTAAGTATCGGTCGAAAGAAACAAATCGCAGACGTCAGGCAGTTAGCTTGGACCTCGTTCAACATAACCTCATTCAAACATTAGTCGCTTTGTGTGCGCATCATAAAGTTGTTCTTCGTTGACAATGTCAGTTTACGAGCCTAATTATCGTCATTTGCCGGAGGTTTTACTGTTTTGTTTCAGTATGAAGATAACAGAGGCTGAGTCTCGTCGAATGCTCTTAGGTACGTATGGTAAGAACGCTATTAGTGAAAGAACGTGTTGTGAGTGGTTTCAACGCTTCAAGAACGGCGATTTTAACGTCGTAGACCGCCATAGTGGCGGAAGAGAGAATGTTTTCGAAGATGCAGAATGGGAGACACTGCTGAGTGAAGACTCGCGTCAAACTCAGGAAGAATTGGCACGATTAGTGGGAGTGACACAGCAAGCCATTTCAAAACGTCTCATGGCTATGGGCATGATTCAGAAAGAAGGTACTTGGACCCGGTGTCAGCTGAAACCAAGAGACGTTGAACGGCGTTTGTGTGTTTGTGAACAGTTGCTTCAGAGGAAAAAACGGAAGGGATCTCTACATCGCATTGTGACCGGGGACGAAAAATGGGTTCATTACGATAACCCTAAAAGCAAAAAATCATGGGGATATCCCGGCCATACTTCCACGTCGACGGTCAAACCGAATACTCACGGCTCAAGGTCATGCTCTGTATTTGGTGGGACCAGCTCGGCGTCGTGTACTATGAGGTGTTAAAACCAAGTGAAACAATCACAGCTGCTCGTTATCGAACGCAATTAATGCTTTTGAGCAGAGCATTAAAAGACAAACTGCCGCAATACAGCAAAAGGCACGATAACGTGATTTTGCAGCACGACAACGCTCGACCCCACATTGCATAAGAGGTCAAAACGTTCTTGGAAACGTTAAAATGGGACGTCCTACCCCACCCACCGTATTCTCCAGACATTTCTCCCTCTGACTATCACCTGTTTAGATCAATGGCGCATGGCCTGGCTGATCAACACTTCCGATCTCATGAAGAAGTCACAAATTGGATCGATTCGTGGATTACTTCAAAAGATGAACAATTTTTTCGACACGGGATTCGTACACAGCCCGAAAGATGGGAGAAAGTAGTGGCCAGTGATGGAAAATGCTTTGAATGATATATGTGTAACCAATTTGTTTCATTGAAGCCTCAAATGTTGTGGAAAAAACAGCGGAAGCAAAGTTGTACACCTTGTACAATGCAGTCAGCTCAAGACAGATAACCCCTCACAACAGATGCATGTTCAGGGTGTGGATGTCTGCTGCTGATTTTCGTGCATTACAATACAGTTAAATGAACTTCGGTCGCACGTGATTCTGCATTCGATGCTCTCCTCACACTACATATATTAATTTTAGTTTTTCTTTTTCGTTTTTGAGTCCACGGTTAATGTAAGGCCACTATCCCCATAACTGACGACCTTATTTAATAAGCATTTTAATTAATTTAGAGAGATCCTCTTCAGTTCTACTAATATTTATTCAAACCATGACCGGTTTCGAGATTTAGACATCCTATTTCACGTGTGTGAAATTATGGTATTTGGTACTGCGGCTCAGTGGCGGACACTTTCCGCCAACACGCAACGACTGGAACTCTTGTACTGTGTAATCTACCCCTCCCTTCTTTGTTGTTGCCACTGTCCACTGTGGTAAAGCCTTTTCAGAAAATTAGATAGGAGTTAGATTTACAACAAACTATTTAGTCCCTCTAACTAAGGGCTCACCTTCATGTTTCCAAATAGAGAAGGAATTAGCATATTTCAACAAAATATAAAAGGTATTAGAAGTAAAGTTACTGAACTGCTTATAGATGTTGACTCTGCAGTTATTGGTATGTCGGAGCACCACTTAAATAATTTGACAATTCCAGAGGCTTCCTTTACCAGGATACAGATTAACTGGCTGTTTTTCAAGGTGTTCCTTGCGGGGTGGGGAAGTGGCTATGTACATAAAAACCATTATTCCATTTGAGTCCATAGACCTATCACAGAACTGCACTGAACAGATATTTGAATGTTGTGCAGGAGGAGTTGAATTTAGTGAAACTAAACTTCTAATTATTGTTGTTTATAGGTCCCCTAACTCTAACTTCAAAGCATTTCTGCTCAAGCTAGAGAGGGTTCTTGATTCACTCTGTAGGAAGTACCAGAAATTAGTTGCATGTGGTGAGTTCAATATAAATTTTGAATATGATGGTGCAAGAAAAAGGATGTTGGTAGATCTCCTAAATTCATTTGATCTTATGCAGACTGTAACAATATAACAGAATTTCCTTCTCTAATATTGTTACATTCCATATTGTTACAACCAATCCTGGATTTTCCATTGTTTGACTTATGCAGACTGTGTTTTTTTTCCAAATAGGGTGCAGGGGAACAGTAGCACAGCCATAGACAATATTTTTATTCAATCTTCGTTATTGGATGGGCATTATGTTAGTAAAAGGGTGAATGGCCTCTTGGGACCATGTTGCACAAATTTTAACAGTAAAAGGCTTTTGTACTTCTTCGTTATTGGATGGGAATTATGTTAGTAAAAGGGTGAATGGCCTCTTGGGACCATGTTGCACAAATTTTAACAGTAAAAGGCTTTTGTACTCAAACACATGTCACGTATAATTACAAACTTGTATGTAGAAAAGTTAATCCAACAGCAATAGAGGGTTTTTTAAACAAGAATGGCAGGATGTTTATAGTGGCGATAACATAGATGATAAATATAATGCTTTTCTTAACACATTTCTCGTGCTCTTTGAGAGTTGCTTTCCATTAGAACGTTCTAAATGGGGTACTAGCAGTGATAGGCAGCCCAGATGGCTGACTAGTGGGATAAGGATATCATGTAGAACAAAGTGGGAATTATATCAAAAGTTGTCACAACCAAGCTACAGCAGCCCATTACAAACAGTACTGTAAGGTGCTTAAAATGTTATTAGGAAGGCAAAGAGTATGTGGTATGCAAATAGAGTAGCTAACTACAGGATAAAATTAAAACCAAGTGGTCAATTGTGAAGGAAGTGTCTGGTCAGCAGCACAAGGTCGACGATACAAGGTCAGCTTGTAGTATAAATATTTCTGTTACTGGTAAATCAGATATATGTACAGTATTTAACCATCATTTTCTGAGCATTGCAAGTGAATTTAAAAAAAATTTAGTGTCTACAGGGAATCATATAACTTTCTTGTCAAATGCCTTTCCGAGATTGATGTCAGGAATAGTCCTCTGTGATACAGACAAGGGGGAGACTGAGTCAATAATTAACTCACTGAAGACTAAGGACTCTCGTGTTTATGATGGAGTGCCTATCAGAATATTAAAGTACTGTACTGCACATGTTAACCATGTATTTAGCCATATTTGTAGTTTTTCCTTTAGGAATGGTCAGTTTCCTGAACGATTAAAGTGCTCAGTAATAAAGCCGCTTTATAAAAAGGAAGAAAGGAATAATGTAGATAGTTTTAGACCTATTTCTACGCCATCAGTGTTTGCTAAACTTATTAAAAAGGTTGTTTATGTAAGGATAATTGATCACTTTATATCACACGATTTGCTATGAAATGTACAGTTCAGCTTTAGAAGTCGTTTAACAACTGAAAATGCTATATCCTCTTTTCTCTGTGAGGTACTGGATGGCTTAAACAAAAGGTTTCGAACGCTAGGCATATTTTTTCATTTAACTAAGCGTTTGATTGCGTTGATAAAAAAAAAATTTCTCCGGAAGTTGACCCATTACAGAATATGGGGAGTAGCTAGCAATTGGTTCACCTCTTACTTTAGCAACAGGCAGCAAAAGGTCATTATTCACATTGTTGATAACGGCTGTGATGTGGGACCTGAGTGGGGTACTGTCAAGTGGGGGGTGCCCCAGGGATCAGTGTTGGGGCCGCTCCTGTTCCTTATTTATATAAATGATATGCCCTTCTAGTATTACGAGTAACTGTAAAATATTTCTGTTTCCTGATGACATTAGCTTGGTAGTAAAGGATGTTGTATGCATCATTGGCTCGGTTTGAAATAATGCAGTTCATAAGTTCATGGTTTTTAGAAAATAAACTAATGCTAAATCACATTAAGACTCGGTTTTCACAGTTTCTAACACACAATTCAACAAAACCGGACTTTTAATTTCACAGAACAGGCATATGATTAGTGAAAGTAAACAGTTAAAATTTCTAGGTGTTCAGATAGATAGAAAACTGTCGTGGAAATCCCACGTTCAGGATCTTGTTCAAAGACTTGGTGCTGCCATTGTTACTATTCGAATGGTATCTGAAGTGAGTGATCGTTCGACACGAAAATTAGTCTACTTTGCTTATATTTATTCGCTTATGTTGTATGGTATTATATATTGGGATAACTCTTCCCATTCTAAAAGGATATTTTTGGCTCAGAAACAGGCGGTTCAAGCAACAAGTGGTGTAAGTTCACGACATGTTGTCGACCCATCTTCACGAGCCTGGGTATTTTGACATTGGCTTCACAATGTATGTATTCCTTGCTGTCATTTCTTGTTAGCAATATTAGCTTATTCCCAAGAATAAGCAGCTTTCACTCAGTTAATACTCGGCAGAAATCAAACCTGCATTTGGATCGGATGTCCTTAACTCTTGTGCAGAAAGGTGTGCAGTATACTGCTGCTTCCGTTTTCAATAAGCTACCACTCGAATTCAAAAATCGAAGCAGTAATCCACGCGCTTTCAAATCTAAACTGAAGAGTTCCCTTATGGGTCACTCCTCCTGTCGAGGAGTTCCTTGAAAACTTAGGCTGATTCTTGTTGTATTGCTGATTGCGTTTACTTAAACTTATGGAATGAAACTTTTCGAGCTCATAAACATTTTATTTTTATCTGTTATTACTTTTATGTTGTAATTTCATGTACTAACACGTTCCATGACTTTGGGTTTGCTTCTCAATTTGGTCCTACGAACTTGATGTCTAAATAAATAAAATAAATAGATCTTTTCTGGCACTGTTGGCTCCAGATCTTCATGTCAGGGGGTCTGATTCTTGAACCTGAATTCTCACATTTTAGGTTCTCATGGTTCAATTGATCTAAACAATTTCGAATCATGTCGTTGCAGAATTTTTGTTTTTACAATAATTTATTGTCTCATATTTTACTATATCACACTATCTACTACCTCACTCCGCGGTAATAACAATATTCGAAAGGGTTTACAGTTTTTCTTGACAAATTTCTACTAGTTTCTATTCTTATTTTATGAATGAATCCAGAAATAAACATAAGAAACAGTAGTAGGTCGCATAATTAATAATAGAAATTTTAAGTGTGCCAAATATTTCGTAATTTCAAATGTTCCTAAAAAACAATTTTAACAGTACATTCAGAGCTATTACATATCGATTGTAACAACGAAAATAAAGTAACTCCTTTTCATAAATTTTAGCTTGAAATATGACATATTGTGAACAAAATTATATGAAATTTTTCAGTAAAACAGCTGAGATAATACTGATCTTTCCAAAATTCGAAAAATATTATTGGTGTCCACTACTGCTACTGAGTAAAAGTAAGTGCTAGAGGAGGACGTCCCTGGCCCGACCACATGTTACGTATTACGAAATAATATAATTTCACTCACCTGAAGATGGGATTTTAAAATCTCGAAACGGTCGTGATTTGAAAAATTTCGGTACAACTGAAGTGGATCTCTCTAAATTATCACGCATCTCAGTTGCGGATGTATTATAAGCATTTATTTGGTTTTAAGCACATGTAGCTGGTTTCGCCAGCATCATTAAAGTTACAATATTTATTTAGTCAATTTCTTTACTTATGTATGCTATTCGCCACCTTATCTATTCATTTAAAACCGTTAAGGAGTAATTCTGTATTAAATGTATGGGATTTGAAGCGACACGACAGATCTTTCAGACATCACAACGAGTCACGACAACAATTCAGGTCTACAGAGTTCCATACGGGATGCTCACCAGCACGTTCGCCGCTGGAGCCGACTACGTCATCGTCGTCATTATCGTTGTCATCGTCATCGTCTTCGTCGCTGTACCCCAGCAGCAGGTTGGACAGCGTGCCGAGCGGGTTCCAGCCGCCGCCGCTAGAGGCGCTGCTGCCACTGGCGCAGTCCACCCGCACTGAGGAACCAGGAGCTGCTTTCACCGCCTGCACCTGTCAACAAGGGGACAACGTGATTTGTGGTGTCAACGCATTGAAGTTCAACCACACAAACGCTCAGGGAGCCACTTCAGCACGTTACTAGCAGTTTTCAGTCTAGGTCGCTCTGTGTCGCATGTACTCTGCTCACCATTAAAATTATAGCTGCTGGAGGGATAGAGAATAATGAAGTTTCTCTTACTTCCTGTATAAAATATCGTAGGAACAGTACACGATTAAAGCTATAGGTGATTTGGGGGTGTGGAGGGCGCGAAATGTAGTACACAGAACTGCCACCTCTTGCAACAATAACAGGTCTAATAATTGATAATGATTGCGGTTTCATCATCGAGGGGCGGTAATAATCGACCACAGAAGTTCGATGATTTTAACATCGATGTTAGTCACGTGATATATATACTGTAGAATAAGGGGAAAGGATCATATAGATACATCTATTATCATATATATATATATATATATATATATATATATATATATATATATATATATATATCATTATAATACAGCAGTAAGTAGCATTTAACATCCCCTAACTGCTGTAAAAAGAGCATTTTTGATAGTTCTCCCTCGCATTGTTGACAGAAAGCATATCCCGCCTTTCAAGACATCCTCTCAAAAGTTGACCATGTCGCTATGCAGCTCAGACACGTAATATTTTTGTAGCTCTGGATAGCAAGTACTGATGATGTAATTGATTACTTTTAATGGATACAGTTTAATATCTAGATGACAATCTTTTAGATTGAAAGATTTCCATACATTTGAGTATGGTACATCTTTCATAGAGTGTATCCTATCAACAGGGAATGGCATGTCATTTTTATCGTATTTTACTGAGACCGATTACTATAGGAAGTAATCTGTGGGATATTTGTTTTATTTAAGCCTAACTCTTCCTTTGTGATCATCAACCTCCATTTTATAAACACTCCCTGTTTTGCATGAAATCCAGTCTATTAGCTTGGCTGTGGACTAAGGTGAATTTTCTGCTCTCTTCGAGCTTATGAACGGACGAATGAACTGTTGGAATATAGCAGGTGGGGAAATCGAAGAACGAGGAGAGAAATGGTGGTAGAGGACCCCAGCATTCTCTGTCTTGGCATACGTGACTTGGAGCACGTAGGTGGAACGACCATTCCCACCGAATTCGAGGGCGAGTGTTTCCATTGGTTGCTGGAAGTCCGCAGCAGTAGCTTCGAGATCTTTCGCGAAAATTTCTGTTAAAACGGACGCACTTTTGACGCCAGGCGTTTGGGCCATTGTGTTGCGCCTGGAAGCTATGCTTGCGCTTGGCCGGAATGTGCGACAAAACAGTGCGCCCTCTCGGAGATGATGAGGAGCGAACAGGAGTCAGTTGAAGACAGGATGAGCTTCAGTGTGGACGCGTTGGAGACGCTGTTGGCTGGTGGGGACACGCTGTGCACCGAGCGAGGTGGGGCAGTGGTTAGCACACTGGACTCGCGTTCGGCAGAACGGCGATTAAAACCCGCGCCTGGCCATCGTGACTTAGGTTTTCCGTGATTTTCCTAAATCACTTCAGGCAAATGCCATGATGGTTCCTTTGAAAGAGTATGGCCGATTTCCTTCCCCATCCTTCCATATTCCGATGGGACCAATGAGCTCACTGTTGGTCCTCTCCCCACAATCAACCAACACACACACACACTGTGCAGCTGTGTAACCTAAATTCTTTACACTGCCCTGTGCTAAATTGGTCAGTGTGTTAGTTATCTTGGTTCAATAACTCCAACTAAAATCCGTTTATCTCCCGCTCTGCTCTTGTCCCTAGCAAACAGAATAGAATAGAAGTTCATTGTCTTATAACAAACAAATTCAAGTTATTGACTTAATGTAAAGGAGACTCGTCAAAACACAAACACTGTAAGAAATTTTCGTGTAATATCGTTAATATAATATACTGTACTGAATAATTACTTAATTAATTAATCAATTATTATTTTTTCTTAGGCAGTTGCGAAACTTTTAAAAATTAAATGTCATAAGTACTTGTCCCCTTATGCTCAAATTTTCAGGCTACCATTCATGAATTCTTCTATTGAATAGTAACAATCCTGCACCAGTTTCTTATATAACTTTTTTTCCAGTGTTTCGAAATTTATGCTGAGCAGTTCTCTTGTTTTCATTTTGTAATAAATTTTCATACTCATGTACTGTGTAGTTTGAGCATGAAGTTTTAAACTGTGGGTGGGAAGGATGAAATTATTTTGATTTCTGGTGTTTTAACCATGTTGAAAATCATTTGCTACAAATAAATCAGGGTTACTGTGTGCAAAGGTAATCACTCATAGATGTATAATGAGGAAACACTTAATATACTTAGATTTTTTAGGAGTGCGTGACATGATTTTCTTAGCCCTACGTTGTGTATATTTCTAATGATAATTTTCTGAAGTTTTAATGTTCGACGCACATGGTTTGAGCTACCCCAAAATACAATTCTATGCCTTATTACTAACTCGAAGTAGACCTGATATACTACTTTTCTTACGTTCATACTGGTAGCACTCTACAATATCCTCATTGCAAATGTTAATCTATTTAGTTTATTTGCAAGGTACTGTATATGTATGCCCCATGATAGATTTTTATCCAGTAGCATTCCTAGGAATCTTCCTGCAAATACTGGTTTCCGTGACTGATCTGAATATCATTTAATTTTGCTTGTTTTGTTTTAACTGCATTAACTGAGTATTTTTCATATTTGATTTTAACCCTTTTAAATCAAACCACGTATCTAATTTTTCTGAAGTACTTAAAGTTTGGGGAATTTGATCATTACTGTTACTTTCAATGATTACGAAGGTGTCATTCGCAAATAAAACTTAGTGACTCTCAAAATTAAGTGGCAGATCATTTATGTAAAACAGAAACAGAATGGGACCTAAGACAGAACTTCTGGTACTCCTTGTGAAATGGTTTTCCATTTTGAAGTTCCTCACTCCACTGATATACCCACGCTCTGTCTTTGGTTGGTTAGGTAGTACTTAAAACATTCTAATATAGTGCTCCTAATTCCATGATTTTCCATTTTACATAGTTAACCAAATTGTAAATTGTCAGCCCTACGAACCTCTGTGTAAGAGTTATAGTAACTTTCTCTCTTCTTCTGTGCCCTCAGTAACGCCTCTCTCTTTTGCAGCATGTTAGATCACGCACAAATTTATAAAATCCCATGTTCCCATATAGGCATCCCCTACGCTGATCACTTCGTCTGCTATGTTATTGTCAAGTCTTCGTTTCGTAAGGGACCATAGAATTTAAGGACATTGCTTGTTACGCAATTCAAGTTTTCTTCATGTAAAAGTAACTGTTAATAACACCAAAGATTTGAATGTAATCTTTTACTTCAAGCCCCCCACCCCAGGTCATTTTCAGATGCATCACGCAATAGATTAAGAAATATGTGACGTACTGATAAACATTGTATTTGTCTCCATAAGGCCATACAGTGCTGCTTATTTCCATTGCGTTACGTTAAAGAAGTTGTTTTACTTGTTTTCAGGGCAGAAATTCCTCCTACTTTAGCTAACCAAACTGGCCACTGCACTTGTGATTTACGGCACTATCATCAGTGGATGTATGAAAAGAAAAACAGAAATCAGTGATTATGGGTATTACTGTCACATTTTTCCTTATTTTCAGCCAGAAGAACAGATTAAGATCACTAGTTTACCACCAGATCACTCCACACTACAGCCAGCACCTTATAAGGTAATGACTGAAGTGTGATGCTAGGCTCGTTTCTTTTCCAGTTTGCAAATTATTAGTCGCTTCCGTCATTTTGTATTGTTCATGCAGCAAATGTAATTCCGCTTCCCTCTTTTCCTGTAATGTGTCAACTTGTTGTCCATCTCACAGACTGTCCTTTCAACAGCTGCATGCTAATTCTTGATGGTTTTGATTGAGTTTCAGCGTGCTAAAGCATCTCGAAAGCGTATGTTCTTGGGTCTAGGATAGGGCAACATTGATTTGACTAGTACGGTGTGTTCAAAAAGTCTCTCCGCAGTGCAGTATGTTAGCCTCGCGTGCCGTATGCCGCAGTGAATATACTGAAATCAAGCTCAGTGAAATACAAGTCATTAATTTATTGCATATTCATTTTTACTTGCAAATCACATTAAGTGTTGAAAGTGTCCCCCCTGTTGTTGAATACACAATTCAATTCGTCTAATCATGTTTCCAAACACAAGCTGTAACATTTTTTCTGTAACAGAAGCAGTGAAAGTGGATATTGCGGTTTTCAATTCATCGATGGATTTTGGACGGTTTTTATACACAGTTGGTTTCGCTGCAGCCCAGAACAAAAAGTCAGGTGGTGTTAGGTCATGCGGTCGTGGAGGCGAAAGTCCCTGTGAAATCTGCGATCACCAAAACCATCAGCAAGCAGTGACATTGAAACGCAAGCTGTATGCGCGGTTGCACCATCTTGTTAAAAATAACCGTTCAGTATTGAAATTAACCCAAGTTGTCCTATGAATGGGTACAGAATATCATTGCAGTACCGTTGTGCGTTTGTTCCGCTGAAAAATATGGGACCCACAATCCGACGTCTAGAAATTGCAATCCAAACTCCTATTGTTCCTCATGAATACACAATGGATTTGCAGTACTCCACATAGGAGAATTTTGCGAGTTCATGTACCCAGATAAATGAAACCACGCTTCATCAGTGAAAAACGTTTCATTAAGAATATCCCTTCCCTTTTGTTGAACAAATTTTTGAACCATTGACAATAATGCAGTCTCTTGCCATGATCAGTGTTTTCAGTTCTTGCACGACAGTCACTTTGTATGGGAAAAGTTCTAATTTTTTCCTTACAGCTGTGTAGGCCGTTCCGACACTAGCGATTTCCTGGCGAGTTTTCTTACTGACTTGTTCGGACTCATGGACATTTTATTGGAGATATCGAGTGGTTTATCCTTAGACAAAACGCTAGGACGACCACGTCTCGGTGCATCTGTCATGAAACCGTACTTCGAAATTTGTTAATCAGATATCGCACAGTATCGCGATGTGGGAGTTGTCTATGGGAAAACTGAATTAAATGTTTGACGAAATGAAACTGTGTATTTACCGCCAGCTTTGAACACTTGTTCGACTAAAAGCACACATTCTTCAATGGTTAGTTTTTTAACAGTGACAGAAACGAAACAAACGAACAAAGGAACTAAACTTAACGTTCACGTCAACACGTAACGACACACACCAACGATACTACTGACGCAGGCTGAGATAAACGAAACAGTTGAATGTTGGGAGCGTCCACTTGAAGGGAAGTAGCCCTGGCAGGCGAACAATCATACGGCACGCGCGGCTAACAATCATACGGCACTGAGGAGAGACTTTTTGAACACCCCGTATATTAACACCTTCATTTGGTAGTATGCGCTTTTTCATTTCATTTATGAATCAGCGAAACTCAGCTTGCCATTTTCTCACATGATGTACTGAGAACTACGGATGAAGGGCAACAGGCGGATTCCATATTTCTAGATTTCTGAAAAGCATTTGACACGCTGCCCCATTGCAGGATGTTGACGAAAGTACGAGCATATGGAAAAAGTTCACCTAGATGTGAGTGGCACGAGGGCTTCTTAAAGAATAGAACGCAGTATGTTGTCCTCGACGGCGAGTTTTCATCAGAGACAAGGGTATCGTCAGGAGTGACCCAGGGAACTGTGATAGGACAACTGTTGTTCTCCAAGTACATTAATGATTTGGCGGACAGGGTGGGCAGCAATCTGTGGTTGTAAGATGACGATGTCGTGATGTACGGTAAGGTTTCGAAGTTGAGTGACTGTAGGAAGGTAGAGGACGACTCAGATAAAATTTACAGTTTGTGTGATGAATGGCAGCTAGTCTTAAATGTGAAAAAATGTACGTTAATACGGATAAGTAGGAAGATGAAACCACTAATGTCTGGATACAGTATTACTAGTGATCAATTCTTCTCGGGTTATCAGCCGAGTTGTGGCGTCGTTTTGTCGCAACGTTTCAATGAGTTTCGTACGCATCATCTTCTGGCGAAGTGTCGGGATGCTGTGTTTTGCATATCTGCTATATAGATATGCAGAACACAGCATCCCGACACTTCGCCAGAAGATGATGGGTACGAAACTCATTGAAACGTTGCGACAAAACGACGCCACCACTCAGCTGATAACCCGAGAAGAATTCGTCAGTGGAATACGCCGAGAAAGACTGCAATCACAAATATTACTAGTGTCCTGCTTGACACAGTCACGTCGTTAATATAACTGGACGTAACGCTGCAAAGCGATATGAGGTGGAACGAGCAAGTGAGGACTGTGGCATGGAAGGCGAATGGTCGACTTCAGTTTATTGGGAAAATTTTAGGGAAGAGTGTTTCACCGGTAAATGAGACTGCATATAGGACGCTTGTGCGATCTATTCTTGAGTACCGCTAGCATGTTTGGGATGCGTACCAGATCAGATTGAAGGAAGACATCGAAGCAATTCAGAGAAGGGCTGCTAGATTTGTTACCATTAGTTTCGAATAATACGTAAGTGTTACGGAGATGCTTCGGGAACTCAAATGGAAATCCCTGAAGGGAAGACGAAGCTCTTTTCACGGAACGCTATTGATAAAAGATAATCGGCATTTGAAGCTGACTGCCGAACAATTCTACTGCCATCAACATACGTTGCGCATAAGGGTACGAGAAATTAGTGCTCATTGTTGTTGTGATCTTCATTCTAGAGACTGGTTTGATGCAGCTCTCCATGCTACTCTATCCTGTGCAAGTCTCTTCATCTCCGAATAACTACTGCAATTTACATCCTTCTGAATCTGCTTACTGTATACATCTCTTGGTCTCCCTCTACGACTTTTACTCTCCACGCTTCCCTCCAGTACTAAATTGGTGATCCCCTACTGCCTCAAAACGTGTCCTATCAACCGATCCCTTCTTCTAGTCGAGTTGTGCCACAAGTTCCTCTTCTCCCCAGTTCTTTTCAGTACCTCCTCGCTAGTTACCTGATATACCCATGAGGATGGGCCATAGTGCTCATACAGAGGGATAAAAATAGTCGTTTTTTCCCTCGATCTATTTTCGAGTGGAACAGGAAAGGAGATGAGAAGCTGTGGTACAGGGTACCCCGCAGGGTGGCTTGCGGAGTATCTATGTAGATGTAGACTAGTCTGTTTTGCTTGCAAGCCAGATATTTTGAAATTCAACGTACTTGTTATTGTGATTACTTTACTGCTTGCAACGCGCTTTTCTATGGTTGTCTGCTGATGATACTGTGGTGTGCAGTAAGGTGTCCAAGTTGAGTGACTCTAGGAAGAAATAAAACGACTCAGCCAAAATTTCCATTTGGTGTGATAGATGACAGCAAGCCCTAAATGTGAAAAAATGTAAGTTAATGCGGATGATTAGGAAGATCAGACCTGTAATGTTCGGATACAGTATTACTAGTGTTTTGCTTGACACAATAAAGTCGTTTAAATATCTGGGCGAAACTCTGTAAAGAGATATGAAGTGAAACGAGCATGAGAGATCTGTGGCCGGCCAGTGTGACCGAGCGGTTCTAGGCGCTGCAGTCTGGAACCGCGAGACCGCTACGGTCGCAGGTTCGAATCCTGCCTCGGGCAAGGATGTGTGTGACGTCCTTAGGTTAGTTAGGTTTAAGTTGTTCTAAGTTCTAGGGGACTGATGACCTCAGAAGTTAAGTCGCATAGTGCTCAGAGCCATTTGAACCATTTTTGTGAGAACTGTGGTATGGAAGGCGAATGGTCGACTTCGGTTTATTGGGAGAGGTTTTGGAAAGAGTGGTTCACCTGTAAAGGAGACCACATATTGGACGCTGGTGCGACTTATTCTTGAGTACTACTCCAGTGTTTGGGATCCGTACCAGGTTGGATTGAAACAAAACGTCGAAGACCCTGTCCGCCAAATCATTTATGTATGTAGAGAGCAACAGCGGTTCTGTCACTCTTCCCTGGGGCACTCCTGACGGTAAGAGATGAACACTCGCCGCCGAGGATAACATACTTGGTTCTGTTATTTAACAAGTCTTCGAGCCACTCACATATCTGTGATCTTATTCCATATGCTCGTACCTTCTTTAACAGCCTGCAATGGGGCACCGTGTCAAATGCTGTTCAGAAATCTAAAAATATGGAATCTGTCTGTTGCCCCTCATCCATAGTTCTCAGCATATAATGTGAGAAAAAGGCAAGCTTAGTTTTGTACTAGCGATGCTTTTTAAAACCATGCTGATTCGTTGACATAAGCTTCTCAGTTTCAAGGAATTTTGTTGTATTGCAACTAAGAATATGTTCATGGATTCTGCAGCAAACAGAAGTAACGGATATCGGTCTGTAATTTTGTGGGTCGTTCTTTTACCCTTCATATATACCGGAGTCACCTGCGCTTTTTTCTAGTTGCTTGGGTCATTGGGCTGGGCAAGTGATTCGCGGTAAAGGCAAGCTGCGTAAGGGGCCAATGCCGTAGAGTAATCTTTGTAAAATCGAACTGAGGTTCGATCCGGATCTGGCGGTTTATTTGCTTCCAAATCTTTCACTTGTTTCCCTACGCCATACGTTTCCTCAGTTATGTGGCACAGGACTTCTATGCTCATACCATGCGATTCCCGTAGATTAAGTGCCAAGTAGTTATTCAGTTATATGTTCCATAGGTCATCTGAACGATTCTTTTACCGAAATCATGTGGAAATCAGTCCTGTTAACATCAATGAACACATGGTTTTTTTAGTCCTGCTTATGAAACTAGACGTAAAAACTTTCTTGTTTTTTATTTTTTTATTTTACTGGCTACGAGTTTTTAAGTAGAAATCGAGCAACAGAGCAGAAGGACTAGGGCAGGAGAAATGATTTGAAGTTAGATTTAGGACTTGCTTTGCTATCTTTCAGATATTTTTCGTTACTGCTCAAATGATGAAACATTCTTGTGGTTGCATATTGAACGTCTGTCTGAGTCACCTTCAGCTTTAATAAAGGGTAATAAAAGCCATTTTTTCTCTCTAGTTTTCTCGGTACGGGCATCATCGTTACGACGTTACTGGGCACTATGCACTGAAGATTGAATAGTTTGGATCGAGACCCCCACGTGCCATGGCACGACTATATATATATATATATATATATATATATATATATATATATATGTTATACTCGACACTCAGCTTAATTGAGCGGCCCAGAGATGTGGCTAGTATCAATGTTTGGCTACGTTTTTAGTCATAGGGTGCTAGCTCACACCTGCCGTAAACTCAATTTTCAACCTGAAATAAAAATATAAAAAAACAATGTAGGCAGGTATTGTGGTGATGTTTAAAAAATATTGAGTAATTCCCGTTCATTTATGATTTGAAGAAGTAATTTATTTCTATTTTTCCACGAGCAGTCTTCAGTATATTGAGTAAACACTTAAAATGCAGTCTGAGGGGCTTTTTCGTAAGGGCGGCCATTAATAACTGATGCTAGAACACTTCACTATAAAATTCATATGTCGCGATCACGGCACTCGACAGTCTGTTCACAGTTCACAAAATACACTGTTGTCTGCTGTACTAAACCACTATATTGTGAACTTGATCGTTTTCGAACGTCGTTACATACAACCCAATAGTACCCCCAGATTCGTGGCACGTCCGGCTCTTAGCGTCGCTCAAACATCACTGTCCTCAAAGATGGCCGCCCTATGGACCCTCGAAACGACTGCCTAACTCAAAACAATTTTTGACAAAAAAAAATTACGAATATTCTGAAACTAAGCACATATGATACATTGAAAACTATGGAAATTTTCAGGGCAATAACAGTCAAAAGTCCAATTTTTTGTATCTGCCACCGTTTTTTCGCAAATAATGTTAGTGTGGCGTGATTTTGCTTCTCCCAGATTTGTGATAGTAAATGTAAATAAAGAAATGGTTCAAATGGCTCTGAGCACTATGGGACTTAACATCTGTGATCATCAGTCCCCTAGAACTTAGAACTACTTAAACCTAACTGACCTAAGGACATCACACACATCCATGCCCGAGGCAGGATTCGAACCTGCGACCGTAGCAGTCTCGCAGTTCCGGACTGAGCGCCTAGAACCGCGAGACCACCGCGGCGCAAATAAACAAATAAAAAAACTAATTGCTCATCTACCTCTTTAATCATTAGAATGCTGCCACTAGTTTCCTCTCTTTACATTTGTTTATTACCAAAAACACAGTTTCTCTCAGACGAAACCCATATTCCGACCTGTCATTAAAAAATGGTACAGATTCTGCTAAATCGGCTATGATTGCTCGATGCAGCTCTACTAGCCGCATCCGTAGACACTTTGTTCATATTAATCAGCCAAAGCATTGCCGAAATATTAGCTTTTGAGCTTTCATAAATTTACAATTCTTAAGACAAAAAAAACTTTTAAATTATTATATATTTTTGTGGCGCGTCTAGAAAATTTAGCTTTACATAATTTTCTGTTCATGAGTGCCAACTCGCACTCCGTGTCACTCTTAGTTTTGCTTTTATCAATTTTTCTCTGGCACATAAATTCCGAAGCGCAAAACATGGCCAAATGCGCCCCTCCCAAGGTTCTGCTCGCGTTTTTGCAAGGCTACACAAACGCTAGCGGCTCGCCACGGCCCCGTAGTAGCCGCCTGCTCTGCGGCAGAAAACTGCCGCTCTTATCACCCGCCACAGTTTGTACGCTCACAGTGTTCTGCTCGAAATGTGATGTATTATTTTTGACAAATTTCACTAGCATATATATAGGGTGGTCAGAAACAGGCTGAAAAGCTTGTAAGGGTGTTGTAGGTGTACGTTGTGTTGAGAAATAATTGTTAAGAAAAAAATTGCGAACCGTTGCGTGGTTTTAGGGTTAGTTAGCATTGGAGTTAGCCAGTCAGGCCGTTGCACGTGCAAATTCCAGCGGCCCGCCAGACGGTGTCACCGAACGTTTTGTTCTTCGTTTGTTTTCCTAAAACCAAACAAGAGAGCGACATAAAAACTGGACATTGAACGGTAGTAAGGATCGAACCCGAGCCAAAGGCTGAGCAGTCTCGTGCGTGATCATCTACAGTATGAGAACAACCAACACTAATTGCATTTGGCGGGCCGCTCGAATTTGTGTCTGATTGACTAACTTTAATCCTAATTAACTCCGGAAACGGCGCAACGTATCTTAATTTTTTCTTAACAATTATTTCTCAGCACGACTTGCTCTGCAATACCCTTACTGTTTCTGACCATTCTATATGTATTGTGATGGTGCAGTTAAAATACCCAATCCCTTAAACAGGTACGTAGATGGCGACTGCAGACGAAGACCATATAATTTATTATTCTTACTGATAGCTTTTTTACAGTCAATACTCTCCTAAGTAATGAGTTACACCATAAAATTATTCCTTAAGACGTTATTGAGTGGAAATGCGCAGAATATGTCAGGTGGTCGATTCGTTTGTTTCCAAAATTAGCAGTTATACGAAGAGCAAAATAAGCCGAACTTAATTGTTTGAGAATCTCAGTAATATGCTTCTTCCAATTCATGTTTTCATCAATACATACACCTAAAACTGTGGAGCATTCTACACTCCTGGAAATGGAAAAAAAGAACACATTGACACCGGTGTGTCAGACCCACCATACTTGCTCCGGACACTGCGAGAGGGCTGTACAAGCAATGATCACACGCACTGCACAGCGGACACACCAGGAACCGCGGTGTTGGCCGTCGAATGGCGCTAGCTGCGCAGCATTTGTGCATCGCCGCCGTCAGTGTCAGCCAGTTTGCCGTGGCATACGGAGCTCCATCGCAGTCTTTAACACTGGTAGCATGCCGCGACAGCGTGGACGTGAACCGGATGTGCAGTTGACGGACTTTGAGCGAGGGCGTATAGTGGGCATGCGGGAGGCCGGGTGGACGTACCGCCGAATTGCTCAACACGTGGGGCGTGAGGTCTCCACAGTACATCGATGTTGTCGCCAGTGGTCGGCGGAAGGTGCACGTGCCCGTCGACCTGGGACCGGACCGCAGCGACGCACGGATGCACGCCAAGACCGTAGGATCCTACGCAGTGCCGTAGGGGACCGCACCGCCACTTCCCAGCAAATTAGGGACACTGTTGCTCCTGGGGTATCGGCGAGGACCATTCGCAACCGTCTCCATGAAGCTGGGCTACGGTCCCGCACACCGTTAGGCCGTCTTCCGCTCACGCCCCAACATCGTGCAGCCCGCCTCCAGTGGTGTCGCGACAGGCGTGAATGGAGGGACGAATGGAGACGTGTCGTCTTCAGCGATGAGAGTCGCTTCTGCCTTGGTGCCAATGATGGTCGTATGCGTGTTTGGCGCCGTGCAGGTGAGCGCCACAATCAGGACTGCATACGACCGAGGCACACAGGGCCAACACCCGGCATCATGGTGTGGGGAGCGATCTCCTACACTGGCCGTACACCACTGGTGATCGTCGAGGGG
Source organism: Schistocerca nitens (assembly GCF_023898315.1). NCBI lineage: Eukaryota > Metazoa > Arthropoda > Insecta > Orthoptera > Acrididae > Schistocerca > Schistocerca nitens. Next base: position 871,700,844 of record NC_064617.1, read on the forward strand.
ACACTGAATAGTGCACGGTACATCCAAACCGTCATCGAACCCATCGTTCTACCATTCCTAGACCGGCAAGGGAACTTGCTGTTCCAACAGGACAATGCACGTCTGCATGTATCCCGTGCCACCCAACGTGCTCTAGAAGGTGTAAGTCAACTACCCTGGCCAGCTAGATCTCCGGATCTGTCCCCCATTGAGCATGTGTGGGACTGGATGAAGCGTCGTCTCACGCGGTCTGCACGTCCAGCACGAACGCTGGTCCAACTGAGGCGCCAGGTGGAAATGGCATGGCAAGCCGTTCCACAGGACTACATCCAGCATCTCTACGATCGTCTCCATGGGAGAATAGCAGCCTGCATTGCTGCGAAAGGTGGATATACACTGTACTAGTGCCGACATTGTGCATGCTCTGTTGCCTGTGTCTATGTGCCTGTGGTTCTGTCAGTGTGATCATGTGATGTATCTGACCCCAGGAATGTGTCAATAAAGTTTCCCCTTACTGGGACAATGAATTCACGGTGTTCTTATTTCAATTTCCAGGAGTGTATTCTATCCCTTGACACCTACTCATGCGCTATGTCAATTGCATGTATGACTGTAATTTGCTGTACATAACTGAATATAGTCTGCTTTTTTCAAAATTTATGGAGAGTCTATTTTCATAGAAATACTTCATAATTATTTGGAAAACATCGTTTACCATCTCTTCTGTTGCTTTGTCTATAATGGAATTTGTTATAACACTAGTATTGCACGCAACAATTAACAGTTCTGGTTATTGTATGTTAAGTGGAAGGTCATTCACATGTATAAGGAATAAGAGTGCTCCAAAAATTGAACCTTGTGGGACCTCGCTTTGAGATTTTTTCCCAGTCACTAAGATTTTTTACCTTTCCTACATTATTTTAATTATTCTGCACAATATTTTGCATTATGTTCATTAAGTATGACTGAAACAATGAAATGCCTCGGAAAGATAACAACAAATTCCAACTGGCGATATTTTATTGCTTAAGACTTGCACTATTAGATGAGTGGATGTATAAATATCATTTTCAGTAGAGCAACCCTTCTCGAAACGAATCTGAGATGTGTTAAGTGCAGTGTTTCCATTTAAGTGCGAGACTTTGCTCGAATACACTACTTTTTGAACATTTTGGAAAAAAGACGTTAGTAAGTCTCTTTGCCACCTTCCTTATGATGAGGGTTGACAACTGCATGTTTTAAACAGTCTGTGATGCACTGCATATATCACGAAAAACATTACTCTTTAAGTTGGAACAATTGTTTCAGAATCTGTTTGAAATTCCATCAACACGCCAAATGTTTTTTGTCTTTTAGAATTTTTTTATAATTCTATTAAATTCATTGAAGGAAGTTGTGCTACAACAAGCTGGTAAAGTTTTATAGAATGACATTTTTAATATATTTTCTTCCTTTTTCAGACAAATCATTTGATCCTATTTTTGCTAATACATTTAGAAACTACTCGCAACTTTTGAATTATCACTGATTACGTTCTTATTTAGTGTAATTGTTATGATATCTTGTACACTGACTTCTTGTGCTGTCTCCTGTTTGACGGAATCACATATAGTTGTAATCTTATTGTCTTCATTACATACACTCCTGGAAATTGAAATAAGAACACCGTGAATTCATTGTCCCAGGAAGGGGAAACTTTATTGACACATTCCTGGGGTCAGATACATCACATGATCACACTGACAGAACCACAGGCACATAGACACAGGCAACAGAGCATGCACAATGTCGGCACTAGTACAGTGTATATCCACCTTTCGCAGCAATGCAGGCTGCTATTCTCCCATGGAGACGATCGTAGAGATGCTGGATGTAGTCCTGTGGAACGGCTTGCCATGCCATTGCCACCTGGCGCCTCAGTTGGACCAGCGTTCGTGCTGGACGTGCAGACCGCGTGAGACGACGCTTCATCCAGTCCCACACATGCTCAATGGGGGACAGATCCGGAGATCTTGCTGGCCAGGGTAGTTGACTTACACCTTCTAGAGCACGTTGGGTGGCACGGGATACATGCGGACGTGCATTGTCCTGTTGGAACAGCAAGTTCCCTTGCCGGTCTAGGAATGGTAGAACGATGGGTTCGATGACGGTTTGGATGTACCGTGCACTATTCAGTGTCCCCTCGACGATCACCAGTGGTGTACGGCCAGTGTAGGAGATCGCTCCCCACACCATGATGCCGGGTGTTGACCCTGTGTGCCTCGGTCGTATGCAGTCCTGATTGTGGCGCTCACCTGCACGGCGCCAAACACGCATACGACCATCATTGGCACCAAGGCAGAAGCGACTCTCATCGCTGAAGACGACACGTCTCCATTCGTCCCTCCATTCACGCCTGTCGCGACACCACTGGAGGCGGGCTGCACGATGTTGGGGCGTGAGCGGAAGACGGCCTAACGGTGTGCGGGACCGTAGCCCAGCTTCATGGAGACGGTTGCGAATGGTCCTCGCCGATACCCCAGGAGCAACAGTGTCCCTAATTTGCTGGGAAGTGGCGGTGCGGTCCCCTACGGCACTGCGTAGGATCCTACGGTCTTGGCGTGCATCCGTGCGTCGCTGCGGTCCGGTCCCAGGTCGACGGGCACGTGCACTTTCCGCCGACCACTGGCGACAACATCGATGTACTGTGGAGACCTCACGCCCCACGTGTTGAGCAATTCGGCGGTACGTCCACCCGGCCTCCTGCATGCCCACTATACGCCCTCGCTCAAAGTCCGTCAACTGCACATACGTTCACGTCCACGCTGTCGCGGCATGCTACCAGTGTTAAAGACTGCGATGGAGCTCCGTATGCCACGGCAAACTGGCTGACACTGACGGCGGCGGTGCACAAATGCTGCGCAGCTAGCGCCATTCGACGGCCAACACCGCGGTTCCTGGTGTGTCCGCTGTGCAGTGCGTGTGATCATTGCTTGTACAGCCCTCTCGCAGTGTCCGGAGCAAGTATGGTGGGTCTGACACACCGGTGTCAATGTGTTCTTTTTTCCATTTCCAGGAGTGTATATCTGTCAGGACTTGCACACTTCTGGACATTTTTGATGACTTTCCTCACAATACTATACTACTACTATGAAACTAACGTCGAGTCTTAACGTATTCTGCCCTTTACGTGAATTTCCCTCTGCCCTTTACATAAGATTTTAATTCCCTGAGTTATCCAAGAGTAACTTTTTTAACGGATCTTTTGGATACATTTTTATAAACCAACTTTCAAATATTGACACAAATTAATCATGAAATAAACTGAATTTGACATTAGCTTCTCTTCCTATATACACCTCATCCCACACCAACCCTTTTAGATTGCTGTATCCTGTTCTCATTAATAAGCCTCACTTTGCATGTACATGCCTCAGGCTTGTAAGGTGCCATACTGTTTATTTCCATTAACTGTGTATCATGGTTAGATAATCCATTAACGACTGGGTACACATTAACTGTTTCATCCTGACCACTGTCTATAAAATGTGATCAACCAGTGGCCTACTACCTTGGTGAATACAAGGTGGTTTTTGGGCACAGAGCTGCTGCACATGTGTTCTGTCGGGTTCAGAGCAGGCGAAACTGGTGGGTAAGACATCAACGTGGGTTCCCTTTCATGGTGCTCAAACGACTGTTGTGAACTTTTATCCTGTTGGAAGATGGTATCTCCGTAGGAGAGGACATAAGTGGATCAGGTGGATAGTGATAACGACACGTGGTCCACAACTGTCACGGTGCCTTCAATTACAACCTCAGGTCACGTAGAAGGGTACATCCACATTCCACATACCACATACTGGCCCCACCAGCCTGTGTCTGTGCTGTTGTGCTTGTGTCGAGCAGACATGCGCCTGTAGGATGGCGTGATGGGAAATATTATGGACCCAGGGTAAAAAGAAACTTGACTCATCCACCGAGGCGATGTGTTTCCCTTAATCCAGTCTCGATGATCCTTCGCTCACTGCAACAGTAATTGATAATGTTGTTGGGTAAACATAGGTTCACATCAGGGTCATCTGCTTTGGAGGCCCATGTTCAACACTCTGCGTTGAATAGTGCGCTCCAAAACAATTGTGCTAGTACCACCATCGTGCTTTGCCGTCCGATCTTCCACAGATCGCCGCTTATCCTACTTGACGGAGCAACCAATCCTCCGACCCTCATTTCCTGTGATGGGAAGCTGATGCCGAACACCTTTTCGCCTGTTTGTGGTTTCACCTTGCTTCAACCACTTTCCATGACCGATAGAATAGACACCACTTATATATATGGTTGGTTGATTTGAGGGAGTGGACCAAACGGCGAGGTCATTGGTCCCATCGGTTTAGGGAAGGATGGGGAAGGAAGTCGGCCGTGGCCTTTCAAAGGAACCATCTCGGAATTTGCCTGAAGCGATTTAGGGAAATCTCGGAAAACCTGAATCACGATGGCCAGACGCAGGGTTTGAACCGTCGTCCTCCCGAATGCGAGTCCAGTGTGCTAACCACTGCGCCACCTCGCTCAGTATTTATGCCGTACTCAGCAATACAGCGTCACTCGCCCATCGACCCCACCCACCTCAACACTGCTCGCAAAATACCCATTCCCGTAGACGTTCGGACGATATTAGTGCATTCGCAGTGCAAAAGTGCCGATGCACTTATATCGCCCGAACTCCTACAGGAATCAGTAATTTGCGAGGAGGGGGCGTTTATAGGCGAGGGACGCTGCATTGCAGCGTGCGGCAAGTAGGAAATTGAGTTGGTCAGGGACCGTGTCCGGATGGCTGAAGCGGTTAATGCAACTAACAATAAAGTTCAGTTTGAGAAAAGTCTAAAGGATTTATTGGTGGCCAACTCCTCCTACTCCATCTGCTGAATTTCTTTGTAGTACCGACTGATGTGGGAATGTTATGTGAATATTGCATAATGTGAATATTGCGTACAATCTGACGTCTGTGGAAATTCTGTGCAGTAACGCTCTCATTGTAAATAAGTGCTGTAAAATGTTTTTTATTTATTTATTTACTTTATTTTGATTTGTTGATGCATGACTACAGTAGCCTAAGAACTATCATAGTGTACCTAAGTCTACTGAACATTTATATTTGGTGAGGAGTTTATATACTTTTAAATTAAATATAGCTAACATTTTGACCAATTCGACATTCACAAGGTAGATATATTAACATATCTCTTCTTATTTTGTAAATATTTATTGTTTATGCTTCTTTTCTGATTTGTTGCATATCCCAGAGAATCACCTCACTATGGATTAATTGCAACGAAAATTACATCTCATCTAGTCCCGGCCCAGCACAAATTTTCAACTTTCGCTATCGCATTACCGCAGTGCCCTGTGCGGCTGAAAGTCACGAGTTTCCTTCCTTTCCCCATCCTACACTGAAGCAGCCAAACATACTGGTACCCCTTCCTAATACCGTGTAGGGCCCTTCGCGAGCACGCAGGAGTGCCGCAACACGACGTGGCATGGACTCGACTAATGTCCGAAATAGTGCTGGATGGAACTGGCATTATGAATCCTGCAGGGCTGTCCATAAATCCGTAAGAGTGCGAGGAGGTGGAGATCTCTTCTGAACAGCGCGTTGCAGGCTTCCAAGATATGCTCAATAATGCTCATGTCTGGGGAGTTTGGTGGCCACCGGAAGTGTTTAAAGTCAGAAGAGTATTCCTGGAGCAACTCTGTAGCAATTCTGGACGTGTGGGGTGCCGCATTGTCCTGCTGGAATTACCCAAGTTCGTCGTAACGTACAATGGACATGAATGGATGCAGGTGATCAGGCAGGATGCTTACGTACCTGTGACCTGTCAGAGTTGCATCTACACTTATGGGGGGGGGGGGTCCCATATCACACCAGCTGCACACGTCCCACACGATTACAGGGCCTCTACCAGTTTGAACAATTCCCTGTTGACATGCAGGTTCCATGGATTCATGTGGTTGTCTCCGTGCGCATACACGTCCACCCGCTCGATGCAATTTGAAACGAGATTCGTCCGACCAGCCAACATGTTCCCGGTCATCAACAGTCTATGGTCGGTGTCAACACGGGCCCAGGCGATGTGTAAAGCTTTGTGTCGTGCAGTCATCAAGGGTACACGAGTGGGCCTTCGGCTCCGAAAGCCCATATCGATGATGTTTCGTTGACTGTTTCGCACGCTGACACTTGTTAATGCCCCGGCATCGAAGTCTGCAGAAATCTGCGGAAGGGTAGCACTTCTGTCACGTTGAACGATTCTCTTCAGTCGTCGTTGGTTCCGTTCTTGCAGGATCTTTTACCGGCCGCTGCGATGTCGGAGATTTGATGTTTTATCGGCTTCCTGATATTCACTATACACTCGTGAAATGGTCGTACGGGAAATCCCCGCTTCATCGCTACCTCAAACTCACTGAAGTTTTGATAACCTGCCATTGTAGCAGCAGTAACTGATGTAACAACTGCGCCAGACACTTGTTGTCTTATATATGCGTTGCCGACCGCACCGCCGTATTCTGCCTCTTTACATATCTCTGTGTTTGAATACGCATGCCTATACCAGTTTCTTTGGCGCATCAGTGTATACTTCATATAGTAAATACTTGCCATAAGATTCTGGCGACAGTAGTACGTGAACAGTCGACCAGGTTTTTCCGTTTCCGGGATCTTCGTTCTCATGCCCACGGCCGTGTCAGTCAGCCCTATGTGAGGGAGGCTTATGCCAATGGATTTTCTCATTTGCGTCCAGTATCGTCTGTAGAATGTTTTTTTTTATCAGTCATTGCTTCGCTCGTATACTTCCCCTACCGTACCACGTGGCCCCATAAACACGAAGCGGCATTCGCTGTCACGAAGGCGAATGGTCATAGTGTTTTATCTCCTCATATGATGGTGCCGCATAGTATTTATTCCATGAGCTCTTCAGGTATACGTACCACTACCAGCCAAAAAGAACCATCTGTAGGGAAAGTTTTCTTAAAGGGTTCCTACCCATTCAGTAAAAATGGTCACAGATCGCATTAGCAGGGCGAATATTTGAATATCGCAAAGAACCTACGCACACCTTCTGCTACGGCAGGACTATACAAAATCGATTTCACATACGCTGTAGTGCGTATAGGAACTCCTAAAAGCAGCATCCTTAAAAATACAAGGACAATATTGTCGGCAGAGCAGCACGGATAAATAAGCAGTAGTAGATTGTACAATATGTCCTGGGAACACGAAACTCCATTCTTCGATACTATAGTTGTATCAAATTCCAATTTTTATTATTCTATGGTAGGCAACAGACATTTAAAAAGAACACCGCACAAAAACAAGTTTAACAGGAGAAAAGAACTGAAATCAAACAACTTGTGGTTGGCCTTACTGCTAGATCAGCCAAATAGTGCGAACTCTTTCTCGCAGTACAAGTTGCATAACATTCGTCATCGCGACTCAGCGATCTCAGGCAGTGGTCGGATGACGTCACAACACTGCCGAAGAAACAATTCGATAGTTCCGGCCTCCTAACTATGTTTACGTTTGAAAATTACTAACCACGTCCTTACAGCCTCTGCAAATGTCTGCTGTAGTTGGAGATGAAACGTTACACGTAGAAGCATTAGTCAGGCCATAGCCTAATGACCATAAAAACAGTATCACGGACGATGTAAATACCGCCAGCGAAAGCTTGCGTAGTACACACAGTGTCACTTTGATAAACATCAGTTCGTCGTTGTGTTGGGAATTACGATCTATGTTTCTGGATAACACAATTCGAGTTGTTGACTTACTTGAAGAGACTTCATTTTAAATAAAGGGTGAATAGAAAATGCAATTGTTCATTAGTCTTGCGACGCATTTCGGCCTTTCGGGAAAGCAAGTGTTCAACTTCGCGGTCGTGTAGACTTCGTGCGAGGTCCCCTTTTTAAGAAAGTGAACACCCACGATGTTATGTATAGAGATAGCAATACCCCACATGCAGACGTTACATGCCAGAGATCAGAGTTCTCCCATCCACATCTGTAGTACTTCCTCACTATTAGATGATGATTATGTTTGGTTTGTGGGGCATCCAACTGCGCAGTCATCAGCACCCGTACAAAGTCCCAATTTCTACACAGTCCAATTTTTACTCAATCAAATTTAGCCACTGTCACGAATGATGATAATGATGAAATGATGAGGATAACACAAACACCCAGTTCCCGGGCAGAGAAAATCCCCCACCCGGCCGGGAATTGAACCCGGAACATCGTGATCCAGAGACAGCAATGCCACTAGCTGCGAATTCCTCACTATTTGGCATCCTATACTGTTGCGGAGCTAACTGAACTTGAGAAACTGTAACGAGATGCGTGAAAGGGAGGTGGATGGGAAATGCGCTATGAACGGCCGAGCCCTGTTTTTGTATGTACCCACGCTGGCTGATTCTGCCGAATCGCCAGCTTCCTCTCTGCTGAGAAGATCGCTATCACACACCCACACACAAAGCAAGCGTCAGTGAAACACTTCCGCTGGCCGCTGATGCCAACAACTCATTTCCTGCACCCTACCGCGGAAGCTAGCTTTTGTAAACGCAGTCACCTATTTGTACGATTGCGACACAGGTTTCCATGTTGTACGTTTCCATTATTTTTCTTTCTACTGACCACGAGAAAGATATCTTTGGTGTCCTGAAATCCAATCAGACCTAACGATTTTTTAACGTAAACAGAACAATTAAAATGTGACGAAAAGTATTTTACAGGTTAAAACCTAACTGTTGCCTAGTAACTTCAACTAACTGATCAAACTAAAGTAGTGAAAAACATTTTTAATTGATTTTTAGCCATTTCTTCAGGCCTGGCCCCTATGATAATGCAATATGACTCAAAAGTGCAACATAATCTTTATACATTTTCTTCAGAAGGAAACAGATTGGATACTACTGGTAAAGGAGATCTGCAAGAGTAATAGACTCCTAGTGTAAAAAGGTTCTCCATATTCGTCTGTATTGCATATGTACACTGAAGAGCCAAAGAAACTGGTACACCTGCCTAATATCGTGTAGGACTCCCGCGAGCACGCAGAATTGTAGCAGCACAACGTGGCATGGACTTGACTAATGTTTGAAGTAGTGCTGGAGGGAACTGAAACCATGCATCCTGCAGGGCTATCGATAAATCCGTAAGAGTACGAGGGGTGAATACCTCATCTGAACAGCAGGTTGCAAGGCATGCCAGATATGCTCAATAATGTCCATGTCTGGGGAGCTCGGTGGCCAGAGGAAGTGTTAATACTCAGAAGAGTGTTTCTGGAGCCACTCTGTAGCAAATCTGGACGTGTGGGGTGTCGCATTGTCCTGATGGAATTGCACAAGTCCGTCGTAATGCACAACGGGCATGAAGAGATGCAGGTGATCAGACAGGATGCTTACGTACATGTCAGCTGTCAGACGCGTACTAGACCTATCAGGGGCTCCCATACCACTCCAACTGCACAAGCCCCACACCATTACAACGAGCTTTAACAATCTCCTGCTGACATGCAGGGTTCATGGATTCATGACGTTCTCTCCATACCTGTACACGTCTTTCCCCTCGATGCAGCTTGAAACGAGACTCGTCCGACCAGGCAACATATTCTCAGTCATCAACAGTCCAATGTCGATGTTGACAGGCCGAGGCGAGGCGTAAAGCTCTGTGTTGTGCAGGCATCAAGGATACACGAGTGGGCCTTTGCTCCGAAAGCCCGTATCGATGACGTTTCGTTGAATGATTCGCACTATGGCACTTGTTGATGGCCCAGCATTGAAATCTGCAGCAATTTGCGGAAGGGTTGCACTTCTATCACGTTGAACGATTCTCTTCAGTCGTTGCTCGTCCCGTTCATTGCAGGATCTTTACTCGGCCGCAGTAATGTCGGATTTTTTATGTTTTACCGGATTCCTGATATTCACAGTACATTCGTGAAATGGTCGTATGGGAAATCCCCACTTCATCGCTACCTCGGAGATGCTGTGTCCCATCGCTCGTGCGCTGACTATAACACCACGTTCAACTCACTTAAATCTTGATGACCTGCCATTGTAGCAACAGCAACCGATCTAACAACAGCGTCAGACACTTATATTATATAGGCGTTGCCGACCGCAGCGCCGTGTTCTGCCTGTTTACATATCTCCGTATTTGAATACGCATGCCTATACCAGTTTCTTTGGCGCTTCAGTTTGTGTGCCATTTGTGAGCTTTGAATTAGCTTTGCAATCCGAGTTTATTAGCCTGTAAGTCCTAGTGATTTTGGACGAACATCTGATCTCAAAAACAGAGCTGCCAATGGAGTTACATTCATCACCAAATTGGGACATAATTACTTACCGGGAGGATGAAGTTCTGCGTAAAACTTGAGAACAATATCCAACGCTTCGAAGCAAGTGGAGTGGCTGCTTAAACGGAGTAGTTAAATAGGACAGAGTCATCATATGATCATTGCTGGTCGTGTACACGATAATCCACATGATTCCAAAATCCAACAACGGGAGTTTCCAAACAGTAAGCAGACGAATGCGGATACCGTTGCAAAATCAAATTAATGGTCGCTATTTGAGACACATGACTACAAGCAATCTCAACTACTAGAGAAAAGGACCTAGTAAAAAGATTTTAAAATTTTTAGTTTGTACACTGCTGTTATGGTCACTGGAGAAAAATGTAGTCACTTGATCTTTAGCAACTCAACGTTATTTATGCTTTTAGAGTAAACTAATCGTTAGAATATCTGCAAAATGTTACAAAAGTGATGATTGATGGCTATAGTTTCCAAACAACAAACTGATAAAAGTTTAAAAGGAAACCAATTGAAATGGACATACCAAAAGAGATAAGAGACGACATACGCATGGTATAGCGTAGAAGTAGCCAATTTCATGTGACGTACGCCCACGCCAAATGCCGAGAACAATGATGAAGAAAATGAAGGAAAAATAGCGATAAAGCGCTTGCCTAGAAACCGTAGGACGCGGGGTCAAATGTCTGTCGGACACGGATTTTTCAGTCTTCGATTTAATCTAGCCTTCATGTCTCGACGATGTGAGGAGCCACCAGAAACAGCACGTTGTTGAGACTCCACATTAAAGCCAATTTACCCAAGATTCATTTTAGTAGCGGTGTATATGGAGTACATGAAACGATTACATTTACAGATCAGTAGCATAAGCGGTTCTGAGGTACCAGGTATTGACCCTTTCTGAACCACGCATATTAGAACATGGTGTAGGCTCCACAGGCGGCTTTGACTCTGGGATCCAGACGCTTGTACACATGGCGAATACTGTCCCGGGATACGTTATGCCATGCCTCCTTGACCTCTTCTCTTAGTTCTGTAAGAGTTTAATTAACCTGTATGTACGGGTTATTACGTTATTATTGGGAATGAAAATGCTTATTGCTTGTGAAATTAACGTGAGAAGATTAGGGTCACCACCGATTCTAACCATACAACTAATCAAAGGTTTGGCCGAGTCGGAAAATAAATTAATTTGATCACAGACCAAAAACTCATGACAGTGCATACATTGTGATGTCGCTCATTTGGGGATGCGATGTAATTAATAGTATTGCCCGTGCGCTGTTCACGAGAATCAAACATTTAAAATAAAATAGAAAATGCATGAACACTGTGCATAAGATCAGCTCCCAGTAACACACCTTTTTCAGGCATTAATCTAAAGCATTTGTTTTAAAATAAAAGAGGAAACTAATCACTGGACCTGTGCGTAAGGAAACGCGTTGGATGTGCTAACGGGAAAGCTACGAGGTGAGTGGCTTAGGTACATAAACGTAACCTCGGAATACAAAAGAAAATTGTGGATAAAATCATTTATTCCTAAGATATGGATGTGAGGCATGTACACAATTCCTGATAACATTAATTCCTAAAACACTAAAGAAAAGCATCGATACATTCACCGTTATAATCTACACCTAAAATCATTGGTGTGAATCATTCATACAACTGCTGTTGCCTGATAACTGATCGCAATAACTCGTGAAACGGTACACGTTTCGCAGTACACCCGCGTGCGCAAGTGGTTTGTGGAGACGCAATTTCTAGGTATCGTGGCCAAGTTGCAACAATATCACGTCACACAATCACGAACAGTTAACATTCTTTAAAACAAACATGAGACCGGACAGTTAGTGATGACGGTAGCCCAACAAACTCTAATGTTCAACCACGTGGCTGGCTCCCCACGGACAAAAGATACATAAAGCAAGGAAAATTTACGAGAAGGCAAAGCTATTAATATTTAGAAAAATAAAAGCTTATACAGGCACAGCTGAAGGCAAACAGACATTCATAGAGAAGCGAGTGATCACTACTTATCGACACCTTTGTGTGGCGCTCTTCCGGCGGATCCAAGTGTGCTATAGAAATTTACTAAAAGAAAAAACTGCCAAAGTTTTGCATTCCTTGCTGCTACAAGGCAAAGTAATCTTTCAGAGTTGAAAAGCGAGACCAAAAGCTAACAACTCTCCACTCGGCAAGTAACAACGCGCCACGCGGTCAGTCTAGCTCACCCTTCGACTGGAGCAGAGCTGTGAACGCTTCCCGTACCGGCAGCAGACTGCCCCCCTTTTTCTTCTCTAGCCTCTTCCACGCTCCGCGTGGTCCGGAAAACCAAAAGATGCCATTTCCGCCACCAACCTAACGCAGGTAGATTTCTCACAAGTAGCGCTAACCTCTTTGCCTACCTGACCACTACGAGAGTTCGCTATTCTGTACAACTGCTGCTGAATCTGTATGACTATCGCAGACTTTCTGCAGCAGACTACGCCGCCGTCTAGCAACGTGACACACAACCACATTCATTCAATCACACCACTATGAGAGTTATCAGAAAAGAGAAACAAGGAAAAGAAAGAGAAATGCTAGTGAAAGTGTTGGTTGTTGGTTGTTGAGTCACAAGAGTCACTTCCGTCCCATCACACCCCACACGTGCTCGATTCGAGACAATTTGAGAGATTGTAATGGCCAGGGAAGATGCTGCACGTACTGCAGAGGACATTGAGTTTCACGGGCATTCTGTGGGCGAGCATTATCCTGCTGGAACACCGTGTCTCCTTCCTGTTGCAAGAACAGCAAAAGAACAGGTCTGACAACATTCTGCACGTACGGACCACATGCCATAACGAGAGTTATACCTTACCGCATCGCCGATCGTAATGTGGGACCAGTGTGTCTTGGACGAATGCACTCTACGAGACAGCGCGTACCAGCTCTATATCGTACGTGCAAACCACCATCACTTACATGCAGGCAGAACCTGCTTTCACAGCTGAAGACCACGGCACACCATTCCATCTCCCAAGTGATCCTCTCAAGGCACCAGTTGAACCGTGCACGTCGATGTCGTGGCGTGAGTGGAAGACAGGCTAGAGTTGTGCGTGCCCGTAGTCCCACTGCTAACAACGGGTTCGCAACAGTTCGTGTTGATACATGTAGGCTGACAAGGTCTCTGTACTGTGCTGTCGTAGCTGTACAATCTGCCACAGCTACCCTTACAACACGACGATCCTGGCGGGCGACTGTGCTATGTGGATGTCCAGAACCTCGTCTGCAGGTGTGAGAATGTTCATGTGACCACAGAAACCAGCTTCGTTGCATAACTGACGCAGCACGTCCAACCTGCGTGGCAATTCTGAGAAAGGACCACCCCGTCACTCAGAAGACCACAATTTGACCCCTTTCAAACTCGCTCAGTTGGCTGTAAGAAGCACAGGTGCATCCCTGTGGCAAGTTTGCCTGCTTCCTTCACACGTTTGCACCACATTGAACCTTCTGGTTACGACCATTCCTTATTAAAGGGTAGACACAGATGGTGCTACGGTAGCCATGCCAAAAAATGGCTCTGAGCACTATGGGACTTAACATCTATGGTCATCAGTCCCCTAGAACTTAGAACTACTTAAACCTAACTAACCTAAGGACAGCACACAACACCCAGCCATCACGAGGCAGAGAAAATCCCTGACCCCGCCGGGAATCGAACCCGGGAACCCGGGCGTGGAAAGCGAGAACGCTACCGCACGACCACGAGATGCGAGCAAAGAGCCATGCCACTGCGGTGTCTGTTGACGGACGACGTTGAAACCATTACCAGTACACCTACTATCAGATCAAAATCGACATCGCCTTTCCAAGTGTACTAATACTTTTCAGGCGGTTTGTAGCGGGCGATGAAGAAGAGAATTATTAGTTCCACGTTTAAAAACAGTCAACGATACAGGATGTACATAACTTACGGGGATACTTTCAGTTATTTATTGCACAACGACCAAACATTGTACAGGTATCATACATATATCATTTTGAAGAGAAACCCTGAAAGTTTTTTTCTTGTATACCGCCACAGCGTAGATTGGTAATTTGCCGACAGTCAGCTATAGTCGGAAACATGGCGAGTTCAGATGCGGAGTGAGCTGTTTCATAAAATGGCTTGCCCGATAACCAGATCTCACTCCGTGTGATTTTTTTCTGTGGGGACACGGTATGATCTGGTGTATGTACCGCCTCTACCACGTGATGAAGCAGACCTCCGGGAGAGAATACGGGAAGCGACTGCCACAGTCCACGACGCCATGCTAGGACGGGTATAGCAAGAATTCGATTATCGTATTCATGTTCGTCGGGTCACTCATGGTTCGCATATCGAATGTTTGTAAAAAAAAAAAATTCAGAGTTTCTCTTCAAAACTCTTCAAAATGCAATATGTATGACATCTGTACAATGTTTAGTTCTTGTGCAGTCAATAATTGAAAGTGTTCTCGTACTTTATGAACACCCTGTACGTTTCTGACACTGCATCAATTAACTGTTTACCTTCCTCGGTACTGAAAAGCACTTGTAGCCACTTTGCACACGAAATTTGTCTGATTTCGAGCAATTGCTTCACTAGAATGCGGCGTACAACGCATTAGGCTAGTGCAGAACCAGTTCGCATGTCACACCAGTTCGCATGGTGCCTGTCTGTGGGAAAATGCACCGTCGAGGGGACGACGCAATATGACGGCCGCATTATGTACTATGCGCCGCAAAATTCCGGTTCCTAGGAAAACCCGGTTTAAACTACAGGTCCCCCTTCTCCCGGTTGGATACCTCGGGTATGTTAGGGACACGCAAGTTGCCGAAGTGGCGTCCAATAGAAAGACCTGCACCAGGACACTGAGCCACACAAAATTGTTATTATTTATTTATTTATTTACATTGTTTAGACCCATAGAAAATAACATAAAGCAAATTATGACCTGTGGCTTTTATTTTTCTTGTTCTTGTAGAATTGCCTCATGATCTCGCTATGCTTAGGTCGACGTTCATCTGACCACTTTCTTCTGGGTATCCTGGGTTTGTCTTCTGAGGCCCAGCTGCAGACATTACGTCTGAAGACGTTTCGATCTTCGACGTCTGTCGTTGAGATTTTGGCATTTTTTAGATCCATTTGGACTTTCTTTGTCCAGACTGTTGTCGTTTTCAGTTTCTGTAAGTACGTAAAAATTTTCTTTGCTAGTCTGTTGTCATCTAGACTCATGATGTATCCATAGAATTTCAGTCGTCGTTTACGGAAATCGGTTTGATATTAGAATATTTTTCTGTGACTGTGTGATATTGTAGATGGTATCCTTCGCCTGTGATTTTTGGGCGAAGGATTTTTCGGATGATTTTTCTTTCTGCCTTTTTGATATTTTCGAGGTCTCCTTTGTAATTAATATTTATAGTCTCGCTGTCATAGTGTTTCAGGTTAGATAACAGTCGTGTAATGTCGAACTTTTGTGTTGATGTTTACGCATTTTTATTGTAAATGCTCGCACCTTCCCCATATGCTTTCTGCATTCTGGGATTCCGTGTATTTTTGTGCTAATCTTTCTGTACCTGTTGGCTCAATAATTTCTCTTAAGTACTTAAAGTGGTTAACCTTGTTTACTGTGCCATGTTTTGTGATTAAATGTGTTTTGATGTGCTTTGTAGCTATGAATTCCGTTTTAGAAAAAGAAATTTGCAGCCCAACTTTCTCGGCACGTTGTTTGAGGACTTCAATCTGATGGACTGCTGTTTATTCATCATCAGAAAGGAGTGCGAGGTCATCAGCGAAGGATAGGCATGTGACGTCGATGTTATCTTTTTCTCTTCCTAGCCTGATGGGTCTCCAGATGCTTCGATTTTTCAGTTTTTGCTCCCATTCTTTGACGACTTTGTCTAAAACAATGTTGCAAAGTAGTGAAGGGAGTTATTATTATTATTATTATTATTTCTTTCCTTTCTCAGACCTTAGGTCTGGTTCGAAATGAAAGTGACGCGGACCTTGATCAAGCGTGACTTCCTTTTAACTGTACGGTATATGTTACATTGCGTTTAGGAACTTTCGGGTAATTGAACAGGTATCAATAATTACGGATTTCTGTAGTTGTATATATATGTTTGGATGTAGCTGTATTGCGTTGATGTACTGGTGGATATTGTGTGGTATGACTCCTGTAGTTGATAGTATAATTGGTATAATGTCAACTTTATCCTGATGCCACATGTCCTTGACTTCCTCAGCCAGTTGGATGTATTTTTCAATTTTTTATCCTGTTTTCTTTTGTATATTTGTTGTATTGGGTATGGATATTTCGATTAGTTGTGTTAATTTCTTCTTTTTGTTGGTGAGTATGATGTCAGGTTTGCTGTGTGGCGTTGTTTTATCTGTTATAATGGTTCTGTTCCAGTATAATTTGTATTCATCATTCTCCTGTACATTTTGTGGTGCATACTTGTATGTAGAAACGTGTTGTTTTATAAGTTTATGTTGGAAGGCAAGCTGTTGACGAATTATTTTTGCATCATTGTCATGTCTTCTGGAGTATTCTGTATTTGCTAGTATTGTACATCCGCTTGTGATGTGATCTACTGTTTCTATTTGTTGTTTGCAAAGTTTGCATTTATCTGTTGTGGTATTGGGATCTTTAATAATATGCTTGCTGTAATATCTGGTGTTTATTGTTTGATCCTGTATTGCAATCATGAATCCTTCCGACTCACTGTATATATTGCCTTTTCTTAGCCATGTGTTGGATGCGTCTTGATCGATGTGTGGCTGTGTTAGATGATACGGGTGCTTGCCATGTAGTGTTTTCTTTTTCCAATTTACTTTCTTCGTATCTGTTGATGTTATGTGATCTAAAGGGTTGTAGAAGTGGTTATGAAATTGCAGTGGTGTAGCAGATGTATTTATATGAGTGATTGCTTTGTGTATTTTGCTGATTTCTGCTCGTTCTATAAAGAATTTTCTTAAATTGTCTACCTGTCCATAATGTAGGTTTTTTATGTCGATAAATCCCCTTCCTCCTTCCTTTCTGCTTAATGTGAATCTTTCTGTTGCTGAATGTAAGTGATGTATTCTATTTTTGTGGCATTGTGATCGTGTAAGTGTATTGAGTGCTTCTAGGCAGTGTTACTCCATTTCACTACTCCAAATGAGTAGGTCAATATTGGTATAGCGTAAATATTTATAGCTTTTGTCTTGTTTCTTGCTGTCAATTCTGTTTTCAGTATTTTTGTTAGTCTTTGTCTATATTTTTCTTTTAGTTCTTCTTTAATATTTGTATTATCTATTCCTATTTTTTGTCTGTATCCTAGATATTTATAGGCATCATTTTTTTTCATCGCTTCTATGCAGTCACTGTGGTTATCCAATATGTAATCTTCTTGTTTAGTGTGTTTTCCCTTGACTATGCTATTTTTCTTACATTTGTCTGTTCCAAAAGCCATATTTATATCATTGCTGAATACTTCTGTTATCTTTAGTAATTGGTTGAGTTGTTGATTTGTTGCTGCCAGTAGTTTTAGATCATCCATGTATAGCAAATGTGTGATTTTGTGTGGGTATGTTCCAGTGATATTGTATCCATAATTTGTATTATTTAGCATGTTGGATAGTGGGTTCAGAGCAAGGCAGAACCAGAAAGGACTTAATGAATCTCCTTGGTATATTCCACGCTTAATCTGTATTGGCTGTGATGTGATATTATTTGAATTTGTTTGGATATTAAGTGTTGTTTTCCAATTTTTCATTACTATGTCGAGGAACTGTATCAATTTAGGATCTACTTTGTATATTTCCAATATTTGTAGTAACCATGAGTGGGGTACACTATCAAAAGCTTTTTGGTAATCAATGTATGCGTAGTGTAGCGACCTTTGTTTAGTTTTAGCTTGATATGTCACCTCTGCATCTATTATCAGTTGCTCTTTACATCCTCGTGCTCCTTTGCAACAGCCTTTTTGTTCTTCATTTATAATTTTGTTCTGTGTTGCATGTGTCATTAATTTCTGTGTAATGATTGAAGTTAATATTTTGTATATTGTTGGTAGGCATGTTATGGGGCGATATTTAGCTGGGTTTGGTGTGTCTGCTTGATCTTTAGGTTTCAGATAAGTTATTCCATGTGTAAGTGTATCAGGGAATGTGTATGGGTCTGCAATGTAACTGTTAAATAATTTAGTTAGATGTGAATGTGTTGAGGTGAACTTCTTTAGCCAGAAATTTGCTATTTTATCTTTTCCAGGGGCTTTCCAATTGTGAGTAGCATTAATAGCTTGGGTGACTTCATGTTGCAAAATTATCACTTCAGGCATTTGTGGTATCATCTTGTATGTGTCTGTTTCTGCTTGTATCCACCGTGCATGCCTGTTATGTTGTACTGGGTTTGACCATATGTTGCTCCAGAAGTGTTCCATGTCTGTTGTGTTTGGTGGATTGTCTATTTTAATGTGTGTGTTATCTATTGTCTGGTAAAATTTCTTTTGGTTTGCGTTGAATGTTTGGTTTTGTTTCCTTCTATTTTCACTTTTTTTGTATCACCTAAGTCGTTTGGCCAATGCTTGTAATTTCTGCTTCTTCTCATCTAATTGCTCTATCGCTTCTTGTTGTGAGATTTTAACTAACGTTTTTCGTTTTTTTTCTGACATTTCATTTCTTATAAATTGTGTTAGCTGTCCGATGCCCTTTCTCAGTTTTTCTATTCTGATCTGTAGCCTGTGTTGCCATGCTGGTTTTGTGGGTTTCTTCTGTGTGTTGGTTGGTTCTGATCTCTGCCTAGTGTGTATATTTAGTGTAGTGAGTGCTCCTATATAAACCAGTAGTTGTAACTCTTCCATAGTTGTATATTCATTTATTTTGTTGTGTATGATTGTGTTGATAGTTTTTATTGTTGTTTCGACTTGTGGGTTACTTGGCAGTCTATGCAAGAATGGTCTAATGTCTGTATTTGCGTCCTTGTATTCTATATATGTCAGCCGAAATTTTTCTTCTATATCTAACATGTGTGTCACTTCGTGTTCTATTTGTGCTTGTTCTGGTGGCTGTCGCAAGATTTCGTTTTCCTCTGATTGTTTAATTGGTGCGTGTTGTTCTTTGTTTGTTTGCTCTGGGATGTTTGAGTCCATTACTCTATTTTCTTCTTCTTCTGATTGCACATTATTTTGTTCCAGTATTTGTTGTACTTGTTGTTTGATGTTTTCTAATTCTGACTGGGGTATCCTGTTATTTTTGATTATTACACGGATCTGATCAGCTAGTCGTTGTTCTGTTAAAAATTTTAATTCTGGGTATCTGGTAATAAATGTTGTGTATACTTGTGATCTGTATCCAGTTGTGTTGGTTCCTAGGTTTGTTGCTTGGTAATAACAGAACATGAGGTGTCGATTAACTTCATCTGACCATCTCATCCTCTGCCTTTGTTTTCCTTCTAGGGTGGTTGTAGGAAGCATATCCTGCAAAACACCTCTATTTGGATTTAAATCATTTTCCAGTTGGCTAGCAGTGTCGTTACCATTGTGGGCGGGCATAGGGTTCAAGCGCCATCCCCGACCATGACGGCGCTTGTCCGAGGCTTCTTTAGTTCTGTCCTGAACCATCTAATCACACTAAAAGGGGGGTTAGCCCTATTAGTGGTTTGTTCTTTTCGTCGCCTTTTACGACTGGCGGAACATACCGGAGGCCTATTCTTTTCCCGGGCCTCCACGGGATTTATTATTATTATTATTATTTCTTTACTTTCTCAGACGTTAAGTCTGGTTAAGAATGGAAAGTGACGCGGACCTTGATCAAGCGTCACTTCCTATTAACTGTACGGTATGTGTTATATTGCATTTAGGAACTTTCGGGTAATTGAACATGTATCAATAATTACGGATTTCTGTAGTTGTATATATATGTTTGGATGTAGCTGTATTGCATTGATGTACTGGTGGATATTGTGTGGTATGACTCCTGTAGTTGATAGTATAATTGGTATGATGTCAACTTTATCCTGATGCCACATGTCTTTGACTTCCTCAGCCAGTTGGATGTATTTTTCAATTTTTTATCCTGTTTTCTTTTGTATATTTGTTGTATTGGGTATGGATATTTCGATTAGTTGTGTTAATTTCTTCTTTTTATTGGTGAGTATGATGTCAGGTTTGTTACGTGGCGTTGTTTTATGTGTTATAATGGTTCTGTTCCAGTATAATTTGTATTCATCATTCTCCAGTACATTTTGTGGTGCATACTTGTATGTAGGAACTTGTTGTTTTAAAAGTTTATGTTGTAAGGCAAGCTGTTGATGTATTATTTTTGCGATATTGTCATGTCTTCTGGGGTATTCTGTATTTGCTAGTATTGTACATCCGCTTGTGATGTGATCTACTGTTTCTATTTGTTGTTTACAAAGTCTGCATTTATCTGTTGTGCTATTGGGATCTTTAATAATATGCTTGCTGTAATACCTGGTGTTTATTGTTTGATCCTGTATTGCAATCATGAATCCTTCTGTCTCACTGTATATATTGCCTTTTCTTAGCCATGTGTTGGATGCGTCTTGATCGATGTGTGGCTGTGTTAGATGATACGGGTGCTTGCCATGAAGTGTTTTCTTTTTCCAATTTACTTTCTTCGTATCTGTTGATGTTATGTGGTCTAAAGGGTTGTAGAGGTGGTTATGAAATTGTAGTGGTGTAGCCGATGTATTTATATGAGTGATTGCTTTGTGTATTTTGCTAGTTTCTGCTCGTTCTATAAAGAATTTTCTTAAATTGTCTACCTGTCCATAATGTAGGTTTTTTATATCGATAAATCCCCTTCCTCCTTCCTTTCTGCTTAATGTGAATCTTTCTGTTGCTGAATGTATGTGGTGTATTCTATATTTATGGCATTGTGATCGTGTAAGTGTATTGAGTGCTTCTAGGTCTGTGTTACTCCATTTCACTACTCCAAATGAGTAGGTCAATATTGGTATGGCATAAGTATTTATAGCTTTGGTCTTGTTTCTTGCTGTCAATTCTGTTTTCAGTATTTTTGTTAGTCTTTGTCTATATTTTTCTTTTAGTTCTTCTTTAATATTTGTATTATCTATTCCTATTTTTTGTCTGTATCCTAGATATTTATAGGCATCCGTTTTTTCCATCGCCTCTATGCAGTCGCTGTGGTTATCCAATATGTAATCTTCTTGTTTAGTGTGTTTTCCCTTGACTATGCTATTTTTCTTACATTTGTCTGTTCCAAAAGCCATACTTATATCATTGCTGAATACTTCTGTTATCTTTAGTAATTGGTTGAGTTGTTGATTTGTTGCTGCCAGTAGTTTTAGATCATCCATGTATAGCAAATGTGTGATTTTGTGTGGGTATGTTCCAGTGATATTGTATCCATAATTTGTATTATTTAGCATGTTGGATAGTGGGTTCAGAGCAAGGCAGAACCAGAAAGGACTTAATGAGTCTCCTTGGTATATTCCACGCTTAATCTGTATTGGCTGTGATGTGATATTATTTGAATTTGTTTGGATATTAAGTGTGGTTTTCCAATTTTTCATTACTATGTTTAGGAACTGTATCAATTTAGGATCTACTTTGTATATTTCCAATATTTGTAGTAACCATGAGTGGGGTACACTATCAAAAGCTTTTTGGTAATCAATGTATGCGTAGTGTAGCGACCTTTGTTTAGTTTTAGCTTGATATGTCACCTCTGCATCTATTATCAGTTGCTCTTTACATCCTCATGCTCCTTTGCAACAGCCTTTTTGTTCTTCATTTATAATTTTGTTCTGTGTTGTATGTGTCATTAATTTCTGTTTAATGATTGAAGTTAATATTTTGTATATTGTTGGTAGGCATGTTATGGGGCGATATTTAGCTGGGTTTGGTGTGTCTGCTTGATCTTTAGGTTTCAGATAAGTTATTCCATGTGTAAGTGTATCAGGGAATGTGTATGGGTCTGCAATGTAACTGTTAAATAATTTAGTTAGATGTGAATGTGTTGAGGTGAACTTCTTTAACCAGAAATTTGCTATTTTATCATTTCCAGCGGCTTTCCAATTGTGAGTAGAATTAATTGCTTGGGTGACTTCATGTTGCAAAATTTTCACTTCAGGCATTTGTGGTATCATCTTGTATGTGTCTGTTTCTGCTTGTATCCACCGTGCATGCCTGTTATGTTGTACTGGGTTTGACCATATGTTGCTCCAGAAGTGTTCCATGTCTGTTATGTTTGGTGGATTGTTTATTTTAATGTGTGTGTTATCTATTGTCTGGTAAAATTTCTTTTGGTTTGTGTTGAATGTTTGGTTTTGTTTCCTTCTATTTTCACTTTTTTTGTATCTTCTGAGTCGTTTGGCTAATGCTTGTAATTTCTGCTTCTTTTCGTCTAATTGCTCTGTCGCTTCTTGTTGTGAGATTTTACCTACCTTTTTCGTTTTTTTTCCGAGATTTCATTTCTTATAAATTGTGTTAGCTGTCCGATGTCTTTTCTCAGTTTTTCTATTCTGATCTGTAGCCTGTGTTGCCATGCTGGTTTTGTGGGTTTCTTCTGTGTGTTGGTTGGTTCTGATCTCTGTCTAGTGTGTATATTTAGTGTAGTGAGTGCTCCTATATAAACCAGTAGTTGTAACTCTTCCATAGTTGTGTTTTCATTTATTTTGTTGTGTATGATTGTGTTGATAGTTTTTATTGTTGTTTCGACTTGTGGGTTATTTGGTGGTCTATGCAAGAATGGTCTTATGTCTGTATTTGTGTCTTTGTATTCTATGTACGTCAGCTGAAATTTTTCTTCTATATCTAACATGTGTGTCACTTCGTGTTCTATTTGTGCTTGTTCTGGTGGCTGTCTTAAGATTTCGTTTTCCTCTGATTGTTTAATTGGTGCGTGTTTTTCTTCGTTTGTTTGCTCTGGGATGTTTGAGTCCATTACTGTATTTTCTTCTTCTTCTGATTGCACATTATTTTGTTCCAGTATTTGTTGTACTTGTTGTTTGATGTTTTCTAATTCTGACTGGGGTATCCTGTTATTTTTGATTATTACACGGATCTGATCAGCTAGTCGTTGTTCTGTTAAAAATTTTAATTCTGGGTATCTGGTAATAAATGTTGTGTATACTTGTGATCTGTATCCAGTTGTGTTGGTTCCTAGGTTTGTTGCTTGGTAATAACAGAACATGAGGTGTCGATTAACTTCATCTGACCATCTCATCCTCTGTCTTTGTTTTCCTTCTAGGGTGGTTGCAGGAAGCATATCCTGCAAAACACCTCTATTTGGATTTAAATCATTTTCCAGTTGGCTAGCAGTGTCGTTACCATTGTGGGCGGGCATAGGGTTCAAGCGTCGTCCCCGACCATGACGGCGCTTGTCCGAGGCTTCTTTAGTTCTGTCCTGAACCAACTAATCACACTAAAGGGGGGTTAGCCCTATTAGTGGTTTGTTCTTTTCGTCGCCTTTTACGACTGGCAGAACATACCGGAGGCCTATTCTTTTCCCGGGCCTCCACGGGTATTATTATTATTATTATTATTATTATTATTATTAACTGTATACATAATCAAGTTTTTATGAAACCCTCAAAGTGCGAGATATACTCGCAATTGTCCGGTTTTTATTAACAAAGCATGTCCAGTCCTCAACCGAAACATGACGAACTACCGTGCCGGTACCCGTTGACCATTGGTTCATCTGCACTAGGTGTACTAGTATTAAGGTGTCAGTTAAATAGTGTATGGAAATAATATGACAACGGGGAAGTCCGTGTGTCTGCGAAGCTGTCTTACCTCAAGAGGGACTGGATAATAGGACAAGCGTCGAGAAACGCCTGAGTAGTTTACCTTAGCGCCGAAAGGACGTGCAGAGGCTAAAACTTGTGGTGCCACACAGAGGTTTGGTGTGTTAAACGGATTAGCCTAGTGATTACATCGCGGATAGTAGGTATGTAGAGAATGTAAGATCAGTGAAAAACAGGGAAGGGTAATAGACAGAATGTAACAAGCGGGAAATTTTAAAAAAATCATGGGCAATACCGTGCTCTGAAGCAGTTATTTTTGTGAAAATTTCACTCATATAAACTGTACTTAGGTTAAATAATATTAGTAAAAGTAATTGTCGGCAGCAAATAACTGCGCTTGCGGTCCCCCTCCGCCATAATGTGTATGATGAGTGGGTCCTATACGACTGGATGCATCCACACCCTCCATATCATAAGTAATGAAACACATCCGTGCATGTACGAGCCTGAGATTTCCAAGGGAACTTCCGTTGCCTGTAACGAGTGAATCCGCACAGTGTTAAGACAATGGACTCGTATTATCGAGGAGGGCGGTTCACAGCCCCTTCTGATCGACGGATTTATATTTTTCTGCGGTTTCCCTTAACTTAGCAAGGCGAATGCTGGGAAGGCTCCTCAGAAAAGGAAGGCTCTTCAGAAAAGGAAGCCCCGATTTCCGTACTCCATCCTCAACCCATCCAGACTTGAATCCGTCTTTCGTAACCTAGTTGTCGATGGGAAGTTCACCCCTAATCATCCTTATTTTATCCATCATAATAGCGGTTGAGCTCAGTGACTGCTGATTAAATTACTGGAAGATATTAACCAACCAGCCTCTTTTTTATTGCAATGAAAGTACAGGGTGATTCAAAAAGAATACCACAACTTTGGGAATTTAAAACTCTGCAACGACAAAAGGCAGAGCTAAGCACTATCTGTCGGCGAATTAAGGGAGCTATAAAGTTTCATTTAGTTGTACATTTGTTCGCTTGAGGCGCTGTTGACTAGGCGTCAGCGTCAGTTGATGCTAAGATGGCGACCGCTCAACAGAAAGCTTTCCACACTAACGGGAAAGTCAACCGTCACAATGTCTGTATATGGGGCACTGAGAATCCGCGGGAAACAACTCAGTATGAACGTGACTCGCCTAAGGTGAACGTTTTCTGTGCCATTTCAGCCAATAAAGTTTTTGGTCCCTTTTTCTTCGAAGGTGCTACTGTAACTGGACTACAGTATCTGGAGATGTTAGAGAATTGGCTGTTCCCTCAGCTCGAACAAGAAGCACAACAATTCATATTTCAGCAGGATGGAGCGCCACCACATTGGCACTTATCTGTCCGTAACTACCTGAACGTCAACTACCCGAGGCGATGGATCGGCCGCCAGGCAGCCCGTGACAGAGCACTTCATCACTGGCCTCCAAGAAGCCCTAATCTTACCCCCTGCGATTTTTTCTTATGGGGGTATGTTAAGGATATGGTGTTTCGGCCACCTCTCCCAGCCACCATTGATGATTTGAAACGAGAAATAACAGCAGCTATGCAAACTGTTACGCCTGATATGCTACAGAGAGTGTGGAACGAGTTGGAGTGTCGGGTTGATATTGCTCGAGTGTCTGGAGGGGGCCATATTGAACATCTCTGAACTTGTTTTTGAGTGAAAAAAAACCTTTTTAAATACTCTTTGTAATGATGTATAACAGAAGGTTATATTATGTTTCTTTCATTAAATACACATTTTTAAAGTTGTGGTATTCTTTTTGAATCACCCTGTATATTTCCGTGAAGCTGTATTTTTATTTTATTTAGATGTTTATCTCATGTATGTAAAATCTGTTTCGATGACAACATTTTCTCTTCTTCAGGTACCTTAGGCGAGCTTCATGAATCGAATGTCATAAGTACTGCACCCATCGTGCAACGAAGAAGAATGCAGCTGCCATATAGTTTGTTAATCCGTGCCAAATACCTTCTACTCTCTGCATCGGAACGAAACTGGAGGAGTAGTTTCTTTCTAGGAGAAAGTATGCCTCGTGTCTTTTATTGGTAGCTCAATTATCTACACTTAACACCAACTTTGAATGGGTACAAAATACATCAGTCCGCCTGACAAAATCGTTAGAAAGTGCTGAGTGATGAATATAGGATAAGGTTTTACAAGATTAGAGGATGTAATGAGACGTCTTCAAAACTGATCTGTAGATACATATGCACAATTGGGCGGTCATTTTTTGTGGTTCATGTATTTGCTCGAGTGATTTTCTTTCTTCTTTCTGCTCGCGGCAGTAACACTGGTTGGTTTCCGATTCGAACACGGCATTTGTCGTATCATTCCGTTGTAACTTTGTGCTCCGTGGATTAGTGCTCGAGTCTTGTAATTATCGTTGTACTACGGTCTCGTGTATTCCTACATTCTACTAAAAATGTGCGATTATTCAAACCCTTTCAAATTCAAAGCCATTTGTGATTCTGATACATACATTCGTAGCTCTAGATGGGTTATAAGATCCCTCTTCAAGACAACACTTGGTTCACACGTAACGGATATTTAGTCTCTCTGATTTGACGCGCAATCCGTAAAGTACGCCGGCCCGGGTGGCCGAGCGGTTCTAGGCGCTACAGTCTGGAACCGCGTGACCACTACGGTCGCAGGTTCGAATCCTGCCTCGAGCATGGATGTGTGTGATGTCCTTAGGTTAGTTAGGTTTAAGTAGTTCTAAGTTCTATGGGACTGATGACCTCAGAAGTTAAGTCCCATAGTGCTCAGAGCCATTTGAACCATCTGAACAGTAAAGTAGAAAAATATGGTTTACGGAAACCGGTCGCCATTAATGTCTGAGAATATTCCGGTACACGCGTCGTCCTCCGGCTTTAAAACGGAAGGAAAATGGCGACGCGAAATCTGTTTTTCAGCCGCGTTATTGAAAGAAATTATTTCCACAGAAATTTTCGGACATTTGAGTGTCATTGCCTCCCTATGTGTACAGCGACAACTATACTTGGCTTATTAGGTTATGGTATGTGGCGGAGGTTACTTTACATACCACTCCCATTTTTCGTAGCGAGAATGAGTACCCTACCTCCGAAATCCACCAAAAATCAACGATATATATACCTATTCAAAAAAAAAAACAGATGAAAATACACTTGACACCTTCCTGAGAGACAATCTCCATAATGTAAGTATAGACCAGATGTGGCTTGAATTGAAAGAAATAGTATCGACAGCAATTGATTTACACCAAATAAATTAACAAACGACGAAGCTGATCCCCCATGGTAAACAAAACTGTCGTAGACACAACAAAAAAGCATGTCAAATTCAAACGAATGCAAAATCCCCAAAATAGTCGATCTTTTACAGAATCTCGAAGTTTAGCACGGATTTCAGTGCGAGATGCTTATAACAGTTTCCACAACGAAAATTTGTGTCGAAACCTGGTAGAAAATCCAAAGAGATTCTGGTCTATGTGAAGTATCCTAACGGCAAGACACAATCAACGCTTTCTTTGGTGGGTAGTGATGCAAATACTATCAATAACAGTGCTGCTAAAGCAAAGTTACTAAACACAGCCTTCCGAAATTCCTTCACCAAAGAAGACTAAGTAAATATTCCAGAATTTGATTGAAGAAGAACTGCCAACATCAGAAACATAGTAGATATCCTGGGAGTAATGAAGTAACTTAAATCACTTAACAAAAGCAAGCCTTCCGGAACAGACTGTATACCAGTTAGGTTCCTTTCAGCGTATGCTGATGCAATAGCTCCATACTTAACAAACATATACAACCGCTCGCTCGACGAAATATCCGTACCTAAAGACTGAAGAGTTGCACAGGTCACACCAATATTCAAGAAAGGTACTAGGAGTAATACACTAAATTACAGGTCCATATTGTTAACATCGATATGCAGCAGGATCTTGGAACATATATTGTGTTCGAACATTTTGAACTAACTCGAACAAAACAGGCTATCGACACCCAGTCAACACGGATTTAGAAAACATCGTTCTTTCGAAGCAAAACTAACTCTTTACCATCACGAAGTGCTGAGTGCTATTGACAAGGGATTTAAACTTGATTATTTCTAGATTTCCAGAAGGCCTTTTCACTGCTTGCTTGTAGTGAAATTGCGTGCTCATGGAATATCGTCTCAGTTATGTGACTGGATTCGTGATTTCCTGTCAGAGAGGACACAGTTCATAGTAATGGACGGAAAGTCATCGAATAAAACGGAAGTGATTTCTTTCGTTCCCCAAGGTAATGCTAAAGGCCCTCTGCTATACCTTATCTATATAAACTATTTAGGAAACAATCTGAGCAGTCGTCTTAGGTTATTTGCAGATGACTCTGTCGTTTATCATCTAGTGAAGTCATCAGAAGGCCAAAACCAAATGCAAAACGATTTAGATAAGACGTCTGTAAGGTTCGAAAATTGGTAATTGACCATAAATAATGACAAGTGTGAGGTCATCCATGAGTGCTAAAAGAAATGCGTTAAACTTTGGTTACGGAATAAATCAGTCACATCTAAAGATCGCAAATTCAACTAAATGTAGGAATCACAACCAACTTACAATGGAAAGAACACACAGAAAATGTTGTGGGGAAGGCTAAGCAAAGACTGCCTTTTTATTGGCAGAACACTTTGAAGATGCAGCAGATCGACAAAAGAGAATGCCTGCAGTACGCTTGTCCGTCCTCTTTTAAAATACTGCTGCGCGGTGCGGGATCCTTATCAGATAGGACTAACGGAGTACATCGAGAAAGTTGAAAGAAGGGCAGCACGTTTTGTATTATCGAGAAATAGGAGAGAGAGTGTCACAGATATGATACAGGATTTGGGGTGGAAATCATTCAAACAAAGGCGTTTCTCGTTGCGGCGGGATCTTCTCACGAAATTTCAATCACCAACTTTCTCCTCTGAATGCGAAAATATTTTGTTGGCGCCGACCTACATCGGAGGAAAAGATCATCATAATAAAGTAAGGGAAATCAGAGGTCTCACGAAAGATGTAGATGTTCTTTTTTTCACGCGCTGTTCGAAATTGGAATAACAGAGAATTATTGTGAAGGTGGTTCGATGAACTGCCAGGCAGTTGAGTGCGATTTGCGGAATAGCCATGCAGATGCAGATGTGGATCGACCCTCCCACTTCTTCCCTAAATTCATGAGTTACCAGTTTCTCCACGTTTGGAGCACTCATTTGCCGTTGTTCCGCCACAGCAAGAAAGGTGCAGTTTTTAGATCCACTAAGATACGGCTTCAGTACAAAAGCCTAATCCGGTCGTTGACGAAAATAAAGAGCTTTTTAGTCACTAGGGCTGGTATTCATTGATTCAATTCACGAATTGTGCGTGGGAAGGAGTGCTGTCGCTAAGCCTCCTACGACCTCTAATATGACTGATCTCCACGTCATAACTGCAATTACTTTTACGTGGTAATTCCACTACGGATCTCGCGATTAATAAACAAACGTATGATGAAACGCGTCACCTTTTTTGGATCTTGTTTCTCCCTTCTATTAACCCTTCCTGCTAAGGGTGGCAACCCGACAATCAATTCTCCAGAATCGAACGAGTCTCTTCTGAGCCACTTCCTTCGGAGATGAATCACACAGAATTTTTCCAATGAATCTCAGCCTACCATCTGCTTTTCGTACTATTAGTTTTATGTGTTCGTACCACTTTGGGTCGTTTCGGATGAATATTTCTACGTATTTTACAGTTATTACGGTTTCAAATGTTTCATCACAAATAGCTTAACCGAAACCTGCACTGGAACTCTTCATCTATTTGTGCGCAACACGTTAAGTTTCCTTACGTTGAAAGTCAACCGACATTCCCTTCAACAGTCGTCCATCCGTCGCAGGTATTCTTGCAGTTCGCCATACTTTTCTGGCGTTGCAACTTTTCCTACAGACAAAAGCATCGATCGCGAATTTGTCGCTCAGTTTCTGACACTACCCCCTATCCACATCATTTATTCACTGAAGAAGCAAAGTAACTGGTACACCTGCCAAATATCGTGTAGGGCCCCGCGAGCACGCACAAGTGCCGCAACACGACTGATGTCTGAAGAATTGTTGGAGGGAACTGACACCATGAATCCTGCAGGGCTGTCCATAAATCCATAAGAGTACGAGGGGGCGGAGATCTCTTCTGAACAGCACGTTGCAAAGCATCCCAGATACGCTCAATAACATTCATGTCTGGCGAGTCTGGTGGCCAGCGGAAGTGTTTAAACTCAGAAGAGTTTTCCTGGAGCCACTCTGTACCAATTCTGGACGTGTGGGGTGTTCCATTGTCCAGACAGAATTGCCGAAGTCCGTCGAAAAGCACAGTGGACACGAATGGATGCAGGTGATCAGACAGGATGCTTACTTACGTGTCACCTGCCACAGTCGTATCTAGACTTATAAGGGGTCCCATATACCTCCAACTGCACACGCCCCAGATAATTACAAAGTCGCCACCTGTGGTGTCACCGCCAGACACCACACTTGCTAGGTGGTAGCTTAAATCGGCCGCGGTCCATTAGTACATGTCGGACCCGCGTGTCGCCACTGTCAGGCTCGCAGACCGAGCGCCACCACAAGGCAGGTCTCGAGAGACGTACTAGCACTCGCCCCAGTTGTACGACGACTTTGCTAGCGACTACACTGACGCAGCCTTTCTCTCATTTGCCGAGAGACAGTTAGAATAGCCTTCAGCTAAGTCCATGGCTACGACCTAGCAAGGCGCCATTTGTACCATTGCATGTACCTCAAGATAGAGTCTCACTTGTATCATCCACAATGCTGTATACCAAAGGACAATATAAAAGTTAAGTGTTCTAGTAGCTACGTTCTTTTCTTTATCACATTCATTACGAATCCTGTTCCGGACTTAACGCCAGACGGCGTGAGTTGACGCGTGCCCTTTCGGCTACCCGTCTCTGTGGCCTGGCTGCCTTAACAGTCCACTACACCACCAGCTTCAACAGTCCCCTGCTGACACGCAGGGTCCATGGATTCATGAGGCTGTATCCATACCCATACACGTCCATCCGCTCGATACAATTTGAAACGAGACTCGTCCGACCAGGCAACATGTTTCCAGTTACCAACAGGCCAATGTCGGTGTTGACAGGCGCAGACGAGGCGTAAAGCTTCGTGTCACGAGTGGAAATCCCATATCGGTGATGTTTCGTTGAATGGTTCGCACGCTGATACTCGTTGATGACCCAGCGTTGAGATCTGCAACAATTTACGGAAAGGTTGCACTTACGTCACGTCCAACGATTCTCTTCAGTCGTCGTTGGTCCTGTTCTTGCACGTTCTTTTTCCGGCAGGAGCGATGTCGAAGATTTGATGTTTTACCGGATTCCTGATATTCACGGTACACTCGTAAAATGGTCGTACGGGAAAATTCGCATTTCATCTCTACCTCGGAGATGCTGTGTCCCATCGCTCGCACGCAGACTATAACACCACGTTTAAACTCACTTAAATCTTGATAACCTGCCATTGTAGTAGCAGTAATCGATCTAACAAGTGCGCCAGATGGTTGTTGTCTTATATAGTCGTTTCCGATCGCAACGCCATGTTCTGCCTGTTTACATACGCATGCCTATACCAGTTTCTTCGGCGCATCAGTGTATAAACATTGTCCAATCACGATAGAGTGATCACTGGTCAAAAGCCTGATTAATCATCTTTTACAGCGGTGATCGCTGCCAGACTTGGAGGAAGAGTCAGTGAGGTTCTGGAATTCAAGACAAGGATGTGGAGCCATGCCGACTCCAGTGAAGTGATCGTCTGCGCTAGGTTTTCAGTTGTGGATCCATGGAGCAAACAGTCAGATCGATGTGTTCCCACAGGTTCTCGATTGGGTTTAAATCCGATGAGTTTGGTGGCTAGGGGAGTACGGTAAACTCATCCTGATGCTCTTCGAACGACGCACAAACACCGCTAGCTGTATGACATGTTGCATTGTGTTACTGGTAGATGCCATTGGTCCGCAGCTCGTGGTCGTGCGGTAGCGTTCTCGCTTCCCGCGCCCGGGTTCCCGGGTTCGATTCCCGGCGGGGTCAGGGATTTCCTCTGCCTCGTAATGACTGGGTGTTGTGTGCTGTCTTTAGGTTAGTTAGGTTTAAGTAGTTCTAAGTTCTAGGGGACTGATGACCGTAGATGTTAAGTCCCATAGTGCTCAGAGCCATTTGAACCATTTTTAGATGCCATTGTGCCGAGGAAGAAACGTATGTAGGGGTGGACATAGTGGTAAAGGATAGACGCACAGTTGTGTTGATCCAGTGTGCGTTCCATAATGACGATGTCGCCCAGTGAATGCCACGAAAACATTCCCCATACCATAACCCTCCCTCCTCCGTCCTAGTCCCTTCCGTTGCACGGTGTTTGCTTTCAGACGTTTCCCGCCACAGACGCCAACAGCCATCTTTCCAATGGGCGCATAAAACGTGATTCATCGGGAAAGGTCACCTGTCGCCATCCTTAATCGTCCAGTTGCGGTATTCACGTGTAAATTCCAGCCTTATTCGCCGATGCACAGCGCCAGCGAGGGTGCATGAACCAGTCGCCTGCTCCAGAGGCTCATACGCAGCAATGTTCGCTAAACATTCGAGACGAGACACTATTGGTATGCCCTTTGTTAATGTCGACGGTCCGTTGCTCAGCGGTTGCAGGTGTATTCGCCCGTACACGTATCCGCAGCCATTGGTCACCCCTGTCATCTCTGGCCGTGGTGTACCACAGTTGCCTGGGCACCAGTTTCGGAGAGCTGCATTTTGCCATGCTCGGAATAACTACGGTGGCATGCGGATAGTGTACATACGTAGCCGTTCCGGGAATGCTTCCAATCCATGGCCCGAAAGCCAATTATCATACTCTTTTGGACGCCAGATACAGTACATCGACCCGTTTCCAAATTACGACAACGATTGACAATGATCACGTCCTTAGGGACGTCAGACTTTCGCTGCGTTTCCGCATTACAACGACTGAACTGTTTACGCACGTCCCACTGACACGCTTCGTACACTGAAGCGCCAAAGAAACTGCTATAGGCATGTGTATGAAATGTGTAAACAGGCTAAATACGGCGCTGCGGTCGGCAACACTTATACAAGACAAGTGTCTGGCGCAGTTGTTAGAATGGTTACTGCTGCTACACTGGCAGGTTATCAAGATTTAAGTGACTTTCAAGTTGGTGGTTATAATCGGCGCACGAGCGATGGGACACACCGAGATAGCGATGAAGCGGGAATTTTCCCGTACGACCATTTTACGAGTGTACCGCGAATATCAGGCATTCTGTAAAACATCAAATCTTCGATATCGCTGCCGCCGGAAAAAGATCCTGCAAGAACTGGACCAACGACGACTGAAGAGAATCATTCAACGTGACGGAAGTGTAACCCTTCCGAAAATTGCTGCAGATTTCATTGCTGGGCCATCAACAAGTGTCAGTGGGCGAACCATTCAACGAAACATAATCGATACGGGCTTTCGAAACCGAAGTCTCACTCGTGTACGTTTGATGACTGCACGACACAAAGCTTTACGCCTCGCCTGGGCCCCTCAACACTGACATTGGACTGTCGATGACTGGAAACATGTTGCCTGGTCGGACGACTCTCGTTTCAAATTGTATCGAGCGAATGGACGTGTATGGGTATGGAAACAGCCTCATGAATCCATGGACCCTGGACGTCAGCAGGGGACTGTTCAAGCTGGTGGAGGCTCTGTAATGGTGTGGGGCGTGTGCAGTTGGAGTGATAGGGGACACCTAAGACGTCTAGATACGACTCTGACAGGTGACACGTACGTAAGCATCTGACTGATCAGCTGCGTCCATTCATGTCCATTGCGCATTCAGACGGACGCGGGCAACTCTAGCAGGACAGTGCGACACGTCACACGTTCAGAATTGCTACAGAGTGGCTCCGGGAACACTCTTCTTAGTTTAAACACTTCCGCTGGCCACCAAACTCCCCAGACAGGAACATTATTCAGCATATCTGAGATGCCTTGCAACGTTCTGTTCAGAAGAGATCTCCGCCCCCCCCCCCCCTTATACTCTTACGGATTTCTGGATAGCCCTGCAGGATTCATGGTGTCAATTCCATGCAGCACTACTTGAGACATTAGTCGAGTCCGTGTCACGTCGTGTTACGGCACTTCTGCGTCCTCGCGGGGACTCTACACGATATTAGGCAGGTGTAGCAGTTTCTTTCCCTTTTGAGTGTATATCCTATTTTGCTATTGTTGGTACCTACCGTCTATGGGTGGTTACTCCACGTTGACACCGAACGTAGGCGATGGTCACGTAAATGTGATTGAACCGTGTATATTGCGGACAGCAGCAACACTATAACATTTCCTTGGGCTCCTCCCAAAGTTACTTTTACCCTCAGTGTTTCGTTCCGCTAAGAACTACAAGTTGAGCTGTACCTGCAAACGAAGTCCTGAATTCAGCCAGAAATTTGGTCCGATACCCGGTAAGCGCGTATTTCCAAAAATGGTTCAAATGGTTCTGAGCGCTATGGGACTTAACATCTGAGATCATCAGTCCCCTAGAACTTAGAACTACTTAAACCTAACTAACCTAAGGACATCACACACATCCATGCCCGAGGCAGGATTCGAACCTGCGACCGTAGCGGTCGCGCGGTACCAGACTGAACCGCCTAGAACCGCTCGGCTACACCGGCCGGCCGCGTATTTCCTTTTCTTCACTAAGCAGCACTGTGGCGCGGCATCCAAACTTTTCCCAGAACGCAAGGAACACGCCATCAATGCTACGCTTTTGTCTCGATTTTTTGGACGAATTACACATGAACTCATTTGAAATGCCGTTTACATCCAAAATGTAATCGCGATCTCTATTTCCTGCATTTATGCAGTAGTACAAATCAGATTCATGACAACCCTATTCGAAGCCACGTGCCATGCATGCAATTAAAACTGATTGGCGGCCGGGCAGTGGTATTAATGTTGTTGCTGTTGTGGTCTTCAGTCCTAAGACTGGTTTGATGCAGCTCTC
The DNA here is from genome assembly GCF_023898315.1 of Schistocerca nitens. Taxonomy (NCBI): domain Eukaryota; kingdom Metazoa; phylum Arthropoda; class Insecta; order Orthoptera; family Acrididae; genus Schistocerca; species Schistocerca nitens. The sequence goes on from NC_064617.1 coordinate 871,735,960, forward strand.
CATGCTACTCTACCCTGTGCAAGCCTCTTCATCTCCAAATAAATACTGCAACCTACCTCTTTCTCAGTCTGCTTACTGAATTCATCTCTTGGTCTCTCTCTATGATTTTTACCCCCTTCCCCCCCCCCTCTCCCCCCGCCACACACACTTCCCTGCTACACTAAATCGGTGATCCGATATCTCGGAATGTGTCCTATCAACAGAGCCCTTCTTTAATCAAGTTGTACGACATATTTCTTTTCTCCCAAATTTCACTCAGTACCTCCTCATGACTTACTTGTTCTACCCATCTTACCTTCAGCAACCTTCTGTAGGACCACATTCCAAAACCTTCTATCCTCTTTTTGTCTAAAATGTTTATCGTTCATGTTTCCCTTCCATACATGGCCACACTCCAGACAAATACCTTCGGCAAAGACTTGCTAACACTTAAACTTATATTCGATGTTAACAAATTTCTCTTCTTCAGAAACGCTTTTGGCGCTACGGTCAGTCTGCATTTTACATCCTCTTTACTTCGGCAATGATCAGTTATTTTCTCGCGTAAATAGCAAAATATGCCACTTTTAGTGTGTTATTTCTTAATCTAATTTCTCCACCGTTGCTTTATTTAACTGGACTACATTCCATTAGCTTTGATTTACCTTCGTTGATATTTATCTTACATCCTTTTTTCAAGAGACGGATTCAACTGCTCCTCAGATTCCTTTGCTGTCTCTGACACAATTACAGTGTCATCGGCAAACCACAAAGTTATCACTTGTTCTTCCTGAACTTTAATCCCTACTCCAAGTTTTTTCTTTGGTTTCCTTTACTGCTCGCCCAGTGTACAGATTGAATAAGATCGGGGATAGACTAGAACTCCATATCTGAAACTTCAGCAGCCGTCCTTATGAGATCACTTATTGTATGGCTACCAATTTCGGTGCTTCAATGCACCATCTTCAGGTCTTAGCTGAAACCGAGAGAGTTAACACCAGCCATATACACGATGTATCAGAAGCCAATCTGCAACTAGTTTTCCGGCCGGAGTGGCCGAGCGGTTCTAGGCGCTTCAGTCTGGAACCGCGCGACCGCTACGGTCGCAGGTTCGAATCCTGCCTCGGGCATGGATGTGTGTGCTGTCCTTAGATTAGTTAGGTTTAATTAGTTCTAAGTTCTATGGGACTGATGACCTCAGATGTTAAGTCCCATAGTGCTCAGAGCCATTTGAACCATTTTTTGCAACTACTTTACACAGATTGCCTGTAAGCACAGTGTTGTCGTTCCAACCATCAACTATCAACTCCAGTCGGAGAGACAACGTTGCTGTTACAGGTAATCTGCTTAAACCAGTTACAGATGTTGACATCTAGTACATTTTGTATACGAATGATGTTAACCCTCTTGGCATTAGCTAAGGCCTGAACGTGGTGCATTGAAGCACTGAAGGTGGTAGCTACACAATAAATGACAACATAAGGACGGCTGTAGGTGTCTCATTTTCTTACATAAAGTGAACGGTCGAAGTCCCCCAGACCTCCAGTCACAGGGCTGCACATACAAAAAGTTGCAAGTAACCTTTGGTTCCCTACAGTTTACTCCTACGACGTTCAGGGTTTCAAAGAGTTAGTCCAGTCAACATCGCCAAAAGCTTTCTAGAAGCCTACAAAAACTCTAAAGGTAGGACTGCCTCCTCTTAATCTACAGAGACAAGTCCTAGGGTCGTTACAGCCTCGCACTTTCATACTCTTCTCTGGAATCCAAAGTGATCTCCGTCGAGGTCGGCTTCTACCAGTTTCTCCAATCTTCTGTAAATAATTCGTGTGAGTAATTATAAACCGGTAGCGTCCTCATCCTTGTTCTAGTCCTCCAATGTGGCGTTGGTAGCGTCCGAAATCACCCCGCGACCAGACATTGCTATCCATCTTCCTCCCAGAATTTCCAGGCGCTCTCGCTGGCACGATTTCCTCAGCGTCAGCCGCCCACGCCGCATTTTTCGCCATTGAATTCCGGCGCATCAGCGCGCGATCCACGCGTCAACCACCACGCTCTCTCTGTGGAAATAAAACTTACGTGATCACAGCTGTTTAGCTTTATAGCCCTAATATGCCGAAGCAATTAGCAATATCACCGTATGTACTGCGTCCGGTGCATCGGAGTGATGGTTCTCGTACACATCTGTGATGATGGAAGAACTCTAGCCACAAAATAAAAACTCTTTCAAACACTAGGATGGCAGAAGGCGGTCCTCTGACTAGTATAATGGTTCAAATGGCTCTGAGCACTATGGGACTTAACAGCTGTGGTCATCAGTCCCCTAGAACTTAGTGTTGTGGACTGACAAGAGCAGCCAGTCCACAATGAAGTAGCCGATAGGGCACGCGTCAACTCACGCCGTCTTGCGTTAAATCTGAAACAGGATATGTGGTAAAAGCTATAAAGAAAAGAACGGAGCTTCTCATATACTTATCTTTAATTTCTTCTTGTACATCTCTATGGTGAACACAAGTGAGACTCTCTCCAGATATGGATAACTGCGCCTTGCTAGGTCGTCCGTACTACTGGGGCCGAGTTCTAGTCAGTCTCTCGAGACCTGCCATGTGGTGGCGCTCGGTCTGCGATAACACAGTGGCGACACGCGGGTCCGACATGTACTAGAGGACCGCGGCCGATTTAAGCTACCACCTAGCAAATGTGGTGTCTGACGGTGACACCACACTTAGAACTACTTAAACCTAACTAACCTAAAGGACATCACACACATCTATGCCCGAGGCAGGATTCGAACCTGCGACCGTAGCGGTCGCGCGGTTCCAGACTGAAGCGCCTAGAACCGCTCGGCCACTTCGGCCGGCTGACTAATATAATCTAATACTGTCTTTTCCTCTCTGTGTTCTACAGACAGGAAACGCGAAATCCCAGCCACAAGGACGGAATTCAGATAATATCTCTACAGGAGTATAGACAGAAGAAGTGCTCTCAATCACTGAACGCTGCGTACTCAACGAAACTCCCTACCCGCAGGAAAAGTCCAGAAGCGTATAAGTTCGCAAGAGTACAGTGCCTAACGGTTCTAACTATAAAATCTCCTGAGAGCAAAGCCAGCAAGTCCGTCTGTAGCAACTAAGCTGATACTGAGCGACCGTCAGACACGGGCACTGAAAACGGAAGACCCTTTCTCTCCACTGCTGGCTTCCCAGCAAAGCTCGGCTCTATCCCTTGTAATCGCAGAAGGCGAATCATGTTCTCGAAACCACGGAATATTCTCCCTCTCTAACGATTCTTACAAACGCCGACCACCCATATTTTAGTCTTTTGTCGCCCAGCGCGGAAAGTTTGCAAGGAAATACCTAGCCTCGTTAATTAGGAATTCATACAATGGTACGCTTCTCAGAGTAAAAATCCTCGGAAATAACCCAGCCTGCGTGATTTCCGAGGTATCGCTCTCTTCTTCCTCTCTGCTGCGTCCAAGATTTTCAGAGTTTCGGAAGTATTATCCGGTTATCCTTCCGGCCCCGCTACAATACTAGCTGGCCGCCGCTGTTATGTGCTTCAGCATTCAGGTGCCCCGACCGTCCGTCTTGGCTACATCCTGTGTTAAGCAGGACCAACACACCTGTGCAGGCTTTTCCACCCAGGGCCTGAGTTGCGCATGCCGCTTCATTTCCACTGGCGTTCCAACCTCTACTAGTATAGGCAATCATTCATTACGCCGTTTTGAGAATAAAGATACTCCATCACGTTTCATGCAACAAGCGTTAACAACTATTTACAAGGTGTAAATACGGAAGACCCTTTCTCTCCACTGCTGGCTTCCCAGCAAAGCTCGGCTCTATCCCTTGTAATCACACATTGAAAATTCTGTATATATATATATATATATATATATATATATATATATATATATATATATATATATACAGAATTTTCAATGTGTTCAATACGCTGCATGACTTGCTTAAGACACACAGAAGGACTGGTTCTCAGAACGCAGTAAATAAATACACAGGGAGAAAAAAAAAAATGCTACACTTGGCAGTCGGCATGCGATTCGTGATCCCAGTTAAAGGCAAAAGTGTATTTAGCAAAACCTAGACCCGCCAACAAGTTTAACAGAAACGCGATTTGGAAAACGAGCCTCTGGCAACGCTGTAACTGCGTGCAGCGTGGCCAAGAACATTCTCGTTCCACCTCACATCGCTTTGCAACGCAACGCCCAGATATTTAAACGACTTGACTGTGTCAGGCAGGAGACTAGTAATACTGTATCGGAATATTACAGGTTTGATGTTTCTACTCATCCACATTAACTTACATTTTTCTACATTTAGAGCTAGCTGCCATTCATCACACCAACTGGAAACTTTGTCTAAACCATCTAATATCCTATTGCGGATACTCAACCATGACACCTTACGGTACACCATGGCATCATTAGCAAACAAGCGCAGATTGCCACTCACCCTGCCGGCGAAATCATTTATGTATATAGAGAACAACAGAGGTCCTGTCACACTTCCCTGGGACTCTCTTGACGATACCCTTGTCTCTGCTTGACACTCGCCGTCGATAACAACATACTGGGGTCCGCAATCGTGGTCTCGCTTCCCGAGTACGGAGTCCCGGTTTCGATTCCCGGTGGGGTCAGGGATTTTCCCTGCCTCCAGATGACAGGGTGTTTGTGTTGTCCTCGTCATTTCATCATCATCATCATGAAAGTGGCGAGATTGGGCTGAGCAAAGGTTCGTAATTTGTATGGGCGCTGATAACCGCGCAGTTGAGCGCACTACAAACCAAACATCATCAACATACTGGGTTCCATAAGTGAATAAGCCTTCGAGTCATTCACATATGTAGGAACCTGTTCCGTACGCTCGTACCTTCCTTAACAGCCCTCAATGGGGCACTGTGTCAAATTCTTTCCTGAAATTAGGAATATAGAATCTGCCTGTTGTCCTTTACCCATAGTTTTCAGCATATCATGTGAGAAAAGGGAAAGCTGAGTTTCGCACGAACGTTGCTTTTTAAATCTGTGCTGATTTGTGGACATAAGCTGCTTAGCCTCAAGGAAGATTATTACATTCGAACTAAGGATATTTCAAGGATTCTGCGGCAAACCGAAGTTAGGGATATTGGTCTGTAATTTTGAGGGTCCGTTCCTTTGGCCTTCTTATACAAAGGAGTCACCTGCGCATTTTTCCAGTCGCTTCGGACTCTGTTCTGGGCGAGACATTCACGATAAATGCAGGCTAGGTAAGGGGCCAATGCCGTAGAGTAGTCTCTGAAAAAGCGAACTGGGATTCCATCCACACCTGACGACTTCGTTGCTTTCTACTCCTACAGTTGTTTCTGTACGCCAGCGATGCTTATTACTACACTCATTCTCATAAATTAAGGATAATTGCAGAGTGTGGTGCCACACAACGTGGCACTACACACAACTGGTGCTAATAGCATAGGCACATAGGGAACATACACGACACAGCTCTGTACGTCCACGGTATTAGTGATAAGTTGAGAAAACCGTCCCGAAACACATGTGCTACAAAACGCCACTGTTTCCTGCGCATGTACCCCGACATCAATATGGGATATGATCACCATGCACACGTACACAGGCCGCACAACGGGTTGGCATACTCTGGATCAGGTGGTCGAGCTGAGCGGCTGCTGGGGTATAACCTCCCATTCTTGCACCATTGCCTGTCGGAGCTCCTGAAGTGTCGTAGGGGTTTGAAGACGTGCAGCGATACGTCGACGGAGAGCATCCCAGATGTGCTCGATGGGGTTTAGGTCTAGAGAACAGGCAGGCCACTCCATTCGCCTGATATCTTCTCTTTCAAGGTACTCCTCCACGATGGCAGCTCAGTGGGGCCGTGCGTTATCATCCATCAGGAGGAAGGGGGGGACCCACTGCAACACTGAAAAGGCGCACATACTGCTGCAAAATGACGTCCCGATACACGTGACCTGTTACAGTTCCTCTGTCAAAGACATGTAGGGGTGTACGTTCACCAATCATAATCCCACCCCACTCCATCAAACCACTACCTCCATACAGGTCCCTTTCAAGGATATTAAGAGGTTGATATCTGGTTCTTGGTTCACGCCAGATAAAAACTCGGCGGGAATCACTGTTCAGACTATTCCTGGACTCGTCCGTGAACATAACCTGGGATCATTGTTCCAATGACCATGTACTGTGTTCTTGACACCAGGCTTTACGGGCTCTCCTGTGACCAGAGGTCAGTAGGATACACCTTGTAGGTCTCTGGGCGAATAAACCATGCCTGTTCAGTCATCTGTAGATTGTGTGACTGGAGACAACTATTTCGCTGGCTGCGGTAAGGTCCCGAGAAAGGCTACCTGCAGTACTCCGTGGCTGTCTGCGGGCACTGATGGTGAGATATCGGTCTTTTTGTGGTGTTGTACACTGTGGACGTCCCGTACTGTAGCGTGGACACGTTTCCTGTCTGCTGGAATCGTTGCCATAATCTTGGGATAACACTTCGTGGCACAAGGAGGGCCCGTGCTACGACCTGCTGTGTTTGACCAGCCTCCAGTCGGCCTGGTATTCTACCCCTCATAACATCATCAACATGTGTTCTTTGAGCCATTTTCAACACACAGTCACGATTAACACGTCTGGAAACGTCTGCACACTTACTCGCTGCTCCGTACTCTGACATGCACCAACACACCTCTGCGTATGTGGACTGCTGCCAGCGCCACCATGCGACGGCCGCAGGTCAGATGCACCGCATGGTCATACCCAGAGGTGATTTAAATCCGCATACCGCCCACCAGAGCGTTGTTTCACCATGTATCAGCATTATCCTTAATTTATGAGCATGAGTGAGTGTCGTCTGTACGTGAGTCTGTTCGATGGTCAAACGACGGTATGTTTGTGCGATTGTCCTGCGTGAATTATTTCTTAAACGCGAAATTTAAATTTTCAGCCTTCGCTTTGCTATCTTGAACTGCCACACCAGACAGGTCAACGAGTGACTAAATGGAAGCCTTAGATCCACTTAGCGATTTTAGATAGGACATGACTTGTGGACAAAGATTAGCGCCCGCATCTCGTGGTCGTGCGGTAGCGTTCTCGCTTCCCACGCCCGGGTTCCCGGGTTCGATTCCCGGCGGGGTCAGGGATTTTCTCTGCCTCGTGATGGCTGGGTGTTGTGTGATGTCCTTAGGTTAGTTAGGTTTAAGTAGTTCTAAGTTCTAGGGGACTGATGAACATAGATGTTAAGTCCCATTGTGCTCAGAGCCATTTGAACCATTTTGAACAAAGATTAGCGGTTCCCCGAAGGCATTGCTGCAGGTGGTGAAGAACGTTCTTATCGGGCTGGAGCCTTTGAGGATACTGTGCAGCGTACGCAAGAACAACAGCAGCAACAGCTTGGTTGTCGGATGGACGCAGCACCAAAAGCATATCGTTTGCGTATTCTATCAGGAAGCTTCTCTACATGAACTTGACACGGACAGTTATGTTTGTGCACCGCAGTTTTACTGTGCGAGGTGGCGCAGTGGTTAGCTCACTGGACTCTCATTCGGGAGGACGACGGTTCAAACCCGCGTCCGGCCATCCTGGTTGGTTGGTTGTTTGGGGAAGGAGACCAGACAGCGTGGTCATCGGTCTCATCGGATTAGGGAAGGATGGGGAAGGAAGTCGGCCGTGCCCTTTCAGAGGAACCATCCCGGCATTTGCCTGGAGTGATTTAGGGAAATCACGGAAAACCTAAAGCAGGATGGCCGGACGCGGGACTGAACCGTCGTCCTTCCGAATGCGAGTCCAGTGTCTAACCACTGCGCCACCTCGCTCGGTCCGGCCATCCTGATTTAGGTTTTCCGTCATTTCCCTAAATCGGTTCAGACAAATGCTGTGATGGTTCCTTTGAAAGGGCGCGGCAGACTTCCTTCAACGTCCTTCCCCAATCCGATGGCCCCAATGACGTCGATGTTTGGTCCCCTCCACCGAACCAACCAACCAACCAGTCATGCAGTTTAATGGATCCCACTTTCTTATGACAGGCTGCTGCCATGTGACAAAATTGTGTGCTGCTTATAAATGACAAGAAGTAGGGAACAGACGTCTAAAAAAAAAATTTAAAAGGCGTGGAACCTCATGGGGATTCTGACCATAGCTCCATGACGGATGTTGGTTTCATGTTCCAGCAGTCTACTCAGTGATATGCGACGGCTGGTGCCGTAATTGGGTGTTTAGAGTAATATCCCATGTGCTTTTTAAATACGAATACAAATTAAGTACTTTATGAATTCGACGACCATTTATGAAGCTAACTTCCTACAACTTCCCTCACGATTAGGCGACCCTTATTTAACAAAAAATGGCTCTGAGCACTATGGGACTTAACATCTATGGTCATCAGTCCCCTAGAACTTAGAACTACTTAAATCTAACTAACCTAAGGACATCACACAACACCCAGTCATCACGAGGCAGAGAAAATCCCTGACCCCGCCGGGAATCGAACTCGGGAACCCGGGCGCGGGAAGCGAAAACGCTACCTCACGACCACGAGCTGCGGACCCTTATTTAACAAATATTCGTTCCAGTCACATCAATGCGAGCACCGCCTATGATCAACGTCAACGTGAAATAACCACTAACAGGCGGCACGTGGCAGGTGGCAGCACTAGCAGTGGAGGGTGTATAAAGAGTGCCAGGGAGAAGAGAAAAATATTGCAATCGTTGTAATGCGGAAACGAAGCGATTTATATGATGTCCAAAAGGGCAAGAGCAGTGGCTTTCAGGCCAAGAGTGGAAGCATTTCTGAAACGCCGTGCCACGATGATTAAAGTACGCCATGCATGGCAAAAAGCTTGTTATCAAAAAGGTATGTTATCCAAAATTGAACATGGTGTAACTGTGGTACAACATGGGTCATAGACTACAGGGGTGAATGACTGCTGCAGAGATGCATACGAGTGCATCGATGTGTAACTGTTGAGCAACTGACACCCCAGATAAACAAGGAGATCACCAAAATGTCTTCTCAACAACCGTTCAGCGAATGTTGCTGCATATGGGCCTCCGCAACAGGTGCCTGGATCATGCACACATGCTGACTGCTGTTCATCTGTGACAAAGGCTGGAGTTTGTATATCAGTGCTGCAAATGGACATCCACTGACTGACAACAGGTGGTCTTTTCAGACGAATCAAGTTTTATGCTCCATCGGGCAAAAAGACCATTGGCATGTATGATGTGAAACATTTAAAAACAAACACCCTGCCAGTGATGTGGTCTGGGGAATGATTTTGTGGCATTTACAGCGTGATCTTGTCGTTTTGGAAAGCGCAACAGATCAACATAAGTGTGCGTCTACATTTGGGGAGCAGATCCACCCCAACATGCAGTTTGTTTTTCCTCAGCACGATGGTATCTACCAGTAGGGCAATGCAACGTGCGACACAGCTTCTAGTGTACATACGTTGTGCAACGAGCGCCAGGATGAGTTTAAGTACTTTCCTCGCCACCACACTCCCTGGATTTAAACTCAATCGAGAATCTGTGGGACCACCTCGATCAGGCTGTTCGCACCATAGATCCTCACACACGAAACTTTGCACAGCTGGTCATGCCACTGGAGTCAGCACAGCTCCACATCCCAGTCAGTACCTTTCAGAACCTTGTTGACTCTCCTCTTGCACATCTCACAGCAGTCTGAACTGTAAAAGCTGGTTATTCAGGCTTTTGACAGGCGGTCATATTAAAGTAAGTGCACAGTGTATAATAAGGAGTACGCTAAGGTGATGTGTCAGTATGACGGGGTATCCATTGTGTTCAGTTGCCAAATTATTTATGGAACGTCCCATAGCATGTAAAGGTCATTATTGTGGTGGCGAGTGCGTAGCAGTTGCACCATTTTATTTCAGAGCTCAAACCAGTAACTAATGCAGATCCGTTTCACAGTACTTTGCAACCAGGTCTTATTAAACTTACAGTTTGGTAGTATTCACACCTATCAACACCTGATTTCTTTGGAATTTCAGTTATTAGTTCGAGTCTGAGCTTATTTTGCACGTAGATTCAGATGCGCTACGCGATGAGACAGTGTTGCCAGCTCCTTGTTTTCATACATGTGTTTTCAAACGACACCCGATCTGATTTTGCTAGATAAACTTTTGCCTTTAATCTGGATAAGGAGTCGAATGCCGATCTCCTAGTACGGTATTTTTCCTTCACACTGTTTAAATACGCACTGTGTAGTAACTTCGATAGTAGTAGATAAGATTTTTCCATTTTATAAACGGTTGCCTTAATTATTGAATTAGTTTGTTCTTTTAATTTCTAGCGTACAGTCAGACTTTAATTATGGCTGTAATATGGAGAGCCTTGATTGCGTTACGACCAGAGAGAACTGTTTTGCTGTATTTACGCCGAGACATGTCCGCTCTCTGGTGCTGTTGAAAAGGCTCTTTGTGTGGAGAATAACGCGCAGCGCTGAAGGCCCCGCGTGCTGTTATTTCCAGAGAGCAGTACAATAGCCAGCCCAGCACGGTGCCTGCGTGCTCTGTTCGCACAGTTCAATGCCGAGCCAGCGACGACACCTGTTGCTGTTCGAAAGTCCAAGTGCTTCTTGTCGACCAGAAAGGTGCGGAGCGCAGCTGTCATAGTTCAGTACTGGCACATACTCTTTTTGGTCTTCTTCTTTGAGCACCAGTACTACAGCCGTGTCTGCACCATCCACCACCTGCTTTTGAGATTCGTATTCAGTTCCCGAGTTGGCTCTACACATCCACTTGCGAAGCTCAGTGGCCCGCATCTCTGACTGACCTGGGTCAGATTCCCGATACTGCCAGGGATTTTTTCTTGGTTGGAGGAATGGAACGCAGTGCGCTCAGTCTCGTAATGCCAGCTAACTGAGAAGCAGCGGCTCCTAGGTCTGGGAAGCCGACAGCGACCGAGAGAGCGAGGTACTGACCACCAGCATAAAGCTCTGTATAAAGGAAAGTTATTTCTTTTTTGGTCATCAGTCTACTGACTGGTTTGATGCGGCCCGCCACGAATTCCTTTCCTGTGCTAACCTCTTCATCTCAGAGTAGCACTTGCAACCTACGTCCTCAATTATTTGCTTGACGTATTCCAATCTCTGTCTTCCTCTACAGTTTTTGCCCTCTACAGCTCCCTCTAGTACCATGGAAGTCATTCCCTCATGTCTTAGCAGATGTCCTATCATCCTGTCCCTTCTCCTTATCAGTGTTTTCCACATATTCCTTTCCTCTCCGATTCTGTGTAGAACCTCCTCATTCCTTACCTTCAGTCCACCTAATTTTCAACATTCGTCTGTAGCACCAAATCTCAAATGCTTCGATTCTCTTCTGTTCCGGTTTTCCCACAGTCCATGTTTCACTACCATACAATGCTGTACTCCAGACGTACATCCTCAGAAATTTCTTCCTAAAATGCTGTACAATGCTGTACTCCAGACGTACATCCTCAGAAATTTCTTCCTCAAATTGAGGCCGGTATTTGATATTAGTAGACTTCTCTTGGCCAGAAATGCCTTTTTTGCCATAGCGAGTCTGCTTTTGATGTCCTCCTTGCTCCGTCCGTCACTGGTTATTTTACTGCCTAGGTAGCAGAATTCCTTAACTTCATTGACTTCGTGACCATCAATCCTGATGTTAAGTTTCTCGCTGTTCTCATTTCTACTACTTCTCATTACCTTCGTCTTTCTCTGATTTACTCTCAAACCATACTGTGTACTCATTAGACAGTTCATTCCGTTCAGCAGATCATTTAATTCTTCTTCACTTTCACTCAGGATAGCAATGTCATCAGCGAATCGTATCATTGATATCCTTTCACCTTGTATTTTAATTCCACTCCTGAACCTTTCTTTTATTTCCATCATTGCTTCCTCGACGTACAGATTGAAGAGGAGGGGCGAAAGGCTACAGCCGTGTCTTACACCCTTCTTAATACGAGCACTTCGTGCTTGATCGTCCACTCTTATTATTCCCTCTTGTTTGTTGTACATATTGTATATGACCCGTCACTCCCTATAGCTTACCCCTACTTTTTTCAGAATCTCGAACAGCTTGCACCATTTTATATTGTCGAACGCTTTTTCCAGGTCGACAAATCGTATGAATGTGTCTTGATTTTTCTTTAGCCTTGCTTCCATTACTAGCCGTAACGTCAGAATTGCGACTCTCGTCCCTTTACTTTTCATAAAGCCAAACTGATCGTCACCTAGCGCATTCTCAATTTTCTTTTCCATTCTTCTGTATATTATTCTTGTAAGCAGCTTCGATGCATGAGCTGTTAAGCTGATTGTGCGATAATTCTCACACTTGTCAGCTCTTGCCGTCTTCGGAATTGTGTGGATGATGCTTTTCCGAAAGTCAGATGGTATGTCGCCAGACTCATATATTCTACACACCAACGTGAATAGTCGTTTTGTTGCCACTTCCCCCAATGATTTTAGAAATTCTGATGGAATGTTATCTATCCCTTCTGCCTTATTTGACCGTAAGTCCTCCAAAGCTCTTTTAAATTCCGATTCTAATACTGGATCCCCTATCTCTTCTAAATCGACTCCTGTTTCTTCTTCTATCACATCAGACAAATCTTCACCCTCATAGAGGCTTTCAATGTATTCTTTCCACCTATCTGCTCTCTCCTCTGCATTTAACAGTGGAATTCCCGTTGCACTCGTAATGTTACCACCGTTGCTTTTAATGTCACCAAAGGTTGTTTTGACTTTCCTGTATGCTGAGTCTGTCCTTCCGACAATCATACCTTTTTCGATGTCTTCACATTTTTCCTGCAGCCATTTCGTCTTAGCTTCCCTGCACTTCCTATTTATTTCATTCCTCAGCGTCTTGTATTTCTGTATTCCTGATTTTCACGGAACATGTTTGTACTTCCTCCTTTCATCAATCAACTGTTACCCATGGTTTCTTCGCAGCTACCTTCTTTGTACCTATGTTTTTCTTCCCCACTTCTGTGATGGCCCTTTTTAGAGATGTCCATTCCTCTTCAACTGTACTGCCTACTGCGCTATTCCTTATTGCTGTATCTATAGCGTTAGAGAACTTCAAACGTATCTCGTCATTCCTTAGTACTTCCGTATCCCACTTCTTTGCGTATTGATTCTTCCTGACTAATGTCTTGAACTTCAGCCTACTCTTCATCACTACTATATTGTGTTCTGAGTCCATGTCTGCTCCTGAGTACGCCTTACAATCCAGTATCTGATTTCGGAATCTCTGTCTGACCATGATGTAATCTAATAGAAATCTTCCCGTATCTCCCGGCCTTTTCCAAGTATACCTCCTCCTCTTGTGATTCTTGAACAGGGTATTCGCCATTACTAGCTGAAACTTGTTACAGAACTCAATTAGTCTTTCTCCTCTTTCATTCCTTGTCCTAAGCCCATATGCTCCTGTAACCTTTTCTTCTACTCCTTCCCCTACAACTGCATTCCAGTCGCCCATGACTATTAGATTTTCGTCCCCCTTTACATACTGCATTACGCTTTCAATATCCTCATACACTTTCTCTATCTGTTCATCTTCAGCTTGCGACGTCGGCATGTATACCTGAACTATTGTTGTCGGTGTTGGTCTGCTGTCGATTCTGATTAGAACAACCCGGTCACTGAACTGTTCACAGTAACACACCCTCTGCCCTACCTTCCTATTCATAACGAATCCTACACCTGGTATACCATTTTCTGCTGCTGTTGATATTACCCGATACTCATCTGACCAGAAATCCTTGTCTTCCTTCCACTTCACTTCGCTAGATTGAGCCTTTGCATTTCCCTTTTCAGATTTTCTAGTTTCCCTACCACGTTCAAGCTTCCGACATTCCACGCCCCGACTCGTAGAACGTTATCCTTTCGTTGATTATTCAATCTTTTTCGAATGGTAACCTCCCCTTTGGCAGTCCCCTCCCGGAGTTCCGAATGGGGGACTATTCCGGAATCTTTTGCCAATGGAGAGATCATCATGACACTTCTTCAATTACAGGCCACATGTCCTGTGGATACACGTTACGTGTCTTTAATGCAGTGGTTTCCATTGCCTTCTGCATCCTCATGTCGTTGATCATTGCTGATTCTTCCGCCTTTAGGGGCAATTTCCCACCCGTAGGACAAGAGGGTGCCCTGAACCTCATCCGCTCCTCCGCCCTCTTTGACAAGGCCGTTGGCGGTATGAGGCTGGCTTCTTATGCCGGAAGTCTTCGGCCGCCAATGCTGATTATTTATCAAAATTTATGCAGTGGCGGGGATCGAACCCGGGACCGAAGACGTTTAGATTATGTATCAAAGACGCTACCCCTAGACCACGGCCATCCTATTCCCCTGCGTTTGCCGCCGTCCGCAGTTCAGGATTCGCTAGGATCGCGTCATGTGACATTAGCAGCCATTGTGGACCCAAGCGTTACGTGTGAAGAAAAGGAAGTGTTGTGTATTTTCGAAGTTTTCAGTAGAATAACGCCTCAATGCTGTGCTTCTGGCTGTTCGTTTGAAGGCGAAAAGGGAGGAAAACTGTACAGAATTCCTTTCGAAGGGAGAGATGCAACAAAAAGGAGAATATGTCTGATACTGAAGAATAATCAGCAGAGCCAATTGGAAGTCCATTCGGTTAATTTTATTCATATCTGGCCTTTTGTTTATGTCTCCCTTTTACATTTCTGTTATTTAGTTTCTAATCCATCGAAAAAAAGTCAGAAGAGCTAATATGATGGTTTAATGGTAATTTAATTGCAAAACAGAAATCTTAGAGATAAAACTGCCACTGTTAGCACATGAAACGAAAAGTAGTGAGTGGTACGGTACAAATTTATCATTACTGGTAAAAAATTTGACCTAATTGACTGTACAGTACGGTTTAAACTTATATTTAGGATGCTCACAGTAATAAATTGTACTTTGTTCCACACAATGTAATGTACAAAAAGAAAATGCACTATGCAAGCACCGAACGTACGATCTCTCAATCGACAGCCATTAACGTTACCAGGTGGCTATTATTACTGTTGCAACCTGCACGCTAACCTAGTGTACGGTAAGACAAATACAGTTGTTACTGTTTCCTATAGCCTATTTGTGAACGTAGGCCTAGTTTTATTCTAACACATTTTAAAAATATCTTATTCTCTTGTATTTTAGTAATCATTCTCCTAATGTCACAGAACAATTTGCAGACAAGACTTTGTGGGATACATCTGAGAAAAAGATAAAGCATGCGCAATCATAAAGGAACGTTTATCAGTTCTATACCACGCATATATATATATATATATATATATATATATATATATATATATATATATATCCAATGCTTTATTTAGTATAACAAAAGAGACATTGGGAGAATTTTCGTAGTACCGTGCAGCAGGAACAAGAAGTAAGTCGATATAGAGCTTTAAATTAGCGATGGATTATTCCTTGCACTTGCCAAGTAATATTGGTTCCCTTTTGTCCTACTGGCTATTGGATACGACCAATTTAACGCTAATTACGAAAACAGGTGCTCAAACTCGATACCGCAACAAGAACTGCGAAATCTGCTTTCGCCATTAATAAAAGATAGCAGGGAAGAAAATGTTTCATGCTCGACACAACAAATGCTTTTCGACTGATTTAGTTTAAATTTGTTGAGATTTTTTGTTGCTAAATATCCGACATGTTCCGTTTGAAGCCACTGACCAGTTTCAGCTGTGCATTAGACTGCTGAGTGAACTTTTTAATATACAGGACTAAATATGCTGCAGAAGTCAATGTATCACCAGCGGCGCAGTGGGCCCAAAATGGTGGCCACTGGCAAGTTGGCCGTACTTTCCCTATACAGAGCTTTACACCAGGCCCTCCGCACCGCGACGGAATGACGTCATTGTCAGAGGATGACTTGGCGGTCGGTCGGCACCCATTGGCGAGCCAGGGCCAGAAGACGAAGCTTTAGGTACTATTTAGCTTCACAAGACTGTTGCAGACAACGCTCCTGTGTACCTAGGTCTACAATTGTACTACGAAAGTCACTGTACAACAAGTGCTGGAGTCCATTTCGTACAGATAATACCGAAACGAGTCAGGAAAAATTAATACTCTCGCATATCTCACTCTCACGGTCCCTGTGTAACATAAATGACGTTGCCAACAGAATTGACAGTTTTCCTTGATTATCGGTACTCTACATTTAGCCGTGTGAGGTTCGCGAGAAAAATGCACCTTTCCTCCAAATATTCCAGTTTCAAATGAACACACTGTATTGTTGTTTATGTAATTACGACCGAGGTTTCGGCCTCTTATATCATTTTCAAGTGGTTGAGTTTATGTCGTTAACATATATTGCTGGACACCAAGCTCAAAAGTCGCCATAAAATTAGGAAAAATTTTCGCTCCTCGCGAAATGCCAAATGTAAATCATCTTGTAAAAAGACCAGTAAATAATAATG
This sequence comes from Schistocerca nitens, assembly GCF_023898315.1. Taxonomy (NCBI): domain Eukaryota; kingdom Metazoa; phylum Arthropoda; class Insecta; order Orthoptera; family Acrididae; genus Schistocerca; species Schistocerca nitens. The sequence continues at coordinate 871,752,386 of NC_064617.1, forward strand.
GGAGCACGTCATATTCAACATTGAAATCAGAAAATAATAGAGCACGTCATATTTAATATTCAAATCAGTAAATAATAGTGGTCTAACGCACGGCTTTCCGGGTGGGAAGGAGCGCCTGGTCCCCGGCACGAATCCGCCCGGCGAATTTGCGTCGAGGTCCGGTGAACCGGCCAGTCTGTGGATGGTTTTTAGGCGGGTTTCCATCTGCCTTGCTGAATGCGGGCTGGTTCCCCTTATCCCGCCTCAGTTACACTATGTCGGCGATTGCTGCGCAAACAAGTTCTCCACGTACGCGTACATTACGATTACTCTACCACGCACACATAGGGGTTACACTCGTCTGGTGTGAGACGTTCCCTGGGGGCGGGGGGGGGGGGGGTCCACCGGGGACAGAACCGCACAATAACCCTGGGGCGGCGGAGGGGTGAAGGGGACTGCGGTGGTCGTCGAGGGGTTGTGGACCACTGCGGCTGCGGCGGGGACGGAGCCTCTCCGTCGTTTCTAGGTCCTCGGATAACATACAATACAATACAAATAATAGTGGGAGCATGTCATATTTAATATTTATTATTTACTGATCTTTTTACAAAATGATGATTCTACATCTGGCATTTCGTAGGGAGCAAAATTTTTTCCTAATTTTATGGCCAATTTTGAGCTTGATGTCCTGCAATATACGTTAATGACATAAACTGAATCACTTGAAAATAGCCGGCCGGAGTGACCGAGCGGCTCTAGGCGCTACAGTCTGGAGCCGCGCGACCGCTACGGTCGCAGGTTCGAATCCTGCCTCGGGCATGGATGTGCGTGATGTCCTTAGGTTAGTTAGGTTTAAGTAGTTCTAAGTTCTAGGGGACTGATGACCACTGCAGTTAAGTCCCATAGTGCTCAGAGCCCTTTGAACCATTTTTGAACTTGAAAATAGCACAAAAGGCCGAAACCTGGGTCGTAACTAAATAAACAACAATACAGTCAAATGACAGCGTGTTCTTTTAAAAATCGCTGTATGACTGTTGCTCAGCGACATCAAAAACTGTATACTGATTTCAGTACTCCGAACACCTCTGTTACGATCTCTGAATTTGTTTCACAAACTATCTGATCAAAAGCATCCAGACACAGATACTTAATACGGAACTGACGACTAGATGTCACTAGACGCGGAGTCGCCAGTATAAAAAGAGGGGGGGGGGGGGGATATAGTGGTGTCGGTTGAGAAGCAGTAACAGCGAAGCAGGTGCTTTAAGATATCTCAGTGACTTCTAACATGGAGCACTCGCCAGATGTCACCTGAGTAAGAATTACATCAGAGACATCTCAACGCTTCTAAAGCTGCCGAATTCGAGTGTTGCTGATAGGACTGTGAAGTGGAAAGGCGAAGAAACAGCCATAGCTAACCGAGACCAGGCATATTTCACGTTAGGGCTGTTGACATTTTTAAATATATCGAGAACCCGATATATCGATATTTTAAAGCATCGTTAGCATCTCTCGATAAGTCGAGAGAAATTATCGGCATTTCGACGTGAATGATATGGATGTTCCGGCCCACAAAAATATCGGCTTTACATTGTAAATACACTGCTGGTTTTAGACCTGTATATTTAAGTATCGATCTATTATTAGACATTGTGTACATCAACAAACTAGTGTCTTGCCTATCCCCCTTACAGCAAGAACTGAAAGGAAACCGATGCACGTTCACGCTTGGCGAAAACCGCTTCGCTACCATGATAACCGGATGTAAGTGGCACAATAAAAGGTCTACATCTACATCTACATTTATACTCCGCAAGCCACCCAACGGTGTGTGGCGGAGGGCACTTTAGGAGCCACTGTCATTACCTCCCTTTCCTGTTCCACTCGCGTATGGTTCGTGGGAAGAACGACTGCCGAAAAGCCTCCGTGCGCGCTCGAATCTCTCTAATTTTACATTCGTGATCTCCTCGGGAGGTGTAAGTAGGGGGAAGTAATATATTCGATACCTGATCCAGAAACGCACCCTCTCGAAACCTGGACAGCAAGCTGCACCGCGATGCAGAGCGCCCCTCTTGAAGAGTCTGCCACTTGAGTTTGCTAAACATCTGCGTAACGCTATCACGCTTACCAAATACCCCTATGTCGAAACGCGCTGCTCTTCTTTGGATCTTCTCTATCTCCTCTGTCAACCCGACCTGGTACGGATCCCACACTGATGAGCAATACTCAAGTATAGGCCGAAAGAGCCTTTTGTAAGCCACCTCCTCTGCGATGGACTGTCGTTCGGTTTCGTCACGTATCGAATTTGTCCGGAACACTTCATGTCGACTTTCCTGTTTTCTCTCTCTCTCTCTCTCAACGCCAGCGACGTAGCAGTTGTGGTGTCAAAACTGCATGGTCAAGTTAAACGTAGCATTCTCTGTTGGTAGCGCCGAGCGCCGATTACATCGGCATTTCACCTCACACGTCGCCGCCCACTGCAAAGATTGTTTCGATTTTTGTTCATAATTTTCAGCAACTGTTTTAGAAGAATGCTGATATGAAGAAACAGCACATTATTTGCGTTAAAAGTTGTTTTTTAACGCAACTGGTGTGCTATTTCTTCACTTCGGAAATATTATTCCATTCACATCGTCACCCCCCCCCCCCCGGTGAAATGCTTGATTCACACAGTCAAAGAGAAAGTGCGGACTTGTTGAAAGCTCAAAAAGCAGTAAGAGTCCTTCACACAGTGAAAGTGAAATATTACATTCTATTACGGTTTCAAAAGAACAACTTCAGATACGTCCCGAAAGTTGTGAAAAAAATATGAAATAAAAATATCGGCTTTTGATGAGAATGAAGTCTTTCGCGACGGAATTGATATGTAAAACATTCTCGGTTTTTCTGCGGCGTCAGTTCGGCATAAAATCTCGAGCTTTTTACGATTGCCTCCATCGTCATTGTCGGGAGCAACTGACTCAGTTCTTAACGCGGCAAAAAAAACCGGGAATGTCTTACATATCGGCATTCGATATTGCTATTTTGATATCGATATATCGTTGGGGAAAATATTGGAAAAAAGTCGATGTATCGATATTTTCAAAACTCAAATGGCTCTGAGCTCTATGGGACTTAACTGCTGAGGTCATCAGTCCCCTAGAACATAGAATTACTTAAACCTAACTAACCTAAGGACATCACACGTCCATGCCCGAGGCAGGATTCGAACCTGCGACCGTAGCGGTCGCGCGGTTCGAGACTGTAGCGCCTAGAACCGCTCGGCCACCCCGGCCGGCATCGCTATTTTATCAACAGCCCTACATTAAGTACTGATGGACAGGAACCGTCGACTATTGCAGAGGGTTGTTGTAAAAAATCGCATGATATCAGCAGAAGAAATCTCTCGTGAGTTGCAAAGTGCTACCAGCAATCAAGATAGCACAATGAATGTGGGTAGAGACTCAAAAACAATGTAGTAGAATGGTCGAGGAGCTCCTCACAAGCCACATATTTCTTTAGCCAAGTGGCACTTGAGGTGGCGGAAACAGCAATGTCACTGGACACTGGATGACTGCAAACGAGTGATTCGCGGTGACGACTCAAGATCTGGTAACGCGATGGAAGAACAGGAAAACAGGGAGTGCAGCCGGTACTCCAGTAGCGGCTGAGTAGCGCTGACGCATGGCGGTAGCAGGAAGCGCGTGCCAGGGCTATGCTGTCGCTGCTATAGTACCGGCTAATCTTCCTGCTTTACTGTCGCCGTTAAAACGAAGGTAACACTAGACCAATCTGGGACCGCTCCATCGAATGGGTACGTAAAATGTCGCCTTAAAAATCATTTGATTAGGAACAGGAAGCAAATTAACTTTTTCCATCGAAACTGGGGGTCGCGTGTAAAACGGTATGAGTAGTGTTTCTTTGGGCTGACCCCAGTTACACGCCGTAAATACGAAATCACGAATACCTAACGAAACACCGCAGAAAACCCTCAGGAGTGGCACCGTGTCTAGGCGCTATAGTCTGGAACCGCGAGACCGCTACAGTCGCAGGTTCGAATCCTACCTCGGGCATGGATGTGTGTGATGTCCTTAGGTTAGTTAGGTTTAAGTAGTTCTATGTTCTAGGGGACTGATGACCTCAGAACCTAAGTCCCATAGTGCTCAGAGCCATTTGAATTTTTTTTTTTTTTTGCACCGTGTCCGAGGCTTGTTTTTTTAAGTAAGTACCGTTTTGAAATTAAAAAAAGACGTGCTAAGATATCTCAATTTTATTTTTTCATGGAAGCCTGTATCTTAATCTACTTTCCTACATAATTTCCGTCAATATTGAGGCATTTTTCATGACGTTGTACCAGTTTTTGAATACCATCCTCATACAAGTCTGCCGCCTGACTTGTTAACCACTGCATCACCACTGTTTTGACTTCGTCATCGTCTTGAAGACGCTGGCCGCCCAGGTTCTTTTCAAGTGCAGGAACAGATGGTAGTAACTGGGCGCAAGATAGGGGCTGTACGGAGGATGATCTAGATTTTCCTATCGAAAAGATGTGATGAGATCTTTGGTCTGATTCGCCACATGCGGACGGGCATTGTCTTGCACCAAAACGATGCCCTTGCTCAACTTCCATGGACTGTTGCTTTGATTCTAGTGTGACGTAGGCCACCCATGTTTCATCGCCCGTGACGATTTGGCTTAAGAAATCAACAGCGTCGTTGTGGTACCACTCAAGGAAGTCAATGCCCTGTCTAAACGTTTGGTTTTGTGCACATCCGTCAACATTTTCGATACCCAACGTGCGCACAATTTTCGGTAATTCAAGTGCTCGGTCACAATGCCATACAAAACATTACGAGAAACATTAGGAAAGTCATCCCGCAAGGGGGAAATCGTAAAGCGTCTGTTTTCTCTCACTTTATGGTCCACTTCCTGCACCAAACTTTCATTAACGACCGAAGGACGCCCTCTCCGATGTTCATCAAAAATGGCTCTGAGCACTATGGGACTCAACTGCTGAGGTCATTAGTCCCCTAGAACTTAGAACTAGTTAAACCTAATTAACCTAAGGACATCACAAACATCCATGCCCGAGGCAGGATTCGAACCTGCGACCGTAGCGGTCTTGCGGTTCCAGACTGCAGCGCCTTTAACCGCACGGCCACTTCGGCCGGCCGATGTTCATCATGCACATTTGTGCGGCCATCTTCAAATGCTCTCACCCACTTTCTTACCATTCCATCACTCATAATGTTTTCTCCGTAATCTGCACAGATCTCACGATGAATATCGATCGCTTTTAGGCCTTTAGCACTAAGAAATCTTATAACAGCCCATACTTCACAGTCAGTGGGACTCACGATTATCGGAGGCATCTTAAACACTCAGTACACAACGTAAACAAGGAAGAATCAGACTGTAATGGCGTCAGTGCGTAGATTAAGGTGCAGCCTTTCATGTAAAAATAAAATTATTGAGATATCTTAGCACGTATTTTTCTAATTTAAAAAAGGCACTTACTTAAAAAATACGCCTCGTATAATCTGCTGACTGCCAACGACCAAAGTTAGTGCAGGAATAGCAGGAGTGGAGTACGGAGATAAATACCGGAAAAACACGCTGTAAGGTCGTAGAAGAGCAAAGGGTTGACTTCCAAATGGTGAAGGGAATTATTAAAAATACTACGCGGATAAGTTACACTGGCAGTAGAAGGAAGGGGTACTCAAGGTGCACGGAATGAAATGAGGAAAGTAAAGGTCGTAACTATGAAACTGCATCCAGTATTATGGAATGAGAGCATCTGAAATGCTACAGAGAAGACACTGTGAAAGAGTTTTGTGAAAAGGAACTGTTACGTGGATTACATTCGATGAGATTAGATTCAGTTTTTGTTCTATAGAACACAGAGGAGATTACTGTTATCCGCTGCCTGGGAACGAGCCTTTCGCACGCGGCGAAGCTGACTGCTCGGTCGCGAACTACTGTCGTGAGTGTCTGTGCACAGTGGTTGACGGTTGGTTAAACTACGACTGCGTGACATGTATTTGACGTTCATGCTTCATCACAGACCGTGGAGATCGGAGGTGTAAACCAGAATAGGCAGCGATACGGACAGGTCTGATGACAGAATTCACTGCTGACGCAGGAAAACGTTTTTCGGAGCACACCGTTCAACGTATAATATTGAACGAGGGTAACAGGCGACCCCTAAGTGTTCACATGTCGATCCAACGACATCGACAGTTACGACTGCAGAGGACTCGGGATTGTCGAGACTACACTCATGCTCATAAATTAAGGATAATTGTAGAATGTGGTGCCACACAACGTGGCACTATACAAAACTGGCGCTAATAGCATAGGCACATAGGGAACACACACGACACAGATCTGTAAGTTCACGGTATTGGTGATAAGTTGAGAAAACCATCCCGAAACACATGTACTACAAAACGCCACTGTTTCCTGCGCATGTACCCCGACATCAATATGGTATATGGTCACCATGCACACGTACACAGGCCGCACAACGGGTTGGCATACTCTGGATCAGTTGGTCGAGCAGCTTCTGGTGTACAGCCTCCCATTCTTGCACCAGTGCCTGTCGGAGCTCCTGAAGTATCGTAGGGGTTTGAAGACGTGCAGCGATACGTCGACGGAGAGCATCCCAGACGTGCTCGATGGGATTTAGGTCTGGAGAACAGGCAGGCCACTCCATTCGCCTGATATCTTCTCTTTCAAGGTACTCCTCCACGATGGCAGCTCAGTGGGGCCGTGCGTTATCATCCATCAGGAGGAAGGTGGGACCTACTGCACCACTGAAAAGGCGGACATACTGGTGCAAAATGACGTCCCGATACACCTGACCTATTACAGTTCCTCTGTCAAAGACATGCAGGGGTGTACGTGCACCAGTCATAATCCCACCCCAAACCATCAAACCACGACCTCCGTACAGGTCCCTTTCAAGGACATTAAGGGGTTTGTATCTGGTTCCTGGTTCACGCCTGATGAAAACCCGGCGAGAATCACTGTTCAGGCTATACCTGGACTGTCCGTGAACATAACCTGGGACCACTGTTCCAATGACTATTTACTGTGTTCTTGACACCAGGCTTTACGGGCTCTCCTTTGACCAGGAGTCAATGGAATGCACCTTGCAGGTCTCCGTGCTAATAAACCATGTCCGTTCAGTCATCTGTAGACTGTGTGTCTGTTCCAGTGGCTGCGGTAAGGTCGCCAGCAAGGCTGCCTACAGTACTTCGTGGCCGTCTGCGGGCTCTGATGGTGAGACATCGGTCTTCTTGTGGTGTTGTACACTGTGGACGTCCCGCACTGTAGTGCCTGGACACGTTTCCTGTCTTCTGGAATCGTTGCCATAATCTTGAGATCACACTTTGTTGCACACGGAGGGCCCATGCTACGATCTGCTGTGTTTGAAAAAAAATGATTCAAATGGCTCTGAGCTCTATGCGACTTAACTTCTGAGGTTATCAGTCGCCTAGAGCTTAGAACTAATTAGACCTAATTAGCCTAAGGACATCACACACATCCATGCCCGAGGCAGGATTCGAGCCTGCGACCGTAGCGGTCGCTCGGCTCCAGACTGTAGCGCCCAGAACCGCACGACTACTCCGGCCGGCTGCTGTGTTTGACCAGCCTCCAGGCGCCCTAGTATTCTACCCCACATAATGTGATCAATATGTGTTATTCGAGCCATTTTCAACACACAGTCACCATTAGCACGTTTGAAAACGTCTGCACACTTACTCGCTGCACCGTACTCTGACATGCACCAACACACCTCTGCGTATGTGGACTGCTGCCAGTGCCACCGTGCGACGACCGCAGCTCAAATGAACCGCATGGTCATACCCAGAGGTGATTTAAACCCGCAAACCGCCCACCAGAGCGTTCTTTCACCATGTATCAGCATTGTCCTTAATTTATGAGCATGATTGTGGTTATGTATCTAGGAAATGCGTCACCTTATAGCATGAATCACATATCTTATTACACTAGGTCTATGGTCGGGTCTGGATACGCTGTCATCCAGATGTACGTCTGCTCGTAACGTGCACCGCACCACGAGCACGGGCCAGTGAGTGGAACATTATGCTACAGCGGACATTTAGATCGGCTTCTGTGAGAACTATTGTAGCAACTGAGGGCACCCTGGCAGCTGTGGACTAAGTGATCATTACTGAACACCACTTACATCCCTATATTCAGTGAATTTTCCTGCAGGATAACTGTCCTCATCACAAGCCCAGAATCGTGCAACAGTGGTTCCAGAAGTGTGATAGTGAACTCACGTTGATGTTTTCCACAGCAATCTCTCCTGTTCTGAACACGATGGAACACATCTATGACGTCATCGGACGGCAGCTCCGCGCCCACGAACCATTGGCCCTTAATTTACAGGAATTACGCGACCTGTGCGTAGACACCTCATGTCACACTCAACCGGAAACTTACCAACAGCTTGTCGGATCAACAATCGCTGCTATACTGCGTTCCAGAGATGGACTAACACGCTGTCACCATAGTGTTTTGGCTCATCCACAGAGAATATGCTCTATGGTCCTGGAACAGGCGAACGTCACCAATTTTTCTCTGTTGTTCTTATCATGTCTTGTCGAATACTTTTGTACACGGGAGTGACCTGTACTCCTCTAGACTCACAAATGACCATTCTCTCTACAACAAATTTTGGATAAATGTGGTCCAGAAAATAATAAATCCACAGCGTATTCAGCTTAAAATCTAACAGGAATTCCGTCAGTGCCTTATGTCTTGTCCGCTGTGATTAGTCATAACTAGAGACGGGACTATATGCGTTTGTATATTGCGTATTTGGCTCCTTTTCACCAGTTATTGCATATTTTAACTAAGAACTAGTGACGATGCATATTTTCGCTCTATGTTTAGCCGCGCGGGATTAGCCGAGCGGTCTCGGGCGCAGCAGTCGTGGACTGGGCGGCTGATCCCGGCGGGCATGGGTGTGTGTGTTTGTCCTTAGGATAATTTAGGTTAAGTAGTGTGTAAGCTTAGGGACTGATGACCTTAGCAGTTAAGTCCCGTAAGGTTTCACACACATTTGAACTCGCTCTGTGTTTACAATATTTTAAACATTTAGACGAGATGTCGCTAGCTCGATCTAGTTTTGATGTCTCACCGCGCCCTAGGACTGCGCGCAATCGCTAAGCGAGAGGCCATTGCCTAGCGAAATCATTGCAGAGGAGGAACAAGACCAGCCAGAGAGTCAATTCTCCTGCGCCCGTGCCCCCGGGTGATCCCCTCCGCTGTCATACCGTACGCGTCGGCAACAATTAAATTAAACTACGCAAGCTTTTAGTGGCACGTCCATTGTTTCAGATTAGCTTTCTATTTACTTGTACGCAGTTGAATGTGTTTACGACTTGTAGTACGTAACGTGGTGTACGCCATGTCTCCCGAAAAAAGAAACGGCGTTCCGTGGATAGCTGACCATCCTGGAACATTTACATATGAAGGAATTGTTTAATATTCTCGAGTTTGCGAGAAAACGTTTCGTGCAAAAAAAAAGTATCGAGTAGACCAGCATGACAAGACAAGTCTTTATATCGCAGCAATACAGAAGAAAGGACCACGACAACTTCTGACAACAGAAAGTTGGAGTATCAGAGGTTTGCCCAAATCTAACCAAAAACGTCGGTTTAACATGGATCTATGCGAAGCATTCATAGTAAGCAATATTCCTCTTCACAAACTTACAAACCCTATACTCAAAGGGTTTCTAAGCAAATATTGCTTAAATCAAAATATACCACATGGATCAACATTACGTAAAAATTATATACCGGCAATTTACGTAAATGTTCTGGAAGAAATACACAATGAACTCAATGACAGCAATATCTGGATTTCAGTTGATGAAACTACAGACACTTGTGACCGCTACATTCCAAATTTTATTGTGGGTGCTTTTTTTTTAAAAAAAAAAAAAAAAGAGCCTTCTTCTTCCTATTTAGCGGCCTGCAAAGAACTAGAAAAAGTGAATGATTCTACGATCGCCAGATTTGTGAATGAGGGTATTTGAAAAATATTTCCAGAATCTTCTACCGCTGAAAGGATGTTTGTGTTTATTTCAAATGCTGCTCCCTATATGGTCAAAGCATGAAAAGTACTCTGAGTATTTTATCCCAATTTAATTCATGTGCTTTGCTCGTGGAGTACCTCGTCTCGCTGAAGAACTACGTTCCACGTTTGTGAATGTAAATAAACTGATTTCATTCACAAAGAAAGTGTTTCCAAAGGCTCCTGCTCGCATCAAGACCTACAAAGAAAAACTACCAAATGTGCCTTTACCTCCCGAACCAGTGGTAACTCGTTGGGGTACATGGGTCGAAGCTGTGTTGTTTTACAATGAACATTTCGAGGCCGTTAGAGGGGTAGTAAACGATTTCGATAGTTCAGAGGCTTTGACAGTTTACCAGTGTAAGGATGCTTTTAATGATGCCGTTACTAAAAACACAGTGCTGTGATTAGCACAGATTTTTCCCATATACCTGCAAGTATCAAAAAGCTTGAAACTCAAGGTTTGGCGTTGAATGAATCTATTCAGCTAATGAATAAAATTATTCCAGTGAACTCCTCATTGCCGGAGGTATTCCCAATAAAACTTAAAGAAAAGTTTGAAAACATTTTAAACAATAACCCAGGCTTTGAACCCTTGTGCCAAATTGATTGTTTTATTAATGGGACGGGTGAAATTTTACCAGAAACAATAAGTGCCAACATTGCACCTAAATTTAAATACTTCCCAGTAACTCAGCTAATGTAGAACAGTGCTTTTCTGCTTATAAAAATGTTTCGAGTGATCGAAGACACAATCATGCGTACTACCGAACATCTGGAACAGTACTTGGTATTTATGTTTACAATAGTGGAAAAAAGTAAAATAAATTGTAAATCATGCTTTGGTCCAATATTATTAATTAAAAGTTAATGGTGCTTAAAAAAATTCGTGATTCTTGGTTGTTTTTCAAATAAAATATTACGGAGTTTTTGAGCATGCCACCCTCGTGCGATATATCTCAAAGTTGGTCCTGTAGATATCGACTGTTTCGCTGTGACTCACTCGCATCGCATCCGCTTGTTGCCGACAGCAATAGCAAAGAAGGAACAAATCTTGAAACACGGTATGCGTCCCCCTTCTGCAAATTTTTAGAAAATAATCCCAGAAAGGCCCCCTTCCTAACCTCTACCAGAAAGTATTCAGAAAATATCAGCGTTATAAATGTACCGATTTTGAGCGTAGCCGGCGCTCTTCCTCCTAATTGATATGCATGGGTTCGACATAATGCACGCAGTAACTACCATGTTTTTTTGTTATTTGATCTTGCATATTTCTACACTTTTCATGCATTTTCAAGCATTTTTCATGCATATTTTAAGGTTTTTGTGATGCATATAATCAGGTCTCTAGTGATAGCTGCTTTTCAGTAAGGACAATGCTATTTCAGTATCTTATTCGCGAGTGTGTGCGACGGTCGAGGACTGGCATGGTAGTACCCTCACGAAGAGAGAGTACAGATCTTGTCGTAGATATAAGTATATTCTGACACGTGACGACTGCCTAAGAACCTGAAATCGACTCGGTCTTGACTATGCCCATTTCTTGGGAGGTAATGCGCCACTGCAGTTCATAACAGCGTTAAGGAGACATGGCAGCACCTGCTGACCGGCTACCCGCCAAACAAACACAGCCACGCTAATACGCCAGCAGTTCACTCACGAGTGGCTCGCTAAAACCTCCGAGGCAAGACCGTCCCAAAAGAGAAATTAAAATACGCTATTGCTCAAAAGTTCTTGAACATCAGTGATTTCGAGGAAAAAAACGAAAATTGGAACCAGGAATGTTAGAAATACTCATAAGTCACTACTGAAATAACCTTTTCTTGAAGCTGAATACATGCAGTCAAATTTTACTCTCCTGAAAGTAGCCTTCTTTGGCTCTAATCATTGCTCTGCGTACGCGAGGCATTCTTGCTATCAGCTTCATCAGGATTTCCTCGGTGATATGCCGACATTCCTCTTGTAGTCTGGTCCAGAGGTGATGAACAATGGTAATAAAATGGTTCAAATGGCTCTGAGCACTATGGGACTTAACTTCTGAGGTCATCAGTCCCCTAGAACTTAGAACTACTTAAACCTAACTAACCTAAAGACATCACACACATCCATGCCCGAGGCAGGATTCGAACCTGCGACCGTAGCGGTCGCGCGGTTCCAGACTGTAGCGCCAGAACCGCTCGGCCACCAGCGGCCGGCAACAATGGTAATAGGCCTTGATGATACTGCTCTAGCCAAGTGACCACAAAGCAGTTCAGTGGATTATAGTCGGGGCATTCGGGTGGCCAGATCATATTTTTCAGTTCCTTCTTTATCTCTAAATTTGTCAAATACGCTTTACACAGTTTTGAAGTGTGTTTAGGGCTGTTATCTTGCTGTATAACGAATTCTTTGTCGATCAAACGTCTTCCACATGGCTTTGCATGCAATGGTTACCACCTTACCTCACTGTTCCGCTTATTTGCACGAGATCATCAGTCATACCGCCTCCAAAACATCCCCAGACCATGAGGGAACCGCGTCCATGCTTTAATGTGGAGATAAACAGTGGTGTAACATTCGTTCACCTGGCAACAGGCGAACAAATTTGCTTCGTTTTCTGCCAAAGACCTCAAATTTGGATTTGTCAATGAAAATTACCGCTGATTTACTATCATGTTGTCTCGCGTAGTGTTGCCTGTTCTTCCTAATAATAGCCGTCAGTAATGGTTCCTTAGCAGCCACAGGCCCATTAAGATTCACTGCCTGAAGACGTCTCTTACCGTACTTAACACTCACCGGCTTTCCCCTATTATGGTTGAGTTCTGCTGCTAAAACTGGCGCTGTTTTGAAGTGATCGCGTTTATGGTTGAAATGGCTCTGAGCACTATGGGACTTAACTTCTGAGGTCATCAGTCCCCTAGAACTTAGAACTACTTAAACCTAACTAACCTAAAGACATCACACACATCCATGCCCGAGGCAGGATTCGAACCTGCGACCGTAGCGGTCACGCGGTTCCAGACTGTAGCTCCTAGAACATTCATATTTTCAGAAATAATTTCGAATATTTTCTAAATGAATTTAAAATACATCCAAGTCTATGTTCCATCTCTGACGGGCCAGTTCAGTGTGGACCGACCGCCGTGTCGCCCTATGAAAATGGGGTCATTTGGATCCGTGATGTAGAGTAACGGAGCCAGCACACCGTTCTCCCGACCGCTGTCAGGCGCCACTACCAACTCAAGCAGCTCCTCTGTAGGCCTCATGAAGTGGCGTGACATCATTCCAGTCGTCCAACAAGGAAACATTCCTCACAGTACAGGGAATCGAACTCGAATCATCTCCATGGCAATATATGTACCGACTGGCCCTCCGAAATGTCGATAGGCACATTTTCTCTGGTGTTTCTGCACATATATTCACTATCGCTTCTTATGTGTAGCGGCAGTCAGCACAAAGAAATACTGCTCATCACGTATTTCATGACACACCCAGTTTCGACGCAAAGCGTCTGTTTGTTTCCCGTAGCAAACAAAATTATTTTTCAACCAGGATTTCATGTGCCCATTCAATAGAGCGGTCCCAGATTATTCTAGTGTGATATTGGTTTTATCTATATGTATTAACAGATACACTAAAATGCGAAGCGTAGCCAGTACTCCTGACATTACAATTCTTTTAGGGATAGCAATGGACTTGGAAGAGCAGTTGAATGGAATGGACAGCGTCTTGGATGGGGGATATAAGATGAATATCAACAAAACGAGGATAATGGAATGTAGTCGAATTAAATCAGCTGATGGTGAGGGAATTAGATTAGGAAATGAGACACTTAAAGTGTCAATCAGTCTCTGGACTGAAGACCACAACGACAACAGCCAGAACTCCAAAAGTGATAGTACCGAGCTGGCCATGCAGCAGCGCTTCTCAGTCACTGCTGGAATACTGGCCATTCTTTGCACTCTGGCTTCCAAAATTAAAGCATCAAAGGGAAGTTTTGCAAGTTTGCTGCTTGGGAAGCAAAGTAGGGAGGATATAAAATGTAGACTGGCAATGGCAAGAAAAGTGTTTCTGAAGAAGAGAACTTTGTCAACATTGAATATAGATTTAAGTGTCAGGAAGTACTTTCTGAAAGCATTTATGCGGAGTGAAGCCGTGTATGAAAGTGAAACATGGACGATAAGCAGTTTAGAAAAGAAAAGAACAGAAGCTTTTGAGATACGGTGCTACAGAAGACTGCTGAAGATTAGATATGCAGATCATGTAACTAATGAGGAGATACTGAATAGAATTGGGGAAAAGAAAAATTTGTAGTAGAACCTGACTAGAAGAAGGGTGGTTGGTGAGACACATTCTGACGCAACATGGGGTCACCAGTTTAGTACTGCAGGGAAGTGTGAGAGGTAAAAATCGTAGAGAGAGACCAAGACATGAATACATTAAGCACATAGAGACGGATGTAGGTTGCAGTAGTTATTCGAAGATGAAGAGGCTTGCGCAGGACACAGTAGCACGGAGAGCTGCATCAAACCAGTCTCTGGACTGAAGACCACAACAAAAACAGCCAGTACTCCAACATAATAGTACCGTCCAGGCCATGCAGCAACGCCTCTCAGTCGCTGCTGAAATACTGGCCATTCTTTGTACACTGGCGTCCAAAATTAAAGCAACAAAGGGAACTTTTGCAAGTTTGCGTTTATTTTATCACGAAACAGTATAACCAGTTGTCAGTAAAGTAGAAACGATGTAAAGAATACAGAACGTAATCAACCGCAACATGCATAACGGTAGACAAAAATGCTCTAAAATGCTCTTCTCTTTTTTTTTTTTTTTATTTAACGGATTTGCACATACATTGCGACAGCTGGTTAATGCGCTCAGTATGGGGTGTGACCACCTCTGGCTGCAGTACAGGCCTGACAACGACGGAAGATGCAGTGAATGATGTCATCAGTCCCACGTTGAGGCAATAACGCCCATTCTTCCTGCAGAGCTGCTCACAAATCTTGGAGACTGGTTGGTGGATGCTGACGTGATACAACCCGTCTCCCTAGCGCATCCCAGACATGATCTTTGGTATTCAAATGGGGAGAGCGAACAGGCCACGCCACGCGCAATATCTTCCGTTTTCAAGAAAACATCGAACACCCATGCTCCATGAGGTCTAGCACTGTCGTCCAGCTGGCCGGAATAGCCGAGCGGTTCTAGGCGCTTCAGTCTGGAACAGCGCGACCGTTACGGTCGCAGGTTCGAGTCCTGCCTCGGGTATGGATGTGTGTGATGTCCTTAGGTTGGTTAGGTTTCAGTAGCTCTAAGTTCTAGGGAACTGATGACTTCAGATGTTAAGTCCCATAGTGCTCAGAGCCATTTGAACCAACCATTGTCGTCCAGCAACACGAAGTCTGGGCGCACAGCAACTCGCAACAACCGCTCATGAGGTCCGAAGATCTCGTCACGATACTTGGCAGCAGTTACGGCTTGCCGATTCACCCGTGCAATTTCATGAAGAGGTGTTCTGGTGGCCAACATAATCCCTACCGACACCATTACGGATCCTCCTCGATCTCGGTCTCTTTCCACATGCATGGGCCCGGAAATCGTGTTCCACGCTCCCTTCAGATGCGAATCCATCGATAATCACTCTCCATACCAAATCAGGACTCATCTGTTTAAAGAACATTAGATCAATGTTCGACCGTCTAGATGGCATTTTAACGACTAGGCATTCCCGTCTGTGAAGACGCATCAGAGGTAGAATACAGGATGTCTCCGACAGTATAGGCCAATCTGCGAAGCCTTCTGTAGACCGTTTGCCTCGATACGGCACGTCCAGTGGATGGTGTCAGATCGGATGTCAGATGCCGAGGAGTACTAAGGCGGTACCGTTATGCTCTTACAGCCACATAACAGTTCTCTCTTTCTGATGTTACACATGTTCGGCCCCGCCCTTTTCTTCGGGATACAGCTTCGGTCTCTATACACCGTTGCCGCATCCGTGAAACAACAGAACGATTCACACCAAGCCATCGGGCGACATCAGTTTGCGACTATCCTGCTTCCTTTCTTCCCACGGCCCTCCATAGCAGAGAGTCTGGTAGGTGTCTTCTCTGTGCCATACTGCACCGTCTGTGACTGTGTACACAGCGACTGCGGATGTGAGACTACCCTGCAAACACTACCCCGCTTGATAGGTGCCGTGACGTCATTGTTGACGTGGTTGTCCGTTGACCGGAATGCCATCTTCCTTGCAGAACACGACGGACATCTGCTGACAGTTTGTATGATTACAACTAGATACAGGGTGGGGAAATAGCGGTTCGTTGCATTAATTTTAGACACCAGTGTATTTTATTGTCTCTGTTAATATCAATCGATAAAACCAGTATCACCCTAGACTAACCTGGGGCCGCGTTATAGAATGGATACGTAAAATTCTGTTTTAAAAATCATTTGCTATGTAACGGAAAACAAACCGACGCTTACCCTAGACACTAGGCGTCGCATGGAATTCGTGATGAGCAACATTTGTCTGAAAAAATATTTGAAATATATACCGAAACAGGACAGAAAATGCGGCTGACGATTCTTAGGAGATACGCCCGATATATATTTTAAGGTTACATTAATTATTTACGGAAGAACATAAAAACTGGTACAGGCAGGTCTTGGGAAAAATCGCTTTCAGTTCCAGAGAAAGTTGGAAATGTGAGGCAATTCAGACACAACGACTTACTTTAGATGATAAGTTAAAGAAAGAGAAAACTAAGTTTTTTAGCATCTGTAGTTTTAGAGACAGATTTTGAGAAGGTTGAGAGCACTTCAGCTTCGAAAATGTGAAGGTATCAGGGATTAAGTACAAGAAGCGAAAGGTAATTAACAACTTATACTGAAGCCAGACTGCAGTTATAAGAGGAAAGGGAAGCAGTAGCCGAGTAAGGAGTGAGACAAGGCTGTAGCCCATCTCCGATGTTATTTCATCTGTAGATCGAGCAATCTGTGAAGGAAACCATGGAGAAATTAGGTTATAATTTAAAGTCCATGGAGAAGAAATAAGGATTCAACGATAACATCGTAATACTGTCGGAGACGGCACAATGCATGCTAGAAAAGTTTTAATCTTTTTTTTTAAGTAGAAGGATCGACCTTATCGTTTTATCAGTAAACTACAGAAGTATTCGTAATAAAGTTCCCAGATTTACTACCCTCCCTCGTGCGAAACTCAGCTTGCTCTTTTCTCACATGATCTACTGAGAACTGTGGATGAAGGGCAACAGGCAAATTTCGTAATTCTAGATTTCCGAAAAGCATTTGACACGGAGCCCCGTTGCAGGCTGTTAAAAAGGAAACGAGCATATGGAATAAGTTCACAGATACAGGGTGCCAATTATTGAACTATATGAAAAAAACCGTAAATTACACTCCTGGAAATGGAAAAAAGAACACATTGACACCGGTGTGTCAGACCCATCATACTTGCTCCGGACACTGCGAGAGGGCTGTACAAGCAATGATCACACGCACGGCACAGCGAACACACCAGGAACCGCGGTGTTGGCCGTCGAATGGCGCTAGCTGCGCAGCATTTGTGCACCGCCGCCTTCAGTGTCAGCCAGTTTGCCGTGGCATACGGAGCTCCATCGCAGTCTTTAACACTGGTAGCATGCCGCGACAGCGTGGACGTGAACCGTATGTGCAGTTGACGGACTTTGAGCGAGGGCGTATAGTGGGCATGCGGGAGGCCGGGTGGACGTACCGCCGAATTGCTCAACACGTGGGGCGTGAGGTCTCCACAGTACATCGATGTTGTCGCCAGTGGTCGGCGGAAGGTGCACGTGCCCGTCGACCTGGGACCGGACCGCAGCGACGCACGGATGCACGCCAAGACCGTAGGATCCTACGCAGTGCCGTAGGGGACCGCACCGCCACTTCCCAGCAAATTAGGGACACTGTTGCTCCTGGGGTATCGGCGAGGACCATTCGCAACCGTCTCCATGAAGCTGGGCTACGGTCCCGCACACCGTTAGGCCGTCTTCCGCTCACGCCCCAACATCGTGCAGCCCGCCTCCAGTGGTGTCGCGACAGGCGTGAATGGAGGGACGAATGGAGACGTGTCGTCTTCAGCGATGAGAGTCGCTTCTGCCTTGGTGCCAATGATGGTCGTATGCGTGTTTGGCGCCGTACAGGTGAGCGCCACAATCAGGACTGCATACGACCGAGGCACACAAGGCCAACACCCGGCATCATGGTGTGGGGAGCGATCTCCTACACTGGCCGTACACCACTGGTGATCGTCGAGGGGACACTGAATAGTGCACGGTACATCCAAACCGTCATCGAACCCATCGTTCTACCATTCATAGACCGGCAAGGGAACTTGCTGTTCCAACAGGACAATGCACGTCCGCATGTATCCCGTGCCACCCAACGTGCTCTAGAAGGTGTAAGTCAACTACCCTGGCCAGCAAGATATCCGGATCTGTCCCCCATTGAGCATGTTTGGGACTGGATGAAGCGTCGTCTCACGCGGTCTGCACGTCCAGCACGAACGCTGGTCCAACTGAGGCGCCAGGTGGAAATGGCATGGCAAGCCGTTCCACAGGACTACATCCAGCATCTCTACGATCGTCTCCATGGGAGAATAGCAGCCTGCATTGCTGCGAAAGGTGGATATACACTGTACTAGTGCCGACATTGTGCATGCTTTGTTGCCTGTGTCTATGTGCCTGTGGTTCTGTCAGTGTGATCATGTGATGTATCTGACCCCAGGAATGTGTCAATAAAGTTTCCCCTTCCTGGTACAATGAATTCACGGTGTTCTTATTTCAATTTCCAGGAGTGTAGTTACAAATTACGGCGTGCACACACTTTATTCAACTTGTAAACATCACTACAAATATTCGGGTTTAGGTTACGATATGTTTGATATGCCTGCCATCATTGGCGATGATGTGGCGCAGACGAATAGCGAAATTCTGCACTACCCGCTGACGTGTTGTAACATCGATGCTCCTGAATGGCTGTTTTCAGCTCAGCAGTGGTTTCCGGATTATTGACGTACATCTTGTCTTTAATATAGCCCAACAAAAAGAAGTCGCATGTGTTCAGATCCAGAGAATATGGAGGCCAAGCGAGGCCAATGTCAGTCGCCTCTGGGTATCCCACAACCAGAATGTTGTAGAATTTTGGAACACGTATTATGTTCGAGTATAATGACTTTTCTGGAGACTAGAAATCTACTCTGTAGGAATCAGCATGGGTTTCGAAAAAGACGATCGTGTGAAACCCAGCTCGCTCTATTCGTCCTCGAGACTCAGAGGGCTATAGACACGGGTTCCCAGGTAGATGCCGTGTTCCTTCACTTCCGCAAGACGTTTGATACAGTTCCCCACAGTCGTTTAATGAACAAAGTAAGAGCATATGGACTATCAGACCAATTGTGTGATTGGATTTAAGAGGTCCTAGATAACAGAACGTTCTCAATGGAGAGCAATCTTCCGAAGTAATAGTGATTTCATGTGTGCCACAGGGGAGTATCGTAGGACCGTTGCTATTCACAATATATATAAATGACCTTGTGAATAACACCGGAAGTTCACTGAGGCTTTTTGCAGATGATGCTGTGGTAAATCGAGAGGTTGTAACAATGGAAAATTGTACTGAAATGCAGGATGATCTGCAGCGAATTGACGCATGGTGCAGGGAATGGCAATTGAATCTCAATGTAGACAAGTGTAATGTGCTGCGAATACATAGAAAGAAAGATCCTTTATCATTTAGCTACAATATAGCAGGTCAGCAACTGGAAGCAGTTAATTCCACAAATTATCTGGGAGTGGGCATTAGGAGTGATTTAAAATGGAATGACCACATAAAATTAATCGTCGGTGAAGCAAATGCCAGACTGACTTTCATTGGAAGAATCCTAAGGAAATGCAGCCCGAAAACGAAGGAAGTAGGTTACAGTACACTTGTTCGCCCACTGCTTGAATACTGCTCACCGGTGTGGGATTCGTACCAGATGGGGTTGATAGAAGAGATAGAGAAGATCCAACGGAGAGCAGCGTGCTTCGTTACAGGATCATTTAGTAATCGCGAAAGCATTACGAAGATGATAAACTCCAGTGGAAGACTCTGCAAGAGAGACGCTCAGTAGCTCGGTACGGGCTTTTGTTGAAGTTTCGAGAACACACGTTCACCGAGGAGTCAAGCAGTATATTGCTTCCTTCTACTTATATCTCGTGAAGAGACCATGAGGATAAAATCAGAGAGATTAGAGCCCACACAGAGGCATGCCGACAATCTTTTTTTCCACGAACAATACGAGACTGGAATAGAAGGAAGAACCGATAGAGGTACTCAAGGTACCCTCCGCCACACACCGTCAGGTGGCTTGTGGTGTATGGATGTAGATGTAGATGGGGGTCAGCTCCGTCTTGCATGAAGCACATCTTGTGCAAATCGGGGTCACTTTGGATAATGGGAATGAAATCATCTTCCATAACCTTCACGTACCGTGGCATCAAGGAATATCGCACCGATTATTCAGTGACTGGACGTTGCACACCACGCTGTCACCCATTGAGGGTGAAGGCACTTCTCGATCGCGAAATGCGGATTCTCAGTCCCCCAGATGCGGCAATTTTGCTTATTGACGAACCCACCCAAATAAAAGTGGGCTTCGTCGCTAAAAAGTAATAGAACCCAGTATGTTGTCCTCGACGGCGAGTGTTCATCAGAGACAAGGGTACCGTGAGGAGTGCCCCAGGGAACTGTGATGGGACCACCGTTGTTCTGTATATAGATTTCGCGGACAGGGTGGGCAGCAATCTGAGTTGAGTAATTGTAGTAAGACATAAGACGACATTTCCAGTTGGTCTGACGAATGGCAGCTAGCCCTAAATTTTGAAAAATGTAAGTTAATGTGGATGAGTAGGAAGAACAAACCTGTAATGTTGGGATACAGTATTACTAGTGTCCTGCTTGACACAGTCAAGGTGTTTAAGTAACTGGGCGTAGCGTTGCAAAGCGGTATGAGGTGGAACGAGCATGTGAGAACTGTGGTAGGGAAGGCGAATGGTAGACTTCGGTTTATTGGGAGAATTTTAGGAAGGAGTGGTGCACTTGTAGAGGAGACCGCATATAGGACGGTTGCGTTCCGCAAGGTAGTGTCATAGGCCCTCTGCTGTTCCTGATTTACATAAATGATCAAGGTGATAATCTGAGCAGCCCCCTTAGATTGTTTGTAGATGACGCTGTAATTTACCGTCTAGTAAAATCATCAGACGATCAATTCCAATCACAAAATGATCTACAGAGAATTTCTGTATGGTGCGAAAAGTGGCAATTGGCACTAAACAAAGAGAAGTGCGAGGTCATCCACATGGGTACTAAAAGGAATCCGATAAATTTTGGGTGTACGATAAATCGCACAAACCTAAAGGCTCTCAATTCGACTAAATACCTAGGAATTACAATTGCGAGCAATTTAAATGGGAAAGACCACATAGATAATATTACGGGGAAGGCGAAACAAAGACTGCGGTTTGTTGGCAGAACACTTAGAAGGTGCGACAAACCCATTAAATTGCATTGCTGCGCCGTGTGGGATCCTTACCAGGTAGGATTGACGGAGGACATCGAAAAAGTGAAAAGAAGGGTAGCTCGTTTCGTGTTATGGCGCAATAGAGGTGAGAGTGTCAGTGATATGATACGCGAGTTGGGGTGGCAGTCACTGAAACAAAGGCTGTTTTCTTTGCGGCGAGATCTATTTACGCAATTTCAATCACCAACTTTCTCTTCCGAATGCGTAAATATTTGGTTCACACCCACCTACG
The DNA here is from genome assembly GCF_023898315.1 of Schistocerca nitens. Lineage (NCBI taxonomy): Eukaryota > Metazoa > Arthropoda > Insecta > Orthoptera > Acrididae > Schistocerca > Schistocerca nitens. Next base: position 871,774,273 of record NC_064617.1, read on the forward strand.
TAGGGGGAACTGATCATCATAATACAGTAAGAGAAATCAAAGCTCGAAAGGAAACATTTAGGTGTTCCTTTTTCCCACGCGCCATTCAAGAGTGGAATGGTAGAGAAGTAGTATGAAAATTGTTCGATGAACCCTCTGCCAGGCACTTAAGTGTGAATTGCGGAGTAACCATGTAGATGTAGACGTAGATGTAGACGCTATTGTACAAGTTGGCAGCCAGTGAAGAAATACACACACTCAAAAAAGTTTTGCATCACCCCGGTTCCAAGAACTCCTGAAGATAGACGTTGACTGTGGACCTTGTATCACAGGCAGAGCCCCTTTGACTGTTCAGAGATGTCACTAAACCCGCCCAAAGATGTAAACAATCCTGCATGAGCTGCGCCTATTAGACGAAGGCGTTCCGACAGCCGATCAGTTCCACTCATTCCACAAGGAAGGAGGTAAACGGCTCGTATTGTCAGTAGTTCAACCCTGCCTAGAAGGTCAATACAGAGGTTCGATCGTGTCCGCATTGTTACTTTGTGCCAGGAAGGGCTCTCAACAAGGGAAGTGTCCAGGCGTCTCGGAGTGAACCAAAGCGATGTTGTTCGGACATGGAGGAGATACAGAGAGACAGGAACTGTCGATGACGTGCCTTGCTCAGGCCGCTCAAGAGCTACTACTGCAGTGGATGACCGCTACCTACGGATTATGGCTCGGAGGAACCCTGACAGCAACGCCACCATGTTGAATAACGCTTTTCGTGCAGCCACAGGACGTCGTGTTACGACTCAAACTATGCGCAATAGGTTGCATGATGCGCAACTTCACTCCCGACGTCCATGGCGAGGTCCATCTTTACAAACACGACACCATGCACCACGTTACAGATGGGCCCAGCAACGTGCCGAATGGACCGCTCAGGTTTGGCATCACGTTATCTTCAACGATGAATGTCGCATATGCCTTCAACCAGGTAATCGTCGGAGACGTGTTTTGAGGCCACCCGATCACGCTGAACACCTTAGACACACTGTCCAGTGAGTGCAGCAAGATGGAGGTTCCCTGCTGTTTTGGGGTGGCATTATGTGGGGCCGACTACACCACTGGTGGTCATGGAAGGCGCCGTAACGGCTGTACTATACGGGAATGCCATCCTCAGACCGATAGTGCAAGCATATCGGCAGCATATTGGCGAGACATTATTCTTCATGGACGACAATTCGCGCCCCCATCGTGCACATCTTAAGAATGACTTCATTTAGGATAACGACATCGTTCGTCTAGAGTGGCCAGCGTGTTCTCCAGACATGAACCCTATCGAACATGCTGGGTTCAAAAAATGGCTCTGAGCACTATGGGACTCAACTGCTGTGGTTATCAGTCCCCTAGAACTTAGAACTACTTAAACCTAACTAACCTAAGGACATCACACACATCCATGCCCGAGGCAGGATTCGAACCTGCGACCGTAGCAGTCCCACGGTTCCGGACTGCGCGCCTAGAACCGCGAGACCACCGCGGCCGGCGAACATGCTGGGGATAGATTGAAAATGGCTGTATGTGGACGACATGACCCGCCAACCATTCTGAGGGATCTACGCCGAATCGCCGTTGAGGAGAGGGACAATCTGGACCAACAGTGCCTTGATGAACTTGTGGATAGTATGCCACGACGAACACAGACATGCAACACTGCAAGAGGACGTGCTACTGGCTATTAGAGGTACCAGTGTGTACAGCAATGTGGACCACCACCTCTGAAGGTCTCGCTGTATGGTGGTGCAACATGCAATGCGTGATATTCATGAGCAATAAAAAGGTCGGGAATGACGTTTATGTTGAACTCTATTCCAATTTTTTGTACAGCTTCCGGAACTCTCGGGATCGCGGTGATGAAAACCATTTTTGATGTGTGTATTTTAGGGAATTGCTTTAAAAAATTTATTTCGAAGGCCTAGTCAAATCTTTGCAAGTTTTCTCCAAGAGCAACTTGCGTTGTGCCTACGTGACACGATCTGACTTCCTTTCAGAACGGAGGCATTTATGTCCAGTTAAAGCTGCTGACCAAGAAAAGGCTTAAACACTATGCTGAATCCAACTACCTTCTTCCCTCTCCCTGCCCATGTACACTACTGAGAAAATTTAGGTAGCCGACATTTGAAGCTGACTGCAGAACGATTCTAATACTGCAACATACATTGCGGTTAAGGAGCACGAAGATAAGACACGAGAAATTGGGGCTCATACGGAGGCATACAGACAGTATTTTGCCACTCGCTCTATTTCCGAGCGGAACAGGAAAGGAAATGACATGTAGTGGTACGTGGTACCCTCGGCCACGGAGTATCTACACTACTCGCCATTAAGATTGCTACACCAAGAAGAAATTCAGATGATAAACGGGTATTCATTGGACAAATATATTATACTAGAACTGACATGTGATTACATTTTCACGCAATTTGGGTGCATTGATCCTGAGAAATCAGAACCCAGAACAACCACCTCTGGCCGTAATAACGGCCTTGATACGCCTGGACATTGAGTCAAACAGAGCTTGGATGGCGTGTACAGGTACAGCTCCCCATGCAGCTTCAACACGATACCACAGTTCATCAAGAGTAGTGACTGGCGTATTGTGACGAGCCAGTTGCTGGGCCACCATTGACCAGACGTTTTCAGTTGGTGAGAGATCTGGAGAATGTGCTGGTCAGGGCAGCAGTCGAACATTTTCTATATCCAGAAAGGCCCGTACAGGACCTGCAACATGCGGTCATGCATTATCATGCTGAAATGTAGGGTTTCGCGGGGATCGAATGAAGGGTAGAGCCACGGGTCGTAACACATCTGAAATGTAACGTCAACTGTTCAAAGTGCCGTCAATGCGAACAAGAGGTGATCGAGACGTGTAACCAATGTCACCCCATACCATCACGCTAGGTGATACGCCAGTATGGCGATGACGAATTCACGCTGCCAATGTGCGTTCACCGCGATGTCGCCAGACACGGATGCGACCATCATGATGCTGTAAACAGAACCTGGATTCATCCGAAAAAATGACGTTTTGCCATTCGTGTACCCAGGTTCGTCGTTGAGTACACCATCGCAGGCGCTCCTGTCTGTGATGCAGCGTCAAGGGTAACCGCAGCCACGGTCTCCGAGCTGATAGTCGATGCTGCTGCAAACGTCGTCCAACTGTTCGTGCAGATGGTTGTTGTCTTGCAAACGTCCCCATCTGTTGACTCAGGGATCGAGACGTGGCTGCACGATCCGTTACAGTCATGCGGATAAGATGCCTGTCATCTCGACTGCTAGTGATACGAGGCTGTTGGGATCCAGCACGGCGTTCCGTATTACCCTCCGGAACCCACCGATTCCGTATTCTGCTAACAGTCAATGGATCTCGACCGTGAGCAGCAATGTCGCGATACGATAAACCGCAATCGCGATAGGCTACAATCCGACCTTTATCAAAGTCGGAAACGTGATGGTACGCTTTTCTCCTCCTTAGACGAGGCATCACAACAACGTTTCACCAGGCAACGCCGGTCAACTGCTGTTTGTGTATGAGAAATCGGTTGGAAACTTTCCTCAAGTCAGCACGTTGTAAGTGTCGCCACCGGCGCCAACCTTGTGTGAATGCTCTGAAAAGCTAATCATTTGCATATCACAGCATCTTCTTCCTGTCGGTTAAATTTCGGGTCTGTAGCACGTCATCTTCGTGGTGTAGCAATTTTAATGGCGAGTAGTGTATGTAGATGTAGACGTTAGTATAATTAGTGGAACATGGAACTAACCAACTGCTGTTCAAAGGTTTATGGACAGTACTGCTTCAGATATCCGCGGCGACAAAAATCACAACTTTATTCGGTGGCTGTAGGGTACCCCTACAAGTTCGAGTTCCCTTGTGGCAACAAGTAGCTTAACGCTGCACGTTCCATTTGCGAGAATTTCTTTGAGAGCGTTTTCGAGTCGAGAGAGTGGGGGCCCTGTGGTGTGGTATGGTGTGAGACACGCGTGTTTACCTGTGGCGTGACCGCGGCGGCGAATGCGGCGCCGGCTGCCAGGAGGAGCCCAGCAATAGCTGCGAGGAACAGCCAGCAGCCGGCCATGTCGACGTCTGCGTCTTCTATGTTGCACTCTGCCGGCGCTGCGCCGCTCTGTGTCTGGGTCGCGTGCTGCCGCCTGCTGCTCTACTCGTGTCCGTGTTGTCAGCTACCTGCCTTTCTGAGCGCTCTCATTCACATCCCCTCCCCACCTCTCTCTGTGTCACTTGTACGTCACGAATTTCCGGTGCTCGGCTCGCGTGGCGTCCAGCACACTGTATTACCCACCGCAGCGTCTGGTGTCAACCACTGCATCATCACCACCATCTTTTGACAGCTCCAGTTTCCCAGACGCTGTCTGCAAGCCTCCTCCACAGCTAACCAATAGAATGCACGAAGTTGTACTTACAAGGGAACCTCCCCATCGCACCCCCCTCAGATTTAGTTATAATTTGGCACAGTGGATAGGCCCTGAAAAACTGAACACAGATCAATCGAGAAAACAGGAAGAAGTTGTGTGGAACTATGAAAAAATAAGCAAAATATACAAACTGAGTAGTCCATGGGCAACATAGGCAACATCAAGGATGATACGAGCACAGGCGCGCCGTGGTCCCGTGGTTAGCGTGAACAGCTGCGGAGCGAGAGGTCCTTGGTTGAAGTCTTCCCTCGAGCGAAAAGTTTACTTACTTTATTTTCACAAAGTTATGACCTGTCCGTTCGTTCATTGACGTCTCTGTTCACTGTCTATCAAGTTCAGTGTCTGTGTGTTGCGACCGCACCGCAAAACCGTGCGATTGGTAGACGAAAGGACGTGCCTCTCCAATGGCAACCGAAAACATTTGATCGCAAGGTCATAGGTCAACCGATTCCTCCACAGGAAAACACGTCTGATATATTCTACACGACACTGGTGACGGCATGTGCGTCACATGACAGGAATATGTTGTCGACCCACCTAACTTGCACACTTGGCGAATGGGTAAAAAGATTCTTCTACCTTGCCCGATTTAGGTTTTCTTGTGGATGTGATAATCACATCCAAAAAAGTGATTAAAACATAAGAGTGTGGCACATAAACTGCAACAAATGAATGCAACAGTTTCACAGTCGCACAGTTTTCTCTGTGCTCTGTCAAAACATATGTTTTTAACGTTTTCAAATTTTTCCGTGTGTAGACCGTCAAATCCTGCATATGTCCAAGCAAATCTGAACATGTCCTGGAATTTTGGAGAGCGAAGTTGATTATGTGTGAGTGCCTGAACTCTGATAATTGTCTGAAAATAAAGTTTTCACTCGAGGGAAGACTTGAACCAAGGACCTCTCGTTTCGCAGCTGCTCACGCTAACCACGGGACCACGGCGCTGCTGTGGTCATATAGTCCTTGATGTTGCCTATGTTGCCCATGGACTGCTCAGTTTGTATATTTTGCTTATTTTTTCATAGTTCCACACAACTTCTTCCTGTTTTCTCGATTGATCTGTGTTCAGTTTTTCAAGGCCTATCCACTGTACCAACTTATAACTGAATCTGAGGGGGGTGCGATGGGGAGGTTCCCTTGTTAGTAATTCAGCCAATGTAGTCAGGGGTGATTGTTCTGACTGGGGAGAAATCATATACACGGTTGCACAAGGCTCAATGTTATGTCCGCATTTTTCCTCATAAATGTAAACCATCTTCTACATCTACATCTACATACATACTCCGCAATCCACCATACGGTGCGTGGCGGAGGGTACCTCGTACCACAACTAGCACCTTCTCTCCTTGTTCCACTCCCAAACAGTACGAGGGAAAAATGACTGCCTATATGCCTCTGTACGAGCCCTAATCTCTCTTATCTTTGTGGTATTTCTGCGAAATGTAAGTTGGCGGCAGTAAAATTGTACTGCAGTCAGCCTCAAATGCTGGTTCTCTAAATTTCCTCAGTAGCGATTCACGAAAAGGACGCCTCCTTTCCGCCAGAGACTCCCACCCGAGTTCCTGAAGCATTTCCGTAACACTCGCGTGATGATCAAACCTATCAGTAACAAATCTAGCAGCCCGCCTCTGAATTGCTTCTATGTCCTCCCTCAATCCGACCTGATAGGGATTCCAAACGCTCGAGCAGTACTCAAGAATAGGTCGTATTAGTGTTTTATAAGTGGTCTCCTTTACAGATGAACCACATCTTCCCAAAATTCTACCAATGAACCGAAGACGACTATCTGCCTTCCCCACAACTGCCATTGCATGTCCCACTCCATATCGCTCTGCAATGTTACGCCCAAATATTTAATCGACGTGACTGTGTCAAGCGCTACACTACTAATGGAGTATTCAAACGTTACAGGATTCTTTTTCCTATTCATCTGCATTAATTTACATTTATCTGTATTTAGAGTTAGCTGCCATTCTTTACACCGATCACAAATCCTGTCCAAGTCATCTTGTATCCTCCTACAGTCACTCTTCCATCTTATAAAACACAAGCAATATAAGTTCTTTTTGCAGAAGATACTAATATTGCAAGTAATCCAAGCATTCATACAGGGACAGGAAAAATGGTAAATTTACGATTTATCTGTGAATATATATGCAACCAGTCGCTTTTTGACGATTTATTCGACCATGGACACGTTTCCTAGCCCACTGCAGGCTCATCATCATATGTAGGTGCTACAAGAACATTATGTTGTGGACCAAGTGTAGGTAGATGCAGTGCTGATGCTGCTGGCAGAAAGGACGGAAATTTTGTAGTTTACGAACTCCAAAGATTTTAATGTTTTAGGTATTTATAGCGCACTGCCTTGTGGTATCCATATCAGATCTCTTCCTGTAATGTACATAACTTAATAATGCACATTATAGGAAGAGATCTGATATGTATACTACAAGGCAGTGCGCTGTAAATACCTAAAACATTAAAATCTTTGAGGTTCGTAAACGTTTCGTCACAGATTACTAAATTTCCGTTATTTCCACCAGCATCATCAGCAATGCATCTAGCTACACTCGGTCCACAACATAATGATCCTATAACACCTCCATCTGATGATCAGTCTGCAGTGGCTCGAAAACATGTACATGGTCGAATAAATCGTAAAACAAGGACTGGCTGCATTTTTATTACCAGATAAATTGCCAATTCAAATCACAGTCATAGTTCGTCACCCACAATAGGTATACGGAAAATGATACATAATGTTCTTCAAAGTATTATTGATGGGTTTTCTGCAAACGGTCTCTCACTGTTTTAAAGGCAGACAAAATGCTTCGCTGTAGACGTATAGAGGTACTACATCAGTGATAACTGCAACACATGCTGAGGGTATAAAAACTACAGTGGGATTTTCAGTATTGTCAGGTGTCCATATTCATGAGAATTTAAGTGCGAAACGGCACATTTAGGAACTCCTACAAAAGGTTACTTCATCAACATTTGCGCTTAGAATCATTGCAAATATTGGAGAAAGACAGATCAGTAAGTTGACATATTTTGCATATTTTTATCAATAATGATACGTGGAATGACGTTCTGGGGCGATACATCTTTAAGCAGGAAATTCTTCATTGCTCAAAGATGTGCTGTGAGAATAATATGTGGCGCTCACCTAAGATCATCTTGTATAGATCTGTCCAAAAAGTTAAGCATTTTCACTGCTGCTTCACTGTATATTTATTCCTTCATAAGCCACGCAGGGAAGCCGTGCGGTCTGGGGCGCCTTCTTGACACGGTTCGCGCGTCTCCCCCGTCGGAGGTTCGAGTCCACCCTCGGGCATGGGTGTGTGTGTTGTCCTTGGCGTAAGTTAGTTTAAGTGGTGTGTAAGGCTAGGGACCGATGACCTCAGCACTTTGGTCACATAGGAACTTCCCATAAATTTCAAATTTCAAATTTTTTTCCTGACGTTTCTTGCAAATAACCCACTACATTTCAAAAGGAACAGTGATATACATAATTACAATAGCAGGAAAAAATACGTTCTTTATTCTACATCAGAACTGTCTTTAGCAAAAATCGATTACACAATGCTGCTACCAAAAATTTTGATTATCTTCTTAATGATATAAAATGTGTGACTGGCAGTAAAGTTAAATTTGATAACAAATTCAAAAGGTTTCTCATTGACAGCTGCTATCTTTGAAATTTGTAGTAAGTGGTGGGTAGGAATGACTAATTCACACCTATAATTTAAAATATAAAAAATCCACTTGTAAATGGTGAGTGTGTAGCCATATGTACATATGAATCTGTATAAATAAATGTAAAATGATTCGTTTTATATCATTACGATTAATCCTACAAATAATCCATAAAATATGAGTCTAACTATGAAGTACTTCTTAAATATAATTACGACCTGTTTAGACATGTTAATCCAGTGGAAACAAAGATGTGTTAAAACCTCATTAAAGAGCAAGAGCGGCATGACGTTTATAGTGCAGATAACGTAGACGATGAATACGCTTAGGTAAGGCATTGAATAGCGATATGCGCATCCACAGATGGCGGTAGTATCGCGTACAGAAGGTGTGCGAGGACAGTTCATTGGCGGAGCTGTCTTTTGTCCTCAGGTGAGTCATGTAAAACTGTTTCCACCGTGATTACGTCCGCTCAACGGGAATTAACAGACATTAAACGCAGAGCTAGACGCATGGGACATTCCGTTTGGAAAATCGTTAGGGAATTCAGTATTTCGTGATCGGCAGTGTCAAGAGTGTAACAAGAATACCACATTTCAGGAATTACCTCTCACCAAAGACAACGCAGTGGCCGACGGCCTTCACTTAACGACCGAGAGCAGCGGTGTTTGGTTAGAGTTTTCACGGCTAACAGACACGCAACACTGTGTCAAATAGTCACAGAAATCTACGTGGGACGCACGACGAACGTATTCGATGGGACAGTGCGGCGAGATTTGGCGTTAACGGGCTATGGCATTACAGGGCCGATGCGAGTGGCTTTGCTAACTGCACAACTTCGCCTGCAGCGCGTGTTCTGAACTCGTAACCATATCGATTGGACCCTAGACGGCTGGAAAACCGTGGCCTGATCAGGTGAGTCCTGATTTCAGTTGGTAAGACACGATGGTAGACCACACGAAGGCATGGACGAGTTTGTCAAGAAGGCACAGTGCAAGCTGGAGTAGGCTGTGTTCACATCGAGTGCATTGGATCCTCTGCTCCAACAGAACCGATCGTTAACTGGAACTGTTTATGTCCGGCTACTTAAAGACCATTTGCAGCCATTCATGGACTTCATGCTCCCAAACAACGAAGGAATTTTTATGGAGGGCAATGTGCCTTGTCACTGGGCCGCAATTGTTCGCGATTGGTTTGAAGTACATGTTGAACACTTCGATCCAATGTTTAGGCCACCCAGATCGCCCAACATGAATACCATCGCACATGTGTAGGATGGCGGGCAACGGTGACCGAGCGGTTCTAGGCGCTTCAGTCCGGAACCGCGCGACTGCTACGGTCGCAGGTTCGAATCCTGCCTCGGGCATGGATGTGTGTGATGTTCTTAGGTCAGTTAGGTTTAAGTAGTTCTACGTTCTAAGGGACTGATGACCGCAGATGTTAAGTCCCATAGTGCTCAGAGCCATTTGAACCGTTTGTGTGGGACGCAATCGAGAGGTCAGTTCGTGCACAAAGTTCTGCACCTGCAACAGTTTCGCATTTGTGGACGGGTATAGAGGCAGCATGGATCAGTGCTTCTTCAGGGGACTTCCAACGAGTTGTTCAGTCCATGCCACGTCGGGTTGCTACACTACGCTGGGCAGAAGAAGATCTGACACGATATTAGGAGGTGTCCCATGACTTTTGTCACTTCAATGCACAATACTTTCCCTCAATTAAAACAAGATAACAAACCTAACAGGTAACCTGTATGGATCACTAATGACATAAGGACATCATGTAGAACAAAGTGGGATTTATATCAAAACGTTATAAGTTGATACAAAAGTGCAGCAGTATTCCATCACAAACAGTACTGAAAGGTTCTTAAAATGATCGTTAGGAAGGCAAAAACCTTGTGGTATGCGAGTAGAACAGCTAATCCTCAGGATAAAATGAAAACCATATAATCAGTAGTGAAACATATGTCTGGCCAGCTGAAAGAAGACCGAGGATTTAATGCCAATATGTGTTAAAAATATTTTCGTTTGAGATAAATCAGATGGACGTACTGTGTTTAACAACAGCTTTCTGAAAATTGAGTACGCGTGGGATGCGTTGGAAAGACGTACCGCAGCAACGACCGTCCATTAGTTGTCAAACGCGCTGGTGGAATAATGGAACGCCCTACAACAAGAATTCTTTACCAACCTCGCGCCCAGCATTGGAGCACCTTTCAGAGCATAAACTGCCATCTGTCGGGATCACACTCTCTATTAAGAGCCATCTTTTGTAATGTCCACGAAACCATCATAAACCGCTGGGACTCTAGTGTAATTATTATCTTTGTATGAAAGTGTCATATCTATTCGTCTCATCCCATATTCTTTCAGTTACCTTCCTTATCATACTGTAGCACTTGTTTGTAGCCGGCCGGAGTGGCCGAGCGGTTCTAGGTGCTACAGTCTGGAGCCACGCGACCGCTACGGTCGCAGGTTCGAATCCTACCTCGGGCATGGATGTGTGTGATGTCCTTAGGTTAGTTAGGTTTAAGTAGTTCTAAGTTCTAGGGGACTGATGACCTCATAAGTTAAGTCCCATAGTGCTCAGAGCCATTTGAACCATTTTGAACTTGTTTGTATGTACGATCGAAGTTTCATCGAGTTATGTTACTTACCAGTTACACGTGACGCGAAAGTTACTTTTGTCTTAAGTTTTGCACACCAGTGCACGTAAGAAGCACTAGTCGCCCCAGCAATGACTATTAGGCACCCCCCCCCCTCCCCCACCCTTAACTTCGCTCTAGTCTTTTTCATTATTGTGGAGAACGTCCTTTTGCTGTCTATTCGCCAATATCCTCTTGTTCCAAGAGCTTCTCAGTCCGAAATGTTCGACGCGGTCGCACATTGTCATCCATAAAATGCAACCCTGAAAACAAGCGCATGGAGAAGGAGTACAGCTTCACAATAACATTTACCGGAGAGTGGTACCGTGTTCAAAGATCTGGAGGTCAGTTCGCCCATGCAACATTATCTCCCCCCCCAACACATCACGTGGACCACCAAAATGGTCGCGTTCGACAATGCTGGACGAACCCTCAAAAGGCGAGAGATGGGAACAAATAATGCACCCAAGAACTGAAGACCAATCAATGAAGACGAAAAGAGGATAAAAAAAAGGGAAATAAATCGTGTGGTCGCTAATTTTTGTACAGTGATAGGAGGGAGTGCCATGAACAGGATACTAAAACAGGTGAGTGTGGGGATGGAGTATGTTTTTCTTGAATAACTCGAAAACCTATGCCTCTGGCGAAAACATGGCTCAGTACAAAACTAAATTACGATAAAGATCTTACTTATTTTTTATTTAAGTCTAATAATTTTTTCTGGGAGACAGAGAGAATATTGAAAATGTCTCGCGACGTGCATGTACTGTAGCTTGCGTGGTTTTTTACGCCATTTTGAGGTAGTATCCCGACATGATAGATCAAAAGTACCAAGTGTAGGAGTATGAAACCGGAATTTCCCTATATATTGTTCTAGCCGTCAGTGTATGGCCCGTGAAACCGCGTCTGCAGTGTCATCTGCTTCCTGTAACGGCTGACGACGAATGTCAAGACACAGTAAACCAAGTTCCACACATTGATATCTGTTTCAAACACGTAAACATGTCGAGTTTTGTACCTACGAACTACGATTTGCGGACAGCACTGGATTTCTGTTACCATTTGAGAAAAAATGCTACAGAATCGCATCGAATGCTTGTCCAAGCTTTCGACGAACGTGCTCTTGGGAAAATACAGTGTTTCGAGTGGTTCAAAGAATTCAAAAGTGGTGATTTTGACGTGAGAAACGATGCACGCGGGAAACCACCGAGAAAGTTCGAAGACAACGAGTTGCACGCCTTATTGCATGAAGATGATACTGAAACTAGCGCAACAATAGAATGTGACGCAGAATGCCTTTTCTCTTCGGTTGAAAGCTATGGGAAAGGTACAGAAAGTGGAAAAATTGGTTCTGTATGAACTGAATGAAAGATAGCAACCAAATTAAAAGACCACTTGTGAGATGCTGCTCGCCAGATACAAAAGAAAGTCGAATAGTGACAGGTGATAAACAATAGATATACTTTGAGAATCCTAAGCGTAGTAAACCATTGGTGAATCCATCCACTGCAAGACCAAGTCGCTTTGCAAAGAATAGAATGCTTGTGTTTGGTGGGATCAGAAGGGTGTCATCTATTATGAGCCGCTAAAACCTGGTAAAACGGTTAACACTGATCGCTACCAACAGCAAACGATCGATTTAAATCGAACATTAGGTGAAAAACGACCGGAATATGGAAAAAGGCAACACAAGGTCATATTGCTCCATGATAACGCCCCATCACACACAACAGAACGGGTCAGAGAAACGGTCGAGGCGTCCAGTTGGAAAATACTAGGGCATGCGACTTATTCTCCAGACCAGGCTCCCTCAGATTGTCATCTATTGGCATCACTGGTACACGCTCTCGCTGAACAACGCTTCCAATTGTATGAAAATATGGCTCCCTGACCGTTTCACTTTTTTGGGCGTGGCATTCATTGCCTGCCGGAGAGATGGGAAAAATGTATATCAATGGAAATTATTTTGAATAAAATATTATTTATCAGTTTCAAACAACAGATGTATAATTATTGCAACCAAATTTCGGTTTCATACTTCTACACCTCCTATCCTGTAAACTGAATCTGGTTATGATCGCTACTACTACAACATGTAACTCTTGTACCTATAGGCAGCACGATGTTACAGAATATCTGATGAGGGCAATGTCCGAAACACGTAATACAGGAATAACAAAGTCAGCTTGCTTCCAGCCAATGACTTGTTGCTCAGCGACCTGTTTAGCATTTGTAGCCTCAAATCTTTTTGAACATGGTCACATACCTTCTTCGTGACTTTATGTCGCAGCTATGCTATTTAAGAATGGGTTGCACTAGTGTTCAATACGCGGTCGGCTTTACACGTGAACCACACTTTCCTAAAACGCTCTCTATGAACGGAAATTGATCATTCGTCTTCCCTACTACCGTGCTCACATGGTGCTTTGCAGCGTTATGCGTAGACATTTCATCGGAGTGATTGTGTCAAGCAGTGCATTACTGATGATGTTTTCCTACTCAGATGCATGAACTTCGTTTTTCTACATTTATGGCAGGGCTTCGCGAACTTTTCCGCTGACGGTACACTTTAAGAATCCCAATACTCACTAGGGGACAGGCTGACATGTGGGTCACCGCTGTTGATGAATTTTTGCGATGAAGTTCTATACTGAAAACAAGGAGGCATGTGTTTCGCTGTTTGCTAGACACTCCTTAGTTAAAAAAAAAAAAAAAAAAAAAAAAAAATTATGCTCAAGCGAACTGCACTATGAAAGTGATTCCACAGAAAGGCACCTCTCTTTGTCAATCGTTTACTTCTTCCGACAGCTAAAGAATTTGATCGCTCAACTTTAAAATTATGCGACATGAAGCAGAGCAGAGAAGTACAAGATAGGGCGGATGTTAACAAAATTCATGTGTTGGTCCATAACCAGTCGTCTATGGCTGTCTTTCAGTATATGCTTTTATATGGTTGGTGCGCATTCAGATAATTATCTGATAGATCTGTTTTTAGCAACGTGAATCACGTACGTTTTCTGCGAACAATGTACCGGACAACATGTCATGCGGCGAGATTTCGTTCGTGGGTTGCGCATGGTGTGAGAAATATTTATGTTTTGCCTGATTCTATGATAAGTTCCAAATCACTGATGACGAGAACGCTGAAGTATAGACGATCAGTTAGGATTATGCAGTAATGTATTTCACGTGAAGTACATGTGTACTCGGCATCACGATGAATATAGCTGCCAAATACATTATATAAATCTGATGATGGTGATGTCCGAGTCGCGTAATACAAGAATAATACAGTTAGACTGCATTCAGTCAATGACTTTTTCCTCAGCATTTTGCAGACTATGTACATCATTGTTAAGTGCTGCTCGAGTGTTTGGTATCCCCACCAGGTCGAATTAAAGGAAGACACCAAAGTAATTCAAAGGTGGGCTGCTAGATGTGTTACCGGTAGGTTCGAAAAACACGCTAGTATTATGGAGAGGCTTCGAGAACTCAAGTGAGAATCCCAGGAGAGGAGGTGATGTCATTATTGAGGAACTCTATTGAGAAAATTTAGAGAACCGGTATTTGAAGCTGATTGCTGAACGATTCTAGTGGCACCAATGTACACTCCGCGTAAGGGCCACGAAGATAAGACACGAGAAATCAGTGCTCGTGCTGAGCCATATAGACAGTCATTTTTCCGCGCTCTATTTGCGCGTAGAACAGGAGTGGAAATGAATAGTAGGGGACAGGGTAACCTCCGCCACGCATCATACGTTGGGTTGCGGAGATTATATGTGTGTAGGAGTAGATGCAGAAAATTAATAAAAAAGAGAAAAACGGTGTCCAATTTTTTGTGTCATGCTGAGAAGAGAGTGCGATTTCCAGAATGACCTCCAGAGAATTGACAAGTTGTGCAGGCTCTGGCAGTTGACCCTAACGTAAGTAAATGTAATAAATCGCGCATACATAGGAAAAGAAAACCACTACTGTATACCTACACTATAGATGACAAACCTCTGGAAATAGTATATATCGTAAAATAGCTAGGATTAACTGAGCGACCTTAAGGGGAATGACCATATAAACCAAATAGTGGGAAAAGCAGATACCAGACTCAGATTCATCGGAAGAATCTTAAGAAAATGTAACTCATCCACGAAGGAAGTGGCTTATAAAGCGCTCGTTCGACCGATTCTTGAGTATTGTTCATCCATCTGGGATACCTCTCAGATAGGATTAATAGCAGAGATGGAGAAGATCAACGAAGAGCGGCACGTTTCATCACGGGTCATTTAGCTGGCGAGAGAGCGTTACGGAGATGCTAAACAAACTCCACTGGCAGACGTTGCAAGACAGGCGTTGTGGATCACAGACACATTTGCTATTGAAATTTCGAGAGAGCACTTTCCAGAAAGAGTCGGACAACATATTACTTCCCCCTATATACGTCTCGCGTAATGACCAAGGGGACGAAATTCGAGAAATTTGAGCCAATGCAGAGGCTTAGTGATAATCACTTTTCTTACGCACTATTCAATAGTGGAATAGAGGTGGAGGGCTCAATTACTGGTACAAAAAGTATCCTCCGCCACACACTATTAGGTGGCTTGCGAAGTATGATGTAGATGTAGATGAAATTATATATATATATATATATATATATATATATATATATATATATATATATCATTACTCACTGACAAACCCGGCATTGCCGGGTATTTATTTATTCCAATCTCCTTTTAGTCCAGCTCCTCCTCTCTCTTTCCACCTCCTTTTGCCCGCTTTCTCTGTACACCTCCTATTGCACTCTCTCTCTGTCCATCTCCTTCTTCACCCTCACTGCATCCACCTACACCTCCGCCCTCTCTCTACCCATCCCTTCTCTCTTTATCTACCTCTCCTCCCACCTCTCTGTACATTTCCCCCTCTCTCTGTCAATCTGTTCCTCTCCAATCTGTTCCTTCCCCTCCGTCCATTCCTCCTGCCCTCTCTAATTCCATCTCCTCCTCCCCCTCTCTTTGTCAAACTCTTCCTCCCCCATCTCTCTACCTGACTCATCCTCCCCCTCTCTCTTTCCTTCCTCTGTCCATCTCCTCCTCTTTCCTTTCTCTGTCCATCTCCTCTTGTCGACTCTCTCTGTCCATTTCTCCTTCCCCTATCTCCCCCCATCTCCTCCTCCTCCTGTCTGTGCCTAACTCCTTCCCCCTCACTGTCTGTCCATCTGCTCCTCGTCCTCCTCCTCCTATCTGTGCCTATCTCCTCCTTCCCTCTCGCTGTCTGTCCACCTTCTCGTCCTCCCTTCTCTCTCCATGTTATCACACTCAGCACAATAGAAGGTTGGTGTTTCTTACTACTACAGTATTTCTTTGCAGATTGTAACTAACACGTGTACTAAATATGAATGAAATCGTTCCAGCGGTTTAGAAAGAGCTTTGTACCCGTTGCTTTATTCGCATACGCACATTTCAAATATATTTCATACTTATTTAACATGTTTCACGGTACTTGTACACATATTTCACCTGTATAGCGAGCCCATTTCGCCCTACAGTTTCATTTTCACGCATCTTAATGTTTATGACACCGCATCTCCTGAACTATGTTCTCTGTAATGACATAATTTTGCAGGTACATCCACTGGTAGATGTTCATAATTTGTGCGAAACGTGTTGTGAAGAGTGTCAGCAATAAAGAGGTAATAAATTGAAACGTCATCCATGATGCGGTGGTTTCTCGCGCGTCTCAGTGTTTATGACATCATTTCTCCTGAACTATTTGTCGTACGATGATGTATTCTTCTAGGTACATCCAGCGACATGTGTAGATGCTGTCCGGGAAAGTGTTGCGAATACAATCAGTAGCAAAGAAGTAATAAATTAAAACGTCATGCATGATGCGCAGTTTCTCACACATCTTAGTGTTTATGACGTCACATCTCGTGAACTATGTGTCCTACAGTGATATATTCTTGTAGGTATATTCAGCGGCATATGTGGATAGTGTCTGGAAAATGTGTCGCGGGTATAGGTAGTTAGAAAAGAAGTAATAAATTAAAACGTCATGCAACAGGCTGCAGTTTTTTCCCTCGTATTCTGTGACGTCATATCTCCTGAACTAAGAGTCGTCCAACTATGTAATTTTTCTGGTGCATTCAGAATAATATGAGAATAAATTCAAACGTCATGCATTATGTAATAGCGAAAATATCCTTTCATCATTTTGCGGGGGTTGTCAGCGAGAAAAAATTTGTAAATGGTTTGAAATTATGTATAAAGTTTGTTGCAAGCCTTTGCTCTCATTCTCAGATACTGAATAACTAAAATATGAGTATTCTCACGTCGTGGGCTATACTACTTTTTCACGCCCGGTCCCACCCTTTTGACAGGTAAGTGTCTATTAAACCCTACAGTGATTCTTTTCAGATAGTAAATGATATGTGTACCACGTTTGAAATAGGTCCAGTGGTTTAGGAGGAGTTGTGGAACACGCATACATATCAACACAGATATATTTTTATAATTTGAATGGATTTGCTCTGTACAGGAGTAACTTTGGGGCAGGTTACTTTTGTGTTGTGTATTGCGGCGCATTTGTCTTTTCCACCGCTGGCGGGGCATGTCCGATTTGATTGCGTGGCGAGGCAGGCCAGCTGGCCGTGCTGAATTAGTGAGCGCCTCCTCTACCGACGATAGGAGGTTCGGCGGAGCAAGCTGCGAGTGGGAATCCACCGGCGAAAGCGGACACATCCAGGAGGCAGCCTAACAGCGCCGCCTGGCGACGTAGCGGACAGCATCCAAGCTTCAGTATAATATCATTATACTAAAAGAAAGGAGGGTATACTGACATGTTGCGGTGTTCCGCCTGTACGGCCGGCAACCCATCTGCCACAACAGCGTCGCGGGTTGCCTATATGCCACGCAACTGCTCTGCGCCAGAAGACAGTTTTGCAGTAGTTCCACTAGGCAGCCCTGCAGGCTGGTGAGGACCTATTTGCATCCGTGACCCACGAGACCTAAAATAATTCGTGCCATATCCTGCTACGCGACGGTGTTTAGGCCCACACACCGCCGTGCAGAGCGAGTTCATTTTGAAACAGCGCTCCACCGCTGCCAACTACCGACCAGCTGCCTCCTCCACCTCGCCTGTGCATCTCCGTCGACGGTCCCGTCTCCGTGGCTGGACGTCGTAATCTGCTTCACAGACTTTGGTAGAACATCGACCGTATTCGATACCATATTTCAGTGCCTGTGTTATTCCGAATTGCGATACAGAGTTCCTTTGGACATGCATGGGTGTCCAAAGGAACAGACACTGTGACAAGTACAGCCGTTATGAAACACATTTAATGTATGGACAGTCATCAGCTGTAGAATGGAAGGACGACGCTGAAAATTTGTGCCTGACCAGGATTCGAACCCGGATTTCCCAACTATCGCGAGCGGTCGCCTTACGATTTTGTTATCCAAGCACGATATTTGGCCAGCCTCAACTTCCGTACTTCGTCAACCATGTGCCTAAAATCTCGCACTCGTACTTCTGTTATGTACGAGGCGTATTCTGAAAGTAAGGTCCGATCGGTCGCGCATTGGAAACCACAGTGAAAATGCGATAAAGCTTTGACTAGCTGTTTTGGACAGTGTCTCTAGTATGCCCGTTGATCGGATTACGTCTGTCTTTTCAGTTCTGAGCGCACAGTGACCCCATAAAGATGCTTAGAAAACTGTGTCTCCCGTCCACTATGAGTGCCAGTGAGAGATTTCGCCTGATTTTATGCAGCCCACACTACATAACTGTCATGCATTGGCTTCTCGGCCGCACTTTGCAGGGGCACTGAGGACGCCTCTGCAGCGTTTTCGATGGGAAGTGTTTGATCGCCCTCCATACAGCCCGGACTTTGCTCCCTATGATTTTCATCTATGCTGATATCAACCGCTGGCTATGAAGTTAACGTTTTGGCACAGCCAACGAACTGCAGATGAGCGTGGAGAAACGGCGAAAAGTGCAGGCGGCTGCCTGCTATAACGAAGGTATTGGCCCGGCCGGCGTGGCCGAGCGGTACTAGACGCTTCAGTCTGGAACCGTGCGATCGCTACGGTCTCAGGTTCGAATCCTGCCTCGGGCATGGATGTGTGTGATGTCCTTAGGTTAGTTAGGTTTAAGTAGTTCTAAGTTCTAGGGGACTGATGACCTCAGCAGTTAAGTCCCATAGTGCTCAGAGCCATTTGAACCATTTGAAGGTATTGGAAAGTTGGTACAATGTTACGACAAATGTCTCAGATGCAGCGGTGACTATGTAGAGACGCTGCTGGAAGGTGTGCCTAACTATTGCAAATAAAACACTTGATTCCACTGTGGTTGACATTTCGCGACCCATCGGACCTTGCTTTCAGAATAAGCCTCGTATATTCCCGTGCATGGCAGACATTTTACTTGAAAGTCGCTTGCCAGGTGTCGGCGGATAAATACGATAAAGCTGACGGTTGTCGATATTCGCAGTTGCCCATACATTTAATGTATTTCATAACGGCTGTAGTCGCCGCTGTGCCTGTTCCTTAGGACATGCATTCATCTCCAAAGGAACTTTGCATCGTAATTCGGATAACACAGGCACGGCATTATCATATTTATCCGCCGACACGGGTAAGCGACTTGCAAATAAAATGTCTCACCTGTACGGGACTATAGATAATGAATTTACGAGTGCAGATTTTAGACACATGGTTGGTGTCATACGGAAGATTCGGTCAAGCCGTGAGTCGTGCGTGGATAGCCAAATCCCCTCCCGATAAGTGAGAAATCCAGATTCGAGTCCCTATCGGCACAAACTTTCACTGTCGTCATTCCATTCTACAACTAATGGCTGTCCATATTCTCAATTGCGAATACATTTAATGTGTTGACTGTATTCTGTTATTCCGAGGATCTACATCACCGTGGACATATTAAAAGTAAATCTTGTGGAACTTGATTTCCGCGTGCAGCACTGGGACTTTGTAAATTTTAACTTGTGGAAAGCTCGACCAAGTATGAGACTTAGAGTTGTTGAACAAAAGGCCTTCAGCCTGCCAGTTCTTTCTGGTGTTAAATGTGTTTGTTTCGTCGGAGCAGACGAGGATACTACTTTTTCCCAATAAGCTGTATTTACGGTAAATTAGTGTCAACTTTAGTTCCGCCTACGGCCGATTCTTTAAAGATAAACACCCGAGAGAACCGAAATCTCTCAGACCGATTTAATTGGTAAACGCTCTAGCTAAAGTGCGGGAAAAGCTTCCATGCCGCCACCTTAGGGACCACAGATAGTAGGCATGAGCCCCTTGCAGTACGGTTTCAGGAAAGCAAAATCCAACTAGGATGCGATAAATCACGCTATGGTCATTGTTAACACTTCAGACGACAAGTAGGGGTAATGATTGTTATAGCTGGAGCGTCTGATAATCTATGGCGACCTGCCTTGTTCTGTGAAACAGTTACTGAAGCGGCTTCAAAATATAACAAACACCGGAGGTTGCATCGCCTACGCAGACGATCTGCTGATTTAATATCTGCTAACAGGAAAACAGTAGGGTATTTCTTGAAAGACTAAGCAACTGGTGCGTAGAAAACAAACTAATGATAAATACATAGGTACTTTTGGTACAAACATCGACGAAAAGCGAAAACGCAGCTATCTATATGCACTGTAAGTGTTCACTGCACATTTTTGACATCTTCGAAAATGCCGTTTTCGACTTTGTTATGATGATTTGAAAATGGGTCTCGGCCCGAAACTAGTCATCAAATGAATAAAAAGAAAAAATTGGCAACTTGGACTGGTTTTTCGTTCTATTGAAAAGCAAAGCTGTAGAAATCGTCTGTCAAAGGCATTAAAATGCAAGAATTGGCCAAAGAAGTTTTCAGCCGCCACTAAGTGCAGTAAGAACGTACCGCAGTACAATCTTAATCACTGTTGTGGGCTACGGGTCGAGCGTTTGGGCCCATAGAGGCAGAAAGGTAAGGGCAGCAAAGGCCATATGGCGAGCGCAGAGGAGAGTACTGTTGCGCCTGACGGGCGCGTATAGAACAACATCGACTAAGGCGGTGCTGGTCATATTATGTTTGCTACTTATAGACCTCACACTAAGAAAGGGAAGTGTACAATAGTGGGTCGGAAATGGCGAGTATCATAAGGTAAAGGAGATACTGGGCACAAGAGCCACATAGAAAAAGAAAATAAAGGCATGCATTCATAGAAGCACGAAATCTGGGACAGGGCAGGAAGAGGTAGGAGAACTTATCAGTTCCGTCCTAACATAAAATAAAGATGATGAATGTCATACTTCCCACCAAGGAAGCTAGATACTACCTCTCGAAACATATCCTACTCACTGAAAATACGTACAACAAAGCGCCATGGACACTTGTGAATGTGGAGAAATTGGCACACCAGATCACAACGTCTGGGAATGTGCCATTAAACGAGATGTTACAGACCAGGACAGGAACGTCTTAAGTAATACAACGGTCTATAACACAATAAGGAACAAAGAACTGTGGCATAACATAATCTCGCTCACAGCTGAAATATCAGCTAATGAGCTACAAATCCACATGACTGAGAGACAACCAAGAAGAGGGCACATATGACCATGTCACAACATCCATGTACGACAATCTTCCGGAACAAGCAGGGAGAGGAGCCTCGGGAAGCAAGAGCAGGGAAGCCCTGACAGCCATCCCCCAACCCCCGCATTCTGGTGGCACACCGGCACAGGCGCTGTGAAACCTGAATTGCACCTCTGCACGCCAGAGGCCAACCATCCTGACAAATGAGAAATCTCGCTTGGTTATGGTACCGAGCACAAAAGTGTAGTGTACTGTAGTGGACGCTCATGTAGAACAGTGTTGTCTAGTAGATAGTCCAATATTATAAAGTACAAAATCTGTGTGCCAGCAATGCAGCATATTACTGTAGAATAGTAGCATGTGCCTTCTGCATTCAGGATGAATATAATATCCGTGTGCCGGATGGCTGGATTTTCTCCTTTTTTAACACTTATTATGTTTTTTTTTATTTTTTGTAGATATTTAATGTAGGTTTTTCTCTTAAACACCGTGGTGCTTAGTGATTCTAACACCCCTGAAATTGCGTTAAAAAGTTCTGTGCTATACTCACGTTGATTACAGACCAATATCCCTCACTTCTATTTTCTACAGAATCCTTGAACATATTCTCAGTTCGAATATAATATACTTCCTTGGGACTGAGAAGTTTATGTGCACGAATCAGCATGGTTTCAAAAAGCATCGCTCGTGCAAAACTCAGCTTGCCTTTTTTCACAAAGGTATCGTCAGGAGAGCCCCAGGGAAGTGTGCTAGGACTGCTGTTGCTCTCTATATACATAAATGATTTGGCTGACAGGGTGGGCAGCAATCTTCGGTGGTTTGCTAATGATGCCGTGGTGTATGGTAAGGTGTCGAAGTTGAGTGATTGTAGGAAGATACAAGACATCTTGGACCAAATTTCCAGTTGGTGTGATGAATGACACCTATCCCTAAATGCGGAAAAATGTAAGTTAATGCGGATGATTAGGAAGATCAGACCTAGGAGATACAAATATAAAAAAACTGGCGTATTTTGCTTATTTTCACTCCATTATGTCATATGGTATCATATTTTGGTTTAACTCCACAAACCGAGAAAAAATGTTTGGAGTACAGAAGCGTATAATAAGAGTAATGTATAGTGTAATCCACGAACATCATGTCGAAACCTATTCAAAGAACTGGGCATACTAACCACAGCTTCCCAGTATATTTATTCCCTAATGAAGTTTGTTGTAAATTATACATCTCTTTTTTCAACTAACTGCTTAGTACACAGTATCAATACTAGGAATAAGAACAATATACACAAAGATTTAAAATCACTTACTCTTGCCCAGAAAGGAGTCCAGTATTCAGCAACGCATATTTTCAATTAGTTACCAGTGACCATTAAGAGTTTAGTTTCAGACAAGGCACAATTTAAACATAATGTAAAAGAATTTTTGGTGGCCAACTCCTTCTATTCCCTCCATGAATTTCTCAACAAGTGCAGTAGGCCATTTTAATGAAAATTTATTATACTTTAATTTTTGACAATACTTGGTTGTAACAGCCAAGTAACTACCTGCTGTGTGAATGATGGATGTATGGAAAGCAGATGTAAGTCTTCAGTCTGTAAATAGTGGAAGTTTAATTTTAAATCTTGTACATAATTTGACTGTTTTAACTGAAGACCATTGAAATGAATAATTTACTTGAATTTTTGACAATGCTTGTTTACAATAGCAAAGTAACTAGCTATGGTGTGAATGATGGACTTAATGAAAGCAGATGTAAGTATTAAATCTGTAAATATTAAGAAATTTAATTTTAATTCATGTACATAATTTTACTGTTTATTGACTGAGGATCATTAAAATTAATTAAACTCAAGTTTTTTTCTAATTACATTTTTGTAATGTGTTTATCTGACATGTTCCACACCCAGGAGGATCCCCGCTTTTGTGAGTCTATGGAACGAATAATTAATCTAATAATCTAATCTAATCTAATGGAACCAAACTGCTGAGCTCATCGGTCCCTAGACCTACACACTACTTTAAGTAACTTCTGCTAAGAATAAAACACACACCCATGCCTGAAGAGTTCCACGTCATTATGATTGATCTTTGAAGATGATCCATGGGACATGAAACTAATTAACTAAGTAACTTAAGGTTTTTTTATTAGTGTGGGACGAGGTCTGATTTTCCTTAATGTTAATGTTACTGTATTAAGTGTGAAGTCTTTTAGAGAACTGAGTGCAAACATCTCGTTTGTTTTGTCTTACAAACTCGTATTTGCGTGGTTCATATTGTTAACAATATTTAATTAAAGCTGGTTAAACGTCCAAGCTCACTGAACCAAACTCCACACGCCCACCGCAACTTTGTGCCACAATATTAATGCAACGCCATTCAAACTGTAATCAGAGATAAGTCATCAAGATGGCGGCGACAGCTAGAGAGGCTCCTCGATTTGAAGAAGAACGCCGGGCGTGCAGGGAGGTGGGAGTTGGTTAGGACCAGTCAGTTAGTGGCAACCTAACAGGTCTCGAAATTTCCCTGAGAACTTTCTTCTAAGACAGGCGCAGCTTTCTGTAGTAACAGCCATTTAGGGTGGTAATAGAAAATAGTTCTTCCGGGCCCTACACACGCACCGACCGACCGACAAATTGGATGCATGTAGGCGCTTTGGCCAACCGACCGTCCAACTTTTTTTGTCGTGAGGACCTTGCGTACGACCACTCGACAGCAGACTCCACCCCCAGCGCTTCGTCCGACAAATTGTGTCGTGTGTAGCCAACCGCACGATAGAAGTTCGTCTATGTAGCCAACCGCACGACAGCAGTTCGTCTTTTGTCACTGCGGGCGGGATTAAACCCTGTTCCAATATACAGTGTACGAGGTGGACGAATCTTTAATGACAGATTTTCTGGACAAATTTAAACAGTGCAAGTTTGTGTGACACATCGCGTGAGGAGAACAGCAACAGACACGCAAGAAATGAAGCACGTGTTTCATTTTTTACGAATTCATAATGGTTTCATGTGGCACACAAAGTAAAAGATATATATATTTTACGAATAAATGTCGTAGAGCTTCTGTATTTCGGTTTTTACGTTTTGTTTCCGATACTTACCGGAAATTAAATCTCAAAACCGAAATACAGACCGATTGGATCTTAAATTTCATTTCCGACTAGCTTATCACCCTCTGTTTCGCTCGCGTAGACTGTATGGCATGTATAGATTCTTTTGTGTTTATTTAATCGAACTTTTAAGTTCTTCACAAATTGCAACACCTAAGCTTTTCACGCTAATTAAGGCCATATAAGCACGGTCTTTGCTGAAGGTACGTCTGACCAAAAAGCGATTCTGGCAGCTGGAGTTTTTGTTAACACGCCTTTTGCGTTCCTGTGAAAATATTTCCACGTGTGTGGGTTGCGTTTGCGCGCGGGCGCGCGCGCCCGCGCGCGCGCGCGCGCGTGTGTGTGTGTGTGTGTGTGTGTGTGTGTATTGTTGACGAAGGCCTTAACGGCCGAAAGCTATAATTGTGAGTGTCTTTTTGTTGTGCCTATCTGCGACTCAGCATCTCCGCTATATGGTGAGTGGCAACTTTCCATCTCGTAATATTGTTACATTCAATCGTGGATTTTCCATTGTTTGATTTAACATTTACATGACCGTCGTTTGCTTGAATTGTTTTGCTTCACCATGATGTATCTCTTTGGCGACTATAAATAATGTTGCAGATTTCAGGAATCATATTAGGTAATAATTGTGAAGATACAACTCCACTGAATTTGAGGTGCTCTTAATTTCTGCCAGCAGCTAGAAACCTTTATGTAGCTAACAGCTTACAGCCTCTTCATGACTGTATTCTTTTCCGTTAAAAATGGTTTGATGATGTTCAGCGGCTCCGACTTACATGTTAGATAATAACGAAAGTCATAGGCTGTCAAGCCCTTAAGTAACAGAGCGTGGGTGTATTTAACTTGAGTTTAAAGCCTGCTCAGCTCCTGATACCGGAAGTGACGTCAAATTGAGGTGTACGTGCCAGCAGCACATTTCCAGTAAGCTGAGCGTGTCCACAGTCTAATAAATAGTCATAACTCTCTCTACTGCGGAAGTCGTTAGTGTTAGACAGCTGAAGCGACACAAGCGCTCCAAGCGGTGAGGAAGCAGAGACTCGCGTTCATCGTAAGGAT
The DNA here is from genome assembly GCF_023898315.1 of Schistocerca nitens. Classification (NCBI taxonomy): domain Eukaryota; kingdom Metazoa; phylum Arthropoda; class Insecta; order Orthoptera; family Acrididae; genus Schistocerca; species Schistocerca nitens. The sequence goes on from NC_064617.1 coordinate 871,799,834, forward strand.
AATGTTTGTTTTTAATTGTTTTCTCTTTAATTAACTGAATAGTTGTTATAATTTGGCGTTCCATGCGTTAGTAAATTACATGTAATGTCGTGAAATACATCTAAAAAAAGCCAGATGACACTGATTCAATGACATAAGCTACAACTCATTCCTGAAGAAATACTTTCAAATATGTTTATATTTACAGCTTATTCCTCTGGAAGCAAGAGAATATAAAACATTTCTTGAATGATGAGCATATATTTTTGTTGTTCTCTGTTATTTATCATAGACATTTTCCTTGACATTTAAAAAAGTTTTTTGTAGATTCCAATGATTCGTCTTTGCTAACACTTCGCTCTACTTTATAATACACGAATATTTTTGTAAATTTAATACTTTTGCTCCAAAAGCGAATATGTTGCAGATTCTTGCTGTTTGTGGCTCAGATTTAGCAACAATTGCAGAACTGGTTTCTCCTCTCTTGAGAAACAGTTTTATTGCTTTTCAAGAGTTCTTATCACGTCTGTGTGGTTTCCCCTTAGGCTACAGTTGCGGGGGCTTATTTGATACGTTAAATAATGTAGCATTCCACATAGTTTCCTGCG